>NW_027507787.1:27012228-27669728 GCF_037356315.1 Lithobates pipiens
TGGTATTTTCTGGGACACGCTAAATGCCTACTTAAGAGGCCAATTCATTATATCCATCAATGCCACTAAGGCCGGGACCAGGACTTGGGAGAAATATGTGCTGCAGGAGGTTGAGAGGGCCGAGTCTGCTTTTGTTGCCTCCCCCTCTGAACATACTGAGAGAACCTGGCATGAGGCTCAGCACATGGCTAAGCATCTGGTCCTAACGAAGGCTAAAAACAAAAAGGTTCTTCCTTCAACAGAAATATTTTTAAGAAGAGAAAAACACAGGCCATATGCTTGCCACGATGGTGAGGTCACAGAAGGGATCGTCTCATATAGAGGCAATAACCAATTCCTCGTGAACCCTGGTTTCCTCTCACACAGATATTCTATCCACATTTAGAGATTTCTATGCTGAGGTGTAAGGTTACCCTCTAAGGTCTCGCCTACTATAGAAGGCACTTTTTCCTTGAACAGTGGCAAATTCCCGCAGCTACCGGCTCTGGATGCAGAGCAGTTGAATACTCTCATCACAGCTGATACCGGAGGCGTTGGCTCTTTAATCTCCTGGTAAGTCTCCGGGTTTGGATGCCTTGCCGGCAGAGGTATACAAATGCTACTCTGAAACACTGATACTGCATTTAAAGGAGGTATTCAAGGATGCGAGGAAAATAGGATGTTTACACCAATCAATGAATGAAGTGATTATTGTGCTTCTTTTGAAACCTGGCAAAGAGGCCCACTCTCCAGATTCATATAGGCCCATTTTGCTATTAACAACTGACGTAAAATTACCGGCAAGAGTACTTGCTACCGGCTAGCCAAAGTTATTCATAAAGTGATCCACAAAGACAAATCAGGGTTTATTCCATCTAGATCCAAGGCCATTAACATCAGACACCTCTTTCTTAACATAGTTACATAGTTAGTAAGGTTGAATGAAGACACCAGTCCATCCAGTTCAACCTGAGTGAGTGCCTACAATTGTTCCTATCCCTGTACATTGCACACTCACATCCATCCATCCCTACCTGTAGATAATCTGGGCCGAAGAGCGATCTTATCCCTAGACGCGGCTAAGGCCTTTTGATAGTGTCAAATGGCCTTACCTATGGGAAGTACTGAAGCTCTTTGGACTCGGGGACAACTTTATTCAGTGGGTGAGGCTGTTTTGTATGCAGCCCCCGTGGCTAGAATCCACGTGGAGACCTCTCAGATCCGTTCCTCCTCTTTAGGGGCACAAGACAGGGGTGTCCACTGTCACCCCTGTTATTTGCTTTAGCCCTTGAACCACTTGCGGCTACTGTCAGATCATCCCCATCCATTGTGGGCTTTAATAGGGGACTAATCATAGAAAAGATCTCCCTTTACGCGGATGATACTCTACTATATCTAGGGGACGTGGATGCTTCCCTTACAGATGCTATGCAGGTAATTCAACAATTTGGCTCCTTGTCGGGATTCTCCATCAATTGGAGCAAATCTGTTCTTTTGCCAGTAGACGATCTAATGATCACACTACTGGTTGCTGCGGAATACCTCAAGGTAGTTTCCTCCTTTAAATATCTGGGAGTACAGGTTTCTGCTAATCCGTTGAAATACCTGGAGGAGAACCTTCTGCCCCTTTTCAAAAGACTCCAAATGATGTGTAATACCTGGTGAAAACTTCCATTGTCAGTAATAGGAAGAATAAATCATATTAAAATGGTTTGGTGCCCCCTACTATCATACATTATGCATAACTCCCTGCAGTGGATACTCCATAGATGGTTTAACCGTATTGATACTCTGTTCAGGTCCTTGATATCGGGGGGAAAAAAAAAAAAAAAGAGTAGCCATAATAAGTCTTTCTACTCTGCAACATGGCAAAGATCGGGGAGGAGCCGCAGTTCCTAACTCTAAAAACTCTATTTTTATGCTTCCCAACTACAACACTTGTGTGGCTTTGGGTTACTGAGCAAATCTGACTCAATCGAAATCCTATTGCAGACTGGAACGCAGAACATCTCAGTACTAGCGAGTTTGGAGGTGGGGTTACCTCACCTGGCACAAACGGCACCTACTGTTGTTCTCCTTAAAAAAAATTCTGGACCACGGGATAATCCTAATTTAATGTAAGTATTCAAATTGGACGGCTTTCAGGCATGGAGGTTGGCTAGAATTTGAAATATCTCACAATTATATAACCAAAATGCACTAAAATCATTTCTGAACCTACAAACAGAATTTAACCTCCCCAGGCATCAATTCTATAGATACCTTCAGGTACGACATGCTCTCCAGGCCCAGAGTCAGACCTCCACACTCATACTTTCCAGTCATTCCCTAATAAAGGATGTTTTCTTTGTTCAAGAGAAAAAAGGGCCTAATATCCCACATCTATTCCTATCTGTTCTTATGTCATCCATAAAAGATTTGGCAGCCCTGCCGAGTAGAAGAGGGCTGGACAGAGGACCTAGGAGAAGTAAATGATGAGACATGGAATATATGCTTACAGGCAGGGCCGATTATCTCCGTTTTGCAATCACACAGACTGTCTCATTTATTCTTGCTGCATAGGGCCTACCGCAAACCTATACAACTACAACGATGGGGAAGGAGAGACTCTTCTATATGCCCCAAACATTGTGGGGAGGAGGGGTCTCTAATTCACCTGATGTGGCGCTGCCCCAGTTGCATCGGTATTGGAGTGATATCACTGAGGTTATTTCCTCGGTCTATCAGATTAGGGTCCCGCTGAATCCCCTAATATGCATCTTGGGAGCGGTAGACAAAGAGTTACATCCCCCCATTAACATAGCGGTGATCAGATTATTGTATTTAGTTTGTAAGCTAGTGGCAAGGTTTTGGTTATCTATACATGTTCAAACCAAAAAACAATGGATAGAACAGGTCAACTATATACTTATTAGGGAGCACCTAACATATCAGCATAGAAATGCAGCTCGGAAATTTTATTCCATATGGCAATCCTGGCTGGAAACCCCTGGGTTGGCACCCCCGCGACTGATTTTACATCAGTTATTACGGGTATAAAGGGTATTTTATGGTATGGTGGAGGGGGAAACCCGATTTGCGTATATATCAAATAGGCAGGGTAACATGTGCGCACGCCTTATGATTAAACAGGGTGTGGGTTCATAGGGTTGGGTAGGCTTTGGGCAATATTGTTTACTAGATGGCCCGTGAGCCATATGTTCGGCTGTGTTGGGTCGGCAGTTTTATGCTCGCCTGTCTGGCACAGCTCTCCTTTCCCTTTGTCAAAGTCATTTTCTTTTAGTGCCACTGCTTTACTGATGCTTCTTTGTATAATGCTTGATTTTCTGATGTCCAAATGACATTCTTGTTGATATGGTATGTAATGTGTTTTTTGTCTTTGCTGACACAATAAACATTTTTGGATTTAAAAAAATAAATAAAAATTACACTACAAGCCAAGGTGACTGTGGGGGTTACCTGAAGCTGCAATTATGTGACCCCCACCAGTCTACCCCTCTTCCGTTTACTTTTTGTTGTGGGCCTTCTTCAGGTTTCCACAACACTGCCTGTGAGACAAGGACATTTCCTATTGGATGGTGGCTGGGAGGATCCTCTAAGGAGAGAATAAAAGATAACGTAATCCCAGGGGACCAGCAGGGGACTGGTGGTCTTAAGGCGCCATTGTATCATTGGATCAATGGTCCCCCATCGGGACTGCGTGTGTGAGGGATCTAGACAGGGGACTTAGATGAGTATAAATATCTAGATAGATTAGAGGGATGTAGGAGATGGGCAAACTGATTTTCTATCCCAGAGTGAGGCATTTAAAAATAGAAAAGGACTCCAAACCATTATAGTATCTCATAATGAAATTTTACATACACCATTCAAGAGACTGCTTTTTCTTTCAGGAATTATGGGTGCCATGGACACATTTAACCCTTTCACTGCCAGGTCTGTACGTCATAAGGACCTACAGAAGTGACTGCAGGTGGCCAAGTCCCTCTCCCTCTGCTATAAGCTCACGGTCACTTCAATAACTATAAACTTATACTGCCGCCACCCGATCCAACCCCCCCCCCCCCCCCCCCCCACACACACACACACACACACACACACACACACACACACACACACACAAACAAACCGGATCCCCGCAGCTACTATCATTAGCTGGCATCCCTCCTCTGCAGCTCCCACAAGCTTCAGGTGCTGCATGGGGCTTGGGAGGATCCAGATGTGTACCCCCCCCCCCCCCCACCAGTCACATCGGCCCCCGTACTGCCTCCGCACCACCGATTCATTGGCAAACAGAGCAGCATCCCTCCTTCCCTCCCACCGCTTCCGCTGCTCCCTGCAGTAAGCTCTGGCGAGCTTTCAAACTTCGTAGCGCGGCGAGGGGGAGTGGTGTGGGGGGGGATTTGGGGCAAGGTAAACGTATGTTTACCAAGCCCCCCCCCCCCCCATAGTAGAGTGGGCACACGCAGCAATAAATTGCTCCTATATGTCCCACTGACAGCTGATTGGGAATCTCTATTGGGAATCTCTATAAAGATTCCTTATTCATTCAAGTAAAATGCTACAGAAAAAGGGACCATCTTCAGTCCCTTTCTCTGTCTCAAATAAAAAAGAGATATATGGGTCTGTTCTCACCAAAGACCCCCCCCCCCCCCCCAAAAAAAAATGCAAATATATATATATATATGAAAAAATATAAACTGTAAAAAAAAAAAGGAAAAAAAAATTAAAAAATCACACATAGTAAGACACAGTGATTTTTTGGGGGGACGGCAATCCCCCCCAACACGCCGGCAGTGCGCATGCAGACACAGGCTAGAGTGTTAGAAAAAATGTGTTAAATACATTTGTCATCTGCGCCACGCTGCCGTTTGTGTAGTCGATGCCTTGGCACCCTCTGCTGACACAAGGTGTCACCATGTTGGCTAACGGTGGGATGGACGTCCGGGGTTCAGTTAGCGGTCTCCGCCCTGACTCTGGCACCCATCCTAAATGTCATGCCTTGCGTGACACTGGGTGGGGTCCGCTCACTACACAGGGAGCATTTAAAGTGGAAGTAAACCTATACATAAGAAACTATTTCATTTCTGGCGCGTGCTGGAAATGTAACACTCAAACCATCCAATGGCTGTTGTCATAATTAATTACATGTGTAGCATCATGGCAGTTGTAGATTAAACAGAGGCAAAGATGGCAGCTTCCTTGGCTGAAAACGACAGGAGGGTTTGCTTACACTTTAAACAGCCATTTTTTTCCATTTACAGACAGTTCTTACACTAACACATAATTTGCGGTGTCTGCACCTGTTACTACTGGTTTTCACTCCCACTGGGCGGGGTCCGCTCATTACATAGGGAGCATTTAAACACACTTCTTTCATTCACAGTCAGTTCTCTGACCGATACAAATCTTGTGCAGTCTGCACCAGACATTACTGGTCCTTACTCCTATATCAGCAACACCAGGTAACTAAAGCCGCGTACACACGGGGCGGACTGTCTGGCCAACTTAGTCCGTCAGACAATCCGACAGACAGTCCGTCATACTTTCGAATGAACGGACTTGCCCACACACGGCACTTTTTGAGCGGACTAATACGGCGGACTAAGTCCGCCATACTATCCGCCGTACTTTTGAAGTGAACAGACTCGCCCACACACGCGGAGGAAAGTCCGCTCATTTCGAGCACATCTCCAGGTAGGCGGGGCCCGCGACGGAGACGTCGCTGGCCCCGCCGCCTGGTATGGACTTAAAGGGGAACCCCAACGCCGAAAAAAATCGGCGTGGGGGTCCCCCCCAAGTCCACAACAGACCCTTGTTCGAGCACGCTACCCGGCCGGGAAAGGGGGGCGAGCGAGCGCCCCCCTCCTGAGCCGTACCAGGCGGCGTGCCCTCAACATGGGGGGGTGCCCCCACCCCAAAGCATTTTGTCCCCATGTTGATGAGGACAAGGGCCTCTTCCCGACAACCCTGGCCGTTGGTTGTCGGGGTCTGCGGGCGGGGGGGCTTATCGGAATCCGGGAGCAACCTTTAATAAGGGGGCCCCCCACCCTATGTGAATGAGTATGGGGTACAATGTACCCCTACCCATTCACCTGTGAAAAAAAGTACAAAAAAAACACAACACAGGGTTAAAATATTTTATTGCACAGCTCCGGGGGTCTTCCGTCTTCGGGGGTCTTCTCGCCGGACTCCTCCGCTATCTTCTTGTAGCTCTTTTGCTAGCGGAGGAGTCCGGCTTTCTTCCTCGCCGCCGGCCTCTTCTCCCGACTTCGGGGGTCTTGTCCCCCTCTTCGGTTCTTCTGCCGGGCCACCGCGCCTTCTTATAGCTCTTTTACAGGCGGTGGCCCGGTCTTCTGTCGCCGCCGTCACCGCCGCCTTCCGTTCTTCTTCTTCTTCTTCTCCAGGAGATGTTGCCTCAACGCTCTCTCCGGCCGGAATGCCAGGGACGCGCTCCGCTGCTACTTATATAGGGACAATGGGGCGGTGTCACATGGCTTTATGTCACATGGGTTGGTCACATGGTGACCCCTCCCCCTTACGATGTCATAGTCCCCATGTGACATCAACCCATGTGACATAAAGCCATGTGACACCGCCCCATTGTCCCTATATAAGTGGCCGCGCAGTGCGTCCCTGGCATTCCGGCCGGAGAGATCGTCGAGGCAACATCTCCTGAAGAAGAAGAAGAAGAACGGAAGGCAACGGTGGCGACAGAAGACCGGGCCACCGCCTGTAAAAGAGCTATAAGAAGGCGCGGTGGCCCGGCAGAAGAACCGAAGAGGGGGACAAGACCCCCGAAGTCGGGAGAAGAGGCCGGCGGCGAGGAAGAAAGCCGGACTCCTCCGCTAGCAAAAGAGCTACAAGAAGATAGCGGAGGAGTCCAGCGAGAAGACCCCCGAAGACGGGAGACTCCCGGAGCTGTGCAATAAAATATTTTAACCCTGTGTTGTGTTTTTTTTTGTACTTTTTTTCACAGGTGAATGGGTAGGGGTACATTGTACCCCATACTCATTCACATAGGGTGGGGGGCCGGTATCCGGGGGCCCCCTTATTAAAGGGGGCTCCCGGATTCCGATAAGCCCCCCGCCCGCAGACCCCGACAACCAACAGCCAGGGTTGTCGGGAAGAGGCCCTTGTCCTCATCAACATGGGGACAAGGTGCTTTGGGGTGGCACCCCCCCATGTTGAGGGCACGCGGCCTGGTACGGCTCAGGAGGGGGGGGCGCTCGCTCGCCCCCCTTTCCTGGCCGGCCGGGTAGCGTGCTCGGACAAGGGTCTGTTGTGGACTTGGGGGGGACCCCCACGCCAATTTTTTTCGGCGTTGCGGTTCCCCTTTAAGTCCATACCAGGCGGCGGGGCCAGCGACGTCTCCGTCGCGGGCCCCGCCTACCTGGATACCCGCTCGAAATGAGCGGACTTTTCTCCCGGCGGGAAACGTCCGCTCATTTCAAAAGTACGGCGGACTGGCACACACACGGGCGGATTGTCCGCCGAAATGTGAGTCCAGCGGACAGTATTTCCAACATTCCGAAATACTTAGTCCGCCAGACTGCACGCTGAAAAAGTCCGCTGAAGCCCACACACGAGCGGACTGTCCGCTGAAATGTGTTTCGGCAGACTAAGTAGGCCAGACAGTCCGCCCGTGTGTACGCGGCTTAACACTATCATTATGACATTCATTTCATATGTGGGTTTTAATCCCAGGATTTTACTTAATTTCTGGGGACTTATGCTGTTTTGATATCAGTTTACACTCATTTTATTCGGGATCCTCTCTTTGATTAGCTTACATTTTTATATTTTCAGTACCATTTGGTATTTCATATTTTTATTGATCCACAGAATGGAGCCCATCTGTCCCACTGTTCCAGATACTCTGGGTTACACCTACATTCATGCTCCCTGTGTTCCTGTTGGACCCTATTACCACAGCTTCCGGACCAGGCATTCATTTCAAACCTAGCACCCTGGCGGTGTGTTTCACACTAAGCAGATATGTCAGTCTTACAGGGATGACTATTTTATCCTTCCTGTATGTATATACTTTCTTTTCCATTTTTTGTCTATGAATGGCTGTTTTTGATATACCTACCTCTCCTTATAGATGTATCATGCATCCGCCCCTGATGATTGGATAGATCCCATGAAACGCGCCGGGATTAACCTAGATTAAACACACACATACTTACATGGATCAAGGCAATACCATGGATTATAACTGTTGTATTATAGTGATTTTTTATTATTGAGGACAATATTATTGTATATTCTAATAATGCTTTTAACATGTAAATGATTTGGATACATGATTTGTTATATTTGCCACTACTGCATGTATTGTCTGCTATGTACCTACTCAATCATGGCAAACAAATACAAATAGTTGTTCAAGTTTTCACTTTGACTCCTTTGATTAGCTACAAAATACACACCTCATTTAAAGTCCCGAACCTCTTTCTTTATGTAACTGATTAGGGATGGAGATGCATGTTATCATGCGTTTCATTCAAAGTCCCAAAAACCCCCTCTATTTCCCAATGGTTGGCACATTTAGAGGTTTGGTATATCGTCTTCAAAGTGGATTGCAATTGGTGGGTAGTAAAGGTCTGTTGCCATTTTAAGTATGGGGTGGATTTAAGGAACGCAAGCTTATTCTGTAATAGGTTGTAAAATAGGGAAGTACCTTTAAACAGAGGAAGATGTGTTTTGGAGGTATTGCCACCCTGGTTTGTGTAATAGTATTTCAGGGGAACTGACAGAGTTTAGGCAGTGAGACATTTGTAAACATGAGAAGCGTTGAGTTGGGGGAAGTTGGAATTCTTCTTGAAGCTGTTCAAATGACTTAAGGGATTGATTTTCAAACATATGTGATAGGGTTAGAATGCCGTTTTCCCATTTGCAGAGGGATACATGTGGAATAATTGTTTCTAAGACTTTGAGTGGGAGATGTATTGATGTTGTTTGTAATTGTGGGAGGTTTAGGGAGTAGAAAGTCCTCCATGCTAGTAAGGAGGCTTGAATAAAGAGAGGAATGTTTAATGCCCAAGGTTTTCAGATAAAAAACTAGTAGTAGGGTATTGAGTAAGGGTGCAGGGCTGGCAGTTTTTTCAATATCTATCCAGAGTTTATCTGGAGAGGAGGACAACCAACTCTGTAATTGTGCTAAATGGGTTGCAACCCAGTAGTCATGGAAGTCCGTCATACCCATGCCGCCCGCATTCCTATGCTTAAGTAGTAGGGCATTGGAGCTATGGGGTTTCATATCTTTCCATACAAATTTTCTAAGTATCGTGTTAAGTGCTGAAGAGATACAATATTTGGGGGAGTAGCATAATTTTGTAAGAGGCAAGATGACTCAACCAGGAAAGCTCGCATTTGGACATACTTTGTGAAGCCTTCGATATTTTGTCGATAAGAGGGAGGTAGTTGGCGTCAGATAGTTTTGTGATGTCAGATACAACCCGTATTCCTAAGTAGGGTATACAGTCTATACTCCAGGTGTAAGGGTAAGAGGCTTGGAGTTTGGTACATAAAGCAGGGTCAATGGCAATATCTAGAAGTAAGGATTTTGTAAAGTTAACCTTATAATAGGACAACTTACTAAATTGCTGTAAGAATGTTGTGGATCACTGCAAGGGAAGATTCTGGGTTTATCAAGAATTATACCATCAGCGAAAAAGTTTATGATGCTCTGATGGCTTCTGCTAGCGGTTTGATTAGCAAGTTAAAAATTGAGGGGGATAGGAGGGGAACCATGCCTAGTTCCATTTGTGATTATAAAGGGGTGGGAGAGCATATTGGAGGTGTATACTCTGGCAGATGGTGTAGAATATAGTGCTAAAATTGCAGACAAGTCAGGTCCTGTGAACCCAAACTTTTGAAGTGCCTTGTGCAAGTATTCCAAGGATAACAGCAGAGAAGGCACCCGACCGTCTCCAGATTGTTGAACAATGCCCAAAACCCATTTTGTTGCATCCGTCTTATAGGTTAATTCCGGGTCCGCCGAGACTGCATTACATTGCGTTACCACTACAGGCTCCCCACTTTGGAAAAGTGCCTTTGTTTGTTGTAAAGGATGTGAGTGCAATAATTGAAGATATCGTGTGCTGTTTTAATAAATAGTTTTACTCTACTTCACTATTGGAAGCACGTTTTTATCTTTACATGTGGAGTGCAATTGTCTAATGAACACCTTTGGAGTCGAGAGTGCAAGGCATCGTGAGTGCATTTCTTAAGGGAATAGTGGCACTAAACACATATGGTGTGGTGGAAGATTGCTTCAAGTCACTTCAAGATTACCTGTTCACTTTGAAGTACAATCACCTGGATGTTTTAATCATTCATGGACTTGAGTTTGGATTTGTTTCCAAATGTTATGGACATTATTATTGATCACGTTTTTCACGGGGTGATTGTTTAGATTTGTTCATTTAATTGTGAATATTAGCGCTACTATTTTATTAATTTGGAATCACATATTTCCCTTATATTTTTCGAGTAGCTTAGATTTATTTTACACATACTGTTTTTAGGATTGTTTGTGTGCAGTGGTGGTGTGAAGGGAAAGGGGCGCATTTGTTTATTTCTTTCACTATATCATTTGTTGCATCCGTCGCCTGGCGTCCAGGGACAAAGCCTACCTGATCCGGTTTGATCAAAGCGGGCAAAATAGGGTTTAGTCTCAGGGGAAGCATTTTTACGTACAGTTTAACATCGGCACTCAAAAGAGATATTGGCCTATAGTTAGTTGGAGACATAGGATCCGTCCCTGGTTTTGGTATTGTCACTATGTAGGCTTGCAGCATCTCATAAGGGAAAGAGGCAGGGGTCATCGCAG
Organism: Lithobates pipiens; assembly: GCF_037356315.1. Taxonomy (NCBI): domain Eukaryota; kingdom Metazoa; phylum Chordata; class Amphibia; order Anura; family Ranidae; genus Lithobates; species Lithobates pipiens. The sequence continues at coordinate 27,023,048 of NW_027507787.1, forward strand.
CAAACACAGAGGAAAAAGATGGGGTGAGGGTTTCCATGAACTGTTTGTTGTAGTCAGTTAGTTATCAGGTTAGTTAGTCCATCAGGGCCTGGGGATTTTACTGACTACGTGTTTTCAGAAAACGTATGGTTTGGGGTTTTTTTTTTTTTGTTTACAAATTCTGAAAGCTGTAGAGTGAAAAAGGAAAACCTCCAGATTTTTTAAGAAATGTTTGCGTACTTCCGATTTTCACTATTTCTAATATAGGCGCAATTTAAAATTCAAAAATATTTGTTATTTATTAACTTAATACAGGTTAAGCTTTTATATTTAGTAGGACTTTAGCAGGAATGTTGTACAATTTGCCATGTTTGTATCTGCTAATAATGAATTTAGTGTATTTAAACATTTGCTCAAATATCGCGGGGCCTTAAAAATCAGTAGCACCTGCTTTTTGTTATACTGATCCTATACTTTCAAAACATATATGGTTGGGGGGAGGGGGGGGGGTCATTAAACTCTGTAAAAGCTGTAAGGGAACAATGAAAACCTTCAGATTTTTTGAGAAATGTGGTTACACTTTTGCGTACTTTCAGTTTTCACCATTTTGAAAAAAGGCGTCATTTAAAAATGACAAATATTTGTTATTTATTAACTCAATGCAGGTTAAGCTTTTATATAGTTAGTGGCAATTTAGCAGGAATTTTGTAAAATTTGCTGTGTTTAAAATCTGCAAAAAATTGTTTTAGAAAATTTTTCGCAAATATATTTTTTGATAAACATTTGCTCAAATATCATGGGGCCTTAAAAGCTGGAACAATGAAAACCTTCATTTTTTTTTTTTTTTTTTAGAGAAATGTGATTTACATTTTTGCATACATTCAGTTTTCACCAATTTACAAAAAGGCGCAATTTAAAAATTACTAATATTTATTTATTAACTCAATACAGGTTAAGCTTTTATATTTGGTAGGAATTTTGTAAAATGTACTGTTTTTATACAAAGCAGAACTCTTCTCTCAAAAAAGGTTGTGCTGCTTGTGAGACCAAACTAGGATGGAACACTAAGAAATTTAATGCAGACAACATATCCCTGAATTTGTCTTGACTCTTTACTACCATGGCTTTTTTTCACTGATTTGTGATCATGCAAATTTCTCTTTTTTTAATAAATAAATCCTTCTATATTAAACTATGTTCAGGGGCATTGCAGGTCAACAGTGAAGATGTCATCAGCACAAGGCAAGGTATATATGATTAAAGGATCTCTTAAAAACGTATCCAAAATGTAATTGAATGCTCTCCTTTACATGCATCAGTCTAATGATGTAATGTAGTTGAAGGTTTAAAAAACCCAATTAAGCCTGTTTTTATAAGTAGATTATCTGTGAGATTTTAAAACACATTATTATTCATAGATGGACAACTAGATATTGCATATAGAAAAGTTGGATTTTGGATGGTTAAAGCCAATGTATCAACAAATGTATGCAATTTTGAAATAAAAATGTTTTCTGGTTTACATGTTTGGTGATGGATGTTCTAAATAATCAAAAGCTTTAAAATCCTGCCAAGTTTAATAAAGGATGTCAGCGATGACTTCTGCTTCAAGCAACAGTACTGAGCTTCAAAGTCTGCTAGATGGCAGTTGGATTCTAGTAAAACCTGATAAATTATGACCAAAGCAAGACAGCAAAGCCAAGCACTCTGCCAAAGGCTACATGGCATAAAAATAATGACATATGTGTAAGTAGATATTAAAGGCAACACCACTATTAACCCTTTGCAAACCTCTAGGAAAGATGTTTTAGAAGAGGAAAATAGTTCAGAAAAAGGAGATTATTTTAAAGTATTAGAACCAATATTCCACCACAGTTGTGCTTGTAAGAGCACATATGGCTCCCGGTAACGAACATGTATGCCTCTTAATCTAGGATTCAGGTGCTGTCACACTCCCTGTGCTTTTATATATGTGACAACCTGCACAAAAATTCAAAATATAATCTTAATCTGTATCATCACTGCATATTTATTCTAAAACTCCTACACACACATGAATTGATTCCATTCACCTATAGAAGTGAATCGAATCATGAAATAAAAATCATAAAAAAAAAAAAACACAATACAAGAGCTTTACATACATTTGTGATATGGGTCGACCGATCGATGCAGCTGATATTCACTTTTTCTGAAGCATCGGCAACAAACTTACTGATGTTACGGATATTGCTTCAAGGGGTTGTACCGGAGTAATGCCTTCAGCTGCAGGCATCGCCCCTGTACCGTTCTTTAGAGCGGACGGTCAGCTTTCTTATAATGACAATCAATGCGGCTCAGCAGCCACACAGCCATTACTACAAGCAGTGGGAGGGGAAATCCCCGCCTTCTGGTTCTCTCGTCCCACTGGGAGGCCCAAGCAACCAGCCAGCACGTCCACCGGCTGGCTGAAGACCCGTATAAAGCAAGATCGGCTTGGTTCGAGTCTCGGATCTAGTAACTCGTAGAAATGTCATGACATCACTTCCTAAAGGTGCCAGTGTTAAAAAATAGAAAGTATGGTATTCAAAAACGCCCATCTTCATGTTTGGATTCCTTCAAAATGCAGAGGCAGGGTTTGGGGTCTTATAGACCCCAGATACCTCTATAAAGAGTACCTGTCACTGCCTATTACTGTCACAAGGGATATACCTGTCACTGCCTCTTACTGTCACAGGGGATGTTTAAACTCCTTGTGACAGCAAGAACAGTGATACATTTTTTTATTTTTTTTTTAAAAGGACAGTGTAAAAATAACAAAATTAAATCTATAGAATATTGGCACCTGATAGCAACCTGAAAGGCAGCCGAAAAATCGATATCGGTCTGAAAAAACAATAGCAGTCGACCCCTATGTTTTAATACAGGTAGTACCCCCATATCTCCCTAGAAAATATATGAAAACAAATTGTATGCATTTTCAAAACATGGAAGCCTAAACACCACTTTGCGCCACCAAAAACATTTGTTATCATAAACCCTTTAGTCCAGTTGCGTTTTCATTAAAAAAGTTATTCTAGTACAATAATTTAGTGCAATTATTCAAATTTGTTTTAGTATAATTTTTTTTTAGTAACATATATGCTGCAACTCACATTATCGTAAGTGACAGCGTGCAACATTACCATTGCCCATTCATTTGATAATCAGCCCCACCACAGGAGCAATTGCTCTAGCGCAGGTGTGATCTTAACTAAATGACACTGCATTGCACCACGGAATGCTTAATGCCATGCAGGAACAATGTGCATTTAGGCCCCTTTCACACTGGGGTGGTGCGGCCGTCGGCGGTAAAGCGCCGCTATTTTTAGCGGCGCTTTACCGTCGTTTTAGCGTCAGTCTGCAGGCGCTAGCGGTGTTGTTTTAACCCCAGCTAGCGGCCGAAAAAGGGTTAAAACCACCCGCATAGCGCCGCTGCAGTGGCGCTTTGCCGGCGGTATTGCCACGCTGTCCCATTGATTTCAATGGGTAGGAGCGGTTTAGTAGCGTTAATACACCGCTCCAAAGATGCGGCTAGCAGGACTTTTTTCACCGTCCTGCCAGCGCACCGCTCCAGTGTGAAAGCCCTCCGGCTTTCACACTGGAGTGAAAGGAGCCGGTTTTTTTCAGGCGCTACACAGGCGCTATTTTTAGCGCTGTAACGCCTGAAAACCACCCCAGTGTGAAAGGAGCCTAAAGGTGGCGGTATGAACTTCCCATAATACCTGACACACGCAGGTATGCTCCTTTGCATTCATATTGAGGTGATCCTTTTTAATGCATGAGAGTCTGGAAAGGTAAGGATTTCGAACAGCATACACGATAAAGAAAACATAGGGAGGACTTTACCATATATTCCACAGTCCAATAAGCATTACCAGTCAGTCTCAGACTGGTAGTGCCACCCCAAGGCTATACAGTATGCTATTGGCATGTGATAAAGAGTCAGAATTGGATTATATATATTTGGGAGAGGGAAAGAGGGGGGGCAGTAACACTGAATAAGCAGTATATATTTTAACCTCAGTTAATGACCTGGCTACAAATCAGACCATGCTGCATTTTAAACTCTTTTTATATAAAAATATTTAATACAAAAAGCTTTTACATTTAGATAGTTCCTGAAACAAATTTGTCAGATTACCTTACTTTGTGGACAGTGACACAGGTCAGAGTGCTAAGAAAACAATTGGTCTTTGGCGTCTACTCCCTGGGAGTTGTATCAGGAGTATATGTGCGTCTTTTTTCAGAGACATACAGCACATATACAGGTTTTCTTAGCCTCTCCTTGGGGGGGGGGGGGGGAGACTTGTGTTCTTAGCGCTATTACACAGCACATTGGACTCTGCCTATGATGTAAAATAATATAGAATATTACTCTTTTTCTTACATGCACATGCATGCCACATGTTTTTGCTTTTATCTGTCAAAACCCCGAAGATCTGCTGCTGATAAGATTTCTATCAGGAATGTTCTGTTGCAAATGGCTAAAACCCTGCAAAACTCTTTACTAACCTACGCTTCCTTGCAATTTGTCTCCAAGGTATGGAATCTATGAAAGCTTCATCTCACAGCCGATTCTTCAATTGGCCTTCACCTGGCCAAGAGGACATTTGGTATGACACAATAATAATGCAAAGCATAGACATTCGTTGTGAAGTTAGAAAGGGTTTTATTTCCCCAGAGCAAACACTAGCTCACAATTAGATCTAATGTCTACTACATCTAAAGCAGGTGGGACTAAGGTTTTTTACAGTTATTGAAAACATCAACGGTTGGCTCTTTGTGAAAAATGTAATAGTAATCTTCAGGACAGGTAGCACACATTTTATTTTAATGACATCATTAGACCATATTGTTTTCTGGAAATCTGCAGATTTCTTTATTTGCGTTTAAGGCAGTTTTTGAGCTCTGTTAAAAGACGTACCATATAGCTGTTAAAATTGATCCAAAAACACTGCTAAAGTTTTTGCCAAGTCTCATGTAATACAAGTGTATTGTAAATGTTTCATTTTTCCTACCTAGGCAGGATCTACCTAAAAAAGGTGACTATACAGTACATTTAAAATCTACTCATTAAACCTCTTCTGAACATTTAAGCAACCCACCAAGCCTGAACCCATGCTATATATATAAATCCTAGTTTATATTCCCTTTAATGTGGTCCTTCGCTAAACCAGGAAGAAACGGTTTGACTGTTGCAGTTTTGTGTGCAGAATTCTTTCTCACATCTCCTCCTCTATATCACACAAAGTAAAACTAAAGGCTACACTTTTTTTTTTTTGTTTTGTGATAGCATAGCGAAGGATTAGAACACCTACCAGTTGTTACTGCTTTCTCTGCCCCCGTTAGGGAGGTACACCCTCCCTATTTGTCCTGTTTACCATCAGCAGTGAAAGTAAAAGAAAATCTAAAATTGTGGGTTGTCCCCAGAAAGATAGAGGGAAATCTTTCAAATGGGGACACTAGTACTGGTGACCTGGGGGTCCCCAAGGAAATCCCTCCATTTCCAGGGATTTCCTCTCATTTCCTCTTTTGACACAAATGGCAAAAAATAAACCGACAGGGGTTATAATCCTCACTTACTAACATATTAAAAAAAAAAAGTTTTGCTTTGATTTTAACTTGAATGCTTTGTCTAAGATGGCCTATAGACATATACAGTGCCTTGAAAAAGTATTCATACCCCTTGAAATGTTCCATATTTTGTCATGTTACAACCAAACATGTAAATGTATTTTATTGGGATTTTATGTGATAGACCAACACAAAGTGGCACATAATTGTGAAGTGAAAGGAAAATGATAAATGGTTTTCAATTTTATTTTCAAATAAATACCTGAAAAGTGTTGCGTGCATTTGTATTCAGCCCCCCTGAGTCAATACTTTGTAGACCACCTTTCGCTGCAATTACAGCTGCAAGTTTTTTTTGGGTATGTCTCTACCAGCTTTACACATCTAGAGTGAAATTTTTGCCCATTCTTCTTTGCAAAATAGCTCACACTCTGTCAGATTGGAGGAGAGAATCCGTGAACAGCAATTTTCAAGTTGTGCCACAGATTTTCAATTGGATTTAGGTCTGGACTTTGACTGGGCCATACTAACACATGAATATGCTTTGATCTAAACCATTCCATTGTAGTCCTGGCTGTATGTTTAGCGTTGTTGTCCTGCTGGAAGGTGACCCTCTGCCCCAGTCTCAAGTCTTTTGCAGACTTAACAGGTTTTCTTCAAAGATTGTCCTGTATTTGGCTCCATCCATCTTCCTATAAACTCTCACCAGCTTCCCTGTTCCTGCTGCAGAAAAGCTTCCCCACAATTTGATGCTGCCAACACCATGTTTCACGGTGGGGGATGGTGTGTTCAGGGTGATTTGCAGGGTTAGTTTTACATCACACATAGCGTTTTGCATCTAGGCCAAAAAGTTAAAGTTTGGTCTCCTGTCACCAGAGCACCTTCTTTCACGTTTGCTGTGTTCTCCACATGGCTCCTCGCAAACTGCAAATGGGACTTATATGGCTGGCTTTCAACAATGCCTTTCTTCTTGCCACTCTTGGATAAAGGCCAGATTTGTGGAGTCCACAAATAATAGTTGTCCTATGGACAGATTCTCTCACCTGAGCTGTGGATCTCTGCAGCTCCTCCAGAATTACTATGGGCCTCCTGATTGCTTCACTTGCACAGCCTGTCAGTTTAGGTGGACAGCCATGCCTTGGTAGGTTTGCAGTTGTGCCATACTCTTTCCATTTTTTGGATTGAATTGACAGTGCTCCTTGAGATATTCAAAGCTTGGGATATTTTTTTCTAAACTAACCCTGCTTTAAAATGTCTTCAAAAGGTTATTCCTGACCTGTCTGATGTGTTCCTTGGCCTTCGTGATGCTGTTTGTTCACTAAGGTTCTATGAAAACCTCTGAGGGCTTCAAAGAACAGGTGTTTTGATACGGAGAATAAATTACACTCAGGTGGACTCTATTTACTAATTAGATGACTTCTGAAGGCAATTGGTTCCACTAAATTTTAGATAGGGCTATCAGAGTAAAGGGGGCTGAATATAAATGCACACCACTTTTCAGATATTCATTTGTAAAAAAAATGTAAAAACCATTTATCATTTTCCTTTCACTTCACAATTGTATGCCACTTTGTGTTGGACGATCACATAAAGTCTCAATAAAATACATTTACGTTTTTGGTTTAACATGATAAAATGTGGAAAATTTCAAGGGGTATGAATACTCCTTCAAGGCACTGTAGAGGGTGGTTGGGCATCCAGACAAATATGAGGCAGTAACTAATACATGAGAACACCGGTTTCTGACAAAAGCGACCACATTAGGCAACTGTCATATCTACGGGCACAAAAAGCTGCTTACAAAAATAAGGTGCAGTTATTTAGAAATGCCTGCACATACATAATACAAAACCTCTAGCTCTGCTGTCCCTGACTGCCAGGCAGTTCCAATAGGCAAACTTCCATACACTTCTCAGTAGTACAAGTTAGTCCAAACCATCCTTCCCCTACAACTGCCTAGAGGCCAGTGTCTCACTGGCAATATGTATGTGCAGGTAGGGATGGGCATGCTTCAAGACTATTAGTGAGGGTTTTTTTTCTGAAAGTGACAATCTCTTTAAAGGCTTGTCTTCTATTTTTCTCTATGGTATTTTATCCCCATGTTGCAGCACGTTGTAATGCACTGAGATAAAATTATGCCATCTTTTTTTGCAATGTAAATGGATCCTAAACAAAGCATGGATTTTTTTCTTTATCTTTGAGTAGGTAATGTGTTGGGCAACGCTGCCCAAGGCAGCAAAAGAAGTGTGGAAGAGCTGTCTTGTCAGAGTTCTGTCAGGAACCAGCCTCTCAATCAAGTAATTGTTTAATCAGGAAATAAGGGTATAGACATTAAGAACAGCAAAACAAAAAGCCCTTCATTGAAACCTTCATTCCTTACCAGGTGCAAGTGCATTTGTCAATTATATGTTGGGATGGCTATTTTTGAATACAGGAACCACAACGTTTAAGGCCTCTTTCACACGGGACGGATCAGTAATGATCCGCCCCGTGAAGATCCGCTCGCTCAGCGGGGATCGCTCCGTTGTCCCCGCTGAGCTGGCTGCGGACAGGGCGGTCTCCGCACACTGTGCAGGGACCGCCCTGTCAGCTCTCCATTCTCCTCTATGGGGATCGGATGAGCACGGACCGTCTGTCCGTGTTCGTCCGATCCGCTCTGCAGACGGATAGAAAAATAGGATTTTCCTCCGTCTGCAGAATCAGACTGTTGCGGAGGCGGACGATATCGGGTGTCTGCGGATGCTCATCCGCAGACACCCACTATCCCATAGGGATGAATGTATGTCCGTATTTCATCCGCAAACGGATGGATGAAATACGGACATACCATCCGCATGTGTGAAAGGGGCCTAAAGTTCTCATACTATACTTATAAGCACCTCACTCATCCCAAGGTCTACAACCGAGCAAAGGTTCAAAGCAATATGAATCATATACAGCCCTGGTAAAAAAAAATACATACTTGGAAGATGTATTAATAAAAACGTAAAACTGTTGTGAAAGTCCTATATAAACTTCACTACAAATGGAAACCTTTCCTGACCACATTTCTTGGACTCTGCTGTAACATCTTTGTGTCCAAGTTTTCAGGCCCCCCAGCAGCAGTCATTACAGAGAACATAAATTCTTTACTTGCTAATAAGATAGCTAATGCAAGGAGTGTTGCAAATTCCAGTCTAGGTATCTTGATGGATATATGAAGCCTTTGGTGGATTCAAACCATAATTTTCAGATCTACATTTGATGGAAAACTGAATATCTTGCGTTCCCATGGTCAATCCAACGGCTCCAGGGAAGGAATTCTTTAGGGCACTGTATATCTACGGACATGGAGAAGGAGATTTCTAGTAGAATTCCATTTGAAAATGTTTATTTTAAGAACGTTTGTTAAAGCGGTTCTGCACCTAAAAAAAAAATATTAAAAGCCAGCAGCTACTAATATTGCAGCTGCTGACTTTTAATAAAATCACACTTACCTGTCCCAGGGTCCAGTGATGTCAGCGGCAGATGACGAGCGATCGCTCATCTCGCTGCTGCCCCCCGCCGCCATCCTCTGTCAGGGAATCGGGAAGTGAAGCATTGCGGCTTCACTGCCCGGTTCCCTACTGCGCATGCGCGAGTTGCGCTGCGGGTCTCTTCTGGTCCCCCGCTGTGTCCTGGGAACTGTGGCGTATGCGGGGGTCTGCGGCGGGCTGCCCGGAAGTGGGTGCAGATACCTGGATTATCCAGGTAACTGCACCCCCCTCTCCCCTGAAAGGTGCCGATTGTGGCACCGGAGGGGGGAGGGATCAGATTAGCGGAACTTCCCCTTTAGGGTGAAGAACCGCTTTAAATGTTCTAATTGTTAGTGGAGTTAAATCAATGTTCAATTTTGACCACACTGATGAGAAAATTATTAAACATTTGACATTTTTCTTCTAGAACACATTTCTAACAAATATATATATATATATTTTAAAATTAATACATTGTTTTAAAAAAAAAAAAAAAAGACCCCTGATCCCTCCTTTACACTTCAAAGCCATTTTCGGCGAATCTGAATACTGTATATATTTTTAAATCCAGCGCCATTGGCAGCCGAGTAAACGGAAAGTGACGTCATGACGTCGCTTCCGTGTTTACAATTAGGAGACTGGAATGAAGCCACTTATGCCTTCATTCCAGTCCCTCCCCAGCCGCCGGAGGCATCGGATGTGCGATCGGTGCTCCCGATTGAACGGGAGCCCCGGTAAGAGCGGCGGGAGGGGGGACGTCCCCTCCCGCTCCTCTGGCATAACAGCCGAGCGGCTTTTAGCCGCATCGGTTGTTATGGCTGGAAAGCCAATCGCCCGCTGTAAAAATTAGTACCGGGATGATGCCTGCAGATGCGGGCATCATCCCGGTATAACACCTGGAACCCAAGTACGCACATCTGCGTACGCTCGGTGGCAAGGGGTTAATAATCCGTGCCATAATCTATAATTATAGACCCACAGGTGAATAATAAAGTTCATAAAATAGTAAACACACAACTAGTATAAAGTGCAAGTGCAATATGTGGCAAACAAATAATGTGTACAAAAATGTAAACACACAACTAGATATAAAGTGCACAAGTGCAAATTGTGCCAGAGAAAAACTTAGTAGGGCTATATAAACCCCTTATGCCCTGTACACACGGTTGGAAATTCCAACAGAAAAGGTCAGATCGGATTATATTGTCAGAAAATCCAATCTTGTGTGGGCTCTATAGGACTTTTTCAGTCGGAAATTCCAACGGAAAAAATTTGAGAGCTGGATCTTACATTTTCTGACAAAAAAAATTAGATCGGGCTATTTCCGATCGTTTGTAGTGAAACTCAGACGGACAAAGGGCCACGCATGCTCAGATTAAATTAGGAGACCAAAGCTATTGGCTACTAGCCTCTACGTAGTCCCATCGTACGTAATGAACGTCCCCACGTCCCGAACGATCGGATTGTCCGACAACTTTGTCCAACCGTGTGCATACAGAACAAGTTTGGCACAAAATCCGTCAGAAAAAAATCCAATGGATTTTGTTGTCAGGATGTCCGACCGCATGTACAAAGCATTAGAGTTAAGTGGTGCCACCGTATACACAGTACACATTACTCAAAGAAACAAACAAGATAATTGATACAAAAAGTGCTTAATGCATGCAAATGTGATAGCAAAAAATGTATACATAAATTAAAAAATAAAATTAAAAAAGTGCAAGTGCATCATATACGTGTCCCTATATCACAGAAAGTAAACAGTTCTTTGCGGCAGTCTGTCTTGGGCTGTGATTAGAAGCACAAATGCCGATTGCCGTGAAATAGATGCAAATGAGGTAATCTCCAGTGATCATGCTATTGACATGCTTCTACATCCGACCGTGATTTTGAATCATGCGTAGGTGAAATCCAAAAACCCCTTATGGTAATGAGCTCCCCTCAGAGCGTGTGACCAGCTTTTACACTCAAAGTCAAAGCACGTATATGAACCGCTATAGAGTTCTCAGCTGTTTTTCTGGATCAGAAGTATCCTCAATGTAGTGATCTCAGAAGTGCATGAAAAAAAAGGAAAAAACTGCAATACTGTATTTAAAAATGTATTACACAAGTTAAAAACTACTCCCCTGCCGGGGTACTCCCATGTATAAGGTGCGTCAGTGCATCGTACTGTTGCCTTATGAATTTATGTGAAATCTCCATTAAGATCTGGAAAATATTGTAATTATGAATATGTCTCATTTAGCGTGCATCTATGAAAGCTGGGCAAAGGCCTTCCTCCAAGCGCTTGTTAAGAGCAGACAATGCGGGGCCGAGGCCTGTATATACCCACAATGGAGAGCCAATTCCATTGTTCTGCACCTACTCACTTCAAAGGACCCCATGCTGGGGTATGCAATGAAGTAGCCCAACCCATAATCAATACCTGGTTCCTTGACTAATTCAATTACATCTCCTGCCCAGAATAGCCACAAGGATTTGCAAGAAAGGGGGCCGACTTATGTAGTAAGCCCTCCAATCATCATCCAAGCTAGGCCAGGCTATGGGGCATCAGCATGAAGGCATATACTCAGAGCAAAGGGGCGGTAACATTTCTCTTTTTGGGAAACCAGCCATCAGAGTGGCACGTTGGTAAGGATGGGTAATTATGGAAAAGGTGTGCCTTGTTACTTGTAACTAAATATGCTTGTATTCCTTCATGTAAATATTTTATTTCAACCTAGTATTTTCTTCCTTGATGTAAGACCATAGATAGAGATTTGTGTATTAGCTAGACTTTCAACTAGTTTTAATAAATGTTATTATATTTAAAGCTTTTCCTCCTGGTCAATAGAACTCTCATTTAACCCATATCATATCTTGTGATTAATAAATCAGAAATATAGTTCTAGAGGTTAACAGTACTTCATAGAGCTCAACAAAATACTGCAAACAGTATGGGTATGGCTTGTATCTCATCTAGGCAGGTGTATTGTCTCTCACTCTGTCCTGGCCCCTGTGAGTGCTAAACAGAGACCTGAGAGATGAGAAAAGTTAATTTTGTATATTTCGTATACTTATTCCATGGCAGTAACTCAAGGTATTGAAGCCCAAGCAGAGCCCTGAAAGCTAGGAGGTTATATAACTGTGAATAAGCAATGGCAGCCTCTATACTACTCCCATGTTCTTTAAAGTGGATGTAAACCCGATTCATAAAATTTGAGCTGGGTACATATATGTGTTTTCTTAGCACTCTTCGAAGCATTATGTCCCACGGTTGTCTCCTGTTCCGTTCTTCTGTTATCAGCCTGATAATGCCTAACAAGTTCTCTGCCACATATGATAAAAGCAGCTGGAGTTTTGTGTTGGGGAGGTTGCTATAAACAGATTAGCAGAGCCCTGAACAATTCAACGAAAATCTCTACCTATGAGGAGAGGGGGTGTGTGCCTTTCCTCCAATCAGCTCTCTTGACTTTATGCTCAGGCTTCACTGCAGTGCTAACCAGGAAGAGAAAATCTAACATGATATGAACTTTCTAAACAGTATATAAAGCTGAAAACAGCAGATCTATATGTAAAACTTATGTAGGGAGATTTGTTTTATCCCTGTGTATCATCTGAGGCTGTTCACGTCACTGGGTATATGTGAGGGTTTACATCCACTGTAAGAACTGTTGACAACACTTTAAAATTCTCTTTTACAAGTGTTTACAGTACCTTGCAAAAGTATTCACCCCCACAGGCTTTTTACCTATTTTGTTACAGCCTTTAATTAATTTTTTTTTTTTTATCTGAATTATATGTGATGGATCAGAACACAATAGTCTAAGTTGGTGAAGTAAAATTAGAAAAATATATACATAAAACTATTTTTCAGAAATAAAAAACTGATAATTGGCATGTGCGTATGTATTCACCCCCTTTGTTATGAAGCCAATAAAAAATTCTGGTGCAACCAATTAACTTCAGAAGTCACATAATTAGTGAAATGATGTCCACCTGTGTGCAATCTAAGTGTGACATGATCTGTCATTACATATACACACCTTTTTGAAAGGCCCAAGAGGCTGCAACACCTAAGCAAAAGGCACCACTAACCAAACACTGCCATGAAGAACAAGGAACTAGCCAAACAAGTAAGGGACAATATTGTTGAGAAGTACAAGTCAGGATTAGGGTATAAAAAAAAAATCCAAATCTTTGATGATCCCTAGGAACACCATCAAATATATCATAACCAAATGGAAAGAACATGGCACAACAACAAACCTGCCAAGAGATGGCGTACACCAAAACTCATAGATCGGGCAAGGAGGGCATTAATCAAAGAGGCAGCACAGAGACCTAAGGTAACCCCTGGAGGAGCTGCAGAGTTCCACAGCAGAGACTGGAGTATCTGTACATAGGACGACAATAAGCCGTATGCCCCACAGAGTTGGGCTTTATGGCAGTGTGGCAAGAAGAAAGTCATTACTTTTACCAAAAAACAAAATGGCACGTTTTGAGTTTGTGAAAAGACATGTGGGAGACTCCCAAAATGTATGGAGGAAGGTGCTCTAGTCTTATGAGACTAAAATTGAACTTTGTGGTCATCAAAGAAGCACTATATCTGGAGAAAACCCAACACATATCACTCAAAGAAACAATCCCCACAGTGAAACATGGTGGTGGCAGCATCATGCTCTGGGAATGTTTTTCAGCAGTCGGGACCGGGAAACTGGTCAGAGTGGAGGGATAGATGGATGTAAAAAACGTTTTTTTAAATACAGTTTACCTGTAAAATCCTTTTCTTTGAATACATCACGGGACACAGAGCAGTTATTCATGACTATCTGGGTTATACGCTACCTCTAGGTGATTGGACACTGGCAACCAATAGCAAGAAGGTTCCTCCCATATAACCCCTCCCATACAGGAATTACCTCAGTTTTGTAGCAAGCAATGAAAAGTCCCAGGAAAGAGGGGAGGGATCTCTGTGTCCCGTGATGTATTCAAAGAAAAGGATTTTACAGGTAAGCTGTATTTAAAAATCTGTTTTTCTTTATCATACATCACGGGACACAGAGCAGTTATTCATGACTATCTGGGATATCCTAAAGCAATGCACCTGAGGGGAGGGATACACAGCTTAGACAAGTCCCAACTGTCCTTTTGCCCTATAAGGCTGCCTGCAACACACTATGACCAAAGACTGTCTCCTCTCGAGATCCAACATCCACCTGGTAAAATCTGGTGAATGTGTGAACTGAAGACCAAGCGGCTGCCCTGCAGACCTGAGCCACAGACACCTGTCGATGCACTGCCCATGAAGCACTAACCTCTCTAGTGGAATGTGCTTTCAGGTCTCTCGGTGGAACCCTGTGCCTCAATTCATATGCCTGAACGATAGTTTGGCAAATCCACCTTGAGATAGTTGAAGTCATAGCCGCCTGTCCTTTCTTAGGACCCTCAGGCAGAATAAATAGAGTCAGTCTTCCTGAAAGGGGCTGACGCCCTTAAGTAGATTTTAATAGCCCTCACTACATCCAGCGAGTGGGGTAACTTTTCTTCCTTAGACCCGGGATTTGGAAAAAAGGAGGGCAGAATGATATCCTGATTCAAATGAAAATTGGAAACTACCTTTGGCAAAAACTCCAGACGAGGGCGCAAGACTGCCCTGTCCTGGTGCAGAATCAAGTAAGGTTCTCTGCATGAAAGGGCAGCTAGCTCCAACACTCTTCTGGCCGAAGTTATGGCCCCCAAGAAGACCAATTTCCTGGTCAATAGGACTAAAGGAATATGCTTAATAGGCTCAAAGGGTAGATATTAAGGGCTGATAGAACCAAATTCAAGTCCCAGGGGCACAAGGGGGGCTTAACCGGTGGTCTTAGGCACGTCACTCCCTTAACAAAAGTATGCGCCAAGGAATGGGCTGCAATTGGTCTTTGGAAAAAACAGATAAGGCTGAAATGTGACTTAATTGTGCCCAAGGCCAATCTTAAGCGTACTCCTACCTGAAGGAAAGCAAGGATCTTTCCAACTGTATACTTACAAGGGTTCCCACCTTTCCCTTCGCACCAGGAAATGTATAATTTCCAAACCCTGTAGTAAATGGCCCTGGAAACCAGTTTCCTAGCATTTATCAAAGTGGACAAGGCTGCACCCCTAACCCTGCGGTCCTTTAATACCCTGGCTTCAATAGCCAGGCCGTCAAATCAGCGAACGTAAAGCAGGATGGAATATTGGTCCTTGGAACAATAGATCCGGGCGCAAGATGAGTCACCGTCAGGATCAGGCTCTGGAGAGGGAGATCTATTACATTTTCTCCCTGCTTGGGTTATCAAGGCAAGCATACCTGCTATTTTACCTTCAAGGCCAGATAAGGCAGGTGCCAAATCATTTTTAGTAACATAAGCCGAGGCAGGGACACCAGTTGTGGCCACAATGCCTGACAAATGCAATGGCTCAGCTAAGCCAGAAGCCACGGGACCTTCAGGGGAAACTGGGATAATATCCTCAAGCGTTTGATCTCCTATTTTTAAAGGAGGTACTCTTAACCCTGTATTGGTCTTGCTCCCTGTTCCTCTTTTCCTGAAAGACATTGCTTACAGGTATGGGAAGACAGCACTCCCTCTGAGCTTCTAACTGTAATCTAGTATACAGCAGCTATTACAATTTTAACACTGTCCCCTTTAACCTGATGCAACTGTGTCCAAAAACCTGCAGACTCACGCGCCCAACACGCTCTATGCCTTCACGCACACACCAGGTGAACTGCCTCTTTTAAAAGGTTCCAAATGGTGCCATTTGATCCGCACAGAAGGCGTGGCATCCAAACATATGCCACAAGTGGCGACAAAATACGGCACATTCGTGCCTGAAGACCGCCGACTGTATGAGGCAAAGTCACCTCAACGGCACATGCCCGTACGGCAACAGCACGTGCGCAAGTTCATACGACACCGGCGTCTCTGCATGCGCCACACAGTATGGAGACATTCTGTAACAGCTTTGAAAAGGCACAGTAACAGAGAGGAATACAGCAATCCCAGAGGGAGTACTCGTCAGTCCACGCTGCAGGACCTGAAAAACTAGGCCCATCTTCCCCCCATCACGGCGGGTAGTGCCTCCGTGGACCTTCAAGGACCGGGTCCCCCATCTTGGGGTCCACACCCTTGGGCCTGTAAAGCACCCTTTGGGTTTATCTTGGGCAAGTTAATGACCAGAATACCACTACCCAAGGGTCCAGCGCCTAAATAGGACACATTACAAGCAAAACCTCCTTCTTGCATCAAGGCATGGGTGCCATTCCTTTAGCTTTGTGGCATTCGCCCAATTGACAAAATTTTGAAGAGCTTCACATTTGATACCATCACCTGAAGACACTGGCGAAAAAACTGAGGTAATTCCTGTATGAGAGGGGTTATATGGGAGGAACCTTCTTGCTATTGGTTTCCAGTGTCCAATCACCTAGAGGAAGCGTATAACCCAGATAGTCATGAATAACTGCTCTGTGTCCCGTGATGTATGATAAAGAAACCCGTACCACTTTGTGTGTGATTTGAGGCTAGGACGGAGATTCACCTTCCAGCAGGGCAATGACCCCAAACACACTGCTAAAGCAACACTTGAGTGGTTTAAGGGGAAACATGTAAACATGTTGGAATGGCCTAGTCAAAGCCCAGACCTCAATCCAATAGAAAATCTGTGGTCAGACTTAAAGATTGCTGTTCACAAGCGCAAACCATTCAACTTGAAGGCGCTGGAGAAGTTTTGCAAGGAGGAAGGGGGGAAATCCCAGTGGCAAGATAATGTAAGCTCATGGAGACTTATCCAAAGTTACCCAAGTGGAGTGGTGATTGCCGCAAAAGGTGGTTCTACAAAGTATTGACTTGGGGGGGGGTGAAAAGTTATGCACAGTTACTTTTTCTGTTATTTTGTCCTATTTGTTGTTTGCTTCACAATAACAAAAAATAAACATCTTCAAAATTGTGGGCATGGTCTGTAAATTAAAGCATGCAAATCCTCAATCCATGTAAATTCCAGGTTGTGAGGCAACAAAACACGAAAAATGCCAAGGGGGTGAATACTTTTGCAAGGCACTGTATGTATATATTTATCTGCTGGTAAAATGCCAAAGTCTGACAGGTTGCCTCTCTAGTGCTCCAGTTTAGAGGCCAATTAATGTGCTGGTGCCGCTGTGATTTTTAAAGCCTGGAAATAAAGAGTGGAACTTATGAAACCGCAGAAGCCTCCCTTGCCAGATCTGTTTCTGTACACATTCCCAAAGCTTTGTGAAGAGGGTCTGTGTCTCCCAGATTATGTTTTTCCAAAAAAAATAAAATTTGCCTTCTAAAGATCCTGCTCCTTTTATGTGAAGCACTACAGGGCACTCAGTGGCCTTTTACTAATACAGAAATAATGGATTTAAAATGTGCAATACCACATAAAAGCCTTAATGCAAAAGCATCATTCTTCTCCTAATTAACTGAACTGAATACATTTTGTATATTAAATCCCAGCCATTCCAAAGAAGTAGACCACTAGAAACCGTCTCCCTGCTATCTCTCTATGCATGAGAGCCTACTTTGAACAGCTCTTCAACAAGAATTAAAGAACACTTAGCATTACTGCGTTAGCTGTGACATTGTCTGCAACAGTGCATACAAAACTTGTACCAAAAGGCCAAATGAAATGTACCAAACCTCCAGACCATCTGGATTTGTATTTAATGTATAATTAGCACTTGAGCATCTCTTAAAAGGTATTATCTATCCATTGTATGGACAATTCATGCTCCAGAAGACATCTCTCCTTAATGAGCTGTGGATATTAAGTTACAATGTAAAAGCGTTTAGAAACAAACTCATACAATAACATGGGTTTCTATCAATTTTTTTTTTTGTTTTTTTTATTGCAATAAACTAGAAAAAGTAATTTGGTTCATTACAACTGTTATTTAATCTTTTTACACTGTTCAAGGAGCTAAATGATCTCCCCAGGGAATCCCCCCTACACACACCCATCACAAAGTCTTAGTTATTCTGGGTTATTTTTTTATAAAGTAAAAGTTTCTTAGGTCTGTACTGAGAAATGCCTGGTACAAAAGATCATCTCAGCCTTTTCAAAACAGTTATTGGTTAAGAGCATCAAAAATAACCAACACGTTTCAGGTAAAAAGAGCCTCCCACTTCTTCATGGGGGAATCATGCTGGTTATAACACTTTTATATATTTCATAAAGTTGACAAATTTATAAAAGAAAAGTGAAAGAGCTTTGCAGAAAAGATGCGTCAAAGGGGTAGCAGAGGCACCCAGAAAGGAAGAGATGCGCAATGTTTTCTAGTGTAAAATAGAAGGTTTTTATTGATCATACAATGAAATAGAACACCATCATTGAGCTCATGGCTTATGCTGGCCACTGGAAGATGTGCGGAGGCACTTTAAAGTGGTTAACTCTTGCATATACCCAGTGAAGGGACTGGCCTCAGGTGTTACACAGATTAAATAAATCACCCTACATAAGTTGCACCTTTCTATGTGCAGTGCTCTCTTCTCCACAGATGTTCAAAGTGCAGAATTTATACAGCTTGTCTGAGCTTTCAGAATGAGGGTACGGGGAGAGAAATTTACACTCTGCAGCGCTCACTGACAGCTGATTGGAGGGAAGGGACACACCCCCCTTTACATAGCGCGGAAGCCGTCCTTGCCGAGAGTGTGACAATTACAAGAGAAGCTGGTTGTACCCAAGTTAATCGATCAATCAGCTATACTGGAAAGGTTTAGAGCCTACTATGAGTATCTATATCACTCCAATTAGGATGAGGAAGGGGAGGGAATGAATAAATTTTTTGAGGCATTGACAATTGCATGCCTCTCTAAGGAAGATAGTGCTGCTCTCGACGGCCCTATAATGCTGGAAGAGATCCAGCGTACTGTGCAGGAAATGGCGGGACAAAAAGCCCCAGGCCCTGATGGCCTGCCGGTGGAGCTCTACCGGCATTTTGGCGAGGTGCTAGTTCTGGAATTGCTAAAAGTCTTAAATTGGGCGGTAACAAAATGGGAGCCCCCCCCCCCCCCTCCATGATGGAATCAACCATAATAGTGATTCCGAAGGAAAATAAAGACCCTCTCAATCCTCCTTCGTATAGACCCATCTCTTTATTGAATTTAGATGTAAAGATCCTGGCAAAGGTCTCGGCGGCTAGACTAAACGGAGTGATAGAGAAACTCATCCATCCTGACCAATCGGGTTTTATCCCTGGTAGATCTACGAGCATAAATATAAGACGGGTTTATCTAAATCTTCAAATACCAGTGGATGGGGATGGACAGAGAGCGGTCCTCTCTTTGGACGCTGCCAAGGCCTTTGATACCCTAGAATGGAGTTACTTGTGGAGCGTTTTGAAAGAATTTCAGGTGGGACCGACATTTGTAAAATGGGTAAAAATGTTGTATAGATCCCTGGTAGCAAGGGTAAGAATAAATAATGATAGCTCTGCTGGGATTCGATTGAGGGGTACGAGACAGGGGTGCCCTATGTCTCCCCTCCTGTTTGCCATGGCGATCAAACCCCTGGCCATGTCCCTTAGATTAAATGCGGAGTTAAAAGGGCATAGGAGAGGGGAGGAGGAAGAAAAAATAATATTATTTGCAGATGATCTCCTTTTGCTTCTCGGAGATATACAGAACTCAATAGGGGAAGTAATGTATAGAATTAAAAACTTTGGAGACCTTTCGGGATTAAAGATAAACTGGGGGAAATCTTGTATATTACCAAATGAAATACTTGGGCATCTATATCACCAAAAAACCCAAACAGTATATAGTGAATAATTTAGTCCCATTGTTATCTAAATTTAAGGACAACATTAACATATGGAAGAAACTTCCTTTATCGGCAGCAGGCCAATGTAATCTAACTAAAATGATACTTTTACCGCAACTTCTGTATATTGTACACAATTCTCCAATATGGATCTATAAGAAATGGTTCTATAAGGTAGATTCCATGTTTAGAGAATTGATATGGAAGGGGGGCCAAGCGCGTATCAGCTTAAAGACTTTGCAAGTAACGAAGGGGGAGTGGCAATTCCACACCCATTCAGCTACTTTTAGCAGCTCAGCTACAACATCTGGGAGGAGGGGACATGGAGGGTGGTGGACGAGAAAAGAAAACACTCCTTGAACAATTTCTTGGTAGGATGCTGGTAGAGGCACTGGAGTCAGGGATCTCTATGCGAGGCATTCCTACACTAGGTTTGATGATAAAGGTGTGGGAAACAACTAAAGGAATACTGGGGTATAGGGGGTTTACTGAATATTCCCCCTTATGGGCCAATAACAAGTTGGGCGAGATACAAAAAATAGGACAAATAAAGGAATGGGAAAGAAGAGGTATAAAGTTTATTCATCACATTTACCAGAATGGTAATCTGAAATCATTTCAGGAATTAAGGGACCAGTTTGCAATTCAGAAAAAGTCTTTTTTTTTTTTTTTTTTTTTTTTTAGATACCTGCAGGTTAGACATGCTTTGAAAAAAGAGAGTTTGGGGTGGCTGCAATAAACTGGTGCGAGATACCAGTAATCCAGGAAATATTGCGAGCGAAAACGGGGAAAGGGTTAATATCCAAAACATACGCAAGTCTATATAAGAAGACTTGGGTAAGAACACAGGAGCAACTATACAGAAAGAAATGGGAAATAGATGTGGGAAGTATCTCGGAAGCCCAATGGGAGAGGATTCTTGAGTTGGCACCCTGGGTATCCCTCTCTTCATCCCAAAAGCTGTCTCATCTATTCTTATTGTATAGAGCATATTACACTCCCAAGAGACTCTTTGTTTGGTCGAAGGCAGGATGCTTCTTGCCCTAGTGGTGGAAGGACACAGGGGGACATGATACATATGTTCTAGAGATGTCCCAAGTTACATCGCTATGGAGGGAGGTAGTGGAAATAATAACTCAGGTATTTGAGATGGCAGTAGATATGGAACCCTTGGGGTGCATATTGGGATGGATAGATGGAGGTAGTGACCCCAAAGACACCAAACTAGTAAAATTAAGATGCCTTTTCCAAGCTAGGAAACTTATAGCCCAGAAATGGCAGTCCTCTATACCCCCTAGCAGCAGGGAGTGGGTGCAGAATATGAATGGGGTAGTCCTCAAGGAAAGGGTAGCATATATAAGACAGGGAGGTATAACAAAAATTTGATAAGATTTGGAAGTTGTGGTGCGAGAAAATGACTAAAGATATTTTCATCTAAGTGGAAGGGTTGCTAGCTAGGTAAACAGTGCAAGGAGAATGTTTGTGTGAGTGGGAAGGAGGGATGAAGGTAGGGAATGGAAGGGTGTAAAAGGGTTTTATGGAATTTTTATTCTTGTTCTTGCTTAATTTTGTATGGAAATGTTGTATGTTTTGTTTAAATCGAAAAGAAATTAATAAAGAGATAAAGTAAAAAAAAAAAAAGGTTTAAACATAATCTGCTTTTCCCTTCAATAAAATGGGTGGTGCCTTTTTTTGCAGAAAAAAACAAAAACAAAAAACTTGGTACTATTAGCCTGCCCATTAACAGTTCAAATCCAAGCTGGTTCCTGTTGAACCAGCCGTGTATGGCTGGCCTTAGTCACCATTTGTTGTGATAATTATTAGTTTATTATATTCTGAGTAAAGTGATCAAACACAATGTCAAAAGGCGATATACAAAAAAAAAAAAAAGTACACACACAGACAGCAAAAGACTAATGCTGGGTATGGATAGGTTGATGTGCAACACATCCCTTGATTCACTATTGAGATCTATATTTTCGCTACTGCCGAGGTTTCCTCTTTATATATGGTGATTTCTCATCAACATGGGAGAGAAGCAGTGGAGCATTTCTTGAGAACTGATACCCTTCATGATAGACAGAGATGGTTTATCTCAGGGATGTCCAAACTTTTTTCAAAGAGGGCCAGATTTGATGAACTGAACATGCGCGAGGGCCGACCATTTTGCCTGACATTCTTTGAACCATTAAAATTCGGTCTAAGCGTGTCTATCCGAGCACTAATACACGGCCCAACAAGAATTCTCTTGCCTTTGTGGCTGTGTGTGGTGAATAGATGAACTCAAGTGTATTATTTGGATACACCATATTTATTGACGTATAACACGCACCTTCACTTTAAGAGGGAAGCTTCAGGAAAAAAAACTTAACATTTTAAATAAAGAACTGTGAAGCAAAACAAGGGTCAGTGTCTATCTGCAGAGCCACAATTGCTAGGAATGCAGCGCCCACCATTGCCAGGGATGCACCCACCATTGCCAGGGAATTCACCCACCATTGCCAGGGAATTCACCCCTCATTGCCAGGGAATTCACCCACCATTGCCGGGAATTCACTCACCATTGCCGGGAATGCAGCCACCATTACCAGGGATTCACTCACCATTGCCGGGAATGCAGCCACCATTGCCAGGAATTTCACCCACCATTGCCGGGAATGCTGCCACCATTGCCGGGAATGCAGCCACCATTGCCGGGAATGCAGCCACCATTGCCGGGAATGCAGCCACCATTGCCGGGAATGCAGCCACCATTGCCGGGAATGCAGCCACCATTGCCGGGAATGCAGCCACCATTGCCGGGAATGCAGCCACCATTGCCGGGAATGCAACCACCATTGCCGGGAATGCAACCACCATTGCCGGGAATGCAGCCACCATTGCCGGGAATGCAGCCACCATTGCCAGGAATTTCACCCACCATTGCCAGGAATTCACTCACCATTGCTAGGAATGCAGCGCCCACCATTGCCAGGGATGCACCCACTATTGCCAGGGAATTCACCCTCCATTGCCAGGGAATTCACCCACCGTTGCCGGGAATGCTGCCACCGTTGCCGGGAATGCTGCCACCGTTGCCGGGAATGCAGCCACCGTTGCCGGGAATGCAGCCACCGTTGCCGGGAATGCAGCCACCGTTGCCGGGAATGCAGCCACCGTTGCCGGGAATGCAGCCACCGTTGCCGGGAATGCAGCCACCGTTGCCGGGAATGCAGCCACCGTTGCCGGGAATGCAGCCACCGTTGCCGGGAATGCAGCCACCGTTGCCGGGAATGCAGCCACCGTTGCCGGGAATGCAGCCACCGTTGCCGGGAATGCAGCCACCGTTGCCGGGAATGCAGCCACCTTTGCCAGGGATTCACCCGCCATTGCCAGGAATTCACTCACCATTGCTGGGAATGGAGCCACCATTGCCAGGAATGCACTCACCATTGCCGGGAATGCTGCCACCATTGCCAGGAATGCAGCCACCATTGCCAGGAATGCAGCCACCATTGCCAGGAATGCAGCCACCATTGCCAGGAATTTCACCCACCATTGCCAGGAATTTCACCCACCATTGCCAGGAATTTCACCCACCATTGCCGGGAATGCAGCCACCATTGCCGGGAATGCAGCCACCATTGCCGGGAATGCAGCCACCATTGCCGGGAATGCTGCCACCATTGCCGGGAATGCTGCCACCATTGCCGGGAATGCTGCCACCATTGCCGGGAATGCTGCCACCATTGCCGGGAATGCAGCCACCATTGCCAGGTATTTCACCCACCATTGCCGGGAATGCAGCCACCATTGCCAGGGATTCACCCGCCATTGCTAGGAATTCACTCACCATTGCTGGGAATGCAGCCACCATTGCCAGGAATGCAGGCACCATTGCCAGGAATGCAGGCACCATTGCCAGGAATGCACCCACCATTGCCAGGAATGCACCCACCATTGCCAGAAATTCACTCACCATTGCCGGGAATGCTGCCACCATTGCCAGGAATGCAGCCACCATTGCCAGGAATTTCACCCACCATTGCCAGGAATGCAGCCACCATTGCTAGGAATTCACTCACCATTGCCAGGAATGCAGCTACCATTACCATCAGTGCAGCCATGGAGGGCAGGATGAGCGCCAAAGACATCTTACAGGAGAATCTCCTGTTTACACAACGGCCTCTTTAAGAGAAAGTCCCGCCTCCTTTGATGGACAGTACAGTCATCCAATGGCAGAGACGGGACTTCCTATTACAGCTGCCGTGTAAACAGGAAATTCTCCTGTGTGCACAGCACTCGTCCCGTCTTCTCCCTCCGAGGCAGCCGGACTATATATCTTTTGTGGCCCCGGCGCTGGGAGATCGCCGGGGGCCACAAAAGATATATGTGTTTAAACAACCAGGCGGGCCGTTCAAAACCAGACCGCGGGCCGCGATTGGCCCGCGGGCCGGACTTTGGACATGCCTCGTATCTCGACACTCCTGGATTATGCTATGGAACACAACTGTTATTGGCATGATGGCTTGTATTATCTGCAGAATAGGGGTGTGGCCATGGGGGCTAAATTTGCACCCAGTATGACCAATCTCTTCAAGGTCAAATGGGAGGAGGATGTCGTCTATCAGGAATCCAGATCTGAACTGGTATTCTGGAAAAGACATATAGACGACAGCCTCCTCCTATGGGATGGAGACCTTATATCCCTTAATGCTTTTATTGCTGGATTGAACATTAATGACAGGGGAATCTTCCTTACCCATGAAGCTAGCAATTTGGACATTCACTTTTTGGATCTTAGGATTAGAATTGTAGAGGGTAAAGTCATCACATCTAACTTTTTTAAGGAAACAGACTGCAATGGTTATATAGACTCAAAGTTGCCATCATAGAGCTTGGTTACCATCAATACCAAAAAGTCAGTTCCTAAGGTTGAGGAGGAATTGCATGAATGAGGTTGATTTTGTGAATGAGGCCTCAATATTTAGAAAAAGTTTTTTGGGAAAAGGGATATAATACCATTGAGTTGGAAGAGGCCTTTAGACAGGCTTTGGAAAGAAATAGAGATGACTTATTGACCAAAGGTTCAAGGTGATTCCTTCAAATTTTCCTTTATAACCTCTTATTTCAACCAACATTATGATATAAAAAAAAAAAAAAATCATGCAGAAGCATTGGAAGGTCCTGCAAGGCGAGTGTTGGGTTCTAAACTACCTGGCAAGCCAAGTGTGGTGTATAGGGGGTTCCTCCATTAAGACTACAGGTGGCCCCCAATGTGGTAGACCCACGAAGCAGCTTTCTTTTTTTCAAAATATGGGGGGGTTTCTTTTCTTTCCTTGCAGGAAATGCCCAATCTGCAAACTGAATGCTAATAGGAGTAGGAGGACTGACTCCTTTGAATCTACTTTCACTCAAGAAACATTTGTCATAAAACCATTACATGCTCCACTAAACATGTGGCATACGTAATTCAATGCCCATGTGGCAATACATAGGGCGCACCATACACATGTTGCATGTCAGACTGAGTGAGCATGT
The DNA here is from genome assembly GCF_037356315.1 of Lithobates pipiens. Classification (NCBI taxonomy): domain Eukaryota; kingdom Metazoa; phylum Chordata; class Amphibia; order Anura; family Ranidae; genus Lithobates; species Lithobates pipiens. The sequence continues at coordinate 27,048,418 of NW_027507787.1, forward strand.
TGCTAACATCAAGAGGGGCTTTCTCAAACAGCCTCTCAAAGCACTATGTCCTTAAACATGATTGCAAGCCAGAAGGCACCATCTTTTTGGGGATTGACAAGTTCTCTGATCACTGAAGGGGAAGCAATATGGTCAGGGAGGTCTCACGCCTCAGGACCAGATGGATATTTATCAAGCCCAAACATATAATCCCTTTGGTATGAACTTCGAATAGGATATCAACTCTTTCATTAATAGTGGTTAAGAAGAGCTGTTACATTTATCTTATGTTTTTTCTTTTACTGTCATCCATTTGATTATAGAACTTTTGTTTCTATTATTTAGTACCTCTTATTTTCCTGCCATTTTTTTATATTGGTTTCTAATGTAGGTTTAACATATGTTTTTTTCTCTATATTGGTTATATTAATGTATTGCTGGTGCAATTTTACAGTTTCACCACAAGAAGCCGCCACCTCTTAATTTCCACCTTTAACCACTTCAGCCCCGGACCAATTTTCAGCCTAAGGACCAGAGGTCTTTTTACAATTTCGCACTACACTGCTTTAACTGGTAATTGCGCGGTCATGCAATGTTGTACCCAAACGAAATTTGCGTCCTTTTCTTCCCAAAAATAGAGCTTTCTTTTGATGGTATTTGATTGCCTCTACGATTTTTATTTTTTGAGATATAAATGGAAAAAGATCGAAAATTTTGAGAAAAAATGATATTTTCTACTTTTTGTTAAACGAAAAATCGAATAAACTCAATTTTAGTCATACATTGAGGGCAAAATTTATTCAGCCACATGTCTTTAGTAAAAAATATATAAAACGCTACCAAAAAAAAACTATTAGCGATCGCAGGGATCAGGCCTGACTCTGCGATCGCTGCAGTTATGCGTTTAGTGTTTTGTAAGTGACAGTGATCAATCGATACTGCACTTGGGTGGACTGGGCAGAGGGGCAAAACGCAGGTGCTAGCAGTTATCTGGGCTGATCCTGCTAACAATGCGTTTTTTTGGAACCCTAAACTGCTGGGGACGCTAGTACAGATCTGATCAGATATTGATCTGTTCAGATTCTATACCACTACGGGAGGTTTATGCTTTGCGCATGGGTGTTAGCAGTACTGGCACTAACCTAGCGCTGCCTGGGGCGACGCAGACCCTGACCCTAAAACCTAATTGATATCACCCGCCGGGTGATCAGGGGGTTAAACCTTTATTGGGTAATAAATGGTGGGTGCCCTGATGCTATAAAAAGCAAACTAACCAGAGTCACCAGTAACACTTATACGGTGATCACTGGTTAAAGGGTTAACTAGGGGCAATCAGGGGGTTCAAATATTTATTGGGTAGTATATGGGGGTCCCTGGCGCTATATAAAAACCTGACGGGGAACCTAAATAACTAACTGGCTAACCAGCGTCACCAGTGACACTTATACGGTGATCGCTGGTGAAAGGGTTAACTAGGAGCAATCAGGGGGTTAAAACCATTATTGGGTAGTATATGGGGGTACCTAGCGCTATAAAAACCTGGCGGTGAACCTAAAAAAATAACTAGCTACCTAGCGACACTAATGCAGTGATCAGAAAAATGATCGCTTAGTGACACTGGCAAAAGGGGGTGAAAGGGTTAACTCTAGGGGCAATCAGGGGGTTAAACCTTTATTGGGGGGTGGTAGGGGGCTACCCTGGACCTAACACTAACTGCCCTGACAGTTTTTACTGTCACAACTGACACTGAATGCAGTAATCAGTAAATAAATTATCACTGCAATCAGTGACACTGTGACTGGGGGGGGGGGGGGGGTTGTGTGCCTACATGTTAGTGTAGTGTTGGTGCACACTTACTTTCACTTCTCCTCGTAGTCCGGTCAAAAAGACTGCCCCGAGGAGAATGACATCACTTCCTCCCCGCCTGTGTTTACTATACACAGTGGGAGGAAGCTTCTCATTCGCCGTTGGTTTCTGGCCATCCCCTCACCCCGGATCGCTCCCGAAACGAAACGGACCGCCGCATCCAGCGGGAGGGGGTCCAATCGGACCCCCAACCCGCTGGAAGGCAAGTACATGCCATTGTGATGATGTGCATTGTGCCTGTACATGCCATTGTGATGACATACATTGGCATGCGGCGGGCCTTAAGTGTATATGAATTTACATTGCCTGTTCACATAGTGCTCTATGATTTAATTTGGTTTTGATGAACTTTTGTGTTATATTTTTTAAGCCCTACACCTTTATTCCCATTTCTTCTAATTGTATAGAAATTTTGTGTTAGCAGTTTTATTGTCCGTTTTTATTTTTACGTATTTAGCGCCACAAATTATTTTATTTCTAGACCTGCATGATGACCTTCATGAATTTTCATGTTTATGTATTTATATTCAATGCTTAGCAGTAGTCACCTCCTTGGACATTTTTACATTTTAGGTCTGTAAGTTTGCCCACCCTTTGCAGCTATAACAGCTTCAACTCTTCTGGGAAGGCTGTCCACAGGGTTTAGGAGTGTGTCTATGGGGATGTTTGACCATTCTTCCAGAACCACATTTGTGAGGTCAGGCATTGATGTTGGACAAGAAGGCCTGACTGGCAGTCCCCGCTCTAATTCATCCCAAAGGTGTTCTATCGCGTTGAGGTCTGGACTCTGTGCAGGCCAGTCAAGTTCCTCCACCCCAAACTCACCCATCAATGTCTTTATGGACCTTACTTTGTGCACTGGTGCGCAGTCATGTTGGAACAGGAAAAGCCAAACCCAAACTGTTCCCACAAAGTTGGGAGCATGAAATTGTCCAAATTGTCTTGGCATGCTGACGCCTAAAGAGTTCCCTTCACTGGAACTAAGGGGCAAAGTCCAAGCCCTGAAAAACAACACCACACCATAATCCCCCCTCCACCAAATGATTTGGACTAGTGTAAGGTCCATAAAGACATGGGTGATAGAGTTTGCGGTGGAACAACTTGACTGGCCTTCACAGAGTCCCTACCTCAACCCATTAAGCCGTCTTTCCATCATCAGTGCCTTGCCTGACTTTACAAATGCACTTCTGGAAGAATGTCAAACATTCCCATAGATGCACTCCTAAACCCTGTGGACTGCCTTCACAGGAAAGTTGAAGCTGTTATAGCGGCAAAAGGTGGGCCAACTCAATCTTAAACCCTACAGACTAACATGCCATTAAAGTTCATGTGGGTGTAAAGGCAGGTGTCCCAATACTTTTGGTAATATAGTTTACATGTCTAGCGATAATAGAAGAAATGAATACATGTTGAAGGGTATTTATTTATGCATTTGTGCTTCTTATATTTATGTTTTCAAATAATAAAAACAAAATGTATCAATAAAACTCAAGTATTATGAAACTTAGGCCCCTTTCACAAAACCGGGTAGCTGCAGCCACCATATTCCTGCACTATGAATTCTTGTTGCTGGAATGACTGGGTTATGCAGTCATCAGTGTCCGATCAGCCTAGTTAAACTAATAGTGGTCTGACAGTGGCCACTGCTATTCGCGTGTAGCCGTACACAGAGCAGATAGCTACAGTTAAGTACAGATGTCCGAGCCTGGACGCAACTGACTGCCGATTAGCCCTGCAGTGTAAATGAGGACAGCAAGGGACTACACAAAGTCCAGAGTTCCAGAGGGAGAGGAGGACAGTGACAGAGACTACATAAGGTTAGTAAGATAGCCCCTTCCATCTCCCCCACAAAGCAACTCCACTTTTGTTAAGAAAAAAATATTCACCTCTGGGTGATCGAGGTACATTACAAGGATTTTGGCAAACTTTGTTTCAGATTCCTATCTTTTGTTATTCTGAAGAAATAGTTGTTTATCTGTGTCCATGTGCAAAATAGTTATCCATAGTTAGCAATCAGCTGCTGAACTTTCAGGGTTCTAATGAGGAAATGTAGAGGGTCTGCGTCTCTTTAGATGTCATTTCCCTTTGGGAGTACCACACCAAAAAAATTACATTTTTGTTGCAGAGGATGCCCAAAATCTGACTTGCATCTTAGTGTAGACGTCTAGGAAAATCAGAAAGTCAATCACAAAAGCAGGAAATTACATTTCTGGGGGCGTTCTGTACACTATCTGTGTACAGAACACTTTCAGGTTGCCATATTGTATTTTACTGAAAATTACAGGGGCTGCAGCTTAAAAAGGAAATCGAATAACATTCAATCACAATATGACTAGTATCACAACTATATATATGCCATCTTATTATTATTTATTTGCTATTGTTTTTTTCCCCACAAAAGTTACCCTTTCAGCTTTAATATATGGAAAATTCTAGTATAGAGAATGACCCTCTGGCTCTAAATATTCTCTAGACACCATCAAGGCTTCCTTCAGCTAACTCTCCTGGAGTCTGTTTGTGCCCCTCCTGCTGGAGTTCCTTTTCTGTGGCCTTCTCTGTAGATACCATGGCATCTTACTAATCCTGCTACATAATCTAAAACATAAGAAAAATACAATAGCCAGAGTCAGTGGTCTCATTACTGAAGTCCCATAAGGATATAAAAAGCCAATGGATGATGCAGGCTGACTTTCATAATGAACAATCTGGACATCCTAGCTACAAACAACATTATTCAGTGGCTATAAAACACAACACCAATTCTTTATAAGGAATCTGTATTTTGAAAAATAGGGGTAAGGCTCCTTTTACTTGGACAAGACCAATCACGGCAGTCAGTACAGTCTCTGTCAATTGCACAGCTCAGTCAACATTTCATCCTACTACAGGTATTCTGATAGGTCTGAGCTAGTCCGTTAGAATGACTGGGCTCCAAGAGCAAACTCATACTGTCTGATACTTACTGGCAAACCATATTTTCCGATTCCGATCCCCCAAACACATTAACGTGGTTCTAAAGGCTGAAGGCTTTTTACCTTCATACATTCAATGCATTAAGTTTAAAAAAAAAAAAAAATCTCTCGGATCAAAACGATATTCACAATAGCCTCAGCTTTCTTGGGACTCTCCCTCCAATTTGGCCAAGACTGTCAATCACAGCCAGTGAGCCCACAAGGAGAGAGCAGGGGGCGAGGCAGAGCCGTGGCTTTATGTGTCTTATAGATGGATAGAGCAGAGGCTCAGGAGCGAGAATGCAGCGGTGCTCCCAGGGCAAGAGGCATTCTCTGCGGGCACTGCTTGAGCGAGAGAAGCCAGGAGTGCCAGCGGTTGACCCAAAAAGAAGAGGAATGGAGCTGCTCTGTGCAAAACCACTGTACAGAGCTGATAAGGATAACAGGTTATTTAAAAGAAAAAAAGAAAAATGTAATACCACTTTATGTAATAAAAATTAGAATTGAAGTGCCACACCACTGCTAAGAGGTTCAGGTACCACTTTATTTCAATAAAAGTCAACCTAAACAGTATCCAACACTAGGGTTGCATACCGATACTAATATCGTTGCCGATACCAAGCATTTGCACAAGTAGCGGTACTCGTGCAAATGCTCCAATGCCGAATCCGATACCTGTTGTATCGGACCAAGTGTCTTCGGTGTAGCGGGGGGGCTGGGGCAGTTACAAGCACTGATCACCCTGTATAGCTTTTTCGACAGCCGCTTCTTCCTCTCTCCCTCCCATGGCTGTCAGCTGCTTTAATGAAGGCTATACAGGGGGATCGGTGCTTGTAACTGCCCCCGCCGTCACAGCAATCTCCCCTGACTCTCCAGTGTGTTTATCCGGCTCCCTGGGTCCTACCTCTCTCCGTGTCCTCCGGGTCTCCCTCTGTGCATCCCAGCTCCTCTTCCAGTCTCCCTCCCAGATCTATCAGGAGAGCAGAGGAAAAAGCTAGTATATATGTAATTTACCAGCTCCTTCCTTTTCTGAATGCACAGAGTCAGTGATCACTCTGTCCGTTCATAACTGAGCATCGTAAACTGTGTTTATGATGTCTTAGTTTATGAATGGAGAGGAGCCGCTGTCTCCTGTCAATTCATCTCCAGTGCAGCTGAGGCTGCAGAGAAAGGGACTGGGAAATCTGTGTCAGATATCAGGGGTATAATATTATATATATATATATATATATATATATATATATATATATATTTTGTAAAAAATAAAATTGAAAAAAATATAAAAATTTTATTAAAAATTACTGACACAGTCCATGCCTATCAGTGCTGCATATTAGTGCCACTGTCACATGACACAAAAAAGTAGTATCGGTATCAGCGAGTATTTGTAAAAAAAAAGTATCAGTAATTGTACTCGGTCTGAAAAAAAGCCGTATTGGTGCAACCCTATCCAATGCCTTTCAGGGCTATGAAAAACATAAGGGCGTCTCCATAACAATATATAATCAATATAATATCCCCTACTCGGGGTCATAGTTACAACCAAATAGCCAATAGTATTGCATATATAAAAATTAACCTCAGATAACAGAATAATCATTATACCAGAACCTCAGACAGACTAAGGCCGCGTACACACGCGCGGACTGTTGGCCCAACTTTGTCCGTCCAACAGTTTGAGCGAACAGTCCGCTCAAACTTAGCATGGACGGACATGGCCACACACGACGGACGAACAGTTTGCTGAAACCGTGCGCGATGACGTGAACGGCACGTACGACGGGACGAAAAATACGACGTCCTATACACTGCAATGCAACCTTCCGACGTGGAAATCCTTTCTGAGCATGCGCGAGACTTAGTTGGCCGAACAAGCCTACACACGAGCGAACAGTCCGCTGAAACCTTGTTTCAGCGGACAGTTTTTCGGAATTTCCGTAAGACCTTGTTCGGCCAACTGTCCGCTGAAACTGTCCGCTGAAGCCCCACACACGAGCGGACTGTCCGCCCAAACACTGTTCAGCGGACAAGGTTGGGCGAACAGTCCGCGCGTGTGTACGCGGCCTAAGACTCTTTATCACAGCGGAGGCTCTGTATGTCTATTCTGCCATAAATCCATCTCCCAGCATAACCATATACAAGGAGCCGAAACATGCGCAGTGTATAAACTTGGAATTCTTATCTGCTGGAAGAAAGTAATTCCCATTCGCATGCACTCTTTCCTGGCTGGCAAGACCAAAGAAGGCCATACATGGGACAAATTCCGAAATATTTTTTTTTCGAAAAACTTAACTAAGAATTTTAATTTTAATTTCTCACCACTAGTGGGCCGCAGCAAAGGCCAATTTTCATGCAGCCATCAAACTTGAGTGATCGGGCATGATGGAAATTTTTTGAAAATGAACGATTGTCTAAACTATGATGGGAGAATCATGCGAGAAATATAAATCAAAAATGAAATGCGCATGAGTGAAAGAAAAGAAAATTCCCAGAAAGGAAAGAAAAGAAGATTGCCAGCCATGAAAATTCCTTTCTGTAGCAACATTGAAGGCTTGGTTGGTTGAATTTCGAAATCAATGGTGGCACCATCGAATCACAACACACATGAAATTTCAGATTTTTGAAAGAAAATTTGTTTGGAATTCGACCGATGTATGGCCTGCATTAGACTCCCAGAAACCCAGAAGATGATGACAGCAACAGTGCTGAAGTGAAGTGCTGAAATTGCAGCGTGGAGAAGATTGCTTGCTATGTAAGGGGGCTTTAGGCTTCATTCACCTCGGTATATGCATATTTCTGCAAGGAATGCAGATCCTTGCTGGTAAAGGTAGCAGAAGATTTTGCGTAAAATAAACTTGCATTTAGAAGCATGCAGCTTTTAGGAGTCTACAATTCTTCTAATGATTTTATGCATGTATATGTGCACATGTAAATATCTGCAAACATGTACAGCCTTAGGAGTAGCTGTGTCCTACTTTTTTTTTTTTTTAGAAGCGCAAAAAACGAAATGCTGTATGCATCTAATCATGACCTTTAGACGCCTATATGAATGAGCCCTTAACACTCATAGCCTGGGAATGAACAGTGCTTTAATAGCTTAAAAAATGGTTTCTATACACATCATTCTTTTAACTAGCATGTACAAACAGAAGCGTGTATGAACTAGGCCTAAAATACAACCTGATGTCCTACAAATGCCAATAATGCCTCATTTATACACAGATTTAAAAAAAAAAAAAAAAAAAACACACACACAGGATATCGCTATTCACGCAAGCCAAACTTTGATTGGCACAAGACACCTAGCCAATTATAAAATGCTCATTTCATTAATAGTTTTTCCTTTTCACAAGTTACATAAAGAGCCAGACACCTGTTTGTAATTAAGAGCTGTAATACTAGATATACTTGCATCATCTGTCCTGTCCTTTCCTCTTCACAGAGAATCTGAGAGAATTTCCAACTTACACGAGCTGTTCTAACCCGCAGTGTGCCAGACTTACATTCAGGAGAAATCTCTGTCTGCCAGGTTGCACGGCATAATTATGTGATACTGCAATGGGAGGAAAACTGACTATAATTTTGGTGTAATAATAATGATTTACTAAGAGTGAACCTGTTATCGACTCCTGATGATAGTATGTAAAGCACAGCATTAAAAAAGAACTCCACAATTGGAAGTTCTTCTTAAAACTGAACTACGAGCAGGTTAATAGTTTTGACCCATACTTCCCGTCTCAAAACCCATTACAAACATGAATATTTCCTTCTTCAAAACAAGTTTCTTTGTAAAGTATCTACTAAAAGTCAGGAGTGTCATCACTGTGCATTAGAAATTGAAGCTATGCTTGAGCCAAGTGAGGAGACATCAATGTCACTGTGCAGCATAGATAATAAAAACTACAATTCCCTTAATGCAACTGGAATCAAAGCAAATGAATGTGGGAATGTAGGAGTGAATGTGGAGGCAATGGATGGCACTGTGGGTGAGTCTGTTGACCATTCTTGAATATACCCACATCGCTGCACACTGCTCATCTGACCAAAGCTTGTGCGTCTCAGATGCCCAGGTCCCCCCACTACAACCAGCAGTGACGTAAATATATTGCCACTGGTAACATCTTACAAGACTAGAGAAATAAAACAGATGAAACACTGCTGTATTTGGCTGATTTGGGTTCATCTCTCCACATGGCACTCCAAATGATTAAAATTCAGGATAATCTCTGGATTACAAATGAATTGGGATAAGTCTCAAATCCTACCAATTTCTACCCCCGGTGTCCCAAGCTAGATTGCCACTACAACGCATAAGCATGATCAAATACCTAGGGATACATATATCCAGATCCCCTGTGGATTACATTTCCCTTAACATTGAACCCCTCTTCTCCCTTGTTAGACTAAAATAAGGGTTTGGACTCACCTCCCTCTTGGGATATGGGAACGCATAAACAATTAAAATGGTCTCACTACCCAAAATCCTATATGTTCTATGACATACCCCAATATACATACCTCTGAAATACTTTAAATCACTAGAAGCCCTACTTAAACCTTTTGTCTGGGGAACTGGCAGACAAACTGGCATGGCAAACACTCAAAAACCCAACTGATCTTGGAGGCACAGCTTTTCCAGATTTTAATCTATATTGCATGGCTTTGCAGTTGTCACGACTAATTCACCTCCATAAGATGGGTAGAGGACGATTCATTACTCTACTTTTTCCAAAGTGGGCACAGCACACCAAGGATCCGATCTATGCGATAGCAATAGGCTCAGGCAGGGCTGATCCAGGGAGGGATAGACAGAACCTATTGTACCACTATAGACGTATTATGGGACCAAGCCTCATCCAAACCAGGAATACCAACATAAAATGATAATACACCGATATGGCATAACAGGAGTCTCCCGAAAATCCTTAAAATACAAGACACAAGGGCCTGGACCACTCAGGGTATATTTTATCTACACCATATCCTAACAGGCAGAAACTTCAAGACATTTAATACACTTGGAGAGGAATTCACCCTCCAAAACCACGTTTTTTTTAGATTTTTGCAGCTCCGTCACGTGGCACAATCTCAATTTCCACATTCCCTCCTGCTCCCTACTTCTAATGTTATTATCGCAATCATTAAGAGCACAGACTCTCACAAACTCATCTCAGTTTTCTATAGCATGCTCTCCACTCCTGCCTCTACCAAACTAGCATATGACCTGAAACCCCCCCTATGGGAAAGAGAAATGGGACCAATGGAAGACGAAGAATGGGAAGAGGCATTGGAATCCTGTAAAGTAGTGTCCCCTAAGCGGTTGTTAAGCTAAGCGGGGCAACCACTTCCTTAACAGCCGATGGCTGATTCAGTGGGCCTTCCCTGTTGACAGCTGAAGTTTAAACGTTCCGGCAATTGGAGCTGTGAAAAAAAAAAAAAGCAACCGGGCATTGTTAACAACATTGTTCAGCCAAATAGGTAAAAAAGAAAATTGTTTTCTTTTTGTTTATACATCTACAAATCAAAGGAATGAACTTTGATCTGCAGATGAAGTCACTTTTAACTACTTCAATACAGGGCAGTTAGCTTTCAGCACTGTCACACTTTGAATGACAATTGCGCGGTCATGCTAAACTGTAACCATGTAAAATTTTAAATAATTTTCTTCACACAAAATAGAGCTTTCTTTTGGTGGTATTTAATCACTACTGGGTTTTTTTGGGGGGGGGGGGGGGGGGGGAATACAAGGCTGTACATTTTGAAAAAAATAAGTTTTTCTTAGTTTGTCAGTACATTTTGTAAATAATAGGATTTTTATAACAGCTTACCTGTAAAATCATTTTCTTTTGAGGTACATCACGGGACACAGAGACTCAGTAATTACTGATGGGTTATATAGGGTATCACTAGGTGATTGGACACTGGCACACCCTAGACAGGAAGTTCAAACCCCTATATAACCCTTCACCTTACTGGGAGTACCTCAGTTTTGTAGCAAAGCAATACAAGTGTATTAGAAGAGGGGAGGGACCTCTGTGTCCCGTGATGTACCTCAAAAGAAAAAGATTTTACAGGTAAGCTGTTATAAAAATCCTGTTTTCTTTCTTGTACATCACTGTACACAGTCTCAGTAATTACTGATGGGATGTCCCAGAGCAATGCTATCTAAGCCCTTGTACACACGGTCAGAGAATCTGTCGGAATGAGTCTTATCGGACCGCGTCGTCAGATAATCCGACTGTGTGTGGTATGCATCGGACTGATTCCGTCCGAATCTCCGTCCGACCCAATTTTCCAACATGTTGGAAATATTTCCCGACCAACTTGGCCGGACGGACCTAATCCGATCATGTGTAGAGCATTTTCATCGGACCAAGTGCCACGCATGCTCAGATCAAATTCCTACATCAAAGCTATTGGCTACTAGCCTGAATGTAGTCCCATCGTAACTAAATTACATCATCACGTTCTGAAAGATCGGATTTTTCGCCAACTTGGCCCGACCGTATGTATGCAACAGTTTTGGACACAATCCGTCGGACTAAATCCGACGGGCAAAATCCGATGGATTTGGTTGGCAAAATCTCCGACCGTGTGTACGTGGGCTAAGGGGAGGGGAACCACACAAAGTAGGGTGTAATCAGACCTGAGGACCTTGTACAGCTGACTGCAGCACAAGGCACCCAAAGGCGATATCCATATGCTTTCTCAGATACACCTGATAAAATCTGGCGAATGTATGGACTAACGAATAGGCTGCAGTCTTGCAGATTTGAGCCATGGAGGCCCGGTGATGCACTGCCCATGAAGCACTAATAACCCTAGTGGAATGCACCTTGATCTGAAAAGGCAGAACTTTCTGCTTCAAACCATAAACAATTACTTGTCTAACCCATTTATCAATGGTATATTTCAATGCTGCCTGACCTCTATTAGGACCTTTTGGCAATACAAACAAAACATCAGTTTTGCGAACCTGACCAGTCACTTCCAGATAGGCTTTGACTGCTCTCACTACATCCAAAGAATGTAGTGACCTTTCTTCCGTAAAACAGGGATTTGGAAAAAAGGAAGGCAGAACAATATCTTGGTTTAAATGAAAACCTGAAACCACCTTCGATAGAAAGCTAGGATGAGGGCATAACACAACTCTATCCTTGTGCATTATTAGATATGGTTCTTTACAAGAAATTGCCACCAATTCTGATACTCTTCTGGCAGAAGAAATGGCCACCAGAAAAATGTATTTCCTTGTCAACAGAACTAAGGGAATCTGATGTATCAGTTCAAAAGGCTGCTTCTGTAAAGCTGACAGAACTAAATTCAGGTCACAGGGGTTTAGAGGCACCTTAACCGGAGGATTAAGGCACGTTACCCCCTGTATAAAGCTTCGGACCAAATAATGCAAAGCAAGTGGACGTTTAAACAGAACTGATAAGGCAGAGACCTAGCCCTTGATGGTACTCAAGGCCAACTTCATCTCTAACCCCATTTTCAGAAAGTCAAGGATTCTGCTTATGCTATATTTTCTGGGATGCCAACCCCTGGATTCACATGCTTTCCAGACTCTATGATAAATCATTCTGGAATCTGGCTTCCTTGCATTATCAAGGTAGAAATCACAGGGCCTGAAAGCCCACAACTCTTCAGAACGCGCGTTTCAATAGCCAAACTGTTAAATTTAGCGTTTGTAAGGCAGGATGGAATACTGGTCCCTGGGATAGCATGTCTGGACGTGACGGTAGGGTCCAAGGGGAACCTACCGCCATCTTCACTATTTCTGCATACCAAGCTCTTCTGGGCCACCAGAAGCACCGACTTCTTTTCCTGCTTGATCCTGCAAACAAGTCATGGCAGCAGCAGAAAAGGAGGGACTGCATAAATCTGAGAGAACCCATGCCACGGAGTCTCCAACGTATCTGTCCCGCATGCAAGTGGACCCCTTGTTCTTGACACAAAGTTGTCGATCTGGTTGTTGAACCTGGACGCAAAGAGATCTACATCTGGAACTCCCCATCTTTGGCATATGGGCAAGAAGATGTCGGGATGAAGAGACCATTCCCCTAGGACTAACTGCCGGCGACTTAAGTAGTCCGCCTGCCAGTTCTCTATCCCTGGAATGAAGATTGCCGATATGCACGGCACATGCTTTTCTGCTCAGATTAAGATCTGGTTTACTTCTTCTTGAGCTGCATGACTCCTGTTTCCTCCTTGCTGATTGATATAAGCCACTGCTGTGCCATTGTCGGACTGGATCCTGACAGGTAAACCCTGTAACCTGAGCATCCAGAGTTTTAGAGCTAGATATGGCGCACGGATCTCCAAAATGTAGATGGATAAGGTCCTCTCGGTCTTGGACCACCTCCCCTGGACAGTCAACTGTTCCAGAACTGCTCCCCAACCTGAAAAACTGCCATCCGTTGTTACCACTGTCCAGATAACTGGTAAAAAGGATTTTCCTTTTTGCAGATTCTCGGGTATCAACCACCAACTGAGGCTCTGACGCACTGTAGGAGACAGGCGCATCAGAAAATCTAACGCCTGGACCTTTTTGTTCCAGGCAGACAGGATACAGCAGTCTCGAATGAAACTGAGCATAGGGAACTGCTTCGAATGAAGCCACCATCTTCTCCAGCAGCCTCATACAAATGTGAATAGAAGGTCCCTTCTTTGCTCCGACTACCTGAATCAGTCTCATTATGGCACAGATTTTGGCCTAGGGGTAAATATACCCTCTTCTGGGCTGTATCTATGACCAGACCCAAATACTCTAGTCTTCTTACTGGTTTTAAAGAAGATTTCTCTAGGTTGAGGACCCAACCTAGGTATTCCAGGTAGTTGATTGTGGTGACCAAGTTTTGGTACAAGCGGGTTACCGACTGATCTATCAAGAGCACGTAGTCTAGGTACGCTATTAGCGTTATAACTTGGGATCTTAAAGAGGAAGTAAACTCTCCCACTCTGATGCTTCTCTTCATTTAGTCCATTATAATAAGTAATTATCAGACTATAGCCACTGTAATCCAGCCCAAATCGCATATTACTTACTGTTTAAAGAAACTTTAAAAAACTTGTTGTTTCCAGGGGTTAGGCAGCGCCATCTTAAGTATGGTTTTCTGAGTCTACAGTGGAGTGTATTTCCGCCCTTACATTCAGCACTTCCTGTACTGTTAACCAAGCCTCCTTCTCAATCCAATGTTTCTATTGCAACCCTGCTTCCCTGTTCATAGCCGACTTGTTTTATTTCATAGTATTTACTTGTGCCTATGTCTAATGTTTCCCTTTGTCAGCCTTATCAGCTTCAGCTGATAAGACTGCAGTAATGGCCAAGTTTACACTGCATGTCATGTCACATGGTCACATGGTGTATAGGAGCAAGTTCTGAATGATTCTGAAGTCTCCTGGGAGTTTAGTGTTGTGCCGTAGGAAGTCCTGATAACAGATAGATAAGCACAGAGAGTGTGTCGTAAATCAGGGGAGATCTGGGCATGCTCAGTGACTTCATTCTAAAGAACAAAAAGGATTACAACAATACTAAGCAAGTAAGGAGATATCTACAAGCAGTGTTCATTGGGGTTTTTTATGCTGATTTACATGGGACAAAGTTGTGTGGGGGGGGGGGGGGGGGGGTGTTTACAACCACTTTAATCTGGTTAGAGGAGGAGGCAAGATGTTTGTAAACACCCGAGGTGCAGTGGCTAGCCCAAAAGGCAGAGCTACAAATGAAAATGGCATTTTTCTACTTCGAAATGCAGATATTTTTGATGAGCAAGGAAAATAGGTACATGCAGGTACACATTCTTGATGTCTATTGACGCCAGAAGCTTTCATCGTACAAGGAGGGAGATGACTGATTGGATTGAATCCATGAAAAAGGACCTTTTAGGACTTTTAGAAACTTTTAGGAATCTGTTTCGATATTTGAGATCTGAATGAAATGATGATGAAAAGGTTTGAATAAAACCCCAATCCCTGCTCTTGTGTGGGAACTACCACAACAACTTTATGCGACAAAAGTCCCTCCAATGCTAGAAAGAGAAACTTCTTTTTCTCTGGGTCTTTGGGGAAACGAGGAGAAGGGAATTCTCGGAACTCTAGTTTGTAACCTAGAGTTATTGTGGAGACGACCCATTTGTCCTGAAAATCCTCCTGCCAGACCCTTGAGAACTTTAGCAGTCGTCCCCCCACTCGAGCGAGCGGGAGCACCCCTTCATAAGGAGGCCTTACCATTTTGTCTTGTTGACTTCCTCCCCCAGGACTTCTTTTGTCCCTGGGGTTGACTTTGAGATTTAACTTTTGAGCCCAACAGAGGAGGCCATCGTGACTGCCTGGAGGCTGATGTCCCTGGCACTGGAGAAAGAGCCCGTTTAAAGGAGGGACGTTTACTCCTTTTCTTAACTGGCAAAAAGGGTGCTTTTCCCACTAGAGATCCTTTGGCTATAATTGTCCAAATCCTCCCTGAACAGTCTTGGACCACGAAAAGGAAACCCAGTCAGGAGCTTCTTACATGGTGATTCGGCTGACCAATTTTTCAACCATACTATGCGTATACCAACCCAAGCATAAGGCGAGAGGTATGGATGATAGAATCTCTGATTGCGTCAACAGCAAAACACAAAGCCGCTGGTAGGTTGAATAACTCCCGGGCTTGCTGTTTAGGTAAAACTTTGACATGGTCTCTCAAGTATTGACAAACGCCAATTGCTGCCACTGCAGGTTGAGCCACTGAACCTGCCAAGAAGAAAATGTTTTTTAAACAGGAATTCCAATTTTTTTATCAGTTGGATCCCTAAGCATCTGAGCGTTGTCAACAGGACAAGTCAGACTTATTTACTGAGGATATGGCGGCATCAATCGCCAGTATACCCCACATCTTAGTAAATTTTTCCTCCATAGGATAAAGTGTTGAAAACTTTTTAGGAGGGAAAAAATGTTTATCTGGGTGATCCCACTCAGAATGAATAAGCTTTTCCAGTAAACTATGAACAGGAAAGTCATGTGCAGTTTGAGGAGGCTTCAGTGAACCCAAACAAGAGGAGGGCTCTTTAACTGACTCAGATACGGGCAACTTAAATGTGGAGCAGACCAATCCAGCAAGAATTTGCACGAACACCTTCTCATCCTGAGAAGCTGAAGAGGGCTCTTCTCCACTTGATTCCTCAGAAGTGGAATCATCAGTCTCATCCTGGTCTTATGAGGGGCATTCCTCTCCTTTTTCCCCAGAGTTCCTCTGTTTGAGGGTCCTGGGTGGCAGAAGGAGACCTAGTGTGTTTTCTTCCACTGAGTGAAGATGTGGTTAAATCTTTCCTCTAATCCATTTATAGTTTAGGAAAAAACCTCCACAAAAAATGCACTGACTGCTGAGCAATGTAGTTCAGCAACTGCTGCTGCTACCAAATGCTAGTAAATGCTGCCTGGGAATGCCTGTGTCCCCCACTCACATGCGCCCGTCTGTTCTGTGTCCCTCCATAAGCCGTGTGCACCTGAAAAAGAGTGCACTTTATAGCTTGAGTAGCCATCAATGTGGGCATCTAACCATGCCGACATTGCATGAACGCTCCACCCCCCCCCCCCTCCTCCAACCACCCATTTCGCTCCCCCTTTTTTTCAAAAACAAGCCTTTCCCACATGACCGGAGGCTCTGATCTCTTGGGCAGCATGGAGGGGAGGCTGGGGTGGAGGAGAGAGAAGGGACGGTGGGAGTGAAGCCCCCTTTAATGGCGGTGGCAGCGGCAGACGGTGGCGGGTGTTGTGGTATACTACCGCTCCCTTCTCAGGCTCACCCTGGCCCCCTAAGCCATAGGGGGAGAATCCCTGAAGGAAAATAAACCCTACTCACATCCTACCTGGAGCATGGCTGGAGGAGCATACAGCGTGGACACTGAGACAGACAGATCAGGCATGAAAGGCATGTGCTCGACAGCCACCAGTGGCAACTTTAGGCATAGCATACATTTACTTAAAGGAGAAACCCACTAGAATTAGAAAAATTCTTAAGAAGTCTCCCTTACCTTATCCAGCTGCAGGGTTCTGTGTAATAGACCCAATCTTCACCTCTCACGGTGGACTCTGTTTAGAGAAAAACCTTCAGAGACTGGGGCCCCTTGAATAGGGGATCTGTGGTTCTGGGCCTGTAAAGCACCCAGACAGGAATATGGCTGAAAAAAACAGATACTGGATCCTGGGGTCCAGCTTTCTAAAAAGAGAAATGTTACACCTAAAACCTTGTTAGTTTGAACACCAGGCTCGGGTACCATCCAATTCAGCCAGGAAAAAGACACCTTGTATAGATCCGGTTGCATGGCTAGCCCCAGTGAGGGTATTCCAGCGGAGCTCAGCAGAGCACATCTTTACTCGTGCCCAACACCTAAGACACTGGCGGAAAAAACTGAGGTACTCCCAGTAAGGGGTGGGGTTATATAGGGGGTTGAACTTCCTGTCTAGGGTGTGCCAGTGTCCAATCACCTAATGATAGCCTATATAACCCATCATTACTGAGACTCTGTCTCCTGATGTACGAGAAAAAAAAAAGTAATTTTTCTCCTTCACTGATGGGCAATGTGATGAGGAGGCATGAATTTGCTTATGGGCATTGATAGGTGGCACTGATAAGCACTGATAGGCGGCACTGGTGGTCACAGATAGGCAACACGTATAGGCGGTACTGATGGGTGGCACTGATGGGCAGCAGTGATAGGTAGTGGTGGGCAGCAGTGATAGCCAGCACTGACTGGCATCACTAAAGGGTACTGATTGCTGGCACTGGTGGAGCTTTATTGTAATCAGGGCACTGATCATCAATGCCCTGATTACATGCCTAGATGTCCTCTGTGAGGAGATGCTGCTGATCGGCTCTCCTCCCTTACACTCTGTCAATGTGAGGCGAGGAGAGACGATTACCGACATCTCTGTGATTGTATACAGCCAAACATGGTTAAAGGGCCACGGCTCTTTAGAGAGATCGGGCCACGCCGTGGCCTAGCAACACAGTGCACCTGCGATTGTGAGGCTGCATGCGAAAACGGCCGTTCTGGGTGCCGTCATACGACGTCCACCCAGAAAGAGAGCCGCACCGCCATCATTTGATGGTGGGCAGGCGGCAAGTGGTTAAAGCAACCCGTAAAAAAAAAAAAAAAAAAAAAAAAGAAGAAGGAGCACACGTTCCTCTGTTTAACCGTTCATTTACTGTAATCAGCCTTAATTCTCCATTTAATTTTCCTGCAGATTTTTTTTTTGCTCAATTCTATTTTACAAACTATTAACAATTAAAACATTTTGTTTGCTTTGTTCACTATTATTTTTAGACCTTTAACATATATTTAGACATTTCACATTGAAAAACAAGCACACAATTTAAAGAAATTTATGTATTTCAATTATAAATAACTTTTCAATGCTTTGTAACATTGCTGACAGCTGAAGTGTACACAAAACAGTTGTGGTAGGTATCAGTAATTAATATCGGCAAGTACACAAAAAATAAATAAAGTATCGGTACTCGTAAAAAAAAAGAAAAAACGCCATTGGTGCATCCCTAAGGCCTCTTTCACACGGACGATCCACTTAGGTCCGCCTGTCAGTTTTTTAGGCGGACCTGAACGGATGCTCCATAGACCTCTGTGGAGCGTCGGATGTCAGCGGTGACATGTCCGCTGACATCCGACCCGCTCCGATCCTAAAGTGCGACGGAGGAAACTACTTTTCCATCCGTCTGCGGATCGGATCGGGTGATGACAGACTCTGCGGTCCATTGTTATCCAATCTCCCATAGGGGAGAGTGGCGCTCTGACAGGTCCGTCCCTGCACAGTGTGCAGGGACAGACCTGTCATCTTCCTGCTCAGCAGGGATAGACGGAGCGACCCGCGCTGAGCAAGCGGATGTCCACGCGGCGGATCATCACGGATCCGTCCCATGTGAAAGAGGCCTAAAGCACATCCCTGCATTTTGTATCTTGTCAGTAGAGAAATATATAAATATAGTATACATATTTTAGATATACAGAATGTAAAAAAGTAAAGTTAGCTTCTATTTAGAAACCAATCACAAACTAATATGAGGCACCACTACTATAATGCGATATTGTTACAGTTTGGTTTGCGGGAGGGATAATTAACACCCTATAACAAATATATGACCTGGTGGAATTCTTGATATACACACAAATAGTATATATAAAAAAGCCACTAACACACATGAACATGATAAATCAATTAATTAGCTCTGTTTAAGCACTATGTTCTCTTGTGTCAGTGTGAATAATTTTAAAGAAACCAGGCAGATGGATGATTTTGCCCCAGAGCAAAAGAACACATAGTGGCCATTTAGAAATCAATAGACACACTTTCCAGTGTGTTTAATAACCTATAATAACCCATTCCTAATAAGAAATAGTACTGTTTTTCTGCAATTTGTGTGAAGTAGTGGCTATTATTGTGCAATTAGAACTGGTAGAAGTTTGATTATATAGATGATCTTTCTCTGCTAAAGCAAAGGCATTACATGAGTAGTGACAAGGTTACATAGTGGGGCAGAGAGATCCCAGAAGTAGCATGCGGTTACAGCTGCATCCATCATAGAAAGTTCCTTTTTAAATGAACATAGAGACTTATATGAGCGAAGCACAAAAGAAAAACAAAACACACGCACCCATGCAATAGTAGGGCTGATTTTACTGGGGTTCATTTACTAAAGGCAAATATACTGTGCACATTTTCCACAGAGCTCAGTGAATGAAGTGAATCTCTGGTGACACCCCTCATCCAAATCATCTTCCTTGCACATGATCGCAAAGTGACATTTCACCACATTCTCTAAGCTCTAATGTAGCTGCGGATTTAATGATATGTAAAATGAGTTATGCCGCGTACACACGACCGGGCTTTTCGTCAGACTAGGTCCAACAGAATTAGTCCGTCTGACATTCTGATCGTGTGTGGGCTAATCCAATAGTTTTTCAAAAAAAAATCTGACGGATTTCGGGAAAACCGTTCGTCTGTATGTTGGTCCGACAGACCAAATATGAAGCAAGGGAAGCTATTGGCTACTGGCTATTGAACTTCCTTTTTTAGTCCCGACTTACGTCATCACCTTTAAAGCAAATGGACTTTCGACTGACTTATGCCGTTTGTGTGTGGGCAAGTCCGTTTGTTCGGAAGTCCGTCGGAAAGACCGCCGGACATTTTCTGCCGTAAAGTCCGGTCGTGTGTACACGGCATTACACTTACCGGTAATGTCTTTTCCATGAGTCTTTCAGGACAGCCACCATAGTGAGACCTTGGCTCCTCCCGTTACAGCAAACACCGCCTTAGCCAAGAAGATGTAAGCCCCACTGCCTTCTGGCCCCTCAGTTCTCCATGAGTACCTCCGGCCAGCTGTGGAGGCACAAGAATATGTCATACTAAGCTCCATACTCCTGATGTTCCTATATCCTGAACTTCTTAACACATACAATCCTTGGGTGGGTAACGGTGCTGTCCTGAAAGACTCATTGAAAAGGCGTTACACCGATAAGTGTATCTCTAATTTTCCCCTCCTCGGATACAGTGTTTGTAGCTGCTGACTTTAAATTTTGTTTTTTTTCGCTGGCCCACCACTTTAAATAGATTTTTGTGTTTTCACAATATTGAGTTACATTTTTTAACCCTGCTTCGTATATTTATCACTATTAAAACTAGTATAGAATAGCATAGCAAAAATGAAGTGAAAATAAAGAAATCTTTAAAATACTTGATTCATTGTGCATTGATTGATGCCAATGCTTTCTTTTTCTCTCGACACATCTGTCTGAAACTTGACTTTTATCCTCTCATTGAATTAAAATTTCCATGAAAGGCGTCCTAATGAGCGTGGTCCTGTGACAAACACACCAAACTCTGCCCATTGGAAAAAAGCACCAGTCTGCCATGGCCATTCTGTAGGCTTTGCTGTCTGTTGACTTTGGCGGTTTCTGGATTTTCTCAATGAAAAACAGACACTTGGCTTTACGTGGCACATTAAATTTTTCAGCATGATGGAAAACATCCTGACATATACCCGAACAGCCTTCTTTTAATCAGAGGTCAACCAAATGACCTAAAAAGCGTACACACGTGCTCTGGGCTCACCCAATTAAGCCTGCCAGAAAGTTTATAAATCATGTCAGCTGTACTTGTTAAAAGGTTAGCTGTTAAGCCAGTGAGACCAGAATTACATTTCCTGAATGTCAGAAGAAACAGAACAGAATTTAAAAAAAAAAACTGAATTCACAAATGTGGGAATAGCTATTTACTTAGGTCTGCTTTATATTTGTTGACGAGAAACATGCTGCTCCTCAAAAGGTGGGCCTAAAGCAGAACAATCAGCCAATGTCTGATTCTGGGAAAACAAAGGAGCCATCACACACAATGCCCAGAAAGCCAATGAATTATCTGCAAATCTTTTGTGAACTGATCTATACATTTTGGCAAAAGTAATTCTGAACATCATAATAGTGAGGAATTTTCAACTGGGCACTTTGTGGTCGATTTACTAAAACTAGAGAGCACAAAACATGGTTCAGCTGTGCATGGTAGCCAATCAGCTGCTAACTTCAGCATGTTCAATTAAAGTTAGCAAAAAAAAAACTGGAAGCCGATTGGTTTCTATGCAGAGCTGCACCACATTTTGCACTCTCCAATTTATGATGATGTTTGGGGGTTCAAAGTAATTTTCTTGCAAAAAAAAATGTTTTTTCATGTAAACAAAAAGTATCAGAAAGGGCTTTGTCTTCAAGTGGTTAAAAGGGTGGGTGATGTGTGACATAAGCTTCAAAATGTTGTGCATAAAATGTCACGACAGTTCAAAATAGCCCCAAATAACCCCTTTTTGGAAAGTAGACACCCCAAGCTATTTGCTGATAGGCATGTTGAGTCCATGGAATATTTTATATTTTTCCGCAAGTTGCGGGGAAATTACAAATTAATTATTTTTATTTATTTTATTTTGCACAAAGTCGTCACTAAATTATATATTACTCAAACATGCCATGGGCATATGTGAAATTACACCCCAAAATACATTCTGCTGTTTCTCCTGAGTAGAGAGAGATCACGTGAGCCTTTTTGGGAGCATAGCCACATACAGGACCCAAAAGAACAATTACCGCCTTCAGGCTTTCTAAGGGCGTAAAATTGTGATTTCAGGCCATGAAATGTCAAGATAGCACACCCCCCCCCCAAATAACTCAATTTTGGAAAGTAGACACCCCAAGATATTTGCTGATAGGCATGTTGAGTCCATGGAATATTTTATATTTTTCCGCAAGTTGCGGGGAAATTACAAATTAATTATTTTTATTCATTTTATTTTGCACAAAGTCGTCACTAAATTATATATTACTCAAACATGCCATGGGCATATGTGAAATTACACCCCAAAATCCATTCTGCTGTTTTTCCTGAGTAGAGAGAGATCACGTGAGCCTTTTTGGGAGCATAGCCACATACAGGACCCAAAAAAACAATTACCGCCTTCAGGCTTTCTAAGGGCGTAAAATTGTGATTTCAGGCCATGAAATGTCAAGATAGCCCAACCCCCCCCCCCCCCCCTTTAAATAACTCAATTTTGGAAAGTAGACACCCCAAGATATTTGCTGAGAGGCATGTTGAGTATTTTACATATCTTGCTTTTGGCCACAAAGTTTTAAAAATTGAAAAAACAAAAAACAAAATACATTTTTCTTTTCTTTCTTCATTCAAACAAATGACAGCTGCAAAATACTCACCATGCCTCTTAGAAAATAGCTTGGGGTGTCTACTTTTCAAAATCTTTATTGCGCAAACCAATAAATATACGCTTACTGACATTTTTTTGTTTTTACCAAAGACATATGGCTGAATACATTTTGGCCTAAATGTATGATGTATTTATTAGTTCATTGGATTTTTCTTATAACAAAAAGTAGAAAATATGATTTTTTTTTCAAAATTGACAGTCTTTTTCCGTTTATATCACAAAAAAAATTAAAAAATAAAAATCTCAGAGGCAATCAAATACCATAAAAAGAAAGCTCTATTTTTGGAGAAAAAAGGACGTAAATTTTGTTTTTGTACAGCATTGCATGACCGTGCAATTACCAGTTAAAGCAGCGCAGTGCCAAATTGTAAAAAGAGCTCTGGTCATCGAGCAGAGCCTAATCTTTCAGGGCTGAAGTGGTTAAATCGATTTTTTTTTGTAAAAAAAAAGAATAAAAATAAAAGCAAAAAGGCATGCCCCTGTTGAAGACATTTATGTCGAAACGCGTCGGGATAGCTGTTGGCACCCCACATTGCTTTTATTTTTATTCTTTTATTTACTTTATGTGATCACTAAGTCTTAAATTTTACTGAATTATTTGACTTCCAAAATAAATTTGCCGGTTAAGACCGTCTGACCCGCACCATGTGGAGCTTTCTTTTTCTTTTTCCTCTGTTGGCTTAAAACCCACAACATCTTCTACCCCATTTTTGGGGGTATCTGTGCTGATCGGGTCACGTCTGAGCTGGACAAGAAACTACCCTGGCGTTCCATTCGTGAGCTACATCGTGTGGTCTACAGCTGTCTGGAGTTTCCTCACCAACTTGACGGACCTTCACTGATCCATCCTTTGGTCCTAGGTCAGGACCGCAAGCCTTTCAGACTCAGCCGTCGTAAGACCGTGTGAGTCCAACACAGTCGGTAAGAGTACCCATTTATTTTTCTAAAGTCTACAGACAAGTCGATATACTCGGGTGTACCTGACTAGCAAGACCCTCATCCCACCTGAATTGGTTTAATCACTCTTACACCAGTCACTTCACGGAGTCTTTCCCCTATTCCAATTGGACTTCTCTTATATGTTAGTATATTGACCCAACTACTCTCATGTTGCATTATCCTGTTGGTACCAATCTGAGCACAGAGTCTCCTGAACTGAACCTCTCCCCACATTGGGGTTATAGTATAAGTTAGTTTGTTTATGTTGTATGTTGTGCCCTG
The DNA here is from genome assembly GCF_037356315.1 of Lithobates pipiens. Classification (NCBI taxonomy): domain Eukaryota; kingdom Metazoa; phylum Chordata; class Amphibia; order Anura; family Ranidae; genus Lithobates; species Lithobates pipiens. Next base: position 27,072,187 of record NW_027507787.1, read on the forward strand.
TTGCGGTATGTTGCAGCAACAGAAGAACTGCCCCTGTTTGGGCTAATTTTGTATGCTAATGAAAAGTGTAATAAAAAACATTTTGCAAAAAAAAAAAAAAGATAGTTTTCTATTCAAGATACATTAATAATTTAGTTTATTTAGCATGAAATGGGGCTTAGTTATGTAGCATGAGGCTGTATATTCTGCAATATTCTCATTTTTTGGTAAACGTATTCAATGAATCCAAGCTCTGCAAGCTGAGATAACATGCACTGCATTGATGCATTCACGCAATTTCACAGCAACAATGAGATAAAATAAAGTTCAGAAATATTCCTTTATCCCATTGTTTTGTAAATCTATGTACACTACAAACTGTATGATTGAATCAGTTCTGATATCGCTTTTTTACTAACTTGACAGCTTATTATTCTAAATAGGAAACCTTCATTTTGTTTGCAAATATTAAAGATTCTAACTACTAGCAAGAATAAGTCCTTACATTTAAAGAGCACCTGTCATTTCAGATCCATCATGGTAGTGCCTGTTAGTGGGCATCCACTCGCCTGCTGCTGCATCAATAGCTGCCACGTTAAAGTGAATGGGACCGTCGGTGAGTCAACAGCGGGTCAGAGGAGGAGCCGCTGTGGGACAGAGATGACAGTTGCTATTTAAAAACTATTATTTAAATCAAGTTGATTTAAATCAAGCCTTTTTACTAGTCATTTAAATCATGATTTAAATCGACTTGATTTAAATCAAATCCACTCTGCTGAGAACTCAGCGATCCCCAGTCTTTGGAGCAGTGGGGAACAGATGCAGCACCGGATCGACCTAGGTGTGTATAAAACCCATTCTTTTAACACTTTTCTCTGGCTGGCTGTTCTTAGGCTTCTGTTTTATGCTATTTAGGTCAAATGTTGTTAGGCTTTTGGTTCCTGACGTTTTTACATTTGTTTATTGCAGAGGATGCCTGACCCTAGTGCAGAGGTACAAGACAGGTATGTCCCTAGAAATGTAATTTCTGGAGGGGTTATGCACACCAACTGTGTACAATATGGCTTGTGTGTATGCTATATTATTTTTTTATGCTTTTTTTTCCCTCTATGAAATTGGAGTTACCCTTTAAAGCAAATCTAAAACCCTACGCCTTATAACTGCCATTTGTTTCCCCAGACTCCCTCCAGGCTTGGCTGCACATCATTGCTCTAGCCTGGTTTCCTGTTTGACAATGGAGGGACCATACCTCTGCATTATGTGTCAGCATGACTGACTGGAGACTCAAAACATGTGTGCATTGTCATACAGGTATCTGATGGAAGTCACAAACCTCTGTTCTAACGCACACTACATAGGCATGTTCTTGTGTTATCTCCTTAGTGAAACCAGCCCTGAGAAATGGCGTGCAGCATTTGCAGAACTGTATGCATGACAGGAGTAGATGCAAAAAGGCTGCAGGTGGTCAGCAGTGTTGGGATACAACAAAGAATACAAAAAAGGTGAAAGTGTTTTTTGAATTACAATTTTATTTTATTTTTTAATACACAGTGCTTTAGTCAACTAAATCCCATATAGTTAGGGGTTACATCTGCACTAAGCCTCTATAGATTGCTTCAGATTAAATGCCACTCTCCTAATAGGAAAAGGAGAATTACACACCTTAATAGGGAGGGCTTTGTTATGATGATGTACTTTTTTGGCATACTGCAGCATGGGAAATGTCACAGCTTTACCCAAAATCTTCTTTCATATAAACGCACTGTTAGAAAAGCTATGCAGAACAAAGCCATGCTTCCAAGGACTTTCTGATTTTAATGGGAACCATACATTGGGAAAAAAGATTCAAGCTTTCAGGATGCGAAGCATAAAACATAACAGCTGGATACAGGTGTCTGCAGCACTTTTCATCTAAGGCGGCCTTCTGCTTGGGCAGAGTTGCAAGTACAAATATGCACATAAAAATATATACACAAACACATACACAACTATGCCTGATTTACAGATATAATCCCCATCCCACCTACATGGATGATATCTGCCACAAGGAGGCTGCCAGTGCCAAGCTTTTTTTTTTCTAAAAAGTGTCAGTTGCCAGGCTGACATACCGACCTTTACGCTTTAAAACCTTGAGCAACTAATTGCAAGCTAAATAATTGTTTAAAGTCTGTTTAACTGCATAGTGAAAAGATAGCCACAAGTGAAAGTCAAATCGGGACAGATACAGCTAGAAGAGAGACACAAGGCTGGGCCATGCTGGGACCTGTAAAGTGAGGAGAGAGACCCGAGTGCAGACCACACTGGGACCTGTACAGTGAGGAGAGAGACCCGAGTGCAGACCACACTGGGACCTGTACAGTGAGAGGAGAGACCCGAGTGCAGACCACACTGGGACCTGTACAGTGAGAGGAGAGACCCGAGTGCAGACCACACTGGGACCTGTACAGTGAGAGGAGAGACCCGAGTGCAGACCACACTGGGACCTGTACAGTGAGAGGAGAGACCCGAGTGCAGACCACACTGGGACCTGTACAGTGAGAGGAGAGACCCGAGTGCAGACCACACTGGGACCTGTAAAGTGAGGAGAGAGACCCGAGTGCAGACCACACTGAGACCTGTAAAGTGAGGAGAGAGACCCGAGTGCAGACCACACTGGGACCTGTACAGTGAGAGGAGAGACCTGAGTGCAGACCACACTGGGACCTGTACAGTGAGAGGAGACCCGAGTGCAGACCACACTGGGACCTGTACAGTGAGAGGAGACCCGAGTGCAGACCGCACTGGGACCTGTACAGTGAGAGGAGACCCGAGTGCAGACCACACTGAGACCTGTACAGTGAGAGGAGAGACCCGAGTGCAGACCACACTGGGACCTGTACAGTGAGAGGAGACCCGAGTGCAGACCACACTGGGACCTGTACAGTGAGAGGAGACCCGAGTGCAGACCACACTGGGACCTGTACAGTGAGAGGAGAGACCCGAGTGCAGACCACACTGGGACCTGTAAAGTGAGGAGAGAGACCCGAGTGCAGACCACACTGAGACCTGTACAGTGAGAGGAGAGACCCGAGTGCAGACCACACTGGGACCTGTACAGTGAGAGGAGACCCGAGTGCAGACCACACTGGGACCTGTACAGTGAGAGGAGAGACCCGAGTGCAGACCACACTGAGACCTGTACAGTGGGAGGAGAGACCCGAGTGCAGACCACACTGGGACCTGTACAGTGGGAGGAGAGACCCGAGTGCAGACCACACTGGGACCTGTACAGTGAGAGGAGAGACCCGAGTGCAGACCACACTGGGACCTGTACAGTGAGAGGAGAGACCCGAGTGCAGACCACACTGAGACCTGTACAGTGAGAGGGGAGACCCAAGTGCAGACCACACTGGGACCTGTACAGTGAGAGGAGACCCGAGTGCAGACCACACTGAGACCTGTACAGTGAGAGGGGAGACCCAAGTGCAGACCACACTGAGACCTGTACAGTGAGAGGGGAGACCCAAGTGCAGACCACACTGGGACCTGTACAGTGAGAGGGGAGACCCAAGTGCAGACCACACTGGGACCTGTACAGTGAGAGGAGAGACCCGAGTGCAGACCACACTGGGACCTGTACAGTGAGAGGGGAGACCTGAGTAAAGACCAGGGACATGCAGTCAGGGGAGTCAGGTGAGGCAGAGCCATGAATATAAAAAAAAAAATGATCAAGCTTCGGGGATCGCAGCTCGGCAGGGGGTCTGACCCCACCACAGGTCAAAATTTAGGGCTCCTGCCACCTATAGTTCCAGAGATATGGAGCTTCTTGTGCAGCCCGTCAGAAGTTATATACAGAGCGGCTAGTTTAACCACTTCAATACAGGGCACTTTCCCCTCTTCCTGCCCAGGACAATTTTCAGCTTTCAGCACTGTCACATTTTTAATGACAATTGCGCGGTCATCCTACACCACACCCAAACTAAATTTTTATAAATTTCTTCCCACAAATAGAGCTTTCTTTTGGTGGTATTTGATCGCCACTGGGTTTTTTTTTTTTTTGCTAAACATACTAAAAAAGACCGAAATCTTTGAAAAAAAAGTTTTTCTTTGTTTCTGTTATAAAATTTTGTTGTCTCCTTCACTGATAGGCACTGACGAGGCAGCCCTGGTGGGCACTGATATGTAGAATTGATGGGCAGTGATAGACGGCACTGATATGCACCAATAGGCAGCACTGATGAGGAGATACTGACTGGCATTACTGATGGGCATCTGTGAAGGGCACTGACAGGTGTTACTAATGGACACCAATTGGCGATTTGGGTGGGCACTGACTGGCATTGTGGTGGGCACCTCTGATGGGGGCTGCGCCGATAATCATAGTGCTGATAATCAGTGCACACACCCCTCTGACAGGAGGGCCGCCGATCGGCTCTCCCATTTAGCGTGAACCAAGAAAAGCTGATTAGCGGCACTTCCTGGTTCACACTGTGATCAGCTCTGATTGGTCACAGCTTGGCGCGATAGGCGATGCAGTGTGTCAGACTGACACACACCACCACCGATCGCCTCGCCCCCGCAGGTGCGTGCTGGCTTGTTATCCTGCTGGATATCATATGATGCCCAGTCAGAATAACTGAACCACTTCCCGGCTTTTATTCTGCTATAAGCCGGTGGTTAAAGCGGTAGTAAACCCGCAATTATTATTTTTTTTAAACCTGCAAAGCAAAAGGCATAATGAGCTAGTATGCACCGCATACTAGCTCATTATGAATTACTTACCTTCGAACGAGGCCCCGACATCTGGCCCGATCCACGCCGAGGGAGCTGACATGCTCCCTCAGCGTTTCTTCCGGGTATCGCGGCTCCGGCACTGTGAGTGGCCGGAGCCGCGATATCGTCACTCCCGCGCATGCGCGCGGGAGATTTTATTCCGGCCGATCGGCCACTGCCGGATTTTCAGGCCGAGAATCCCCTTGTGCGCATGCGCCGCTGCAGTCAGCGGCGCATACCGAGGGGAATATCTCCTAAACCGTACAGGTTTAGGAGATATTTTTTTTACCTATAGGTAAGCCTTATTATAGGCTTTCCTGTAGGTAAAAGTTAAAAAATTTAGTTTACAACCACTTTAAATACAAGCTGGTACACTCTGTTTGCAGCAGACTGAGAGGATGAGCTCACAGTGTCTCTCACTTCAGAAGCACTGAGCTTAATGATGGACAGCTTGGAGCCTTGGACCAATGGTAAAGTACCATTGGAACAAGCTGTCCAAAAAAAGTGCTGCAATTGAGGCTGTCCTCTCACTGTAGTGTCATAGAAGGGAGCATGTGTCTAAAAGACATGCTCCCTTCCAGCGCAACCCTCTTAACTAGAAGCAAAAAGCATGTGCTTATGGGTATAAGATTTACCCACAATACCATGTTTTTATCAAACCGTTAAGAGGGAGAATGAGAATCTGCTGCCTACTGAAAAGGTACTGTTTTAATCAAGCTCAATCATATATTATTATGCTATATGTTATAACATATTAATTATTTTTCTATTTATTGTGAAATTACTGGTTAGAAGTTATAACTTCAAACTTCGGTAATTTGTCCATTAAGGCCGCGTACACACGGGCGGATTGTCTGCCCAACTAAGTTCGTCAGACAATCCGACAGACAGTCCGTTCAACTTTTGAATGAACGGACTTGACCACACACGATGAACAGACAGTCCGCTGAAAGCTTGCGCGATGACGTATACAGCACGTACGACGGGACTAGAAAAACGACGTCCAATACACTGCAATGCAACCTTCGGCCGTGTAAATTCTTTCTGAGCATGCGCCATACTTAGTCCGTCCAACTTGCCTACACACGAGCGGACTGTCCGCTGAAACCAAGTTTGGACGGACAAAACCAAGTTTGGACGGACAAAATTACGGAAATTCCGAAAGACTAAGTCCGTCAGACTGTCCGCTGAAAAAGTCCGCTGAAGCCCACACACGAGCGGATTGTCCGCTGAAACACGGTTCAGCGGACTAAGTTGGGCAGACAATCCGCCCGTGTGTACGCGGCCTAAGCCACCTGCTTGTGTTCAGTTTTTGAAAATATCGTTACCTTAAAAACAATATATAATAATTATTTGTATATTACTTATTGTAATTAACCACTTGTCACCCAGGCCAACTCTGAGACTTCTCTACTACATGTACAAATCATAATTTTTTTGCTAGAAAATTACTCGGAATCCCCAAACATTACATATCATTTTTTAGCAGACACCCTAGGAAATAAAATGGTGGTTGTTGCAACTTTTTATGTTGTTACGCAGTATTTGCACACTAAACCTCGGTACTTGTAAAAGCATTGCCTACGGAGATTTTTATTTTTTACAGGTTACATGTTTAGAGTTACAGAGGAGGTCTAGTGCTAGAATTATTGCTCTCACTCTAACATTTGCATTGTATGTAACCTGTGTGTATCCGGCTCCGATACTAGCCAGTGCCTCACCAGCTACCGACCTCACCACACGTCCCTGGTGCAGACCACACTGGGACCTGAACACTGAGAGGAGAGATCTGAGTGCAGACCACACTGGGACCTGTATAGTGAGAGGGGAGACCTGAGTGCAGACCACACTGGGACCTGTAAACAGAGGAGAACCCTGAGTGCAGATCACACTGGGACCTGTACATAGAGGAGAGATATGCATGCAGACCACGCTGGGACCTGTACACTGGGAGGAGAGATCTGAGTGCAGACCATACTGGGACCTGTACAGTGAGAGGGGAGACCTGAGTGCAGACCACACTGGGACCTGTACACAGGGGAGAACCCGGGTGCAGATCACACTGGGACCTGTATAGTGAGAGGGGAGACCTGAGTGCAGACCACACTGGGACCTGTATAGTGAGAGGGGAGACCTGAGTGCAGACCACACTGGGACCTGTAAACAGAGGAGAACCCTGAGTGCAGTTCACACTGGGACCTGTACATAGAGGAGAGATCTGCATGCAGACCACGCTGGGACCTGTACAGTGAGAGGAGAGATCTGAGTGCAGACTGCAGTATTGTGTCCATTTTCAATACCTTCTAAATCACTGACCCAGAACCATAATGGATCCAGCAACATCAGATTGTTTGTTCTGGCTTGATGACACAAACAGCAACAAAGCCACACTTCTCAGCTCCACAGCCAAGCAACAGGCATTGTAGAGGGTGGTGGAGGGTCAGCAATGACAATTTCAGTACTTTTAGAGCGAGTTTCTAATAAATCCATTCTGCTATAATTTTTTATAGCAAGTACAAGAAATGTAAGGAAGGTATTCTCAAGCAATTCATCACATATTTACTGTTCATTTTAAGTGCAATGAAAGCAATTTACCTTGACATTTTTAGTCCTATTTATACATTTTTCAAATCTGCTGTCCTAGTGAAATTAATACTCTATTGTGTATGCAACTGTTAATTTCTCCTCCTCCACGTAGGCCTTGGGATGAGATGTTTCATTACTGCCACCTAGTGTCCATATTATATTTATACCAAAATCTAAGTGGGACATGATGTCATTCCTACAAAATAGAATAAGGTAGCAATCTGGCCTTCCACTGCCTAACACTGCAAGCACGTACAGTGCATCTTCAATCAGTAATATCAATTCATATCCATGCACAGCTCACATTTTTGTGCCTTACTAAAGGACAGAAGTTTATTAGCTTAAAACTCATGTAAAACCAATCATGTTATAAAATGAAAAAAATCCATCATCTTTTTGAATCAAGGGCATCTTCTTCAGGTAGTTAAACTTAAATAGCTACTCATACAGTTCAATCCTGATATTTATTAATACCAACGCAGCCTATAAAATGCTCTCTCAGTATAAAAAATCCAAATCAAATCCAGTGGCGGCTGGTGCTGTATATTTTTTTGGGGGGGCAAACAAGACATTGCAAAGCCACCCCCCCCCCCCCCCCGTTGGCTGGCCAGCCCCACACTTACACCTCCACCTCCACCTCCCCCTCCCTTCGCCCGAGCCCACCCTTTTTTGAAGCCAATTAGAGCCACTGGCTCAAATTACATGCTTCAAAAAAAAAAAAAAAAAAAACATTGGAACCCATGCATCTGACACCCTGCATGTAGATTAGGGCCCAGACACAAAGGTTAGAGGGGCGTATGGACGGGTCACCACTGATCAAATCAATATTTGGTTTGACCACCCTTTACCTTCATAACAGGATCAATTCTTCTAGGTACACTTACTTGAAGGAACTCGGCAGGTAGGCTGTTCCAAACATAGTTACATAGTTAGTAAGGTTGAATAAAGACACCAGTCCATCCAGTTCAACCTGAGTGTCTACAATTGTCCCTATCCCTGTACATTGCACACTCACATCAGTCCCTACCCTCAAGGAGCCCACAATTCAAGGTCCCCATTGATATACTAGGGCCAATCTTGGACAGAAGCCAATTAACCTACCTGCATGTCTTTGGAGTGTGGGAGGAAACCGAAGTACCTGGAGGAAACCCACGCAGGCACAGGGAGAACATGCAAACTCCAGGCAGGTAGTGCCATGGTTGGGATTTGAAGCAGCGACGCTTTTTACTCCTAGGCGAGAGTGCTAACCACTACACTGCTGTGCCGCCCATAACATCTTGAAGAACTAACCACAGATCTTCTGTGGATGTAGGCTGCCTCAAAGCCTTCTGTTGCTTCATGTAATCCCAGACAGACTCGATGATGTTGAGATCAGAGAACTCTGTGGGGGCCAAACTATCACTTCCAGGACTCCTTGTTGTTATTTACATTGAAAATAGTTCTTAATGACAATGACTGTATGTTTTCAGCAAATCTGAGTCGCTTAGCCTTGTTTCCACGTCGGAGGTATGGCTTTTTGGTTGCAATTTTTCAATGAAGACTACTTCTGGCCAGACTTCTACGGACAGTAGATGGGTTTACCTGCGTCCCACTGCTGGGCATCTTCTGATATGGAACGGAAGTAAGCATGATGTGTCTTTCATTTACTACATTAAGTTTTCTTGGCTGACCGTTTCGTCTACGGTCCTCAACATTGCCTGTTTTTTTGCGCTTCTTCAAAAGAGCTTAAAACAGCACATCTTGAAAAATCCCAGTCTGCTTTGAAATCTTTGCCTTGGGGACACCTTGCTGATGAAGTATAACTACTTTGTGTCTTGTTGCTGTGCTCAGTCTTGCCATGGTGTATGACCCGTGACATGAAACGGTCATTCACAACCTCACCATAGTAGCAGAATTTGACTGTTCCTCACCCAGTTTTAAGCCTTCTGCACAGCTTTCTGTTTCGATTAATGACCGTTTCAACCTCCACATGAAACTGGTGGTCATTTGCACCTGCTTGATATAATTGTTAATTGAACACTACTTTTTTTCCTACAAACCATATATTGATTTGATTAAGAACTGTTCACTCACTTTGCATATATATATATATTTGAAAGCACTCTTTACAGCATTTCTTCACACCTGCGTCAAACTTTTGTACGGTACTGTATATTTATTTTACTTATACCAGCCAACATTTTAAACCAGTAAAAAGGAAACTAACAACAGATCTTCAGGTATTATTTTGATAGCATACTTAAATTGCTCCAGCAGCAGCTTGGACCTTATACCTGAGGGGCCACCGGGGAAGAGAACAATCGCCATAGTAGTTAGGGCTACTACACTGACAGCCTCTATCTACTAAGTCCTGAACAACTTCCAAGGGGAGAGGCACGCATTGCCTCCATTCACAGAATGCCTTGTATCTTTTTTATGAATACAAGGCATTCGCTGACAGGTAGAAGAGGAGTGGAAGAGCGATGATCATGATCTCCGTCTCATCCAATCAGAGAAAGCCTTGAAGTTATTGAAAAAAAAAAAAAAGGGCTTGTAAACAAGTAGATTGTGGTGTTATTTGATACCTAAACAATTATAATTCTTGGTGTCTTGGAGGGAATATGTTCCTTCTCAACTGGACTAGTTGCATTGCTATTTCTATTGTTGATCCATTTTACTTCATATTTTTAGATGGCTTTTTAACATTTTTTTGCCTTTATGTTTTGTTTAGGTTATATTTTGATAATTTCATATTTGTGGCCTGTCCTCTCTTATATGCAGAGTAATCTTTTTCTCTGTGTTCAGTATAGGCAGCACTATCCCAATACAAATGTCTGCAGGTTCCAGTGACATCAAGTGATGGGATCTCTTTAATCAACACTGACTCACCGTGCACATAATACTGCTAGCATGCCTCCATGCAGTGAGATATGTGGGCTGAACTACATACTGTATATCAGTGTATCAGAATGCATGCTCATTGGAGTGAGCAGTGCTGTTTCTGTTTTCTTCAGTGCAGAAAAAAATATGTTGGTATGGTGCCCTAATGCAGATAACTATAGGGGTTGGCTTATAAAAGGTGAGAAAAAAGGATTGATGAAATATGACTGGACTTACATTTTCCAATATCGCCTTCTAGCTGTAATATCTGTGGGACTGGCATGGTGAGAACGACAACATCAAAGGTTTCAGGGGATCCAGACTTGCAGGACACTTCCCATTTCCCATCTCTAAGGTTTATCTGGGTAACATGTCGCTCATAGAAGACATCAGCACCTGCTTGAAATGGGAGAATGGTTAACATTTACTTTGGTTCAGAGTTTAAAATCAATCTGTCACTTTAATAAAGGCAGGCATGTTGACATAACATAAACACACCAAAATATTCCAGGCAACATTTAAGTGCTTTGATAACGCCCTGTAGATTGGCGAAACATGTCAACCTATTTCCAGTGGCATTGACGTCATTTCCTGTTCCTTGGAAACGCACTTCCTGGTTTCTGGAATGCACAACGTGAGCACCATCCGGATCCATCCCTAATCCCTTTAGATGCCTGTTTTTAACAACTATTTTGTAATTGCCCATTTGTATTTGGAATTAATTCCTTTTCAAACAGTACTTTTCACTATTAGTTAAATTGTTTATCCTTTTTTGGTGACTGGCGATTCTGCTGAGAAATTCCAACAAGAAATCCTTTGATCTTATGTGCACAACATCACTCCTGAGCTCCTATGGATACCATCACATAAGCCTGAAGTGACCCCCAGACTGCAAAGCCGGGGGTCATTGCCATTCGGTGAGTGGGGACACATGTGGGGAGGCGTTTCTGCACATGAAAAATCCTGGAGTGCCTGTAGTCCATTGCACTTCAAACGTTTTTTCCCATCGCAGATAAGAACATTCAGCACATTTATTTGGACTTTATTTACATGTTTTTTGCTTTGTATATTCACATCTGCACTCATCTAAACTTGGTTACACATGTTTATTAACATTTGCGAGCGCCAAATTTTCATAATTTAACATTTAAGGGCCGGATCACACTTGTGTGCTCTGCGATACCACATGCGATTCGTACCACACTGAAAATCAAATGCGATGCCTGCGCAATGGGATTTCAGCCATACATATTGCATCGCATTCGAACCAAACTCACACAGGACCCTTTTTTTGGTCCACACCAGAATCGTTTCGCACGGGTGTTCACATCCATGTGATCTGATTCATGTCCAAACTGTCATTTCGCAGTGCGATATGCAAGCTGAAATGGGGGTGTCATTAACAATGTATTGACACTCCCAGCAGTTCGCATTCGGCAGTGTGAACTGGCGTGCAAGTCGGGAGGGATGCGGTAACTTGCAGTGGATTTGCAGGGTTCCCACATCGCACAAGTGTGAACCGAGCCTGAAACTGTGATTGAGAAACACTGCAACTGTCTCAATGTTTACCAAAACGTTAGATTTATAACAATTCAAAAACAAGACTAAGCAGGACTTTGAGTGCCTCTGAACTGTGCAGTATGTTCCTTCATAGACTGTATGTGTAACTTTAATCATTTCCAGCTAAAAGGAACCTATTGAGAAAACATTTGGGAGCAGCCATCACAGATTTGTATTTGAGGTACAAGCTTTTATCCTTGCCTCATTACTTAACCACTTGCTTACTGGGCACTTAAACCCCCCTCAGTCCCAGACCAATTTTCAGCTTTCAGCGCTGATGCACTTTGAGTGACAATTACGCGGTCATACAACACTGTACCCAAATGAAATTTTTATCATTTTTTTCCCACAAATAGAGCTTTCTTTTGGTGGTATTTAGTTACAGCTCGGAGTTTTATTTTTTGCTAAACAAACAAAAAAAGATGCAAAAAAAAAAAAAAAAAAAAATCATGTTTTAATAGTTTGTTATAAAATTTTGCAAACGGGTCATTTTTCTCCTTCATTGAAGTGCGCTGATTAGGCGGCACTGATAGGCTGCATTGGTGGGCACTGATGGGCTGCATTGGTGGGCACTGATGGGCTGCATTGGTGGGCACTGATAGGCTGCACTGGTGGGCACTGATAGGCATAGTTAAGGCGGCACTAATAGGCACAGATAAGGCGGCACCGATGGGCACAGATAAGGCGGCACTGATGGGCAAAGATGGGCACAGATAAGATGGCACGGATGGGTGGCACGGATAAGTGGCACGGATGGGTGGCACGGATGGGCACTGATAGGTACCACAGATAGATGGGACTGATGGGCACTGATAGGTGGCACTGATAGGTGGCTCTGATAGGTGGCACTGCTGGGCACTGATGGGCGGCACTGGGGTGCAGCACCTTTGAGGCAGATTTTGGGTGGCACTGTGGGTGGCACTGCTGGGTGGCACTGTGGGTGGCACTGTGGGTGGCACTGTGGGCACTGCTGGGTGGCACTGTGGGCACTGCTGGGTGGCACTGTGGGTGGCACTGACAGGGGGGCACTTACTTTATTTCAGGATGGCACTGCGGGTGGCAGGTGGGCACTGGCAGGGGGCAGGTGTCCGCTTGAATTGCTGGCCGTGATCGGGACTGATGTCCCGAACACGGCCGCCGGCGATCGGCTTTTTTTTTTTCTCCTCGCGCTGTCAGCGCGAGGAGGAATACTAGCCGATTACCGGCTCCGTTTTATCACATGATCAGCTGTCATTGGCTGACAGCTGATCACGTGATAAGGGGTCGGGATCGACCCCTTACACGGATCGGTGATCAGGCGAGTCTCACGGACTCGCCGATCACAGAGCGCGCCGCGCGCGCCCCTCAGGGGGCGCGCGGGCCGCTCGTAACCGGGACGACGTCAATAGACGTAGTCCCGGCAATCTAGGTCCGCGCTAATGCCGTCATTCGGCAATAGCGCGGATCCCAAGTGGTTAATAAATCACTGACCCTCAACAAGAAAAACCTTAGTGGTCAATATATGGATATGCACATGTTTTATTTAGAAATAAACTGAAATGAAATGATCACAGAGGAGCTGTGGCTACATGCATTGAATGTTATGGTCACATCTTTGCTGTCATTCTTTATAGTGCACAGAATGACTGAAAATACTAAAAGGGATGTTTAGAAGTTATGTATATATTTAATTTGTTTAATATGGTTAGGGTTAAAAAATGTAATTTTAAAACATATAACCATTTCTATTTTTAATAGAGTAAATCAGATTTTTTGTGTTTTTAATTTAGTCCAAATTTTCAATCTCAGAAAGCCACCCTTGAGGCAGGAAGGTGCTGGTTTTATCTTTTCAGCCAAGCCATTGTGCTCTGGGAATATACAAGGGGCGTTCAAGTCAAACTTTTGGAGTTTATATGATAAAATAACATTTCATGGAGTGGAAACTGCATTTATTTTTCAACTTACTCCCCTGCTACATTTATCCCAATGTTTAACTAATGCCTGGAAAGCTTTGACATAGAAAGATTTGTCAGTATGCCTGAACCATCCTAGAACAGCCTGTTACACGTCATCATCAGAAAGATTCGACTGTCGTGCAATTTCAGGACAGGTTATGCATCGATTATTCAGGATAAGGCATTTCTCGCACTGAATGTTCACAGGAAGGACTGCCGTGGGTTTAGAACCACCATGGTCCGGATTATCACTGGTGGATATATGGCCATCTTTGAAATGTTTACACCATTACACCATTCAAATGTCTCACTGCGGCTGAGCGGCTCATCCCCGTACTGTGCTTGAAGTCTTCTGTAGATATCGGTGGGTTTTACATCTTCGTTCACAAGAAACCTTATCACCACACGCTGTTTCATGCATGCACTAACACTGTTGTCTGCTATCTTGATCAACGGTCTCTGGACCGGACCACGAGGTGTGCGCCGCCTATCAGTTTTAGGACGCACTTGCCATTTTACTACTGCATGTAGTACCGCCATGCTAGCATCCTTTTTTATACCTGTATAAATTAAAAGTCCTGGTTTGACTTGAACACTCTTCGTATATGTATATATACACTGTATATATGAAAGCACATAGATGTTGAAACGCTAGGCCCTGTTGTGATGGAGCAGAGAAGAAAACTAGGTATTGGGAGTTTTGTAATCCCGAAGCAAGGTCTGGAGCTTGAAGACATCCAGGCTTCTTGGGTAGAATGAAGCCTTCAATCCCCGTTTGGAGACCTGCAAGCAAGCGTGTACATTTGTTGTAAGCAAGGCTTGGATAAAGTTCAGAGCTTCAGCCAGGAGGGAGGTGTGCCCCATCAGGAGACAGTTATGTGCTGATTGAGCCAAGGGAACCAGGAGAGCTGGGTGATACAGTCAGAGGGACTGGAGAGAAGGAGGAGACAGGTGGCTTGGCATTTTCTGTAAAAAAAAATTGTTGAAATTCTTCTGCATCAGCAACCTGGTTGTGGACTTTTCATTTAACAAAAGGCTGCACACCAACGATCCTCTTTTTTTAAACAGTTATATAGTTAGGTTGAAAAAAAAAAAAAAAGACACAAGCCCATCTAGTTCAACCAAAAATAAAAAATACAAAAATACAATCCCATATATACAATCCTTAACCCACAGTTGATCCAGAGCAAGGCGAAAAACCCCAGCAAAGCATGACTCAATTTGCTACAGCAGGGGAAAACAAAATCCTTCCTGATCCCCCGAGAGGCAATTGGATTTTTCCTGGATCAACTTTACCTATAAATGTCAGTACCCAGTTATATTATGTACATTTAGGAAATAATCCAGGCCCTTCTTAAAGCAATCCACTGAGCTGGCCATAACCACCTCTGCAGGGAGTCTATTCCACATTTTCACAGATCTTACTGTGAAGAAACCTTTCCGTATTTGGAGATGAAATCTCTTTTCCTCTAGACGTAAAGAGTGTCCCCTTGTCCTCTGTGATGACCTTAAAGTGAACTCAACACCAAGTTCACTATATGGGCCACTTATGTATTTGTACAGGTTGATCATATCCCCCCTTAATCTCCTCTTCTCAAGAGAATAAATTTAGTTCCTCTAATCTTTCCTCATAGCCGAGCTCCTCCATGCCTCTTATCAGTTTGGTTGCCCTTCTCTGCACTTTCTCCAGTTCCCCAATATCCTTTTGGAGAACCGGTGCCCAAAACTGAACTGCATATTCCAGAAGAGGTATTACTAATCATTTGAACAAATGCAAAATTCTCTCTCTCTCTGGAGTCCATACCTTTAATACAAGAAAAGCCTTTGCTCACGTTGGAAACCACAGCTTGGCACTGCATGCTATTATTGAGCTTATGATCTACCAAAACCCCCAGATCCTTCTCCACTATGGATTCCCCCAGTTGTACTCCCCCCCCTAGTATGTATGTTGCATGTATATTCTTAGCTCCCAAGTGCATAACTTTACATTTATGAACATTAAAGTGACACTAAAGTTCCTTTCTTTTTTGTAAAACAACAAGCATGTCATACTTACCTCCACTGTGCAGCCCGTTTTGCACAGAGTGGCCCCGATCCTGCTCTTCTGGGGTCCCTCAGCGGCTCTCTTGGCTCCTCCCCGCCTTAGATAACCCCGGGAGAGTGCTTTTCCCAGGGGTTACCTTGAGGGTGCGCTCCCGAGTCCAGCATAATGCAGGACTCAGCCCCCCGCTGCCATGTCACTGGATTTGATTGACAGCAGCGAGAGCCAATGGCTGTGCTTCCATCTATCCAATCAACAGGCAAGAGATGGCGCATCTCCATGGGACAAGTTTGAGGGTTCAGGTAAGTAAAGGGGGGGGGGTGTCACTACCAGGTGTTTTTTCACCTTAATGCATAGGATGCATTAAGGTGAAAAAACACTTAAACCTCATTTGCCACTTAGTTGTTAAATTCAGACAGAGCATTGAGGTTGGCTCGTAAATTAGAGACATCCTGTAAGGATGTTATTCCACTGCATAGCTTGGTGTCATCTGCAAAGACAGAAACTATACTTTTAATCCCAAAATTTAAGTTAAGACCAACTTAATAAAAGTAGATTGTTGGTGTGTAGCCATCTGGATTTTTCTTGTTTCATATGTGCAGCAACGTGAGCTGGGTTGGCACTCAACTGGAGGAAGTATATGGGGATGAAACAGATATGAATCCACCTGGAGCAGCGATACGGTGCGTTACACAGTCCAGACTGGCATGACTCACTGAAAACGCTCAGCACCACTGGTGGTGGCGAGCATAATAAACTAGCCCCCAGACTGTATAGCAGGCACCATAAAGGCATGGGGATAGACCATAGTGTAACCATCTGTGAGATAGAACAACACAGCATCCCAGACATGTAAAATCCTGAAGATGTCAGCTATACAATCAGCTGAACAGCCTACCATGTCTGAATGCCACAGGCTTGTTACAAAACTCCTACTGGACAGAAAACCTCACAATCATGTCATGACTTCCCTAGCCAACAACTCCATGGTTGGTTGTTGTGGGCAACAGGGAACTTTCCTTCAGTTTTAATATATAAATCCTTTTAAGACTAAGGTTCGATAAACATCATTAAAACACACCACACAAAAGGCAACAGCTGCTCTCTAACTATAACACGGGGTTATAAATTATACGGCTTAGGCCTTTGCTTTTCTCTATAAAAGGCAACTATTTTAGCCACTCATTAGGAAATTAAGAATAGAAAAAGAGCAGCAGAAAAATCAAAAACTTTAATAAAATTGGCACTTCATAAGTTTCTTTTCATTCTTTCTTTTCCTTTTTGAAAACCTAAGAAAGCTTTTTGTGAGCCAAGACGCCCACCTGCTATTCTAATACCAGAACACCAGTCAGTAAGCAGAGCACACACTTGGCACAGTTTGCCTAATGACCACTGTTAATGACCACATTTTTATTAAGTAAAATAATACTTTTCAAAGGCCAGCAGGGAAAATTAGCATTGCTGACTCACCGTGTTTGGCATTTGCTGTACTTTTTAAATAAAATCTAACATGAAAATTATAATTTTTTCCATTGCAAAATAGTAACAATTACAAAACAGGGTTAAATATTAAAGCTTGTTTTAATTCTACAGACCTTGTATTCAAGGAAAGAAAGTGTATTCAAGGATGACGTGTCCCCTTAAAGGCCAAAAAAAATAGCCTGCCATTAGGATGTTAAATAGCACCAATGCTGTGAACACCAAGCTTATATAAACCACTAGCACAGCAGCAGAGCAGCCTTTATTTCTACTTCGTAATCATAGACTAAGTACATATTAGAATTAAAGCCCTGAGTCATACCTACAGTGCCTGAGTTGACAGATCCGCTTGAGGGCATTGGAGTAACAAGGGGAAAAGCTAAGTCCACCAAATAATACATTTTCCCATATAAATCAAATTAGTTCAGCGTTTTGGGCATATCTAATATGATTTCAAAATCTAAAGAGGATGAAGCAAGTTCATGGCTGCAGCACGGGTCCCCAAGCAAGTCCTCACAAGTGATACGGCGCGGCGCGGCGCCCCCCCCCTCCCCCCCCCTCACCACTCAGTGATTTCCAGATACTGCCTCTCAATCCAGGAGTCCAGGATTACAAGCAATTACAAATGGAAGCAGCCAGAGGAACAGCTATTCTCCAATATCATCTGTGCAGTGTGACCCCGGAAAGTGCTCAGATCCAAAGTGTTTCTGGTTTCAGAGCTGTCAAAATCTCAGGTTCATGGGAGAGGGGGGAGGGGGGGTGGGAAACAAGCACAGTCTGCGCTTGATCAGATGGAACAGAGGCAGGGGAAACATTAGGAGCCTTATAGACCTCTGATGTCTCCATAAAGAGAACCTGTCCCCTAATTAATGGTATCAAATAAGGGGCTTGTTAGTTTTAAAGTTTGTAGGAGTAGTTTATATTCTACTCCGATTGTCCTATCAGGCTGCAGGACCCCTGACCCTCTGTATAGACCAGGGGTCTCAAACTGATGGCCCTCCAGCTGTTGTAAAACTACAAGTCCCATGAGACATTGCAAGGCTGACAGTTACAAGCATGACTCTCACAGGCAGAGGCATGATGGGGCTTGTAGTTTTGCAACAGCTGAAGGGCCACCAGTTTGAGACCCCTGGTATAGACAGTGATTATTGGCCCAATGCTTATCACATGCAATCTCTCAATAAGAAAAAAAACTCTAGCAATATACACCAAACATAGCATGTGCAGCTTGTCCCCTAGCTTCTGTTCTATAAGCAGATGAACTGAGGACTGTGGAAGAAGGGGAGGATTAGAGGAGACAGGATCAAACAGGCTTTTTACACAATGCAGAGCATTAGCCCCTTAGGTTCCACAGTGAGTATAACCAGCATGCTTTAATGCAAATACAGACTGATTTTACCACTGTGGGAGCCTAAGGCTCGGTTCACACAGGGGCAACACGACTTTTGGAGGCAACTTGGACGCGACTTGGACACGACTTGGACACGACTTGGACACGACTTGGACACGACTTGGACACGACTTGGACACGACTTGGACACGACTTGGACACGACTTGGACACGACTTGGACACGACTTGGACACGACTTACAACACTACTTTAAGTCGCCCCAGGCTAGGCGACTTGCTGTGGCCAATCAGAGAATGAGCTCTCAGGGGGGGGAACTCCTTTTGAGAGCTGATAATTCTCTGAGAGTCGCCTCCGTATAGACAGAGATCCGACTTGGAGGCGACCTCCATTGAAATCAATGGGTACCAGTCGCCTACAAGTCGGATTGAAGTAGTACAGGAACCTTTTCTGAAGTCGGAGCAACTTCAGTAGTGTACATTAAGACAGCTCTTATTTACTTACATTGATTTCTACATGTTGTGCGACCTGAGGTGACTTGGGGCGACTTGAAGTCGGATCTGAGTCGCCCCTGTGTGAACCGGCTCTTAGGGTTTGAACATGCACTACAGACACACATTTAGCCGTTGTGATATATAACATCTTTATAAATAAAACCATGTTTTATAAACAAACAAAAATATTGCTTTTTGACAAACAGAAGTGCAACTTTAAAATGAAAAAAATGAAAAAAATAAAAATGTAAACTCTATTGGCTGTAATGCCATTGCACATATTACCTAAATAAATGACCAACTTTAATCATTAAGATAAAAATAATAAGAAAAGCCTTTTTCTTAATTTTCCTTTCTTTCAGCAGCTTAGTAGATGCCCCCTACTTATTCTTATGTGGTAGTGCAATACATTTTTAAACTTTAATGTGCTATTATTATAGGCTGCGGATGGAAATGTGTTGCCGAATTAGAAAAGGCCAGCAAAGTGCACCAAAGAGATAGTGTGAATGAGTGTAATGTGTGGAACTGCATGGGAAAGGGAAAGCATTGATGGAAGCCTGCGTCTCTCAGCCAATACAACTTGCCGATAGAGTCAGCAGGCTGGGGCTTTAACAGACAGGTGAAGCTCCAGAGAAAGCGCAAGTCCCTCCCTCACATTTGTGTTCTGTTTTCGTGTGTTGACGAAAATTGGAATTGACTTTCAACCTGAGGGTCCTGACTGAGGGAACTCAGTCAGGTGATAGTCAGACCATTGTTCTCAATTTTTTTGGACAGTTCACGGAGTGGGATGGTACCAGCTGATTGGAGAAAAGCCAACGCTGTACCAATATTTAAAAAAGGGCCAATACATATCCCTGGGAACTATGGGTCAGTTAGCCTAACATCAAAAGTCTGCAAGTTATTAGAGGGGATGATAAGGGATTATATCCAAGATCTCAGTAATGAAAACATTATTAGTGGTAATCCTCATGGATTCATGAAGAATCTTTCATGCCAGACCAGACCAATCTATAAACATTCTATGAAGAATGGAGCTGCCATATAGATAAAGGAAGGCCTGTGGATGTGGTGTATCTGGATTTTGCAAAGGCATTTGATACAGTTCCCCACAAACGCTACTGTACAAACTGAGGACTGTCGGCATGGACCATAGAGTAAGTAACCAAACTGAAAACTGGGTACGGGGCAAGATCTAAGAGTGGCGATAAATAGTGAGCACTCGGAATGGTACGGTGTGGTAAGCAGGCTCATTCAAGGATCTTTCCTGTCCAGTATTTGCAGATGATACAAAGTTAAGCAGGGAAATAACGTCTGCACAGGTTTGTGGAAATCTTACAAGAAGACCTCAATAAAATAATGGGGTGGGCAACTACATGCCAGATGAGGTTTAATGTTGAAATGCATTTGGGTGCAAAAAATACGAACGCAAATAACTCGCTAGGTGGAGAACCTATGAGGCAATCTAGGATGGAAAAGGAC
The DNA here is from genome assembly GCF_037356315.1 of Lithobates pipiens. NCBI lineage: Eukaryota > Metazoa > Chordata > Amphibia > Anura > Ranidae > Lithobates > Lithobates pipiens. The sequence goes on from NW_027507787.1 coordinate 27,092,699, forward strand.
CTGGGGGTCCTAGTAGATGACAGGCTCAGCAATGGAATGCAATGGCAAGTTGTTGCAAGCAAAGCCAACAGAATGTTGGCATGCATTAAAAAGGGGATTCACTCCAGAGATAAATGATAATTCTCCCGCTCTACAAGATTCTGGTCCGGCCTCACCTGCAGTATGCCACCCAGTTCTGGGCACCAGTTCTCAAGAAGGGTGTGATGGAACTGGAGAGAGTCCAGAGAAGGGAAACAAAGTTAATAAAGGAACTGGATGATCTCAACTATGGGGAAAGACTACAAGCATTGAACTTATTCTCTCTGGAGAGGTGACTCTTGAGAGGGGATTGGATATTGTCGTACAAATACTGTACTGGTGACCCTAGCATAGGGAAAAAACTTTTCAGTGAAAGGGAGTTTAAAGAGACATACGGCCATTCACTGAAATTGAAAGAAAAGCAGTTTAAACTTAAACTGCGTAGAAGGTTCTTTACTGTAAAGCTCCATACACACTATCAGATTTTCTGTTGATTTTTTCCTTTAGATTTACCAAAACCATATAATATACGAGGTCAAACCTTAGGAGTTTTTTTAATTTGTATGCAATCAGGCAGGCCCTTCCACTACATGAATTTGGTAAATCTGAAGACAAAAATCAGCAGAAAATCTGATAGTGTGTATGGGGCTTTAGAGTGATGGAGGATGTGGAATTCTCTTCCACAACAGTGGTAACAGCAGGGAGTGTCGATAGTTTACCAAAACGGCTCACGCCAGTATACATCGGCAGAATGGCCCTGGTGCTCAAAACCACGTACCCGAAGGGGATATGTTCCACATCTGGTGGAGCTGTCCTGTTATAGCTATCTTCTGGAACCAAGTATCCTCCCTTGTACAGTCTCTGACCAACTCTTCCCAACAGTTGTCTCCACGTATGGCTCTATTTGGTCTGGACTCTCACCACTGGCCCATCGTCAGTTTACCTCCGATACACCATATACTAATCTCAGCACGCCTGCTCATTGCACGTGCATGGAAAAACCCCCTTCCTCCATCCCTTTTTGAGCTCATAGCCATCCTCAATGAACATTGTCGCATGGAATTTCTTTTTTCAAAAATTCACATGAAAAATTCCAGATTTGACAAACACTGGTCCTCCTGGCTGGCCCACCCTGGCTGCATAACCCTCACATGACCTCTTTAGCATTATACCCAGACCAGATAGAGCCGGCAGTGAGAATCACCTGATTGTTGTTCTCTTGTTACTTATATATTTGTTATAAGTTAGCTAGATTCCACGTGTAGCTCTTAGATATCTTCAGCAGTTACCCTTTAGATATAGAGGGACTACCTTTTAGACATTATCATACTTGTCTTGTCATTGATAGGTGGTGTTGCATCCCCCCTAGGCACAGCCCATAGGGGTGTCTGGGGGGGATGGATCACCTCCGGACTTACCGGACCTTTTCACCCATTGCTCACGGAGCTTGGCTACAGGGCCCTAAGCCTATGATCCTAGGTACTAGTGACATACATTCCTTGCTGAAAACATATTATGTGACTGTATCTTGGGTCCTACCATTGTATGATTTTCAACATTTGGTATACAATATGTTCTTTTCGCATGCTTGTTATTGTGATATCTCAATAAAATCTTTTTGAAAAAAAAAAAAAAAAAAAAAACGCGTACCCGTACGTCACTCTGTCATTGGCGGCTAGTGTCCGCCGGTGGCCCGTGATTGAGGGACAGAGAGGCAGAGTGGGGAGAACAAGGCATTTCCCTGTTCAGCCTAGCAACATGACAGGGATCTACTGATCGGGAGCAGTGATCTCTGTCATGTTCTAGTGAGCCTATCCCCCCTACACTTAGAACACACTGAGGGAACACACCTAACTCCTTGATTGCCCCCTTGTGTTTAACCCCTTCCCTGCCAGTGACATTTACACAGTAATCAGTGCATTTTTATAGCGCTGATCACAGTATAAATGTCAATGGTCCCAAAATAGTGTCAAAAGTGTCCGATCTGTCCGCCACCACGTTGCAGGCACAATAGAAATCGCAGATCACCACCATTACTAATAAAAAAAATAATAATAATGACATAAATCTATCCCCTATTTTGTAGAAGCAATAACTTTTGCGCAAACCAATCAATATACTCTTATTGCAATTTTTTAACCAAAAATATGTAGAAGAATACATATTGGCCTAAAACTGAGGAAGACATTTTTTTTATATATATATATATATATATATATATATATATATATATATATATATATATATATATATATATATATATATATATATTTGGAGATATTATAGCAAAAAGTTAAAACTATTGCTTTTTTTTCAAAATTGTTGGTCTTTTTTTGTTTATAGCGCAAAAAATAAATACCACAGAGGTGATCAAATACCACAGAGGTGATCAAATACCTCAAAGAAAGCTCTATTTGTGGGGAAAAAAAGGACTTCAATTTTGTTTGGGTACAATGTTGCACGACCACGCCATTGTCAGTTAAATTGATGCAGTGCCGTATCGCAAAAAAGGGATTGGTAAGGAAAGGCATATATCCTTCCGGGGCTGAAGTGATAATGTATTCTATGCATTAAGATAAAAAGCCTTCTGTGTGCAGCAGCCCCCCTTATACTTAGAGATCCATTTAGATCCAGCGATGTTGTAGAAATGCGTTTTGGGTGCCCAGCACCGCCCTCCTTATTGGCTGAGACAGCAGCCAAGCGCCATTGGCTGCTGTCAATCAAATTCAGTCAGCCAATGAGGAGATAAAGGGGGCAGGGCCAGGCCACGGCTCTGTGTCTGAATGGACACAGGGAGCAACAGCTCGGCTTGGGTGCCCCCATAACAAGCTGTAGCTCTAAAACAGGAGAGAGGGGTCAGAAGCACTGAAGAGGGACCAGAGAAGAGAAGGAGTAAAACACATTTGTCTTTTTTAACTAAAAATAAATAAAAGGAGACTTTAGTATCACTTTAATAAAACACCCACTGATATCACAAGACTACTTTGGGGAATTCTCATTTTTGTATGTACTTATATATAATGGGACGTGGCTAGATCTGAGGCACTACTGAAGCAAAGAGGACTAACAGCTGAATCTCCCTTTTGGCATTAGAGGTTCAATTTATATGTCTTTAAAAAATGAACTTTACCCATAGCAACTGCTAAAAAATTATGTTCTTTAGCAAGGAACATACATTCTACATTAATAATTATCCTAAAAAAAAACAATATAGGAATTTTATAACAGCTTACCTGTAAAATCTTTTTCTTGGAGTACATGGGCGGAACAGTGATGTAGTGGTTAGCACTCTCGCCTAGCAGTAATAAGGGTCGTGGTTTGAATCCCAACCATGACACTACCTGCCTGGAGTTTGCATGTTCTCCCTGTGCCTGCGTGGGTTTCCTCCGGGTACTCCGGTTTCCTCCCACACTCCAAAAGATATGCAGGTAGGTTAATTGGCTTCTGTCCAAAATTGGCACTAGTATATGAATGGGGACCTTGGATTGTGGGCTCCTTGAGGGTAGGGACTGATGTGAGTGTGCAATGTACAGGGATAGGGACAATTGTAGACACTCACTCAGGTTGAACTGGATGGACTGGTCTTTATTCAACATTACTAAATATGTAACTACATCACGGGACACAGAGCCACAGTAGTTACTATGTGGGTTATGGGCCACCTTCAGGTGATGGACACTGACACACCCTAAGTCCACTCCCTATATAACCCTTCCCACTACTGGGAGTACCTCAGTTTTTGTAGCAAAGTAATATACGTGTATTAGAAGAGGGGAGGGACCACTGTGTCCCGTGAAGTACTCCAAGAGAAGGATTTTATAGGTAAGCTGTTATAAAAATCCTATTTTTTTTATCGTACATCAGGGGACCCAGAGCCATAGTAGTTACTATGTGGGATGTCCCAGAGCAATGCCAACTGAGGGGAGGGAAACACAAAAGTAGGGCACCATGAGACTAGAGGACTTACACTGCTGCCTGCAGCACACTACACCCAAAGGCAATATCCTCATGCCTTTTTATATCCACCTGATAGTATCTGGTAAATGTATGGACTGAAGACCAAGTTGCAGCCTTGAAGATTTGAGCCATGGAAGCTTGGTGATGCACTGCCCACAAAGTACTAACATCCCTAGTGGAGTGCGCTTTGATTTGAGAGGGTGGAAAACGCTTGAACAATTACTTGCTGAATCCATTTAGAAATAGAATGGAATATCCGACCTGTCCAGAGAAGGTCTGGACGTGGTGGTAAGATCCATGGGTCCCCTACTGCCATCCTTATGATCTCTGCATACCAGGATCTTCTGGGCCACATGAATCACCGACATCCCTTCCTGCTCGACTCTGCGAAGAAGTCATGGAAGCAGCAGAATAGGAGGGAATGCATAAATCAGTGAGAACTGATTCCACGGGAACACCAAGGCATCTGTTCCGTATACTAGCAGATCCCTTGTTCTTGACACAAAGTTGTCAATCTTTTTGTTGAACCTGGAGAGATCTATCTCTGGGATCCCCCATCTTTGACATATTGTCAGGAAGACATTGGGGCGAAGGGACCATTCTCCCGGGAACAACTGCTGGCGACTCAAGTAGTCCGCCTGCCAATTTTCTATACCTGGAATGAAGACTGCCGATAGGCAAGGTACACCGTTTTCTGCCCAAGTTAGGATATGATTTACCTCTCTCTGGGCCATACGACTTCTCGTGCCCCCTTGGTGATTGATATAGGCAACTGCTGTGGCATTGTCGGATTGGATCCTGACAGGACAATACTGTAACCTGAACGTCCAGGCCCTCAGGGCCAAGCAAGCTACCCGTATCTCTAGAATGTTGATGGGCAAGGTCATTTATGATCTGGACCATTTCCCTTGGACAGTCGCCTCTTCCAGGACTGCTCCCCAACCCGAAAGGCTGCCATCTGTTACCTGGAAGGTGGTAACTGGTAGGAAGGATTTTCCCTTCTGCAGATTCTTGGTTATCAACCACCAACTGAGGCTCCGGTGCACCCTTGGAGATAGACACATTGGGAAATCTAGAGCTTGGACCTTCTTGTTCCAAGCAGATAGGATACTGATTTGCAGCAGCCTCAAATGAAACTGAGCATAAGGAACGGCCTTCAGTGACACCACCATCTGTCCCAACAACTTCATGCAAAGTCGAATAGAAAGATTCTTCTTTGCCTTGACCACCTGAATCAGTTCCTTTATGGCACGGATCTTTGCCAGGGGCAAGAATACCCTTTTCTGGGCTGTATCTATGATCAGACCTAAGTATTCTAATCACCCTGATGGTTTTAAGGAGGATTTCTCTAGGTTGAGAATCCAACCTAGGTATTCCAGGTAGTTGACTGTGGTGATCATACTTTGGTCTAAGCAGGCTACCGACTGGTCTATCAAGAGCAGATGGTCTAGGTAAGCTATAATTGTTATACCTTGGGCCCTTGATTTGGGGCTAGAGGAGGGGCCAGGACCTTTGTAAACACTTGAGGTGCAGAAGCTAGACCGAACAAAGAAGAGCTACAAACTGAAAATGAAGATTTTCTATCTCAAAACATAGATATTTCTGGTGAGCGGGAAAAATTGTCACATGGAGGTATGCATCCTTTCAAGTCGATTGACGCCAGAATTTCTCCAACTTGTAGGATGGAGACCACTGACCAGATTGACTCCATGTGAAAAGAGCGGATATTCAGAAACCGTTTTAGATCTTTGAGATCTAGAATGGGTCTGACATCTCCATTTGGTTTTGGTACCATGAAAAGGTTTGAATAAAACCCCAACCCCTGCTCTTCCATGGTGACCACCGAGATCACTTTTTGAGACAAAAGATGGTCCAATTCTTGAAAGAGAGACTTCTTTTTCTCTGGATCCCTGGGATCGTTTGATCTGAGAAAACGAGGAGACTGGGACTTTTGGAACTCTAGTTTGTACCCTATAGTTATTGAGGAAGTCACCCATCTGTCTCAACACTCTTCCTGCCAGACCCTTGAGAACTGCAAAAGTTTTCCCCCCACTGGAGGGAGCAGGAGTGCCCCTTCATAAAGGAGGCTTTAGTATTTTTTCTTGTAGGTTTCCTTCCCCAGGACTTTTGTCTCTGGGTTTGACCCGGAGGTTTACCTCTTGAGCTTGACGGCGGAGGCCGTCGTGACTGTCTGCAGGCCGATGCCCCTGGCACTGGAGAAGGAGCTCATTTAAATGAAATGTGTGGTACTTTTCCCACTAGAAATGTTTTGGATGTATTTATCCATATCATCCCCGGACAGTCGTTCATCGTGAAAAGGAAAACTAGCCAGGAGCTTTTTGCATGGCGCTTTGGCTGGCGACATTTTAAATCGAAAGATTCTGCGCATATGCACCAGCTTAAGCGTAAGGCCTGAAGAATATAATTTCTCATGGCGTCTATTGCAAAACATAACGCCGCTGGTAGCTCGGCTAAATCCTGGGCCTGCTGATCAGGAATAATCTTGAGCACCTGTTTAAACTCGTCTCTCAAGGAGTCACTGAACCTGCCAGAGAACAAGTGCTTTTTAATATGAATTCCAACTTCTTATCCATTGGATCCCTAAGCATTTGAGCATTGTCTACCGGACAAGTTAAACTTTTATTCACAGAGGATATAGCATCAATTGCTGGTATCTCCCACCTCTTAGTGAATTTTTCCTCCATAGGATAAAGTGTTGAAAACTTTTTAGGAGGAAAAAAAAATGCTTATACGGGTGATCCCACTCAGAATACATAAGCTTTTCCAGCAATGAATGGACAGGAAAGGCATGCACAGCTTGAGGATGCTTTAGTGAACCCAAATAAGAAGTGGGCTTATCAACTGACTCAGTTAAGGGTAGCATAAATGTGAAACGGACCATTTCAGTAAGAGGTTGCACCATCAATCTTTCAGATTGTGAAGCTGATCCTTGCGCATTTGACCCCTCAGAAGAAGAGTCATCAACCTCTTCACTGTCCCCTGATGGAAATTCATCTTCTCCCGCCCCCAGTTCCTCAGTTTGAGGGTCCTGGGTATTGGAAGGGGACGTGTCGCATTTTGTCCCACACTGGGATGCGATTAAAGCTGCTAACCTTAAAAGAAAACCTTCAGGAGCTGGGGCCCCTTTTTAATCAGGATATCCACACTCCTGGACCCGTAAAGCACCCCACCAGTAAACTTTAGGGCTGAAAAAACCAAAGCACTGGATGCCGGGGTCCAGTCTAAAAAGAGAAGCATTACAGCTAAACTTCGGTTCTTCTGCTACGAGGCTTGGGTAACATTCAATTTGACCAAAAAAAAAAAAAGACATTTTGAATGGATCCGGTTTGCATAGCCTGCCCCAGCAAAGAATATTCCAGTGGAGCTCAGCATAGCACATCTTTACTCGTGACCAACACCTAAGACATTGGCTAAAAAACTGAGGTACTGCCAGTAGTGGGAGGGGTTATATAAGGTGTGGACTTCCTGTCTTAGGGTTTGCCAGTGTCCATCACCTGAAGGTGGCCTATAACCCATATAGTAACTACTATGGCTCTGTGTCCCGTGATGTACGATAAAGAAAAATAGGGTGCAACTGAGCATGTTCAGAGCAGGGTGAGACAGTGTATTACTGGATTTTAAACAGTATAGGCACTTATTTTGGATGTTATACATAGCTTTACCTGTAAAAGGGGCCAGCCTGAAGTGATCTAGCAGCACTTAATTTTCTGACTAAAGTTCCACTTTAAGAGAAATTTAATGTTAGGGTTTACATAGGCTTTAACCACTTCAATACAGGGCACTTAAACACCTTCCTGCCCAGACCAATTTTGAGCTTTCAGCGCTGTCGCACTTTGAATGACAATTGCGCGGTCATGCTACACTGTACCCAAATGGAATTTTTATCATTTTTTTTCCCCACAAATAGAGCTTTCTTTTGGTGGTATTTGATCACCTCTACGGTTTTTATTTTTTGCGCTACAAATAAAAAAATACAGAACATTTTGAAAAAAAAAAAGTTTTTTTTTGTTTCAGTTTCAAAACTTTGTAAATAAGTACGTTTTCTCCTTCACTGATGGGGCTACACTGATGGGCACTGATAAGGCGGCACTGATGGGCACCAATGTGGCACCAATGAAGTGGCACTGATGAGGTGGCATTGATGGACACTGATATGTGGCACTGATAGGCGGCACGGACGGACACTGATAGGTGGCACGGATTGGCATGGATGGGCGGCACAGATGGGCATGGATAGGCGGCACAGATGGGCATGGATAGGCGGCACAGATGGGCATGGATAGGCGGCACAGATGGGCATGGATAGGCAGCACAGATGGGCATGGATAGGCAGCACAGATGGGCATGGATAGGCAGCACAGATGGGCATGGATAGGCAGCACAGATGGGCATGGATAGGCAGCACAGATGGGCATGGATAGGCGGAACAGATGGGCATAGATAGGCGGAACAGATGGGCATGGGTGGGCAGCACAGATGGGCATGGGTGGGCACTGATAGGCGGCACAGGTGGGCACTCATAGGCGGCACAGGTGGGCACTCATAGGCGGCACAGGTGGGCACTCATAGGCGGCACAGGTGGGCACTCATAGGCGGCACAGGTGGGCACTCATAGGCGGCACAGGTGGGCACTCATAGGCGGCACAGGTGGGCACTCATAGGCGGCACAGGTGGGCACTCATAGGCGGCACAGGTGGGCACTCATAGGCGGCACAGGTGGGCACTCATAGGCGGCATTGGTGTTATACTAGAGTAATGGATGCCAATCAGTGCCAAACAATAATGCATGCCAATCAGTGATGCCCATTGTGGGCACTGATTGGCATCCATTGTGCTGACTGGCATCCCTGGTGGTCTAGGGAGGATTACCTTTTCCCTGGTGGTCTGGTGGCGTCCCTGGTGGTCCAGTGTGGGCATCCTCGGGGGGGGGGGGGGGGGCTGTGCTGATAATCGATCAGCACAGACCCCCCCTGTCAGAGGAGCAGCCGATCGGCTCTCCTCTACTCACGTCTGACAGACGCGAGTGAGGGAAAGCCGATCACCGGCTCTTCCCATTTACACTGTGATCAGCCCTGATTGGAAACGGCTGATCACGTGGTAAAGAGTCTCCGTCGGAGACTCTTTACCGAGATCGTAGTTGCCGGGTGTCAGACTGACACCCCGCAACAACGATCGCCGTGATGCGCGCCCCCGGGGGCGCGCAGCGGCTCATAATCCTGATCACGTCATATGACGTCCGGTCAGGATTATGAAACCACTTTGCAGCCGTCAATTGCCTATAGGGCGGGCGGCAAGTGGTTAAAGTAGATGTAAACGCAAACTTAATTATATTTTGTTTGGTAAAGCACCTTGTATCAAACAATTGGCCCTTTTTTAAACAAAGTACTTGTTTTCACCTATATTTCAATCCTTTAACATTCCAGCACTGCTGATGTCCTACAACCTCCTCCTGTCTACAAGCGCTTCAATTGGTTGCATGACATTTTTTAGGGTGGACACCCTGATAATGGCAACAGTGGAACATATTTGTATATGTGCAGAAATAGCCACTTCATTAGAAGCTTGCTTGACAGTATGATGATGCAGGTCCCAGTGCCGGGCTTATACTCCCTGCTGCCCTTGACCAACTGTTTTGTGTCACCCTGCTCCTACCCGAAATCAACTGGCTAGAGTTAAGGTTATTACACATTAGTCGTTTTTTTTTTCAGGAACCACTATACTAACTATCCAATGTTGGTACAGAGATCTCCCCTGCTGTTCTATTGTGTTCCGACAGGGAATGCCCCCCCCCCCCCCACCAGAACACTTCAGCAAGATGCTCTGAAGGTCTGGCAAGGTATGCTGGACCTTCAGAGGGCATGCGCCATTGACGTCAGTGGCTGCATGCAGAGCAAATATCTCCTAAACTGTGTTTACCTGTAGGTGAAAAATCACAAAGTGGGGTTTACAACATGAACCTCTGTTGTGCTGTAATTCAGTATTACCTGACTGGCTGAGGTAGTGTTTGACAATAGAAGACACTCCATGTGGAGTCACCAGGTTATAAGTTCCATCTTTCATCACTATTCCTTCTACTACAGAATTTAATGGTTTTAGGATTCCCTTTGCCACTAGCTCATCGTGAAACCTAAAAGATTAAAACAAAATTAGGTGAGCAATACAATTTCAGTTCTTACTGCTTTTATTACTGCATTTAAAGTGTATCCAAGTGTATCTCACCATATGCTCTGGTAACGATTGGCATATCAATAGGAGGAGGGTAAAATCCAAAAACAATAGTTGTGACAGGAACAAAGGGCAAATCGCCCAATGAGGATGATTGTTTAAAATGGTTGTAAAGGCAGAAGGTTTTTTTTTATCTGAATGCATTCAGATAAAAAAAACGTTCTGCGTGCAGCAGCTCCCTTCATACTTACCTGAGCCCCATCTCTATCCAGCGATGTGCACAAGTGCCTCGGCCATCCAGGACTCTCCCTTCTGATTGGCTGAGACACAGCAATGGTGCCACTCGCTCCCGCTACTGTCAAAGTCAGTTAGCCAATCAGGAGAGAGAGGGGACAGGGCTGATCCGCAGCTCCGTGTCTGAATGGACACACGGAGCTGTGGCTCGGCTCAGGTGCCCCCATAGCAAGCTGCGTGCTGTGAGGGCCCTAGACTGAAGGGAGGGGCAAAAAGCACCAACGAGGGACCCGAGAAGAGGAGGATCTGAGCTGCCCTATAGGTGCAACAGTCATAGAAACATAGAAAAGTGACGGCAGAAAAGACAGTAGTCCATCAAGTCTGGCCATTTTTTTTTTTTTTTTGCAAAACAGTCTGTTCTGTTGTATGTTTCCTATACAAAAAAAACGGAGTTACTTACCGGTAACATCCTTTTCCGGGAGTCTTTCAGGACAGCCACCTTAGAGAGACCCTGGCTCCTCTCCTCTTAGGAAACACCGCCTTCAATTTCACAATTTAAGTCTCATCCTCCCTCCGTCCCCTCAGTTCTTCCAGAGTACCTCCGGCCAACTGGGGAGACACAAGAACACGTCAAACAAACAAGCTTTTAATCTTACCTGACGGTCTCGTGATGAGTTCCCGAAGATCTCAAAAAACCTGGGTGGGAACCGGCGCTGTCCTGAAAGACTCCCGGAAAAGGATGTTACCGGTAAGTAACTCAGTTTTTCCCAAGTCCGTCTTTCAGGACAGCCACCTTAGAGAGGATAAGCGAGCACATTACCTTAGTGTGGGACCACTGCTTGCAGCACTTTACGACCAAAGGCTTGGTCTTTGGCTGACAGAAGATCCAATCTATAGTGCTTCACGAACTTAGAAAAACTGGACCACATTGCAGCTCTACAGATCTGTTCAGGAGAAACACCAGCCCACTCTGCCTGAGAAGCTGCCACTGCCCTGGTTGAGTGTGCTCTGATCCCAACTGGGGGTTCTAACCCCCCTGCCATGTAAGCCTGCCCAATGGCTGACCTTAACCATCTGGCTATCGTACGTTTAGAGGCTCTGGAACCCTTCCTAGCCCCTGAAAATAACACAAAAAGTGAATCAGACTTCCTGAACTGACTTGTGCAATCTAAATAATGAAGGACAAATCTTCTAACATCCAATCTATAAAAAGAGTGTTCCTGTTCTCTCACCAGATTTGAACAGAAAGTAGGCAGCACAATCTCCTGGACTCTATGAAAACTAGAGACTAACCTTAGGTAAAAAGACTGCATCCGTCTTAAAAATCAAACGGTCTGGAAAAACCTGAAAAAAAGGTGCCCTAACAGAAAGGGCTTCGAGTTCACTCACTCTCCTTGCCGTAGTGATCGCCACCAAAAACACAGTTTTGAGAGTGATCAATCTTAATAAGCAAGATTCCAATGGCTCAAAAGGTTCTCCTGTGAGAACCTGTAAAACTAATGAAAGATCCCAAACTGGGAAGGGGAATTTGTAACAGGTCTCTGCCTACTTAAGGCTCTAAAGAACCTCACTATCCAAGGGTCTGATGCTAGATGCCTTTCCAGAAATACGCTTAAAGCGGATACCTGACTCTTCAATGTTTCAAGGGCTAAACCTTTATCTGCCCCTGCCTGCAGGAACTCTAGAACGGCTACCGAGCTGCACACATTGAAGGAGTTCTCTGAGCACCAGCTATTGAACCGCCTCCATACCTTCAAGTAAATGGTCCGAGTTTCCCTTTTCCTGCAACTTAGGAGAGTGGCTACTAAACGATCTGAGAATCCTTTGCCCTTCAGAAATTCCTCCTTAGTAGCCAAGTTGCAAGGTTCCACCGCTCCACCTAAGGACAGCAGATTGGACCCTGAAAAAGGAGATCCTCCTGGACTGGGAGAATCCAGGGGGGTTCCACAGACAGGCCCTTCAGAATGGAGAACCACGGCCTCCTGGGCCAGTGTGGCGCGATTAGAATAAGGGTAGTGTTCTCCGCCTGAAACTTCCTTAACACTGCAGGAATCAGAATGGGAGGGGGGAAAGCATAGCACCTGGAGAATCCCCAACTCTGTGCTATTGTGTCCACCCCCAACGCCTCGTCCTCCCTGTTTATGGAAAAGAAGATGGCTAACTTCGCGTTTTCCCTCGAGGCAAAGAGGTCTATCGAAGGAATCCCCCACCTTTGGGTGATCATTTCGAAAACTTCCTGCTTGAGAACCCAGTTGCCTTCTCTCAGTGTTCTCCTGCTGAGGAAATCTGCTACCTGATTTTGCTCTCCCTTCAAATGTATCGATGAAAGGGACAGGACATTTGCTTCGGCCCACCTGAGGATGGCTTTTGCTAGGGCCCATAAGGATCCGCTCCTGGTGCCCCCCTTCCTGTTGACGTAAGCCACTACCAAGGAATTGTCCGACCTGACTCTTACATAATGTCCCCGGAGTTCCCTCTGAAAAGGTCCTGAGTGCCAGATCTACTGCTCTCAGCTTCCTCCAATTCGAGGATCTCTTTGACTCCCTCCTCTCCCAGGTACCCTGTACCAAATGGGAGTCTAGGTGCGCACCCCAACCTGAGCCACTCACATCGGTTGTAACCACCCTAGATATTGGTAAAATCCATTCTAGACCTTGTGACAAATTTGTCCCTTTCTCCACCACCAAAGGGACCTCTTTACCTGAGATGGAACCGAAACCAGAGAGTCCAGAGACCCCTGGCTGTGGTCCCAAACCTTCAAGATGAATAGTTGCAGAGGACGGTAATGTAACCCCGCCCACTGAACTGTTGGGAGCGTGGATGTTAGCAAGGCCAAGGCCGACATGACCTTCCTCACTGAGATCTGACGGCTGCCCTGGAGAAACAACAATGCTTTGTCTACCTTTTGTATTTTCTTTAAGGAAAGGAAGACCTTTTGTTCTGTTGAGTTCAACACATACCCCAGGAAAGTGACCCTTTGGGAAGGAATTAAGTTGGACTTCTGTAGGTTCAGAAGCCAACCCAGGCTCACTAACAGGTCTTTTGCTACCTGTAGATCCCGAATCAACTGCACCGGAGAAGGGGCAAACAGGAGATCGTTGAGATACGCGCTCACCGAGATTCCCCTGAGACGCAGGAATGCCAGAACTTCTGCCATCACTTTGGTGAAGATATGGGGGGAAGAAGATAGCCCAAAGGGAAGTGCTTTTGAACTGAAGGTGTAGCACCCCTACTGAGATTTTCACTGCCAGCCTGAGGAAACGCTGGTGGCTCTCTGCGATGGGAATATGCAGGTATGCATCTTTTAAATCTATTGATGCCATGAAACTGTTTGGTGGAAGAAGTGCCTTCACCAAGTAAACTGAATCCATCTGAAACCTTCTGTAGGTGACAGACATTCAGAGGCTTCAGGTTCAGGATGAGCCTGAACTTTCCCGCAGGCTTGCGAACCACAAAAATGTGAGAATAGAAGCCTTTGCTGTCTCTCCTGCTGGGACCCGTACTACCACCCCCTGTTCCTCTAACTCCTGAAAAGAGGAAAGAAGGGCAGACAATTTTTCTGCACACTTTGGCAGCTTGGTGACAAGGAGTCTCAGAGGGGGGGGGCTCTGAAAACTCCAATCGGTAACCTCTTCTGATGATCCCCAAAACAAACTGATTGGAGGTGATCATCTCCCACTGTGGGAGGAAGGCCCCAACCTTCCTCCCACAGTGACCCTGTCATTGAGACTTTTTGGGCTGTTCAGGAGGGTGAAAAATTGCTCCCTGTGCCCTTTGCCCTTCAGCCCCCAACTTTTCTTCTGCCGATCAGTTCTAGGAGCTTAAAATTTTTTCTGAGGACGAGTCTTTCTTTTTGACTGCTCCACATACTTCCTCTTTACGGGAACGGCCTTTTTCTTATCAGCCGTGCGATCTAGCACTGCTTCAAGACCTGGCCCAAACAGCAAGTCTCCTGTAAAAGGGATCCCACAGAGCTTTGCTTTGGACACATTGTCCCCCTGCCATGTCTTCAGCCATAAGGCCCTCCTCGCTGAGTTGGTCAGAGCCGTAGACCTTGCAGACATTCGCACTGATTCATAGTTTCATAGTTAGTTAGGTTGAATAAAGACACCAGTCCATCCAGTTCAACCTGAGTGAGTGTCTACAATTGTCCCTATCCCTGTGCATTGCACACTCACATTGGTCCCTACCCTCAAGGAGCCCACAATCCAAGGTCCCCATTCATATACTAGGACCAATTTTGAACAGAAGCCAATTAACCTACCTGCATGTCTTTGGATTGTGGGAAGAAACCGGAGTACCCAGAGGAAACCCACGCAGGCACAGGGAGAACATGCAAACTCCAGCCAGGTAGTGTCGTGGTTGGGATTCGAACCAGCGTCCCTTCTTACTAGGTGAGAGTGCTAACCACTGCACCACTGTGCTGCCCTGATTCAGCCGAAGCATCCACAATATATGCTACCCCCTTAAGCAGCATGGGTAAGGAGGATAGAACAGTCTCCTTTGCCGTCCCTGCTTCAATGTGTGCATTAATCTGGGTAAACCAATACTCCATATTATGAGCCACCACTGTGGCTGCGATGGCAGGCTTAAGATTTCCCTGTGATGAATCCCAGGCTTTCTTCAGAAGTGAATCCATCCTTCGATCCATAGGGTCTGAAAGTACACCCATGTCCTCAAAGGCCAGATCAGTATGTCTGGACACCTGAGAAAAGGCAGCATCTAACCTGGGAGATTTATTCCAGACAAGAGCCTCCTCTTCTGCAAAAGGAAACCTTCATTTCAACGCATTAGAAAAGAAACGTTTTCTTGCGGGATCCTGCCATTCCTTCTTGATGGCATCGATCAAGACGTCATGAACCGGGAACACCCGCTTTTTCTGTTCCCCCAGGCCCTTGTACATCTGATCGTGGAGTGACAATGCCTTCTCTTCCTCTTGTATGCCTAAAGTGGTATGAATAGCTCCCAAGAGCTCATCCACTTCTTCCAGGGAAAATTTATACTGTGAGGTTCTTTTGGATTCCCCATCCAATCCCTCACCATCAGATTCCCCTTGGAAGTCTAAGGGGGCACTGTCAATTTCTTCTTCAACTTCCTCTCTGGAACCCCCTGAATTCTCCCCACCCGCGGGAGGAACATCCACTGGGCTAGGTGGTACACTCTGCTGCGCTGGGGGGAGGAGTGCTCTGGGGCTGAGGCCACTGAAAACTAGAGAAGAGCATTTTGAAGGACTGGAAAGTACTAGAGAGTTCCTTCACAGAAGCCGCCAGGTCTGCCCCTGTTCTGCTGCCTGCTCCCTAACCAACCCCTCAATACACTCCTTACAAAGTGCCTTGGACCAGGAATCCCCCATAGAGGCGCTACATGAAGGACACTTCTTCCTAGAACCATGGGGGGACTTGCTCGTGGCTTTCTGAAAAACAGAAAGAAAAGAGAGGGTAGCATAAGTTTAAAAAAAAAAAAAAAAAAGAAAGAAACACCAGCGGTACTTAGAGGACCACCAGGAGTGCCCCCCTAGGATCAACCCCCACCAGGATCCCAGATATACTCCCCTTCCCCCCCAACCACCAAGGGGGAAAAACACCAGTGGAGCTACTGGTTACAAAGTAAGAGAACACCTCCCCAGGGTTCCCCTTACCTTTGAGTGGCTGGTGCCGTTATCCCCAGGAGCTCTTGAAGCCTCTGCTTCGGACATTCTCCTGTTGAGTAGGAGTGGTACGAACGTGCCTCCGACAGCTGCCTGTACAGCTTAGAAAGAGAGGCTGCACCAGTCGAACGCTTGGTCCCCTTTCACGAACCGCGTCCGGAACCAGAAGACGCAGATCCAACGAAGATGTCCGCCCCCATCGGAACCGATGTCGCCCATCATCCGGTCCAGCCTCCAGTTCCAAGCCGACTGCAAACACAGGGGGACCTAGGATATCCTGTTGCAGCGCCCCACTGGGCGAACGAATGGATGGACCTCCCCAAACTTCTTGCTTTCCCCAAGCGAAGTTTAGAGTGCGTGGAAGACGGTCAGTGCGAAAGTCCAGCTCCCCAGCCGACCGGACTGCTGAATGTAGTCCGATAGACGATCGGACTGCCGAGCTGAGCCAGAGAGACCCCTGTCTCCTCCACTTCAGATAACGTAGCCCCAGTATCGCCGACTGTTCAGCTAACGTTCCTTAGCAGTGTCTCCGGAGGAAACACCATAACTGAGGGGACGGATGGAGGATGAGACTTAAATTGTGAAATTGAAGGCAGTGTTTCCTAAGAGGGGAGGAGCCAGGGTCTCTCTAAGGTGGCTGTCCTGAAAGACAGACTTGGGGGAAAAAAAACATGTATAATACAGTGCAAAACAGCACATTAAAAATGCACAGCACTGCATCAAGCCAAAACATGTCAATACTTGTGTAGGTGCACATGCATTTTTGCCTGTCACATTTAGGGCTGCCCACTCATTTCAATGAGCTGCCCTACAAACGTAAAATCACATGCATGACCTGTTTTTTTTTGTTTTTTTTAATCGCGCTGCACCAAAACACATGGTTCTTTGTTGCCATTTGTTTTGGGGTGTGCATTAGCAAGGTGTGTTGAGGTGCTATTATTATTTGCACTAGTGTTAATACTAGTATTATTACTATTATAATCATTAATCCTCTGATTGGCTGAGTTGGAGAGGCAGGCAGATGATGTCACAATCTTCAACTCAACTAGAGGAAGCTTTGTGATCATTCATAGGACACAAAGCTCCCTGTGTAAGGCTTAGTGCAGCTCAGCCTGACTCGATTTTCTTCCCGGAATGAGACAGGAAGTTCCCATCCCATTGTTGGAGCACAGCACTGTATATTGTATGGAGCTGAGGATACATAAAGTTTATACAGCATACACAGCCCCTGCATCTCTCAGTGAAGGTAACAGTTTGTTTGGACCAGCTTGGTCCAAACTAACTATTTAAACTTCACTAAAATCTGTAGATCAGCTTTAAAATTTTCCCTACTATACTCAAAACATAAACACTATATACATACTATGACAAATACTACTACCATACATGCACTTTAAAATTACTAACAGGTTTGCTTAAAAAGATTTAAATGGGAAATACACTTTGTGATGCTCCATAAATTTAGGAGCTGCCTTTGGTTTTTAAAAAAATTCCCCCGAGACTATAATTAATGTATGGTAGCCCAAACTTCAGACATGATTTTGCAGTTTATGAATAGCACTGCCTTAATAAATAAAGTGCCTAATTTTTACTTAGCTGGCAGATACATTGTACATGTAGTACATTTCAAATGAATATAACTCACAGTTTGTGCTTCCGAGCATATTCAGGGGTGACAGTAATGTACTGGGCTCCCAGGTCAACTGTGCACTTCGGATCTGAAGGACAACGGCTGGTGGACATGCGCCCTCCTAAAAGCAAAGGAAAAAAAATTGCTCATTTAAAACACAGGCACCAGAGTACAGCTTCACATCATTATATTGATTAAAACAAAAATAAAGTCTTTTTTTTTAATGAAATGTATAGGAACCCACAAAGGGGAAAGAAAAATGGGGAATTGGGACTGATACCAAAGAAGATATGAACATTATGCAAAAACATTAACTATTTGTCTAAAAATATAACATTTTATTAGAACATTAAAATAACCTCTGGAAAGACGGGGACAATGTAGAACAACCTAAAATAATTTGGTACAAAACTTGTAAAAGCTAAAGTTGTAGTGTATGTAGTACAAGCTTGTGACTGATGTGCATAATATATAAACAGATGAACAATCAACAGAACTCTGATGCATTTCAGCTTTCATCCTTTGGTAGTTTAGTTTTTAAAAAAAGCAGCATCAGCAAAAAAAACTGAAGTTCTACATATGTTGGATGTCTCGGGGGGGGGGGGGGGGGGGGGGCAGCACCACATGTTCCTCCACTAAAACAATAAGGGATATCAAAAAGGTCAGAGGGGCTGCAAAGTCCTAGGCCCTAGGGCATGTGTGTTTGTGTTGTCACTCTAACCTTAAGTCTAAAGGGGGCCCCAAGGTATCTGGCTTTCTTCCTTATAAAGAGGGATTAAGTAGCCCACAGATCTGTAGATACTATATTCTCATGTGTGCAGATGGAAAAATCATAGATGGCTGCCGGCCTGTGTGCACTTACCCCCACCAAAAGCCATTTGGCATCGAGATGGCTGCCAGCCTGTGTGCACCTACCCCCACCAAGAGCCAACCCACCAACCTCATCTGCAGATATTGCCCAAATCGTCCCCTCTGCTCCTCCCAGGCCCTTCTGCTCTCTAGCTCCCTTGTTACCTCCTACCACGCTCGCCTACAGGACTTCACGAGAGTCTCTCCCATCCTCTGAAACTCCCTGCCTCAGTATGTCCGATCAGCCCCTACCCAGTTCACCTTTAGGAGATCCCTGAAAACTCATCTTTTCAGGGAAGCCTAAACCACACACCCAGTTAAGAACTGTAACTGAGCCACCCCTATCAAATCATACCCTGCAACTATTACCTTTTGTACCACCTACCCCCTCCCTTTGGAATGTAAGCTTCATGAGCAGGGCCCTCCTGTCCCTTCTGTATTGAACTGTATTGTAATTGTGCTGCCCCCCCTCTACATTGTAAAGCGTGCACAAACTGTTGGCGCTATATAAATCGTGTACAATAATAATAATAGAGGTGGCTGCTGGTCTGTGTGCACTTTTCCCCGCCAAAAGCCATTTGGTGGTCTTCATGTTATAAAGTTTGAATACCATGTGATAGATATATTACTCCATCTAACAACTGCACTATTTTCTCCATTAGCTCATCGCCCACAGCTATTACCCTTTTGTATAACTTGACCCTCCCTCCTAGATTGTAAGCCCTAACGAGCAGGGCTCTCTGATTCCCCCCTGTATTGAATTGTATTGTAATTGTACCGTACCACGCTTTTTTTTCCCCCAATTTTTCCAGAAAAACAAAAAACAGCTTTAAAAAAAAGGAGGGGGGGAGACAGTTTGACAAATTTTTACATTTTTTCCCTCGCCTTCCCACCTCTAGTGGCAAGTACCTGTAAGGAAAGTAAATGTTGCTATTTGTAAATTTCCTTAACCGCTTGCCGTCCAGGTTGGCTCCCCTGCGCGAGCTGTCGTAGCTATACGTCGGTTTGTGGGGTCAGGATAGCAGACGAGCCCGTGCCGCCAGAGGTGCGTGCAACCGCTGCACAGCGGGGGTACCGATGCTCGTGGCTGATGGTCGTGATGACCGCCGGCCATGAGCGATCATGAGCAGGAGACACAGAACAGGGAGGAGTGTGTGTAAACATTACCATTACCTGTAAAAGGATTTTACAGGTAAGCTGTTATAAAAATCCTAATTTCTTTATCGTACATCACGGGACACAGCACCATAGTAGTTACTATGTGGGATGTCCCAGAGCAATGCCAACTGAGGGGAGGGAGAAAACAAAAGTAGGGCACCATGAGACCAGAGGACTTATACTGCTGCCTGCAGCACATGGCGCCCAAAGGCGATATCCTCATGCCTTTTTACATCAACCTGATAGAATCTGGTAAATGTATGGACTGAAGACCAAGTTGCGGCCTTGCAGATTTGAGCCATGGAGGCTTGGTGATGCGCTGCCCACGAAGCATTAACAGCCCTGGTGGAGTGCACTTTGATTTGAGAGGGTGGAATCTTCCTCTTCAAACCATAAGCTTGAGCAATTACTTGCCGAATCCATTTAGAAATAGTAGATTTCGATGCTGCCTGTCCTTTTTAGGACCTTCAGGCAACACAAACAAAACATCAGTTTTTTCGAATCTGAGCAGTCGCCTTCAAGTAGACTTTGACTACTCTCACCACATCAAGAGAATGTAGTGAATTTTCCTCGGTAGAACAGGGTTCTGGAAAAAATGAAGGTAGAACAATATCCTGGTTTAGATGAAAACCTGACGCTACCTTTGGTAGAAAGTTAGGATGAGGATGCAATCCTATCCTTCTGAATAATTAAATATGGCTCTCTACAAGAAAGAGCAGCCAACTCTGATGCCCTTCTTGCTGAAGATATGGCTACTAGAAAAAATAGTTTCCTTGTCAAAAGGACCAAGGGAATATATTGTATCGGCTCAAAAGGTTGTTTCTGTAATGCTGACAGAACTAAATTCAGGTCTCAAGGGTTCAGGGGTGACCTAACCGGTGGATGAGCCGCGTTACCCCCTGCAGAAAGTTACGGACCAAAGAATGTGAAGCAAGCGGTCGTTGAAATAATACTGATAAGGCCTAGACCTGACCTTTGATAGTACTCAAAGCCAGCTTCATCTCTAACCCCATTTGCAAAAAGTCAAGGATTCTACAGATGACATACTTCCTGGGGTGCCAACCCCTGGATTCACACCACGAAACATATGCCTTCCAGAGTATATAATATATGATTCTAGAGGCCGGCTTCCTTGCATTAATCAAGGTAGATACCACTGAACCCGACAGCCCACGCATCTTCAGAATGTGGGTCTCAATAGCCAAACCATTTAGCATTTGTAAGGTAGGATAGAATACCAGACCTTGCGAGAGTAGGTCTGGACATGGTGGTAGGGTCCGTTGTGCCCCTACCCCTATGATCTCTGACTACCAAGATCTTCTGGGCCACAAGAATCACCGACTTCCCTTTCTGCTTGATCCTGCAAAGAAGTCGTGGAAGCAGCAGAATAGGAGGGAAAGCATAAATCAGTGAGAACTGATTCCACGGGATCACCAAGGCATCTGTTCCGCATGCTAGCGGATACCTTGTTCTCGACACAAAGTTATCGATCTTCTTGTTGAACCTGAATGCAAACAGATCTACATCCAGAAACTCCCATGTTCGGCATATTGCCAGGAAGATCTTGGGGTGAAGGGATCATTCTCCTGTGAACAACTGCTGGCGACTCAAATAGTCTGCCTGACAATTTCCTATTCCTGGAATGAAGACTATCGATAGGCAAGGTACATTGTTTTCTGCCCAAGTTAGGATATGATTCACTTCTCTCTGGGCCGCACCACTTCTTGTGCCCTCTTGGTGATTGATGTAAGCCACGGCTGTGGCATTGTCGGATTGGATCCTGACAGGACAATTTCATAAGCTGAACGTCCAGGCCCCCAGGGCCAGGCACGCTGCCCAAATCTCTAGAATGTTGATGGGCAAGGCCATTTCTGATTTGGACCATTTTCCTTGGACAGTTGCCTCTTCTAGGACTGCTCCCCAACCTGAAAGGCTGGCATCTGTTACCACTTTCCAGGTAACTGGAAGGATCTTCCCTTTTTGCAGATTCTTGGTTCAACCACCAACTGAGGCTCTGGCGCACCTTTGGAGACAGACACATTGGGAAATCTAAAGCTTGGACCTTCTTGTTCCATGCTAATAGGACAGGGGTTGGCAAATTTGCTTTGAATTTAGGAGCCAGTTTTTTTTCTTAGAGTGGTATGGATTGTCAGCTCCAGGGGTAAGGCCACTCATTTTAACCCCCTATCCCTAACTCACAATGGAGCGCCCAGTCAATAACTCAAATGAAACGCGGTTACATCAGGGTTATGGGCTGACCAGAAAAGAGTAAGGCTGGCAACAGGTGGCACTGGCTGGCACGTGGAACTGCCAGATGGCACTGGCAGGTGACACTGGTTGGCATTGGCAGGTGACACTGGTTTGGAACTGGCAGGTGGCACTACTGGCATGTGGCACTGATTGGCAGGTGGCACTGGTTTGGAAGTGGCAGGTGGCCCTGGTTGGTGGTGGCACTAGTTGTCACTGGCAGATGGCACTGATTGGCGGTGGCACTAGTTGGTGTTGGCAGGTGGCACTGGTTGGTGGTGGCACTAGTTGGCACTGGCGGTGGCACTGATTGGTGGTGGCACTGGCAGGTGGCACTGATTGGCGGTGGCACTGGCTGGCACTGGCAGGTGGCACTGGTTGCCACTGGCAGGCACGTGGAACTGCCAGATGGCATTGGCAGGTGACACTGGTTGGCATTGGCAGGTGACACTGGTTTGGAACTGGCAGGTGACACTATTGGCACTGGCAGGTGGCACTGGCACGTGGCACTGATTGGCAGGTGACACTGGTTTGGAAGTGGCAGGTGGCCCTGGTTGGTGATGGCAGGTGGCCCTGGTTGGCGGTGGCACTAGTTGTCACTGGCAGATGGCACTGATTGGCGGTGGCACTGGTTGGTGTTGGTAGGTGGCACTGATTGGCGGTGGCACTGGTAGGTGGTGGCAGGTGGCACTGATTAGTGGTGGCAGGTGGCACTGGTTGGCGGTGGCAGGTGGCACTGGCAGGTGGCACTGACTGATGGTTGCACTGGCAGGTGGCACTGGTTGGCAGTGGCAGGTGGCACTGGTAGGTGGCACTGGTTGGTGGTTGCAGGTGGTATTGATTGGCGTGGCACTGATTGGTGGTGGCAGGTGGCACTGATTGGCACTGGCACTGGTTGGCGCTGGCAGGTTTCACACGGAGCACTCTGTTACTGAAATTTAACAGAGGAGCTGTCAGAATTGAGCTTAATGTCGGAATGGGCGGGACCCAGCCGGAGTGTGAAACTGACATGTAACAGTGGCTGATCTGTCAGATTTGAGCTTGATGTCGGGGTGGGCGGGACCTGGGCGGGGTGGGCGGGGCTCAGCAGCTATCAAACACCAGTCAACTATTGGGCTGCTTAAGAAAAGGGGCGGGGCCACAAACATAGCGGCCCGCCCAGATCCCATTGGCTGGTGTTTGATAGATGCTGGGTCCCGCCCACCCCGGCCGGGTCCCGCCCACTCCGGCTGGGTCCCACCCACCCCGACATGAAGCCGAAATCTGACAGATCCTCCTCTCTCCGTTGCTTGTCAGTTTCACCTACTTAGCACGGCACCGCTGAGTGTGGAGGAGGGAGGAGGGAGGAGGACGGCAGTCAGTGTTAATGCTCTGCATGTCCTGGGGCATCAATAGTGAGTGGGCTGGTGGCAGCTTAGGCGCCAGGTTGCGATTTCTGGTCGCATTGGCGACCTGGCGCCTGGGGTTTGTCGAGCCCTGTAATAGGATACTGTTTTGCAGCAGCCTTGAATGAAACTGAGCATAAGGAACGGCCTCGAATGAAGCCACCATCTTTCCCAACAACCTCATGCAAAGCCAAATAGAAGGATTCTTTTTTGCTTTGACCACCTGAATCAGTTCCTTTATGGCACGGATCTTTGCGTGGGGCAAGAATACCCTTTTCTGGGCTGTATCTATGATCAGACCTAAGTATTCTAATCTCCTGGATGGTTTTAAGGAAGATTTCTCTAGGTTGAGAATCCAACCTAGGTATTCCAGGTAGTTGACTGCGGTGACCATACTTTGGTCTAAGTAGGCTACAGACTGGTCTCTCAAGAGCATATCGTCTAGGTAAACTATAATTGTTATACCTTGGGCCCTTAATATGGCTACAGGAGGGGTTAGGACCTTTGTAAACACTCGAGGTGCAGTAGCTAAACCAAAAGGCAGAGCTACAAACTGAAAATTAAGATTTTCTACCTCGAAACATAGATATTTCTGGTGAGCGGGGAAAATAGGCACATGGAGGTATGCATCCTTAATGTCGATTGATGCCAGAAGTTCTCCTCCTTGTAGGATGGAGACTACTGATCGGATTGACTCCATGCGAAAAGAGCGGATATTCAGAAACTTTCGAGCTCTAGAATGGGTCTGACATCTCCATTTGCTTTTGGCACGGTAAAAAGGTTTGAATAAAACCCCAATCCCTGCTCTTGCATGAGGACCACTGAGATCCCTTTTTGAGACAAAAGATGGTCCAATGCTTGAAAGAGAGACTTATTTTTCCTCTGGATCTCTGGGAACATTTGATCTGAGAAAACAAGGAGACGGGGACTCTCGGAACTCTAGCTTGTTCCCTAAAGCTATTGAGGAAGTCACCCATTTGTCTCAACACTCTTCCTGCCAAACCCTTGATAACTGAACAAGTCTTCCCCCCACCACTTGAGCGAGGAGTCTTCATAAAGGAGGCTTAAGTATTTTGTTTTGTAGGTTTCCTCCCCCAGGACTTCTTTTGTCCCTGGGGTTGACCCTGAGGTTTACCTATTGAACAGCTGAGGCCTGGAGGCTGATGGCAGTGGCGAAGGAGCTTGTTTAAATGAAATATGTTTACTCCTTTTCCTAACTGGCAAAAGGGTACTTTTTCCACTAGAATTTTTTTGGATGCATTTATCCAAATCATCCCCAAACAGCTGTTCACCACGAAAGGATAACTAGCCAGGAGCTTTTTGCAAGGCGCTTCGGCTGACCAATTTTTCAACCATAGTATTCCACGCATATGTACAAGCCCAAGCGTAAGGTGCGAGGCCTAAAGAATAGGATCTCTCATAGCGTCTATTGCAAAACATAAAGCACCTGGTAGCTCGGCTACATCCTGGGCCTGCTGATCAGGGATAACCTTGAACACCTGTTTAAACTGGTCTTTCAAGGATTGACATACACCAATTGCTTCCACCGCAGGTTGAGTCACTGAACCTGCCAGAGAAAATGCGTTTTTTTAACAGGAATTCCAACTATTTATCCGTTGGATCCATAAGCATTTGAGCATTGTCTACTGGACAAGTGAAACTTTTATTCACAGAGGATATAGCAGTGTCAATTGCTGGTATCTCCCACTTTTTAGTGAATTTTTCCTCCATAGGATAAAGTGTTGAAAACTTTTTGGGAGGAAAAAAAATGTTTATCTGGGTGATCCCACTCAGAATGCATAAGCTTTTCCAGCAATGAATGGATAGGAAAGGCATGCACAGATTTAGAAAAGACTTTAGCGAACCCAAACAAGAAGTGGGCTTATCAACCGACTCTTTTAAGAGTAGCATAAAAGTGTAGCGGACCAACTCTGTAAGAGATTGCACCATCAATCTTTCAGATTGTGAAGCTGAAGGAGGTCCTTCTGCATTTAACCCCTGAGAAGAGGAGACAGACTCTTCATGATCCCTTGAGGGAAATTCATCTTCTCCCGCCTCCAGTTCCTCTGTTTGAGGGTCCTGGGTAGTGAAAGGGGACCTGTTGCATTTTGTTCCACTCTGGGAAGATGTGATTAAAGCCGCTAACGTTTCCTCCAATCCTATCATAGCTGAGGAAAAAATCTCTTCAGTAATATAGACGGAGCTGCAGTGTTAGAAACAGTTGCAACATTTGACAGCCCTGATGGGTCACTGACCAAGCACCTCAGATTTCTCAGGGGAGGATGTCATTGTAGAGATGAGACCAAGCTTGAGGGAGACACCTTTGAGCCCTTTTTTGGGGTGTTTCTTCCTCCCCTTCTGACCACAGCCCAATGCACAAATGCAGAGGTACCACCAGAAGAAAGTGCACCCACTGCTTGAGCAAATAGTCCAGCAACTCCTGCTGCTATTAATGCTCAGCTTGACGCTTTAGTAAATGTGCCAAGGGAATGCCTGTGTCCCCACTTACATGCCCCCTTCTGCTTGTGTCCCTCCGTCAGCTACAGTCAGCAAAACTGAGCCTTTTAAATGCACTCCCATGCTGGACATTGCCGCACACTAACGCTGCGCCAATCCACGCCCCCCTCCATCTTCCCACTGCGCCCCCCTCCTCTTTTCAAAAGAGCATTTTCCCACGCCAGCCTCCAATCCGATGGGATCGGCATGTGTGTATGTGTGTGGTGGGGGGCTTGAGCAGCAAGGAGGAGAGCTGGTGACAAACCGCTATGCAGAGGCAGTGGAGAATGGAGCTTCTGCCCAGGTGGGGGGCTTTATTAGAAAAGAAAAACCCGAACATCTTACCTCAGGCCTGTGAAATCTGCAGCTTCTGCTGACACAGAGCGATCTAAGGAAAGCATGAACAAGGTATGTGCTCTATATAGCCCCCAGTGGTGACTTTAGACATGACAACATTTACTTTTAAAGAAGACAATCCATAAGAAAATTTAAAATTCCTTAGGAATCTCCCTTTACCTTATCATGCCACAGGGATTCTGTGGTAAAACCAACAGACCCAATCTTCACCCCTCACGGGGGGCTCCGTTAAAAAAACCTTCAGGGACGAAGCCCCTTTTTATCGGGGGTTCCACTCCCCTGGACCCGTAAAGCACCCCCGCCAGGAAACTCTATGGCTGGAAAAACCAAAGCACTGGATCCCGGGGTCCAGCTCTCTAAAAAGAGAAGCGTTATGGGCTAAACCTCGTTTCTTCCACCATGAGGCCGGGTAACATTTAATTCGGCCTGAATGGATCCGACTGCATAGCTCGCCCCAGCAAAGGAATATTCCAGTGGAGCTCAGCATAGCACATATTTACTCGTGACCAACACCTAAGACACCGGCCAAAAAACTGAGGCACTCCCAGTAGTGGGAGGGATTAAATAGGGAGTGGATTCCTGTCTTAGGGTTTGCCAGTGTCCATCACCTAAAGGTGGCCTATAACTCACATAGTATCTACTATGGCTCTGTGTCCCGTGATGTACGATAAAGAGAGGAGCAACTTGAGAGGTTCCTGCACTACTTTTGGTGGGACTTCAATATGACTTGCATTGACTTCTGTTAAAGACTTCTGTTATACTGACATGTATGGACAGTGTGCTGTACTGTATTTTCTGACATGTAAACAAATAATGCATTCTGTATGCAGGCCAACTAATCGGCTGACCAACTAATCAATTATGAAAATAGTTGACAACTATTTTCATAATCGATTTTGCCAATTTGTGTTTTCAGCCCTATTTTTCACAGTGGCACCAATCCTCTGCTTCTGAGGTTCCCCACCAGCACTTCTGGCTCGTCCTTTTGTCAGTGCTCAACCATAGAAAGGCGCTTCCTATGGTCGTGCACCTGCGGGCTCACTCCAGAAGCGGGCTGTGTGCATCTATAAACACAGACAGCTTGGCTTGAGCCCTGCCCCCCCTCTCTGCTCTCAGGATTTGTCTGACAGCAACTGGAGCCAATGGCTGCCCTGTGAGCGAGTTGCTGCAGACAGATATTGGATCAGGCTCAGGTAAGTATAGTGGGCATCTTCCACCTTTAGAAGCAGTTTAACCACTTGCCGACCATCTAACTGTAAATATACGTCATTACTTTGACATTAACCCCTTCCCGCCGAGCGTACGCCGATCTGCATACTCGGCTTCCGGGGGGTATACCAGGATGATGCCCCCACCTGCAGGCATCATCCCGGTACCGTTTTTTTACAGCGGGCAACTGCCTATCCAGCCATAACAACCAGAGTGGCTAAAAGCCGCTCAGCTGTTATGCCGGAGTAGCGAGAGGGGACGTCCCCCCTCCCGCCGCCGTTACCGATGCTCCCGCTAAAATCGGGAACACCGATTCCATCTTTTGGACCCCCGATCGCTCCATAAAGAGTACCTGTCACCACCTATTACTGTCACAAGGGATGTTTACATTCCTTGTGACAGCAATAAAAGTGATCAAATATTTTTTATTTTTTTTTAAAACAATTTATTTTAAAATAAATAAAAAAATAAAATAATAATTGAGTGCGTGCAATTATAAAGTGTGACATTTTTGGTATCTATATACTCGGCGTAACATTATCTTTCACATTATGCAAAAAAATTGGGCTAATTTTACTGTTTCGTTTTTAATTCATGAAAGTGCCCCTTTTCCCAAAAAGTTGCGTTTAAAACACCGCTGCACAAATACCGTGTGACATAAAATATTGCAACAATCGCTGTTTTATTCTCTAGAGCAGGGGTCTCAAACTGGTGGCCCTCCAGCTGTTGCGAAACTACAAGTCCCATGAGGCATTGCAAGGCTGACAGTTACAAGCATGACTCCCACAGGCAGAGGCATGATGGGACTTGTAGTTTTGCAACAGCTGGAGGGCCGCCAGTTTGAGACCCCTGCTCTAGAGTCTCTGCTAAAAAAATATATATATATATATATATATATATATATATATATATATATATATATATATATATATAAAATGTTTGGGGGTTCCAAGTAATTTTCTAGCAAAAAATATTGATTTTAACTTGTAAACACCAAATGTCAAAAATAGGCTTAGTCATGAAAGGGTTAAATACTGGGGGTTATGAAAGCAGCTAGCTGCCATAACCCCAGTATCTTTATTTACAGCAGGCAGTCAGCTTTCAGATAAAACTGGTCTCAGTGGCGGGTCTGCCACAAGATCACTTTTATAGGGCTGCAGAAAAGGTGCCCCCCTCCTGCTGTTTACCTAGCTTACCGGAGCCGCCGGTAACCCGGGAAATCATCAGGTGCGGCCGATTGTTAGGCAGGAAGCAGAGTGAGGGCAAGATAGCCCCCCACTCAGCTCTATGCCCTTGGAGGACCAGAGCGACGTCTGACGTCACTTCTGCCTCTCAGCCTTAAGCCTAGGTTCACATTGGTCCAATATGACAAATCGCATGCCAAATTGGCGGCTATTGCCGGCAATGGCACCATTTGAATCGGTTCCTGTACTACTTTTGGTGACTTCAGGGGGCGAGTTGTATCGACATCTGTGCAGGAACTCGCACAGACGTCTGTCAAATCACCACCCCGAAGTCAGACTGCATTGCCGGGTTTAAATCGTGTGAGTTCAGCTGAACCTGAACGATTTATAACCTGTAGCAATGTAAACCTTGGCTAAAAGGGATGATTTTTTTTTTCCCCCTCTTAAAAGGCTTTTAAAGGTAAATGAGAGATCTGCTGCCCTTTTGACCCCAGATCTCTCAATACAGAGGCCCTGTCATCCTTATTTCTATTACAAGGGATGCTTACGTTCCTTGTAATAGGAATAAAAGATAAAAAAAAAAAAAATTAAAAGGAACAGCGTAAAAAAAAAAAAAAAATAGGAAAGAAATAATAAAATTGTAAGCGCCTCGTCCCTCTGAGCTTATGCGCAGAAGCGAACACATACGTATGTCGCCCCCACATATGTAAACGGTGTTCAAAACACACATGTGAGGTATCGCCGCGATCATTAGAGAGCAATAATTCTAGCTCCAGACCTTCTCAGTAACCTGTAGAAATGTTTAAAGTGTCACCTGTGGAGATTTTTAAGTACCGTAGTTTGTCACTATTCCATTTCGCCAGTTGTGTGTGCAATTTTAAAGCATGACATGTTAGGTATCTATTTACTTGGCATAACATCATCTTTCACATTATACAAAAAAACTGGGCTAACTTTACTGTTGTTTTAATTCTTTAACCACTTCTGAACCGCCCACTGTTGTTTTATGGCAGGCAGTCCGCTTCAAGATAAAAGTGGTCTCTGTAGCGGATTCACTGCAAGATCACTTTTATCGGTGGCAGAAAGTGCCCCCCCGTCGCTCTCCGGTGCCCTCCGCCACTTACCGGAGCCGTCGGTAGCGCCGGAGGCGATTGGATCCTCTCTCTAGCCTGACATGGAGACTAGGGATGAGCTCAGGCGTGTTCGCATGGTCCACGTGATGAGCCCGCCAGGAAGTCGGCGCAGCGCTGTGCTAATCACAGGCAGTGAGACATTGCCCCTATGTGCAGCTGCAGAGATCGGGCAATGTCTCACTGCCTGTGATTAGCGCAGCGCTGCACCGACTTCCTAGCGGGCTCAGCACGTGGACCATGTGAACACGCCTGAGCTCATCCCTAATGTAGATGAGTGAGGGGAAGACCGCCCCCACCCATATCTGCATCATTGCAGGGCGGAAGCAACGTCACTTGCACCCATAGCTCTTAAAGGGCCATTTCTTTTTTTAATTTTTTCAAATGACAAAAAAAAGTGTTTTATTTTTTTATTGCATTTTAGTGTAAATATGAGATCTGAGGTCTTTTTTGACCCCAGATCTCATATTTAAGAGGACCTGTCATGCTTTTTTTCTATTACAAGGGATGTTTACATTCCTTGTAATAGGAATAAAAATGACAATTTTTTTTTTTTTTTTAAAAAGAACAGTGTAAAAATAAAAAGGTAAAATAAATAATAAAACAAAAAATGTTTTAAACGCATCCCATCCCACTGAGCTCGCGTGCAGAAGTGAACGGATACATGAGTAGCGCCCGCATATGAAAACGGTGTTCAAACCACACATGTGAGGTATCGCCGTGATCGGTAGAACAATAATTCTAGCCCTAGACCTCCTCTGTAACTCAAAACTGGTAACCTGTAGATTTTTTTAAATGTTGCCTATGGAGATTTTTAAGCGTAAAAGTTTGTCACAATTCCACAAGCAATTTTGAAGCGTGACATGTTGTGCATCAATTTACTCGGCATAACATTATCTTTCAAAATATTAAAAAAAAAAAAAAAATGTGGCTAACTTTACTGTTGTCTAATTTTTTTAATTTAAAAAAAAGTGTATTTTTTTTCCCAAAGTGCGCTTCTAAGACCACTACACAAATACGGTGTAACAGAAAGTATAACAACCACCATTTTATTCTCTAGGGTGTTAGAAAAAAAATTATATATATATAAAAAAAATAAATAAAACGTTTAGGGTTTGAAGTAATTTTCTAGCAAAAAGAAAAACTGTTTTTAACAGCAAATCTCAGAAAGAGGCTCGGTCTTTAAGTGGTCAAAAGTTTTTGTTTTATTAACAAAATGCATTTGAAAGACTGCTGCGCAAATACAGTGTAACATAAAATATTGCAATGAATGCCATTTTATTCTCTAGGGCCTGGGGGCTCGAACTGGCAGCCCTCCAGCTGTTGTGAAACTACCCCATGTTTCGCAACAATGCCTCATGCTTCAAGAGGAAGTAAACCCTTCCAAACAACTTGGACCTATAGGTAAGCCTAGATTAAGGCTTACCTGTAGGTCCAAGCAATATCTCCTAAACCTATATGGTTTAGGAGATATTTGCCCGAAAATGGGCACCGCTGTCTACGGCGCATGCGCCGTAGACAGCGGCGCGCATGCGCACTAAATGCGGCAAATCCAAGAATGGATTTGCCAAATTTGTCGACTCCCGTGCGCATGCGCGGGAGTGACGTCATCGCGGCTTCGCCGTATGACAGCGGCGGAGCTGCGAGGCGCGACTCCCGTGCGCATGCGCGGGAGTGACGTCATCGCGGTTGCGCCGCTGTGATTCGTCGGAGCTGCGAGACGCCACAAGCAACATGGATGCGGCGGACTACAGGGGACAGCGGCGACTTCGCTGGCTCCTGTGTCAGGTAAGTGACACATAATGAGCTACTATGCGATGCATAGTAGTCCATTATGCTTTACCTTTGCAGGGAAAAAAAGAGGAAGTAAACCCATCAGGGTTTACTTCCTCTTTCAGTCCCATGAGGCATTGCAAGACTGACAGTTACATGGATGACTCCCACAGGCAGAGGCATGATGGGATATGTAGTTCCACAACAGCTGGAGGGCTGCCAGTTTGAGACCCCTGCTAAGTTTCTGCTAAAAATATATATATATAAAATCTTTGAGGCTTCTAAGTCATTTTCTATCAAAAAAATACTGATTTTACTTGTAAGCAACAAGTGTTAGCAAAAAAGCTTGGTCTTGAAGTGGTTAAAGCTCCATAGAGAAGTGAGGACAGTGACCTTGTACAGAGAGGAGAGCTGCTCTGGGGGGCCCATAGACATAGTATGGGGGAGGTCACAGCATGGTGTTATGTAAACATTGCAGCCTCCCTATTACCTGCTCCCCGGGCTTTATCCCACACTGCCAGCTGCAGCCGGCCGGCCCCTTCCCTCCTCAGGAGGTGAGCACACAGGCTCCCTGTCAGCCCGGCTCCTACGATCAGTATCCGAGACATGTTTGTTCTGTCAATCCTCGGAGCTCCGCCCCCAGCTGGCTGCACGTGGGGGATGCGGGCCAAACAACACTTTCCCTGGGAAGAAATCACCTGACCTTCCCCCACCCTTGCTCTCACCCCACGTGATGTACACATCTGGCTGCCATCATTTTTCACAGCCCATCATCCTTCTATACCAATGGAAGACCTGGCATTTTCTGACACTCTTTGGTTCTATGTTACATAAAAATGTTTATATATAATTTGTATTTTTTGTTTTTGTAAAACAATTGAAATAAAATTCATGGAGGTCCGATTACGCAAATTTTCTTCCAGCTGAGGTCCGAATCGCAGTTTTGCTGCTGTGCCTGTGTTTTTCGCTGAGAAAAGGTCCTGGCACCTTTTTAAAAATGAAGCCACATGGAACCTGGAAATTGCACCTTGCATTTCAGTGTATTTAGGAGTCAATGGTGCCCCTACACGTTTTCTGTGCAGCACCTCATTTTGTACACAGCTGCTTGTCCCCTTCGCATATACCCCCCACACAGTATTGCCCCCTTCACATATCACCCCGACACAGTATTGCCCCCTTCACCTACCACCCCCACACAGTATTGCCCCTTCACATATCCCCCCACACAGTATTGCCCCTTCACGTATTGCCCCTTCACCTATCACCCACACACAGTATTGCACCTTTACCTATCACCCACACACAGTATTACCCCCTTCACCTATCACCCCCCACGCAGTATTGCCCCCTTCACCTATCATCCCCCACATAGTATTACCCCCTTCACATATCACCCCCCACACAGTATTGCTCTTTCACATATCACCCCCACACAGTATTACCCCCTTCACATATCACCCCCCACACAGTATTGCCCCCTTCACATATACCCCCCACACAGTATTGCCCCCTTCACATATACCCCCACACAGTATTGCCCCCTTCACATATACCCCCACACACAATATTGCCCCTTCACATATCACCCCCACACAGTATTACCCCCTTCACCTATCACCCCCCCACACAGTATTACCCCTTCACATATACCCCCCGCACAGTATTACCCCTTCACATATACCCCCCGCACAGTATTGCCCCCTTCACATATACCCCCACACAGTATTGCCCCCTTCACATATACCCCCACACACAATAGCGCCCCTTCACATATCACCCCCACACAGCACTGCTCCCCTTCCCATGCTCCCTCTCCTTCACTTTCCTTCCTTTCACAGAGCGGAGAGCAGGAGGCGGGACAATCCTAACCTGAAGGCACCGCAGCACTGGGCGGGGCACAGGAGCTTTCAGGTTGACTTTTCATATTTGCAAACTGGTGATTGGCTGCTAGGACCGCCTCCTAGCAGCCAATCACCTCCCGTTTAATGTGACAGGCAGCTACCTCTCTCCACGCAGTGCTGGTCCCGCCCCCAGTCCAGAATTGTCCCACCACTCGCCGTCAGCTCCTTTCTACTCTGCTAATGATAGTGGAGGAGGCTGGGACAAAAGCAGCGACTAAATGGCGCGATCATGGCGGTCCGGAAAGAGTAGCAGCTCAGGCCGGATGCAGACCACAGGCCGCCATTTAGTGATGCCTGCCCTAGGTGCTTAACTTGTGGCCTCCCAACTTTTGCAGAACTACAAGTCCCAAGGGGCATTTAAAGCTGCCGTGAGTTACAAGCATGACTCCCAAAGGCAGAGGCATGATGGGACTTGTAGTTCCGCAATAGCTGGAGGGCCACAGGTTGAGCACCCATACCCTAGAGAATAAATTGGTGGGTTTTGCAATTTTTTTATGCCACACGGTATTTGTGCAGCAGTTTTTCAAACGCAATCTTTGGGGAAAAATACACTTTTTTTAACCAATTAAGCACCACCCCATGTACGTATACTGCAGCTTTTTTTTTTTTTTTTTTTACAAAAAATGTAGAAGAATACGTATCGGCCTAAACTGAGGAAAAAAATATTTTTTTATATATTTTTGGGGGATATTTATTATAGCAAAATGTAAAAAAGAATGCGTTTTTTTTTGTCGCTCTTTTTTTGATTATAGCACAAAAAATAAAAACCGCAGGGGTGATCAAATACCACCAAAAGAAAGCTCTATTTGTGGGATAAAACGGACGCCAATTTTGTTTGGGTGCCACATTGCACGAACGCACAATTGTCAGTTAAAGTGACACAGTGCCAAATCGCAAAAGGTGCTCTGGTCTTTGACCTGTAAAATGGTCGGGGGCTTAAGTGGGTAAACAATGTCTGAACGTTGGTATTAGGGGGAGAAATAGTTGGTGTCAGCGGGAGGAATAGTGCCCTGTTGTCAGTGCAAGGAATAATGCCCCACCATTGGTGTCAGTGGAAGAAATAATGCCCCATCACTTGTGTCAATGGAAGGAATAATGCCCCATCATTGGTGTCAGTGGAAGGAATAATGCCCCACCATTGGTGTCAGTGGAAGGAATAATGCCCCACCATTGGTGTCAGTGGAAGGAATAATGCCCCACCATTGGTGTCAGTGGAAGGAATAATGCCCCACCATTGGTGTCAGTGGAAGGAATAATGCCCCACCATTGGTGTCAGTGGAAGGAATAATGCCCCACCATTGGTGTCAGTGGAAAGAATAATGCCCCACCATTGGTGTCAGTAGAAGGAATAATGCCCCACCATTGGTGTCAGTGGAAGGAATAATGCCCCACCATTGGTGTCAGTGGAAGGAATAATGCCCCACCATTGGTGTCAGTGGAAGGAATAATGCTGGGCACGAGGGATTCCCGCAACAACACTGTCTGTGTTGATGAGGGAATCAAACAAATTTCTTTCCCGTAACCTGTGTTTGCAGGAAAGAAACTCACTTTGGCCAGCCTAAAGAACTCCACCTGCTGACCTTCAAAAATCCAATCTGTTGCTCCATCAAAGCCCTTGGTAAATATCAAGTGCTTCCCAGTATTGTAAAGAATGGGACCTCCGCCTATAACGAAGTCCTATAGTAGTGTTCTTTGCTTACAAGAGCCCCCGTTGCATTGCTCTGAATGGTCTATTGGGGCAGAATAGGCTTCCATATCATTACAAAGCCATGACAAAGCAAGGGGGTCATTCCTCATTTATTGACTTCATCATTGGATCACTAATGTGTAATATGGTGTTTCTTCTTCTTTTCTTGTATTAGGCAGTATGTATAAAGGTAGAGTATTCTTTAAAAAGGGAATAGGCTTCATAGGAAACTTTGAGACAATAATATATATAGTGTTACAGAATATACGTCTGTTTCTATTCTTGGTATTTGGAAACATATGACTATCATGAACATTCAGTTTTATTTCCCCTTTCATTCTTAATCACGCCTGTTACTAAGATTTCTCTTGTGATTTTCATGTAACTTGTTTTATCAGAGGACCTGAAAATTGGAAGATTGCCGGCTTTAAAGTGACTATCCAGCCAAATATGTATATATATATATATATATATATATATATATATATACATACATACATACATATATATATTTGAAATTTTTTCGACAATTTTGAAAAAAAAAATATATATTATTTTTTGCTATAATAAATATCCCCCCAAAAAATGTAAAAAAACAAAATTTCTTCCTCAGTTTAGGCCAATATGTATTCTTCTACATATTTTTGATAATAAAAATCCCAGTTAGCATATATTGATTGGTTTGTGCAAAAGTTATCGCGTGTACAAAATAGGGGATAGATTTATGGCATTTTATTTTTTTAAATTTTTTTTTACTAGTAATGTCGGTGATCTGCAATTTTTAGCGGGACTGTGACATGGAGGTGGACAGATTGGACACTTTTGACACTTTTTGGGACCAGTGACATTTATACAGCGTTCAGTGCTATAAAAATGCACTGATTACTGTGCAAATGACACTGACAGGGAAGGGGTTAAAAAGATGAAAAAGAAGGTAGGATTGCGCTATGGATAATAAATGGTTAATGCTAAATGCTACAAGGGTTAAAGCTGCCTCTACCATATATTTCCAACCAATTTGGATGGAATGAAATATGTAAAAGAAGCAGTAGATAGACGTGGCGCTAAACATTAATAAATCCAAAGAAAGTGATTTTCTGTCTAAAATATAGGAGAGACCTCTATTTGTTTCTGCCAGGGAAGGGGTTAACACCAGGGGCGATCAAGGGGTTAAATGTTCCCTAGGGAGGTGCTTTCTAACTGTGGGGGGATGGGACTGACAGGAAGTAGAGAGAGATCGCTGTTCCTAATCACTAGGAACAGACAATCTCACTGTACTCCCCTGACAGAACAGGGAACTGTTTGTTTACACTGACAGATCCCTGTTCTGCCTCTCTGTGGAGCGATCGCAGGTGGCCGGCGGATCGAGTCTGCCGAACCCGCTGATTGGCTCCCCCGCTAGCGGGCAGGTTGCCGTGTATGCACCCGATGAATAATGACGCTAATTCACGCAGGAGAGCCAATCTGCTACAGTACAACTGCGGCAGCTGGTCGTTAAGTAGGTAAAGTGGTATTAAGCCCGAAAACAAAAATGTATTAAACTCAGTTCACATATTTTCGGCCACGGTAAAATCTGCAATTTAAATCCACAAATTTTTTACTTTAAATCGCACCTGAATTGGATTGAAAAAACGTACAGGATTCCTGCTGCTGTTAATCAAACCCTCTGAGGAAGGAGTGGGGGATGGGGGCAAGTCACTCTGTGTGTGTCAATGGACACACATAGCCTGGCTTTGGAAAAATGAGGCTTGCTATGGGGGCATTCGGAAAGGGAGGAGGAGCCAGGAGCAGGTGAAAGGAAAAGAAAAGGAGGGTCAGGGCTGATCTATGCAAAACCATTGCACAATGCAGGTAAGTATAACATGTTTGTTACAAAAAAAAAACAAAAAAAAATCCTTCAGCGTCACTCAGATTAGCAATTCTGTGATTTTTTTTTTAACCGTGATTCAGCCACTAAATAACAGACCAAGGTGCGCAGCAGAAGTATCAGTTACAGCAGTGGCGACCAGTGGAATTTTTTTTGGGGGGGCAGCAAACAGTATGTCACGACCCCCCCCCCCCCCCGGTCGATCAATGGCACTTAATCCCATCACCGGCAGCATCTCCCTGTTCTCCTGCTCTCCACAGGTCATCACGACGATGGTGGAGATTACGTCTCCACCCTCCTCCACGGTGAGCAATTGTGAGTCTTCAGTTTTTGGCCAATTGGAAAACGCATCTCACACCTACTTCTGATTGGCCCGGATTGAGGATCAGTGTTACAACAGTGAATGTACATTTGCTGTTGTAACACACCTGGGTGGGATCGGAGTCATTTTGAAGCCTTTTAGAGCCTCTGGCTCTAATCAGGTGCTGAAAAAAGAAACTGCCACTGTAATTTATGCGTTTGGTGCCCAGAAAGGGTCCGGATACATGAATAGGGGGTGGCCTCGGTGGCCGTGGATATATTCACGCTATGTGTGAAGCTATCCATTGCATACAGGGGTGGCCTGGAGAGAGGGTGCGGTGCCTGGCGCCCCTAATGGATGGGCCGCCACTGAGTTAGAGGCTTGAGACAAACCAAGTAACACTGACAGGGGTGCTTACAATGGTCAGGTCTTATTCAATTAAGTAAAAGCTTAAAGTGAATATAAAAAAATCACCCCAAAACAACCCATTGAGTTTAAAACAGAAATTAATGACAAAACATATTGCGTATAGAGTTAAAAAAAAACATTTTATATACTTTTTTCCCCTTTTTTTTATAAGTGATTACATCCCCTCTGTTCTCAGCTGCATAAGAGCTGGGGGGAGGCGAAGCAGCAATACACTAATCTTCCACAGTGAAAGGCTGGGCAGGGGAGAGGTGTAAGGACAAGTCTGATCTTTGGAGAACAGGCTGAGTTCCCAGCATAGCTGGAGAACTGACCACGATGTGTTCTCCTGCTTAGTGTGGTCAGTTTTTATTAAGAAAGCTGAGGGACTCTCAGGAACACCAGGGATTTCACACAAAGAAAGCAATACAAAGAGAACAGAACAGTTTATCATACAAGTACACAGTACAGCAGGCGCATATCAGGAATATGAAGTGTTGGGGTAACAAATGCTTTAGTAAAACTTTTTGCTGTAATTTCTTACAAAAGTGTTAGATGGAGTTCAAATTTAATTGGTTAGTCAAGTCCATCTAAATCTGCTATAGCATCTAAAGCTGGGTATACACATACAATAAAACCTTGGAGTGTGAATAACTTGGTCTGCTAGTGTTTTGTAAGGCAAGAACATTTTTGAGATATGAATGAGGTCTTGCAATATGAGCAGCGCCATCTAAGTGTAGTATGTAAAAAAGACAAGAAGTGCGCCAAACTAAGTGTAGTATATAAGGTAAATGATATTTATTCTGATAAAATCACACAGCCAAATGGCTACTCACAAAATGACACTGTAGTCAGGCATAAAATGTAATGGAGGGGAGGGAAATCACAGCCACTTCTATCCGGAGGAGCAGAGATGATAAATAGCTGGAACGGCCATTAAAGATGTTCAGCAGCAGAGGCTTCAGTGTAGCAGCCTAGGTTTTGTAGAAAACGCCGCCTCGTGGATGTCCAGATGATGGCAATAGGCAGTATCAGTGCCTTCTAGCGTCCGGAGAGTCCGAGAACCGGAACCGGAAGTGCGTTTCAGCGTGGAGTGCAAGCTCCGTATACCGGAAGTGATGTGTCGGCCAATCAGAATCCAATACTACCTCCAGTACAGTTCCCGAAGAACCAGTCAACCCCACTGACACTTCTGCTGAACAACAGGCACTCCAGGATCTGTGTGATCTTTGGAGTTCAGATGTAGACGATGACCTTCTCGTATGGTCTCAATACTCCCAAACCATAATGCATACCACTTTCAAGCCCAAATCGATTTTTAACCCCACCCAATAAAAAGGTCCGTATTTATCTACCTTTTACCAAGTTGTTTTTTCTGAACTCCAAAATCTCTGTAAATCTGAATCGTCCAGGCCCACTCATTTCAGTAATAATCTCAGTCCTCTGGAATATCAAGCCCTAAGGTCGCTGAGTGATAACCAAGACATCATTATAAAACCAACGGATAAAGGCGGAGGTATAGTAATACAAAATAAGGCTGACTATATGATGGAAGCACTCCACCTACTCTCTGATAGTAATACCTACGAAAAATTGAAATCAGACCCCTTGCCTAGATTCATAGAGGAATCTAATATCCTATTTGCACGCGCCCTTGTCGAAGGCATACTTAA
Source organism: Lithobates pipiens (assembly GCF_037356315.1). Taxonomy (NCBI): domain Eukaryota; kingdom Metazoa; phylum Chordata; class Amphibia; order Anura; family Ranidae; genus Lithobates; species Lithobates pipiens. The sequence goes on from NW_027507787.1 coordinate 27,131,993, forward strand.
TAAAACTGAGGCTGCCTTCTTTCAGAAACCTTTTTTTCAAATACCATATCTATACCATCTACCAAAAATACACAAAGAATCCAATAACCCGCCAGGTCGTCCTATAGTAGCCTCCATGAATAGCATTACTACTAGTTATTCACTCTATATAGACCATTTTCTGCAACCCCTGTCTCAGGGTCTCCCATCCTTCATCCGAGATGGGACCCAATTGATAGATTTGCTAAAACCATACACTTGGGAGCCGACATACAGGTGGGTGTCTCTAGATGTATGCTCTCTATACACCTCGATACCCCATACAGTGGGCCTCCAGGCGGTAGCTTATTTTCTAGACAAGGACCCCTCTCTTAATACACAACAAATTGAATTTATTCTTTCGGATACCCGCTTCTGTCTAGAGCATAATTATTTTTTATTCGATGGTGTTTTTTACTTGCAAAAACAAGGCACAGCAATGGGGGCAAATTTTGCCCCCAGCTATGCCAACTTGACCATGGGGCTGTGGGAGGCCAGGTTTGTAGGGAAGGACAACCCCTTTGCTGCACACCTGGTCTTCTATGGCCGATACATTGATGACATTATTGTCATTTGGGATGGCCCCGAAAGCTCGGTCAACGAGTTCGTGGCCTATTGCAATAATAATGATTTTGGTTTATCTTTTACCTCTGTTATGGACCCCGACTCATTATCCTGGACCTGGGATTATCTCATTTCGACAACACCATCATAGCCAAAAATTACACAAAACCAACAGCAGAAAATTCATTCCTGCATTATTCCAGCTGTCACCACCCGAGATGGATAAACAATGTGCCAAAAAGCCAATTTTACAGACTATGACGCAACTGTACCAGACTGGATGATTATATTTCTCTAAGTACTACACTGCAAGAAAAAATTCTGGAGAAGGGCTACCCACCCAAACTTATAAACTTGTACTATGTACAAAAATGAAAATCTACCCTCCCCCAAAAAACAGAGTACAGCACCTATCACTAGATTTATTACACAATACAATTCAAGCTACAGAAAAATGGAGTCAATCTTCAAAAAACATTGGTCTATTCTTAAACAAGACCCACACCTGTCTCAGTGCATATCTGATAACCCCAAGTTCGCCTACCGCAGGGCCCCAAACATTAAGAGCAAGATCGCGCCTAGTAAAATTAAACCTTCTATTTCTCACAAAGATGGCATCCTGAAACAGCTCACATTAATTCCACTCTTAGGCATGTTTCAGTGTAAAAAATCACTCTGCCTCACGTGTGCGCATGTTACCCATGGTAAAAAATCGTTCACGACTAATGGCAAAACCTACACCTTAAGCTCCTTCTTTAATTGTTCCACTTCATTTGTGGTGTACTGCATTTCGTGCCCGTGTGGCCTCCTGTATGTAGGCAGAACCATCAGGGCCCTAAGGGCTAGGTTCGGCGATCATCGTCACGCCGTTCAAGCAGGTAACCCTAAGTACAGTGTCGCCCGACACTTTGCTGCATACCATCATAAGAACATCACCGACCTCAATGTCTGGATAATTGAATCAATTCCGGACAAATTCACCCCAGCTGAGGAGGTTTAAGCGTCTTTGCCAACAGGAGACATATTGGATATATTCTTTGAATACGATGTCCCCCCATGGCCTAAACGAAGAGATAGAAATTAATACGGTAATCTAGATCTTGAGGTACTTTTAGATGGTAGATTCCTATCGATATCTATACAACTTTTTTTTTTCCTTCACACATTTCCCATATATACATGTCCCTATGAACTATAGATCCATTCGGAGCTTACTTGCTGGCACGCCCCCATAGCCCCTCTATATTGTGATAATATTCATAATTTTCTCATCTTTTTCAGTGTTTTCCTCTTTCTACATATTATGGGCTTTACGATTCATATATATATTTTTTATTGAGTTCAGCATGTGTGTATATATATTGCTTACTATTACTCATAGTATTTATTATTTTTCAATGGTTTAGTATCTATTATTATCATTACTATTCATTTGCTATATTTTCTGTTCTTACTATTAATTTATCACTATTACTTTTTCCTATTTTATATTGATTTATATATATTTTTTTATTATTTTTTTTTATATTATTTTTTTTCCAATTTTTTCCATTATTTATTACTATTTCTTATTTTTTATCTTCTATCATTATATATATATATATATATATATATATATATATATATATATATATATATATATATATTTATTTATTTATTTTTCCCTAATTTTCCTTATTTATATATATGGTTTAGTATCTATTATTATCATTACTATTCATTTGCTATATTTTCTGTTCTTACTATTAATTTATCACTATTACTTTTTCCTATTTTATATTGATTTATATATATTTTTTTATTATTATTTTTTTATATAATTTTTTTTCCAATTTTTTTCCATTATTTATTACTATTTCTTATTTTTTATCTTCTATCATTATTATATATATATATATATATATATATATATATATATATATATATATATATATATTTTTTTTTTTTTTTCCCTAATTTTCCTTATTTATATATATATATATATATATATATATATATATATATATATATATATATATATATATATATATATATACACACACACCCGCATGACTCCATACCCTGTCCCCCAAAAATACATTGAAATACTTTATTTTTATTTACATTTTCCTTTTTGATTTGATACATCAAAAATAGTCAATCATTCTGATATTTTAGATTTCATTTACTAGTAACACACAAATGTATTTTTCCAAAATTCATGGTGCTTGCGGTATCTCCAATTTATTTCTTCTAACAAATAATATGTGCCCGCGTAATTATCAGTCTCCTTTAGCAATACATTTTGTATATATAGTTCACTATCATCATTAGATTATAGTATCTTTTATTCATCTAAACATTTCCCCTCCTTTACCTCTTTTTATATTTTATTTTTTATTATTTTTTATTTTATTATTAATATATATATATATATATATATATATATATATATATATATATATATATATATATATATATATATATATATTTCATATATTTTTTTCAGTTATTTTTTATTTTTTCTTCTTTAATATTATTTTTATATTTTTTATTACTATTATTATTTTTATTATTTTTCATTATTATTATTTTTTTACATTCTATATATATTTTTTATTTATTCTTTGTTTGTTCATTTTAATTGAATCTCTTTTCCCCCTTTATTCATCTTTTCTATTATTAATTTTTTCTATCTAATCCCTATTCTGTTTTCTGGCTATTAATTCAGCTCATTTACCATGCAATTATGTCTATTTATCAATCTGCGGTGTGAAACAATCCTGCTCTCTATATAAATGCTTCCCCTGCTGCTCCGGCCTTTAGAACTGAAAAAACAATGGATATTGTGAAACGCGTAAGAAATCTGATTGGTCGACACATCACTTCCGGTATACGGAGTTTGCGCTCCACACTGAAACGCACTTCCGGTTCCGGTTCTCGGACTCTCCGGACGCTAGAAGACACTGATACTGCCTATTGCCATCATCTGGACATCCACGAGGTGGCGTTTTCTACAAAACCTAGGCTGCTACACTGAAGCCTTTGCTGTTGAACATCTTTAATGGCCGTTCCAGCTATTTATCATCTCTGCTCCTCCGGATAGAAGTGGCTGTGATTCCCCTCCCCTCCATTACATTTTATGCCTGACTACAGTGTCATTTTGTGAGTAGCCATTTGGCTGTGTGATTTTATCAGATTAAATATCATTTACCTTATATACTACACTTAGTTTGGCGCACTTCTTGTCTTTTCTACATTATATTTCCTAGAGAGTTGTGCTTCTCCTCTCAAGACAGTTGCTGCCACTGGTGTTAGGAGTTTGAACTTTTATGGACCATACCTAAGGAACTCTGTGGACATTATCTGTGCTTTTTTGTGCATGTGTACATGTATATATGTGCATGTGTGTGTATATATACACATATATATATATTATTTCCCTTGATCCCATTTTCTTCACCCCCTCTTCCCCCCCCCCTTCATTCCCCCCCCCCCCTCTTTTTTATTATAGAGGTTTTTGGACGGTGATTGATTTTTGCGCCATCTTATTACTATTTCTCATTTAAGTGTAGTATGATCACAGTTTTAATATAAAAAAAGTGGAATGACAATCACAATGTTAAAAACATTATTCAGTGTTAAGGAGTCTGGTGCTTATCCGCGTAAAGCCGCTGGTGTATACATGACCAGATGTTTGTGCGCACTGGTGGCTCCCAGCGCTTGCTGGAGAGCTTGGAAAACCAGCTTTCAATCAGACATGGCAGCCAATGGATGCAGCGGGTATTCTGATGGCGGGGGAGTCCCAGTTGTCACAGCACAATAGGGCAGCAGGGGAGATCCCTGCATCCACTTCCCTTACTGGCTGAGTGAAAAAAAAACTCTACATGTACACGTGGAGCTCCACCCAAAAGGGAATGTTCTGATTTAAGGCCTCCTCCCCGGCTCCTGTTTATGAAACAGAGCTTTTGGGGAGAAGAAGGGGGAGTGGGTAGTTGATTTTGACAGGTACCCGCTCCTACTTCTGTTCCAGTCTCCTTAGGTGATCGGAAGTAGAAGTTCTCCTTCCCAAAGTCTTCTGGGACATATGACAGGTCCTGGAAGACTTTGGGACCAATCACCGAGCGCAGCGCCGCTTGCACATGCTCAGTGGACACCCGGCTGTGAAGCCACAAGCTTAGTGAAGATGCCAGCGCTGCCGAGGGAGGCCTTTTGTAGCTGCTGACTTTTAATAAACACAGAAATTAGTATAACTCCGCTTTAACACTATCCTCTCCGCACATTGAGAATGCTGTCCAAGGTGTTCCCGTTAGGTAGGCTATACATTAATAACTTTCTTTTTCGTTCAACTAGAGGCTTGATCCACTCGATATGGATGAGGGAATCACTCCCGATTGTATTCTGACAGCGGGGAGCCTTACATGCCGTCAGAATACACTGATTAGTGCTGCCGGCTATAGCCAGTGGCACTGATCGTTCAGAAAAAACCCAACAGGCTGGTTGTACAGAAGTCGATCGGCAGCCCGAGCTAAATTTGTTTGGTCCCTGTTGCACCAGCCAAAATTTCACCCTTTGGGACTGTTACTGGCCAGATCACCAGGTGAAAATAAAGGAAAAAAGTTAACATCGGAAAACGAATGCAGCCACCACAATTGGTTGATTGGTAAATGAAATTGTTGATTTTGGGTTTAATACAACATTAAAACATGATACATTTTTCCATGGGGGTTGGGGTGCGGCATATGCAGTTTAAGATTTAATCTAAAGCTATCTAATTAATTAGGTTGCGTAGACCCATTTTGCAGATAAACACCATGTACTGTAAACTGTTCCTACAGCTAATGTATTGCCATTTAAATAGATAACAGCATAAACAGCTGTATAGCTATTATAGTATCCTGCAAATGAACCTATATGATCACCAATAAATGTGAAGAATAATATTGCAAAAATTACCTGGTTGTCCTGCTTTTTCCCACAAGTCATTTTGGGTGATATACGGTACATATGCTGTACATTACTGTATATAATATAATTAATATTATTTTTCTCTCTATGACCCGATGATAAAAAAAATAATGGCAATTCTGTGTTGCTATTGGTAACAAATATCATTATCAATAGTATCCATAAGAATAAAGTGCTGCAGGCTAGTAAGCAAACTCGAAAATTCTGACCTCTTCGACCTTGATTTTAAAAGAAATCTGCTATTCATGCCAGTTGTCATATGAGCTATTAGACTCCGGCTTTGCAGTGTGACAGTCTCCATGGCAATAAGGATTTAGTTCTATGTACTGTATCCATACCATTATATTATTATGATAATGCTCTTTATTCTCTTTGAGGGGAAGCGGCACTTATACCATGTGAGATCTAGGCATTCTATTATAATGGAATGAAAGGATATGCACATTGTAGTGTACTATTGATAACATTGTGGGATCTCATATAAACCAGCAGCAGAAACTGCTGCCATATTACAGTAAAGGTACATTGGTTTTCAGATGAGCCATTGCCATTCATGGAGAAGAAATTGGAGAGCAGGTCTCAGACATCCCACCCTGCGAAAAAACATTTGAGGGAGGAGGCGCCTAGAGGATGATCAAATCAGTATACAGAGGTTTACTTCTTCTGAGAGATATTAAAGGAACACTCTAACCTAGGGTGACCAGACATCCCCGGTTACCGGGGACAGTCCCCGGATTGAGGACACTGTCCCCGGACCAAGTCTGTCCCCGGTTTTGTCCCCGATTGGATTTGAACAGGGACTGGGGCATTTTCAAAGACAGTCAGTGCAGAATTAAAAAAAATAAATTCTGAATTACACCCCCCCCCCCCCCCCCCCGCGCTCCACCGCACCTTCTAGCTTAGGGGGTGTATTATATTTTTTATATCTGTGCCCCTATTTGTATTTGATGATCATATACTGGTCAGAACGAAAGGACCATTTCTTCAGCTTAAGAGCCAATCAGCAGCTCTGGCGGACTCGATGTCCACCGGTTTCCACTGATCGTTATGTACATAGGCAGAACGGTGGCCTGCCTATGTAAACAAGACAGATCGGCCTTATGTCAGTATGGAAGACATTGATCCTGTGTTCCTGGTTCCATAGATCCTACAAGGATCTATGCCTCCCCTTTAGTAAAAGCACCTCACCCACAGTAAGAAAACACTTGTTAGGCACACATTTAACCCTTTGATTGCCCTAGATGTTATCCTCTTCCCAGCCAGTGTCATTAGTACAGTGACATATTTTTAGCACTGATCACTATTTTAGTGTCACTGGTTCCCAAAAAGTGTCACTTGGTGTCCAATTTGTCCACCACAATATCACAGTCCAGCTATGAGTCGCTGAGAAAAAACTAGTAGAAAAAAGAGTGTCCCCGGATTTAATTTGAAAAATTTGGTCACCTTACTCTAACCTTCATGACCGCTACAGTGATTTTAAGTGGTCACGGTGGTAGGAGTCAGTATGTGCAGTGTTTCTGCTTGAAACAGGTAGGGGGCTGAGAGAGAGAGAGAGAGAGAGAGAGAGAGAGAGAGAGAGAGAGAGAGAAGTGGGCAGAGAGAGGGGGAGGGCACAGAGAGAGGGGGAGGGGGCTGAGAGAGAGAGAGAGAGAGAGAGAAAGAGAGAAAGAAGTGGGCAGAGAGAGGGGGAGGGCACATAGAGAGGGGGAGGGGGCTGAGAGAGGGGGGAGGGGTGAGCCATGGGGGTGCCGAGACATGGGGGTGCTGAGAGTGGGGGTGCTGAGACTGCAGGGGGGAGGGATCTGTTTCATTTGCAGCCCCGCCAAAAGAAGAACCCACCAGCCGCCACTGACATAGCCACTACAGCTAATAATTGGTCTGCTGCAATATAATAGATTTTTGGTTTAAATTTAATGGCGCTTTAATGGGGAGTGGTTGAGAGTGGTAAAAGCTCAACTGCACGTTTCTTATTGCCCTTCTTCCACAGGGGTAAAGGGTAAAAAATGCATAATCTGTAACACCATCTGCATTTCCTGTGACTTTGGCACCTGTGTAACAATGTCCAAATGTAACTCATGACGAATTTTACAGACTTTCATGTAATACCAGAAGCATGCAAGAGCACAAATGGCTTATTTTAGAGTCAGGAAATCAGGCCACTGTTACTCTAAAAGGAGGCACCAGAATTATTACACCTATTCACATCTTGGTTGCCAAGATCCAAAATCTGTTCACTGAAAGGAAGAGCTTAATACACATGCTTAGACACTGACACCTAAAAAAAATGGCCACTTTTGCTGGTCTTTAGCAACGTCCAAGACTGCTGCTGTGGCTGTGTCTAAGGCTATTCTGACAGTAAATTCATGGATATGTATGGAGCAGCACCTGGTAAAAAGCACCTGGTCGGTAAGCTTTGGCACCATTCAGAGAATGCTTTTGTAGCCCTCTTTTGTGGGGGTTATAACAAATGGCCTCCTCAAGCAGGAAATTTAGCTAAACCTGTAGGTAAATAAGAGAACTAGAACCTTTGGTAATTGGAAGAGTGGGAATGAAATTAAAGTTGGCTGTGCCTCCACCCAGGACAGGTCATCTGTGAACTGAGGGGGGTTTCTATCCTGGGAAATGAACCAGTGATCTAATCAAAGTAAAGACTGCAACCAGCATATAACATTAACTAGGGATGCACCAATACCATTTTTCTAAGAATGAGAACGAGTACCAATACTTTTTTATCAAGTACTCATCTGTACCAATTATTTATACCTATTTCAGAGGAGCAGTGTAGGAAACTGCATGTGATTCGAACAAGAATCATACCGCATCCCTGTTCAAATTCTTTGCAGTGTGATTGGAGCCCATTCATTTTGTATAGGCTCAAATCGTACAACACAAAAAAGCAGATGCTCATGCAGATGCTTAGTATCGGCACTAATACTGGTATCATTGCAATCATAACAATAGCCATAAATATATGTAACTTTCCCCGAAGCAATCTACTTCCACCGATTGGGTCCAGCCGGACTTGGTGGCGATTTTCCGCTGCGATTCCGGGAAGATTTTGTGTGCCCCACTTTCTCCAAAGTAGGCATGGTGGCTTTGGTAATGGTAGTAGAAGTAGTGTCCATCTGCTCCAGAGTGGTCTCTCCGGCAGTTGCAGTAGTGGAAGTAGCGACATCTTTTTCAGGGATGTTAGCAGCAACAGGTATCACCGCTGTGGAAGGCCTCGCGGAAGCAGCAAAGATGGCAGCAAAGATGGCCGACTCCTCGGTTGTCATGCCCGTGGCCCAGTCCACGCGGTAGGCCCTCAGCAGCACGATTGACTGTTCTACTTTAAAGAAATATTCCCCACAGGCAGGACAGCGGACAAACAGCCGGGGGTTCACGAACAGTACTTCGCACTTTCCACATAGCATCCCCAGGACCTCAACGATGCGTACAGGATGAACCGCCCTTGAGGGGCCAGGCAAATCCCTGTATCTCAGGAGTCTCACACCCTTAGGACCTTCTTCTGATGGCATTCGGGGTCCCATGCTGGGTAACATTCCCGGAGCTTGGAACATTTTTGCGTTAAAAGTCTCTTTTCTCCACGTCCAGAAAAAACAAACTGCTTCTTCCTCTCCCACAAGACTCTCACGCGGTGCCTCGTGCAGAGAAACAAAACAGGCTAGACATCCTCCCACTGGTTCCTACAGGTGCGTAACTTACGGCTTTTTCCAAGCCCTCCAAATCCTTGCTTTAGTTTCCTTGCCTCGGGCTAGCCAGCCCCGAGACATAAAGTCCTGGGGGCTGGTCAGGAGGACCAGGACCATGGAGTCAGAACATACTTCTGGACCGGAACCCCTAAACACGTGACATCCGCATCTTAAGTACCCTTTCCCAGAAAGCACAGCAAGAGTGGCACTCTCACTGGGCTGACTCCGGGAGCAAGTAACCTTAAAGCACCCAACCAGACTGTGTTTCCATGCCTGCCAGAAGTGACAGCGCCCCCCATTGGCCACCAGGACCATGTAGTCAGAACATACTTCTGGACTGGAACCCCGAAACACGCGACATCCGCATCTTAAGTACCCTCTTCCAGAAAGCACAGCAAGAGTGACACTCCCACTGGGCTGACTCCGAGAGAAAGTAACCTTAAAGCACCCAACCAGACTGTGTTTCCATGCCTGCCAGAAGTGACAGCGCCCCCCTATGGCCAAGCCGAACATCCTATAGTCCAGTCAGACTGATGCTGAGGTCAAAATTTGGAATAATTATACCCAAACCAAACTTCAGTTTAGGTGTAACGTTAAATTTCAAAAACACATAGCGCGTGCTCTTCAGAAGCCGGCGCTACATATATAAATACACACTAGTATGGGAATAATACAAGCATTATATACAGTAAGAACAGATTAACATTGGTACATACATGCAATGAACAAACAGGTATTATCAACAAAGGGCCCCACAAGAGTACAGGTGGATTTGTGCACATATACTTGGGTATATATAGTTCTTAATACAGATACCTCCAGACGAATGTTGCAGCAAATTTTCAGTTGCAGGGGCTTCTGAGGATGATCGCAATGCAGCATTTGTCTTTGTGAGACAGAAACACAAAATCAGAGTTGAAGGGGAGATCCTCCAACCTTTGTCTAACCAGCCTGGAATGCAAATTCCCACCAGCAGTAACCATAGTGTAGAACTGGAGTTAGCTTATCTATTCTTAGTCCCTAGGTGTTTCTAATCTGACATGCAACCAGACCTCTAACTACCGGAAGTGGCCATCAGATGCCTAACCTGGCTCTAGCCTATGTTGGTTATCGAGCCCTGAACTAAAACTAGCTATAGAATTCCAGACCAGAAGGGACAGGGTTGACTAAAATAACAGGAGCTGTATATAGATTCTATTGTAATATACAGGTTCACCTACTAATATACAGCAATATGGCCACTATATACATACAGTAGCACAGACCTAGCTATCTGCCATTGTGCATGTGCGATAATAACGATAGGACACATATACTCTGTCACAAGAATTTAGTTGCACACTCAAGAAGCTATGGGCAGCTGCTATTAAAGAGGAAGTAAACTTCCTCTGCAGACATCTCCTAAACATGTACCATTTAGGAGATATTTACATTACATGCAGCCAGTGACATCACTGGCACATGCGCCAGAATGGCCACGGGTGCCATTCCTTCCGGGCACTGTGCCACAAACGGTGGTAACAGCTCCAGCCACTGTTAGAAAGTTTCTTTATTCTAATATCTAATATTCATCAATTAACAAATATTAACAAATTAATGAATGGATTAGATCTTTACAGAATAATTGAGTTGAATATTAAGGAAAATTGTTATCCATACTTACCGTAATTTTCCTTTCCTGGATCCTCCCCATGTCAGCCTACTATGGGTCAGCTCCGCCCCCTCTGACCCCTCCAGGACCACCTCTTTCTTAGCTCATAAAGGGCGGATGTCTGCCCACACCAGTGTTCAAAAAATACCCGCCTCACTGGGTGGGTATTAAACTGGGTGGGAATCCTCTGGCTGACATGGGCAGGAAAATTGCAGTAAGTATGCATAACAATTTTCCTTATTCCTGGACCTCCCCATGTCAGCCTACTATGGGATGTACCAAGCAATAATAAGAAGGGAGGGAAGACAAAAACGAAAAAAATAAGCCAAACCCTCAATGTAATGCTACTCAAATTTTTTATGGGCAACAGCCGCTGCAACAACCATAGAGCCTCAAGTGGACAAGCCGCATTAAGCCTGTGCTGTCTAAAAAAGGTATTGGGCACGCCCCAGCTTGCTGCTCTGCAAACTACCTCGGGGGTGACCTTCGCGCATGCTGCCCAGGATGCTGCCATACCCCTTGTCGAATGTGCTTTGATCTCTGAAGGAGGAGGAAGGCCCACCGTTTTGTATGCAATATGTATGGTCTTGACAAACCAGGAAGACGCAACTCTGGATGTTGTTGGCATACCCTTTTTAGGCCCCATAGGGAAAACCTACAGCTGATCTTGTTTTCAAAAGCTTTTAGTCCATTTCAGGTAGGTTGAAACCGCAGAGACCAGGTCTAACCTACTCCACTCATCATCAGCTGTATCCGCCGGAAAGGCTGGGAGAATGACCTCCCAGTTCATACGAAATTATGTGGCCACCTTAGGTAGAAAGCTTGGTATCGGCCTAAGGACTATCTTGTCTGAGAGCACCAAGCAATATTGTTCTTTAGATGAGAAGGCGCAAAACTCGGAGACTCTTCTCGCCAAGGCAACGGCTAGTAAAAAACAAAAACAAAAAAACTGCTAAAGGAAATAATGAACAAGAGAAAGCTTGATCAAACGGAGGAACCAGCAATGTTCCCAAGACTAGTGTTAAGTCCTCTTTTGTAAAAAAAATATTTCAATGGAGGTCTGATTTCTATGGCTGCCCCTAAAAATCAGATCACCAATGGATGTAGAGCATATCTTGTACATAGCCGACAAGGCGGGGATTTGACCCTTCAGGGAATTATAAGCTAACCCTTATAGAGTTCCCCCTATAACCTTCTGTTAGATTCTTTTTTCGCAACAATTTTTTGTGCACCTATGTGTCCTCCTGGCTAGTGCTATTTTGTTACCTGGTCGGGAGGACATATAGGAACCTTTTGATGATGTATATTGTAGTGTGTGTTCTATTGTTCTAATCTCTCTTTTTTTTTCCCCTCTCCTAGCTCTTTCTCCCTCTTACCTCCATTCACTGGCTGCTCATGAGGTCCTCGGCGGCTGCCCGGATCTCCACCCGCGGACGTCACGCTCCTGCATATGGCATACCACCGTCTGAATCAGATAAGTGCACCTGTAGCTCCCCCTACCTCCTACAATGGTTAATATTCTGTCACTGAATGTCCATGGCCTAAACTCCAATAGAAAAAGGCACACTTAGGAAATTTAAGCAGTCGGGGCAGATGTCATCATGATCCAAGAAACCTATTTTGATAGGGGGGCTCCTTTGCATTCACTTCCTGACATTATCCTCAGGTCTTCCAGGCCTTTTAACCCTCATAAACGAGCAGGCGTCACTATACTCTTTAAAAGAAGCTCCCTGTTCATCTGCTCTGCCTCCTACCTGGACCCGCTGGGACACTTTGTCATATTACGTGGTCTATGGCAGACACAGTTACCTTCTGTGCCCTCTATGCCTCGAAAGTCCATCAGCTCCGATTTCTGACAAAGGTGTTCACCCATCTCTTTATGTCGCCCCATGAATTCCTAATAGTGAGGGGCAATTTTAACCTCTCTGACCCCACTCCAGAGACTTGAAGCTCTTTCGCCAACTCACTAGACAATGTGCTCTTTTTGACGCCTGGCGGGTTCTCATCCCCGGAGATGGACAGTACATATTCTATTCCGCCCCACACCACATGCACTTGCATATAGACTTCTTTGTCAATAATACTACACTCCATATCACCCGGTCCGCACAGATGCTCCCAATCTCCTAGTCCTATCATGCTCCAGTCTTACTTACATTAGACCTAGGTGCTCCTTCCCGTATACCATGCAATTGGCGGCTGAATAATTTCCTCCTATAATATCTCCCCTTCAGAGTGGAACTGGAATCTACCCTGAAACATTATTTTGCCGAGAATAATTCCCCAGATGTCTCTCTTTGTACCCTCTAGGCAGCCTGGGGCCGATGTCAAAGTGATCAAAAAATTTATTTTGGGGGAAAAAATGTCAAACTAAAATAAATAAAGTAAAATGAACAAAAACATTTTTTTAAGCGCCCCTGTCCCCATGTGCTCGCATGCAGAAGTGAACGCATACGGAAGTCCCACCCACATATGAAAAAGGTGTTCAAACCACACATGTGAGGTATCACTGCAAACGTTAGAGCGAGAGCAATAATTCTAGCCCTAGAACTCCTCTGTAACTCAAAACATGTAACCAGTGAAAAAAAAAATGTAAAGCGTCGCCTATGGGGATTTTTAAGTAGTGACGTTTGGCGCCATTGGCTTTGCTAAAAAAACATATATAATGTTTTGGGGTTCTATGTAATTTTGTAGCAAATAAATAATGATTTTTACATGTAGGAGAGAAATGTCAGAATTGGCCTGGGTGCTCCAGAACGCCTGATGGTGCTCCCTGCATGTTGGGCCTCTGTATGTGGCCACGCTGTGTAAAAGTCTCACACATGTGGTATCGCCATACTCAGGAGTAATAGCAGAATGTGTTTTGGGGTGTAATTTGTGTATGCATATGCTGTGTGTGAGAAATAAACTGATATTTTGAAAATTTTGTGAAAAAAAAAGGGAAAAAAATCATAATTTTGCAAAGAATTGTGGGAAAAAATTACAACTTCAAAAAACTCATCATGCCTCTTACTAAATACCTTGGAATGTCTTATTTCCAAAAAGGGGTCATTTGGGGGTATTTGTACTTTTATGGCATGTTAGGGTCTCAAGAATTGAAATAGGCCATCAGTCCTTCAGGTGTGATCAATTTTCAGATATTGACACCATAGCTTGTGGACTCTATAACTTTCACAAAAACCAAATAATATCCACCAATTTGTACTTATTATTTACCAAAGATATGCAGTAGTATAAATTTTGGCCAAAATTTATGAAGAAAAATTACTAATCTGCTAAATTTTATAACAGAAACAAAGAAAAATTCATTTTTTTACAGAATTTTTGGTATTTTTTCTTTTACAGCACAAAAAATAAAAAACCCAGTGGTGATTAAATACCACCAAAAGAAAGCTCTATTTGTGTGAAAAATAGGACAAACATTTCATATGGGTACAGTGTTGCATGACTGAGTAATTGTCATTCAAAATGTGAGAGCATGTCACGATCACTCTGACGTTTCAGCCATACACAGGAGACTTACCCGTAGAAACCTGTCGTGGAGAGCCCGTCGTTTCCCTTTGACGCGCGCTAAAGCTAACTAACGCACTCGCGTCAACACGAACGAGCGCGCACACGCACGTGGGTCACGAACGGGAGCACGTCTACTCGCGGGGGCGCGCTGACCCGTCGTACGTCCGTTTGGCGCCCTAAGGTCTTCTTAAGTCACTGGCTCCCTTCCATCCGTGCTGTCCAGTCTACAGCGTGTCCGTGACCTTGCTTTCTGTACCAGTACCTGTTACCTTGATCCTTGATACCCGGCTTGTTCTTTGACCTTGATCCGTTGCTGCCTGCCTACGTCCTCTGCTTGTCTGACCACGTCTCCGCCTCATCCTCTTGTACCTTGCTGATCGATTCCTGCTGACCCGGCCTGTACCCGACTCCGCTGTTCCTGTTTACCTGTTGGGGTTCCTGACGCCCACCTACCAGCCAGTCTCCGCACTTGTGCCTGCCTGCTACTGTGAAGTACCATCAGCTCTACCAACTTGCTGTCGGTGCCCAGCTGCTTATCCGGACCAGTCCTACCTGCCAGGCACTTGTGCCCCCTGAACTTTTGAATACCTGTCTCCATCTCCAGGGGTTCATTAGCCAGGGGATACGAGGGGCCGCTCCCTGCATTCCAGGCTCAACTACTAGGTACGTGACAGTACTGGACAGCCATGTCCGAGCCTGCGCAGGGAGCCTCCCCCATGGACGAGCTCTGCCACCACCTGGCCGGTCTTACCCAGGCAGTTAAGAGCCTACAGGAAGGCTACGGTAGACTGGAGGAACAAGTCCAGGCGCTATCCGCCTCTGCACCAGTCGCTCCTGGGGCCCATGCCCCGCCGTCAGTCGTGATGTTGCCACCCGAACCCAGGGTCCCAACTCCGGAACGATTCGCGGGAGACCGGAACAAGTTCAGGGCTTTCCGCAACTCGTGCGAACTCTATTTCGTCCTACAACCCAGGACCTTCTCCCTTGAGGCGACGAAATTGGGATTCGTCATATCTCTGCTAACCAATGAACCCCAGGCCTGGGCACACCGTCTGTTGGAACGGAAGGACCCAACTTTAGACTCCATGGACACCTTCTTCCAGGCAATGTCCAGGCTCTATGAGGATCCCCAACTCGCCGCAACCGCAGAAGCAGCCCTACATGCCCTGCAACAAGGTCGCAGACCTGTGGAAGACTACGTCTCAGAGTTCCGACGATGGAGTGCAGACACAGACTGGAACAACGCGGCCCTGCGGTATCAGTTCCGCATGGGCCTCTCCGAGGCTCTGAAGGATGAGTTGGCACATGTGGGTGTCCCTGAGACGCTGGAAGCCCTGATAGACACCTCTGTCCAGATTGACAGGCGTTTGAGGGAGCGCCGCCAAGAACGATCCTCCACAACTTCTCGTCCGATCTGGATGTTACCACGGGTGCCTAGTCATCCAACTCCTCCTGTTCCAGTCGCATCCACATTGGACACCCCGGAGCCCATGCAGCTGGGGCTACTCCGCCCATCTCTGACTCCAGAAGAACTCCAGCGTCGCCGGGTCAACAACCTCTGTCTGTACTGCGGAGAACCAGGGCACTTTGTTCGCTCTTGCCCAGCTAAGATGCGTAAGTGCCTCCTTGTTCCACCTGTTCCCTCACCTGTGTTGCCTGATAACATCTCTCATCTAGCTGTTCCTGTTCTCTTACAGCTTCCAGGAAGGACTGTCTCAACCCACGCAGTTATTGACTCCGGGGCATGCAGTGGCTTTGTAGACTCGTCCTTCGCCCGAAAGAACAGGATTCCCCTTAGACCGAGAGAGAAGGGGCTCTCGGTATACCTGGCTGACGGATCTACCTTGGGATCAGGACCAGTAACCCAGGAGACCAGTCCTCTACCCGCTGTCATTGCCGGGACTCACCAAGAACTCCTTTGCCTAGACGTCATCCAGTCACCTCTGTTCCCCATCATTCTGGGCATGCCTTGGTTGAAGGCACACAACCCACGCATTGATTGGGCCACCGGAATAATTGAATTTCCCTCGGACTACTGCCACCAGCATTGTTGCCCGACCCCCAACGGGGACTCCTCGGTCCTTCTCTGTCTGGATTCGGATGATGAAACCCGACAAGCTGTACCTAAGGAATACCATGCTTTTCTGGACGTCTTCAGTAAGAAGGGGGCAGAGACTCTCCCTCCCCATAGGCCATATGATTGCCCTATTGAACTGCTCCCGGGGGCAGAAATCCCCTTCGGAAGGATCTTCCCCCTATCCGAATCCGAACTGAGTACCCTGAAGTCCTATTTGGACGATAACCTTGAAAAAGGATTTATCCGACCCTCTACCTCCCCAGCTGGCGCTGGGATTTTCTTCGTGGAAAAGAAGGACCACTCCCTGCGCCCATGTGTGGACTATCGGGCTCTAAACAAGATCACCATTAAAAATCGCTACCCCCTGCCATTAGTACCTGAACTTTTCCAGAGACTGGGTTCCGCTAAGTTGTTCACAAAGCTGGATCTTCGGGGTGCCTACAACCTCGTCCGTATCAGAAAGGGCGATGAATGGAAAACAGCCTTTCGTACCTGTTTCGGACACTACGAATACTTAGTGATGCCATTCGGGTTGTGTAATGCCCCAGCCACGTTCCAGCATTTTGTCAATGACATTTTTAGAGATTATCTTGATTTGTTTGTGATTATTTACTTGGATGACATCCTAATTTTTTCCTCCACTCTAGCCACCCACAGAGAGCATGTTAAGAAAGTTCTGACCCGCCTCCGCCTTCACGGCTTGTACGCCAAGCCCGAAAAATGTGTTTTCGAAAAGGAGAGTATCCAGTTCCTCGGCCTGGTTATCTCGGTTAGAGGGGTAGAGATGGATCCCCAGAAGATCTCTGCAATCCAGGACTGGCCTGCCCCCTCCGATAGAAAGGGAGTTCAGCGATTTGTGGGCTTCGCCAACTTCTATCGTAAGTTCATAAAGGGATTCTCCTCTATTATCGCCCCCATTACCGGGCTGACCAAGCAGGGCCAAAGGTTCCGTTGGACCCCTGAAGCACAAGAGGCCTTCAAAACCCTGAAGGATTTGTTTGTCTCAGCCTCGATCCTGAAACACCCGGATCCCGCTCTACCGTATACCCTTGAAGTTGACGCTTCAGAAGTAGCAGTCGGAGCTATACTTTCCCAGAGGCAGGGACCCAAGTCCTTACTCCACCCGGTCGCTTTCTTCTCTCGCAAATTATCAGAGGCCGAAAGAAATGACGACGTCGGTGATCGCGAGCTATTAGCGATCAAGTCTGCACTCGAGGAGTGGCGCTACCTGCTGGAGGGGGCTATCCATCCAATCCTGGTCTATACGGACCACAAAAACCTGGAATATTTAAAGACAGCTAAGAGATTGAAGCCTCGTCAGGCCAGGTGGGCACTCTTTTTCTCAAGATTTGTATTCCACATTACTTACCGTCCCGGATCCAAGAATACGAAGCCAGACGCTTTATCCCGCATGTTTAGTCAGCCGGAAAACTTGCCACCTATCGACACCATTCTTTCTGCTGGAAACTTTCTTCTGCTCCAAGGAGATGTGGTGTCTCAAGTCAAGCAAGCCTCTATAGGCGCTTCACCTCCACCCGGTGCCTCGTTGTCCTCCAATGATGACCTTATGTGGCATGGGAACAGGATCTTTGTCCCCCAGGCAGTTCGGACCCTGGTTCTGGCCTCCTGTCATCACCACCCTCTGGCTGGCCACTTTGGGGTATTCAAGACCCTGGAATTACTCAGGCGTACCTTCTGGTGGCCACGGATGAAGGACGACTGCAAGAAGTACGTACAGGCTTGCGCCACCTGTATTCGGAGTAAGGGCGACAAGTCAAGAGCCTGGGGCCTACTAAGACCGCTACCTGTTCCCGATAGACCATGGAGGATGATCTCCATGGATTTTATCGTCGAACTTCCCCCTTCGGAGAACCATACAACGATCTTTGTCGTAGTCGATAGACTCACTAAGATGGCTCACTTCTTGCCCATGAAGGGCACCCCCTCAGCCGCAGAGACAGCTAACGCCTTTGTGAGAGAAATAGTGAGACTTCACGGCATCCCCGCCAACATCACGTCTGATAGGGGGGTGCAGTTCACCTCAAGATTTTGGAGGGCGCTCTGTGGAACTCTGAAGATCGACCTTTGCATGTCCTCAGCCTACCACCCGCAGACCAACGGTCAGACCGAGAGGACGAATCAGACATTGGAGCAGTACCTTCGCTGTTTTTCGTCCTTCTCGCAAGACGACTGGGTCTCCCTGTTACCAATGGCCGAGTTCGCCTACAATAACACAATCCATTCAGCCACCAAGCAATCCCCCTTTTATGCGAACTTCGGGTTCCATCCGTTGTTTTTGTCTGGCAGTCTTCCCGAGTGTTAGGTACCAGCGGTTCAGAAGAGACTTAACTTCTTTGAAGAAAATAACAAGCTCTTACGAGAAACCCTGGCCAGGTCACAAGAGCATAACAAGAAAGTCTTCGACAGAAGGAGAAGAGGGGAGCTGGATCTTAAGGTCGGGGATCGGGTCTGGTTGTCCACCTTAAATCTTTGGCCGCGTACACACGCGGGGACTGTTCGCTCAACTTTGTCCATCAAACAGTTTCAGCGAACAGTCCGCTCAAAATTAGCATGGACGGACTTGCCCACACACGACGAACGAACAGTTTGCTGAAACCGTGCGCGATGACGTGAACGGCACGTACGACGGGACGGAAAATACGACGTCCTATACACTGCATTACAACTTTCGGCGTGTAAATCCTTTCTGAGCATGCGCGGAACTTAGTTTGACGAACAAGCCTACACACGCGGGGACTGTTCGCTGAAACCAAGTTTCAGCGGACAGTTTTTCGGAATTTCCGAAAAACTTTGTTCAGCAGACTGTTCGCTGAAACTGTCCGCTGAAAGCCCACACACGGGCGGACTGTCCGCCGAAACACTGTTCAGCGGACAAAGTTGGGCGAACAGTCCCCGCGTGTGTACGCGGCCTTAGACTGTCCTGTCCCTCCAAGAAGTTGGGCCCGAAATTCCTGGGTCCCTTCCCGATCAAGAGGAAATTAAATGACGTGGCATTTGAACTAGAACTTCCTGAATCCGTCCGAATTCATCCAGTGTTCCACGTATCGCTTCTCAAACCTGCAGTCGCGGACCCCTTCACTGACAGGACCTCCTGTCCCCCGGAACCTGTGTTGGTCAATGGGGAGATTGAGTTTGAAATCGAGGCCATCCTGGACTGTAGGAAGAGAAAGAACCAGGTCCAATTCTTAGTCAAGTGGAAGGGTTACGGACCCGAAGAGAACTCCTGGGAGCCAGAGGCTAACATTCATGCCAAGAGACTCATCCGTGCTTTCAAGAACTCCCACCCGAACAAGTTGGCTCAGTTGGGCATCCGGAGGCTGCCCCTTGGGGGGGGGCAATGTCACGATCACTCTGACGTTTCAGCCATACACAGGAGACTTACCCGTAGAAACCTGTCGTGGAGAGCCCGTCGTTTCCCTTTGACGCGCGCTAAAGCTAACGAACGCACTCGCGTCAACACGAACGAGCGCGCACACGCACGTGGGTCACGAACGGGAGCACGTCTACTCGCGGGGGCGCGCTGACCCGTCGTACGTCCGTTTGGCGCCCTAAGGTCTTCTTAAGTCACTGGCTCCCTTCCATCCGTGCTGTCCAGTCTACAGCGTGTCCGTGACCTTGCTTTCTGTACCAGTACCTGTTACCTTGATCCTTGATACCCGGCTTGTTCTGTGACCTTGATCCGTTGCTGCCTGCCTACGACCTCTGCTTGTCTGACCACGTCTCCGCCTCATCCTCTTGTACCTTGCTGATCGATTCCTGCTGACCCGGCCTGTACCCGACTCCGCTGTTCCTGTTTACCTGTTGGGGTTCCTGACGCCCACCTACCAGCCAGTCTCCGCACTTGTGCCTGCCTGCTACAGTCAAGTACCATCAGCTCTACCAACTTGCTGTCGGTGCCCAGCTGCTTATCCGGACCAGTCCTACCTGCCAGGCACTTGTGCCCCCTGAACTTTTGAATACCTGTCTCCATCTCCAGGGGTTCATTAGCCAGGGGATACGAGGGGCCGCTCCCTGCATTCCAGGCTCAACTACTAGGTACGTGACAGAGCACCGAAAGCTGAAAATTGGTCTGGTTATTAAGGGTGTTTAAGTGCCCAGTGGTCAAGTGGTTAATCTGTTGTCTTCACTAGGGATGAGCCGAACACCCCCCGGTTCGGTTCGCACCAGAACTTGCGAACGGCCCCCACGTTCGTTATGAACGTTAGAACCCCATTGAAGTCTATGGGACTCGAACGTTCGAAATGGAAAGTGCTAATTTTAACGGCTAATATGCAAGATACTGTCCTAAAAAGGGTTTGGGGACCTGCCTCCTGCCTCAGGGGACATGGGTCAATGCAAAAAAAAGTTTTAAAAACGGCCGTTTTGGCGGGAGCACTGATTTTAATGACGATTAAAGTGAAAAAAAAAGTGAAATATTCCTTTAAATATGGTGCCTGGGGGGTGTCTGTAGTATGCCTGTGAAGTGCCACGTGTTTCCCATGTTTAGAACAGTCCCTGCACCAAATGACATTAAACGGAAATAACACCATTTAAAACTGCTTGCGGTTTTAATGTTATATCTGGTTCCTGCAATATGGTTGAAAATCATTGAGAAAAATGGCATGGG
This sequence comes from Lithobates pipiens, assembly GCF_037356315.1. Taxonomy (NCBI): domain Eukaryota; kingdom Metazoa; phylum Chordata; class Amphibia; order Anura; family Ranidae; genus Lithobates; species Lithobates pipiens. The sequence goes on from NW_027507787.1 coordinate 27,153,082, forward strand.
TAGCCCTCCCTGCCCATTACCAGCCTATTTGGGTCTTGTACGCATATTAAGGGGAACCCTGTACCCATATTAAAAAAAGGAAATGCGTGTGGCCCCCAGGCCCTATATACTCAGAACAGCAGTATACAGGCGGTGCAAACAAGACAGGGACTGTGTAGGTTTGTTGTGTTAAGTTGAATCTGTTTGTTATTTTCAACTGGTACATTTTTAAAATGTAGCTCCAGTCAAAAAAACTATTTTTAAGCTTTTTAGAAAACATAGGGAAGGGTTATCACCCCTGTATAATTTGTTTTGTCGTCCGTCTTTTTTCATCTCACTTGCTGCTGTCTCCTTGCGTTTGCAAGTAGGAGATGTTTGTAAGTTGGATCTTTGAAAGTAGGGGCCTGCCCTATATTATAGTGGTATGTACTGGGTACAGAGCACGCAGACAGCACACACTATCTCCTAACACTACTGACTGCAAGCTCTATTATTAACCACTTGACTACTGGGCACTTAAACACCCTTAATAACCAGACCAATTTTCAGCTTTTGGTGCTCTCACATTTTGAATGACAATTACTCAGTCATGCAACACTGGACCTATATGAAATGTTTGTCCTTTTTTTCACACAAATAGAGCTTTCTTTTGGTGGTATTTAATCACCTCTCAGTTTTTTATTTTTTGTGCTATAAAAGAAAAAAGACCAGAAATTCTGCGAAAAAATGAATTTTTCTTTGTTTCTGTTATAAAATTTAGCAGATTAGTAATTTTTTCTTCATAATTTTTTTTTTACTGGTTACATGTTTTGAGTTGCAGAGGAGGTCTAGGACTAGAATTATTGCTCTCGCTCTAACGTTCTCGGCGATACCTCACATGTGTGGTTTGAACACCGTTTTCATATGTGGGCGGGGCTTACGCAATGCGTTCGCTTCTGCATGCGAGCACATGGGGACATGGGCGCTTTAATTTTTATTTTATTTTTTTTATTGTTCATTTTACTTTATTTATTTTAGTTTGACATTTTTTTCCCCAAAAATATATTTTTGATCACTTTTATTCCTATTACAAGGAATGTAAACATCCCTTGTAATAGGAATATGGGGTGACAGGTCCTCTTTACAGTGAAATCTGGGGGTCAATATGACCCCACATCTCACCTCTAGGCTGGGAAGCCTGAAATAAAAAATAAAAAAAAGATTCTGGCTTTGATCGTACTGGCGAGTTGGTAGAAGCACCGGAGGGTGGTGAGGGGTGGGGGGCGTCTATGGCTGGGTATTTCAGGGTATCACCGAGTATGGCTGGGTATCTCTGAGTATGGCTGGGTATGGCAATTTATGGCAGGGTATTGCAGAGTATTGGCGGGGTATTGGCGGGGTACTACAGAGTAATAGCAGGGTACTGCAGAGTATTGGGGAGTACTACAGAGTAATGGCAGGGTACTGCAGAGTAATGGGGGTTACTGCAGAGTAATGGGGGGTACTGCAGAGTAATGGCAGGGTACTGCACTGCAGAGTAATGGCGGGGTACTGCAGAGTAATGGCAGGGTACTGCAGAGTAATGGCAGGGTACTGCAGAGTAATGGCGGGTACTGCAGAGTATTGGGGGGTACTGCAGAGTAATGGGGGTTACTGCAGAGTAATGGGGGGTACTGCAGAGTAATGGCAGGGTACTGCAGAGTAATGGGGGTTACTGCAGAGTAATGGGGGGTACTGCAGAGTAATGGCAGGGTACTGCAGAGTAATGGGGGGTACTGCAGAGTAATGGCAGGGTACTGCAGAGTATGCACTGGTATTGCAGAGTATTGGCAGGGAATTGAGGGGTTAAATTCGGTGAGCAGCGATGTGGGCACTGCAGATGCAGCCCACATCGCTGCTGACACCGATCTCTTTCCCCTCCGCTGTACCGATCGGTACAGAGAGGGGAGGGAGGAACCGGCGTCATAACATGACGCCGGTTTGTTTACAAGTGATCACTCCGTCATTTGACGGAGCGATCACGTGGTAAACGGCCGCGACGAGCGGCCGTTTACCGTGATCCGTGATGCGCCGGGTCCTGTGGACCCGGCGGTCACGGATGCTCTCGAGTGCGCGCCCCAGGGGGCGCGCGAGAGCAGAATTCTGGGAGGCCATTAATTAACGGCCTCTCAGAGTTAAACAACCGCCCTGAAGCCGTTAATCGGCAATGGGCGGTTGTTAAGTGGTTAAAGATAGATCACTAGCTAGCTATATAGGTGAGGTGAATATAGTGTAGTGGTATATACTGCGGTCAGGGCACAGACAATAACCACTACACAAGAGCAAGATAGGAAATCCGCCAAAAACGATTGGTGTGTAACTGTGTTGAAGGTACACAGAACACCCACTGCTTCAGATGCCAACACACTACACGAGGCCGCCTCAAAGGCGGCCTTATATAGTGTGGGGCGTGCACTACACAGCCTGAGCTATGATTGGCCACAGGCAGGATGCCTGTGGCCAATCATGGCTCTCCTCGCTGCTGGCGCTGCGATTGGCCAAGCATGCGGGGTCACAGTGCATGCTTGGCCAATCATGAGCCAGCAATGCACTGCGCCACCGCAGTGCATTGTGGTCCGCGCGCGCCACACGAATTTTGACGCGAACGGACCAAGAGTTCGGATTTCGTCGAACGGACGAACAGCCAATGTTCGAGTCGAACGTACGTTCGACTCGAACACGAAGCTCATCCCTAGTCTTCACTTCAGCTCAGTGTCAGTCTGTGTGTGGCTGCAGCAGCTTGCACAGGGAGATTTCTCTTAAGGTAAGAGATCTGGCAAATGCTTTTCTCCCCCCCTGAAGGGACCAGAAGGGCTAGGGAATCATCAGTGGTTGTATCCCCCCTTGTAATACCCCCCCACACAGGGAGGGGGATTGCGGAGGTCCTGAGTTTTGTTCCAACAGTTTGTTCCTTTGCCTGCTTATGTGATGGTCTCTGCCTCTCCCCCCCCCCCCTCCCCTCGTGTTGGGCCCGGGGTTCCCGTAAACCCAGGAATATTTTTTAAACGAAAAGGTAGGGGGGCAAGTTTATGAAGGGGCGGGGCCTAGGTGCGGCACCGTGTGTTTGGTATAATGCATCTTAATAAGCCAGTGTCTCCTGTATTTCCCCAGGTAAACAGACATAGTCACCATCCTCACATTTGCACTCCATCGCTCGACTGCCTGCCCTCACGAGCACAGGCACCTTTTATTTATCGGCAACAAAAAGGAATGACAAACAGAAAGTCATGGCCCCAACAGCAAATCGCTTCCTCTATGCAAAATGACCACACAGGAAATTACACCACTAAAGGGGAAGGCATCCACAGGAGTGGGAGGGAGAAGTGCACATGTCTCATCCACTTGAGGCATGTACACTGCCGTCCACCCAGCCACATGCATGCACATCCACCATTTGGTCAGCATGGAGCCCACTCAATACTGCTCAGTGTAACCAGTATCTAGTAAGATCATTCTACCTGTTCTTACAGGCTTGAGATGAGCTGCAGGGACATTGCTATACTGCTGTTGTCAATATACGATATGAGTATACCAACAAGGCAGATATAAATGTCCTCTTATTGAAGGAGATATGTATCCAAAAAGGGATAGCATAGCCACAACAGAGATATAATATGTTTCTGAATGAATGAATGAATGAAATACTTATATAGCGCACAATGCGAACTGAATCGCCTCTAGGCGCTGTGGCGAGCTTTGATCATCTGCTAAAAGAGGAAGGTCTTGAGTTTTTTCCTAAAAGCCAGGTGATTTTCTTCCAGGCGGATGTTGATTGGTAGAGCATTCCATAGCCGAGGCCCTTGGACAGCGAATCTCCGATCCCCCTTGGATTTATACCGGGCTTTGGGCACGAGGAGGAGGTTTTTGTTGGCTGATCGAAGACTGCGGTTTGGTGTGTAAGGATTTATTTTCGCCATTAGGTATTGCGGAGCTTCTCTATGCACGCATTTGTGGGTGAGGCAAAGGGTCTTGAACGTGATCCGATTTTTTACGGTTAGCCAATGTAAGCTCCTCAGTGAAGGAGAAATGGATTCCCAGGGTTTTTTTCCTGTTATCAGCCTTGCCGCCGTGTTTTGGATCAGTTGTAATCGCGCAAGTTGATATTGTGGTAATCCTATGTAAAGTGAGTTTGCGTAGTCCAGTCGTGAATTAATGATTGTTCCAACTACCACTGCTTTGTCATTCTTTGGGATAAAAGGGATGAGTCTGCGAAGCATGCGCAGCAGATGGTGAGATCGACTGACTACTGCTCCTATTTGCGCATCCATTGACATTTGTGCGTCTAAAATAACCCCGAGACTCTTCGCTTTGGTCTTTGGGGAGATAGTCTGCCCAAAGACGGTTGGTGGAGACCAGGAGGTTTTGGTTGCGGGCTTATGATTTTGGTGTAAGATAAGAAGCTCTGTCTTTGATTGGTTCAGCTGGAGGGAGTTGGTGGTCATCCAGTCCTCTATTGATTTGAGGCAGTTTTCAAGTTGTTGTTGGTGATCTTTTTTTCCATTGATCCGGAAATAAAGTTGCGTGTCGTCAGCGTAAGAGTGGAAGCAGAGATCTGAGCATCTGATGATTTGAAGGAGTGGGCGAATGTAAATGTTGAAGAGAACGGGTGACAACGGAGAGCCTTGAGGGACTCCGCAGGTGACTGCCCGAGTTTCGGAGAGGAATTTTCCTAGTTTCACTGTCTGTGACCGATTTCCTAGGAAGGACGCGAACCAATGGAGATCTATGTCTTGGACTCCGGCTACTTCTGTGAGGCGGACGAGTAGAGTATTGTGATCTACTGTATCAAACGCTGCACTTAGGTCTAGCAGTACGAGGAGACACGGCTCTCCGTCATCTGCTGCTTCGAGGGCGTCATCCCAAATCTTGAGGAGAGCCGTTTCTGTTCCATGACCCGGGCGGAAGCCTGATTGCAGCGGGTCCAGGAGTTTGTGAGTATCCAGGTGAAGTTGTAGCTGATGTACTACAGCTTTCTCCATGATCTTAGAAATGGTGTTGAGGCTTGTAATTGGCCTACGGTTGTTTGGATCCTGAGGGTCCAGGTTTGGTTTCTTGAGTAGAGGTTTGACAATGCCTTGTTTGAGGATGCTGGGAACAATCCCTTCGTGGAATGATCGGTTTATGAGGTGGGTTATGGTTGGAGCCACGATGTCGGAGCATTCTTTGAGTAGTTTTGTGGGGATGATGTCAATGGGTGAGGTACTGTCACGCAGTTTATTAATGATGTTTTTTGCGGTGTCTACAGTAATTGGGGATAGTGAAAATTTTGGCGGTTGCGGTATGTTGGTGCGGACATCCTTTTTATGTATTTGCTGGCTGAGGTTGGATGTTTTCTTCTGACAAATTGTTTCCCTGATGGTTTTGACTTTATCGATGAAAAAATCCGACAGTTTGTCACAGTAATCCTGGGATTCGCTTTCTGGGGGTTCTAGGCACACCGGATTCATTGATTGATTAACCAGTTTAAACAGTTCCCGTGGTTGGTTTGCGGCCGTTGAGATTGTATATGAGAAGTGGTCCTTTTTGGCTTTGAAGATTGCTTTCCGATAATTCTCTGTCAGACCTTTGTAGTTAAATAGGTTTTCCTCGGTGGGATTTCTTCTCCATGTTCTTTCCGCTCTTCTGCGTTCTTGCTTTAGTACGGAGAGGGAGCTATTAAACCATCCAGCATTTTTCTTCCTGATGAGAGCCCTGCGTTTTGGTGCTACCGAGTCTGCTGATTGCAGTAATGCCTTGTTCAGGGAGTTGAGTGTTTCCTCCGTAGAGTGGTTTAAGGTTATTGTAGATATTTTTTTGGACAGAGTGGTTTTGAAGGCTTCGGAGTACAGTTTTTTATGCGATCTGGTCCAGTGCGTTGTTACAGGTTTCCGTTTTGCGTTGGTGATGTTGGTAGTGATTTTGAATTTGATGGCGTGGTGATCCGTCCATGGCAGAGTTATGTTGTCGAGTATGTTGACGTCGATGTTCTGTTTGAAAATGAGGTCCAGGGTGTGTCCTGACCCATGCGTGGGAGTCTTTATCAGTTGCTGTAGACCCAGTTCTTCTAGTTGATTGATGCAGGCAGTCGCGATGGGGTCTTTAGGCTCGTTTGCCCAAAGGTTGAAATCTCCGAGTGCCAGGAAATTTTTCTCTCGTTATGCAGACTTCACTTCTCTAATGTGCACAGACATTTGAAGGCAAGAAGACCAGTGCATTGCGCTTGATACTTACAAACCGGCAAACTCCCACACATATACAGAACACGTTTCCAAGCCCATAAGAAGGTTTTCATACTGACAGTTCTACTGCTGGTCCCGATTCAACCCAAGTGCGCTCTGCTAGAGCGCTCCTGTCAGGACTGGCTTAGCCCTCCTTCTCTGGGCTGGCTGCTCAGCTGTCGGCTAATTGCCAGCTCTCATCTCTCTCCACAGTTACCAGCTGTTCCTGATGGTGCTCGTCTGACCTGCCTACTTAAAGCTGTCCAGCTCACTTCACCTCTGCCTTGGTCACATCACAAGAAACCATCTCCTGCGGTTCTGTTTAATGACTGGCTTGCTGACATCCCTTCTGGCTCCTTATCCTGCTTGCTGTTGCTCTACTTGGATCCCTGACTTCTGGCCTAGCTGATTACCCAATCTGGTTATTGAACTCTGGCCTGGATGACTACTTGATCGGTTACTGGCTATGCTTTGACTATGCTTTTTCTATTTACCTTTTTATTTTTATTTAATAAACAAGTGTGATTTAATTGTACTTCTGTCTTGGTCTGATTCATGGTTTCTGACAGCTCCTTGGTTAAATCAGACACAGATGACAATCTATAAAACACACATCCTAGAATAAAATGTACACATCATATGTCTAATGGCTAGGCCACTAGTGGAAATCAACGACCAGTTTTGAAAAGGCCTTTTGTTATGACAAATTCATCACAGCTAACATCTACAGGCTATATGAACAACATTATATTAAAGACCTCACACATCTAATAAAGATAAATTTGATTATGTATCCTGTGAACTTCCATGATCCCATGATTTATAATGAAAATGTATGTCATATGACCCTGCTCCAGTTATTAGGTTAGGTTTCATACATGCAATGCATATATATATATATATATATATATATATATATATATATATATATATATATATATATATATTACAGTATGGCACAAAAGTGAGTACACCCCTCACATTTTTGTAAATATTTTATTATATCTTTTTTTATATCTTTTCATGTGACAACACTGAAGAAATTACAGTTTGCTATAATGTACAGCTTGCATAACAGTGTAAATTCCCTGTCCCCTCAAAATAACTCAACACATAGCCATTGATGTCTAAACTGCTGGCAACAAAAGTGAGTAAACCCCAAAGTGAAAATGTCCAAATTGGGCCCAAAGTGTCAATATTTTGTGTGATCACCATTATTTTCCAGCACTGCCTTAACCCTCTTGAGCACGGAGTTCACCAGAGCTTCACAGGTTGCCACTGGAGTCCTCTTCCACTCCTCCATGACAACATCACAGGACTGGTGAATGTTAGAGACCTTGTGCTCCTCCACCTTCCATTTGAGGATGCCCCACAGGTGCTCAATAGGGTGTAGGTCTGGAGACATGCTTGCCCAGTCTATCACCTTTACCCTCAGCTTCTTTAGTAAGGCAGCGGTCATTTTGGAGGTGTGTTTGGGGTCGTTATCATGTTGGAATTCTGCCTTGTAGCCCAGTGTCCGAAGGGAGGGGATCATGGGGCCCCCAGGCAATAGATTATGGGGCCACACAGTATACACACACAGACACACAATATACACACACAGTATGCACACACAGAATACACATACACACACTGAAAAGGTACTAGAGAGGCGGGGCAGCTATAATCTTGGGATTTTTTTAAAAATACAGATTTTTACATACTGTCCCTGGTTTTATTCAGGCTGGCAACCCTGATGGGGCCCCTTAGTGGCATGGGGCCCTCGGACAGTGCCCGAGTGCCCGAATGGTCAGTCCACCCCTGGTCACAGTACATGTTGGCACTCATGGTTCCCTCAATGAACTGTAGCTCCCCAGTGCCAGCAGCACTCATGCAGCCCTAGACCATGACACTCCCACCACCATGCCTGACTGTAGGCATGACACACTTGCCTTTTTACTCCTCACCTGGTTGTCGCCACACATGCTTCACACCATCTGAACCAAATAAGTTTATCTTGGTTTCATCAGACCACAGGACATGGTTGCAGTAATCCATGTCTTTAGCTTGCTTGTCTTCAGCAAACTGTTTACGGTCTTTCTTGTGCATCATCTTTAGAAGAGGATTCCTTCTGGGATGACAGTCATGCAGATCAATTTGATTCAGTGTGTAGCGTATGTTCTGAGCACTGACAGGCAGCAATGCTGGCAGCACTCATACATCTATTTCTCAAAGACAACCTCCTGGATATGACGCTGAGCACGTGCACTCAACTTCTTTGGTGGACCATGGCAAGGCCTGTTCTTAGTGCAACCTGTCCTGTTAAACTGCTGTATGGTCTTGGCCTCCGTGCTGCAGCTCGGATTCAGGGTCTTGGCAATCTTCTTATAGCCTAGGCCATCTTTATGTAGATTTCAGGGACGGGCTCAGCTCTTCTTTCTCTGAGCTGGCCGCTCAGCTGTCAGCTAATTGCCAGCTCCTATCTCTCCACAGAGACTCACCTGTTGATGATATCCTGCTTGTCAGTCCTGCCTACTTAAGCCGTCCAGCCCAGATAGTCTTGTGATGTTGACCAAGACAAAGGCAGATATTATCTCCTGCATTCATGTTAAAGACTTGCTTGGCTGACATTCCTTCTGGCTCCAGATCCTGCCTGCTGTTCCACTACGCTGATCCCTGGCTCCCCGACTTTCTGGCTTGCCTGACTATCTATTCTGGTTACTGAACTTTGGCTATGTTTTGACGATGTTTGTTCTATTTACTTTTATTAAACAAGTGTGATTTAACTGTACGTCTGTCTTGGTCTGATTCACGGTTTCTGACAGTAGGCAAAGGCCATGAATTCAGAATATGCAGTCAATCCACTTGTTGGTAATATTTTTTCCAGATTGGATGAGCAGGATCACTGCATGGATCAGTTTGCCATAGTGTTACAAATGCTCCTGAATCACACAGCTCACCTGGAATTTCCCACTGTGGCTGCTCCAGTACAACCTGTGTTGCAGGCTGTCCCCTGCTGCTGCTGAGGCACCCACCTTGAGTATTACCTCTATAAGAGGTATGTCTGGTTCCGCTCTGCTTCTCCAGCGATTTGTGTGTGATCCAGTCTAATGCAGTGGGTTTCTCAACCAGGTTGAGATATACTTTGAGATGCTGCCCCAGGCGTTTCCCACAGACAGAAGAAAAGTAGGTTTTATGATATCTTTGCTTTTTGAGAGCCTTGGACTGTGCAAACTCTCTATGGGACCTGTTGTCTTGAGTTACCCTGAGTTTGTGACTTATTTTAAAAGGGTATTTGATGTTCCTGCACACTCTGCTTCTGCTGCCAAGTGCCTCATGTCCATCAAACTGAGTACGAGAACTGTTGCCGATTACGCCATTGAATTCTGTACTCTGGCAGCAGAGGTTGCTTGGAACAATGAGGCCCTCGTGGCTGCTTTTTCTCATGGTCTCTCGGATACCATCAAGGATGAGATAGCAGTTCGAGTTATACCCACTGAGCTGGAGAAGTTGATCATGTTTGCCATCCTCATTGACTCCAGACTCAGAGAGGCTCTCTTTTAAGGAGCGCTTGTAGAATCCTCCTGTACATTTGTCTCTGAGCTTTGCAGTTCCACCCTTGCCTCCCATGCCTCCTGGTACTGAGTCATTCAGTGAATGTGAACCCATGCACTTGTGCTTCACGCGTCTCTCTGTGGATGAGAGAACCCTTAGGAGGAGGGAGAGATTGTGCCTTTATTGTGGCCAGGCAAGTCACTTTTTGAAGTCTTGTCCTAGCTGTCCATGGAACGCCCAAACCTTGAGGTCCTGTCATGGACAGACCTTAGGTGGCGTTGTTTCATCCCCAGTTATCCAGAAGGATAAGCCCCTGGTTTCAGTTACCCTTTCTTGGGCTGAGTCTTCCATCGAGATACAAGCTCTAATTGACTCCGGGTGTGCAGGCCTGTTCATTGATGCTGCCTTTGTATGAAAGCACTCGATTCTGCTGCAGTTGCGTGACACTCCACTTGCCATTGAGGCTCTTGACAGGAGACCTCTACAGCCTGCCCATGTGACACATGAGACTATTCCATTATCCATGACAGTAGGGACTCTTCACCATGATAGTGTATATATAATTTTTCAACAATTATTTATATAGTTGAAAGATTGGAGGAAATCATAATTGGGTAAGAATTTAATCACGCTGCATAAGCTGCGCGAGAGGGTCGGGGAGACGGAGCGCAGGCTGGGCCAGGTGGAGGATGACATCCCCCCCCTCCAAATATCCGCCGAAAGAATGCAGCACCAGCTCTCCGCTGTCCTAGCTAAGCAGGGCGAGCTCGAGAACAGGATGAGACGCTCCAACCTTCGCTTTGTGGGGCTGCCTGAGAAAGCAGAAGGCAATGACCCCCCAGCATTCCTAGAGCGTCTATTGATCGCCAATTTTGGTCGTGAGGCCTTCTCAATTACCTTTGCGGTCGAGCGTGCCCACCGCCTGGCCTCTAGACCCCCGCCTCCTGGTGCTCCACCACGCACTTTCATCGCGAAGATGCTTAATTACCGCGACCGGGACACGGTCCTACGCCTCACCAGGGAAAAAGGTAACATCCCATATGAAGATAAGCGTATTGCGGTGTTCCCGGACTTTTCTGCGGAGATCCAGAAGAAGAGGGCCCAATTCACGGAAGTCAAGCGCCAGCTCCGCACCCGCCACCTGGTATACGCTATGATGTTCCCTGCACGGCTCCGAGTAGTGCGGGATGGCAAAGCTCACTTTTTTGAGGATCCCTCGGCCGCTCTTTCCTGGCTGGAACAACGCCCGGATGATGCCCCTGCTTGACTGATGGCTTCCGAGTGCCTTGGCCCTGTCTGCGATGTTTACTTATGATGGCCGGCTTCACCCCATGCAGTGAGTAACTTTGCACTTCTGCCACCTTCCCCTGTTTTGCTGGCCCCCTCCCTCTCCTTGATCCCTGGTTGCCTCTTTCATGCTCCTGCGTGCCTCCTGATCAACATCCGCATGCCCATGCTTCAGTCGCATGTTCTCCCTTTTTGTTTTGCTACACATGGGTCCCACCGTTCCTTAGACACTTTGGCAGCCGGGAAAATGGACACCGGTTTTGACTGAGACTTTTCCATGCCGTGTCCCCCTACCCGGCTGCACAGCACAGTTGACTCTTGTTCGCCCCTTCCCCCGGCTGGGAATGTGTCTGGCCATTCTCGCCCTGCGGATCTGGATTTTCCTCCTGCGGACCGAGATGGCCGGGCACGGCCCCTCCTGTCACTCCAAAGTGTGTTTCCCTGGCCGGCCTCAGTTCCCCTGTGGTTAGTGGGCTACTGTGTGTTCTGCCTGCCTTGCCGGTCCAGTGTAGGCACTGTTCTGCTCTATTTTACCAGTTTTAGTTTCTGTTTAATGTTTATGCACCATGCTTTTTTTATGTTTGTATTTTCTAATCCATGTCTGCCAATTGTCCCGCTGCTCGCCCCCGTGCCTCCAATACTGCGGAGGTTGTCCCTGACCTTGGTATATACTGAGCGGGCAGCCCCTGCGCAGGGTGGTGGTGGCGTGTCTGCCCTGTCTACTTTCCCTCGCAGGGGCTCCCTGACGGGGGTCGCTGGGTCTGTATGGCCACCATTTGTCTCCTTATTCCTGCATTGCACCTTCCAGTTGTTATGGCGACCCTTAAGGTAGTCACGTGGAACGTGCGTGGCCTGCGGGAAAAGTCAAAGAGGGTTGCGGTGCTCTCCCACCTCAAACAGATGCGGGCTGACATCATGGTACTTACTGAGACACATATCACGGGTCAGTTACAGCTATCCCTTAAAAAACCTTGGGTGGGGTGGATGTACCATGCCCCCTTTACTAATAATTCCAGCGGAGTAGCTGTCCTTGTAGCCAAGTCCGTTCAGTTCTGCCTTCACGATTTACGCTCTGACAGGCGGGGTCGCTATTTATTTCTGCACATCACGGCAGGGGGTCTTGAATTTTTGCTATTAGCTTTTTACATTCCCCCACCCTTCCAGTTTGAGGTCCTCCAGCACGGTGTTAATTTTATGTTGCGGCATCCCACGTTGCCGTCACTATGGCTGGGTGACTTTAACTCTGTAGTGTCCCCTGCCTTGGACAGACTCACCCGTTCCCAAGCCCCCTCCTCTCCCCCGGATCGGACCAGGTTCGGCAATTTTTTAGCCGAGTTTGCTCTGACGGACGTTTGGAGGTATAAACACCCCTCCCGCAGGGAGTATTCCTGTTTCACGCCAGCGCATGATGCAATGTCCAGAATAGACCTGATCCTGTGCTCCCCTACCCTGCTTCCATGTCTTTTGGATGCGGGGATTGGGACTAGGGTCTTGTCTGATCATTCGCCGTGCTGGACTCGGCTTCGCCTGCCCTCCGCACCGGCTTCCCGCTTGTGGAGGTTGAACCCGTTCTGGCTGACGGCTCTCCCCGATTTGGAGGCTGTCCAGAGGGAATGGGTTCATTATTTTCAGACAAATGCGGACTCTGCACCATTCGGGCTGGTTTGGGAGGCTTTTAAATTGCATGCCCGTATGTTTATGTCCATGCGCATTAACCAGTTTAAGAAATCCTCGGGGCTCGCTATCCAACAAGCTGAAAAGCTGCTGGTGGAGCTGGAAGGCGCATTTTTGGCGCATCCCACCCCCTCCAACTCCTCTAAACTACGGCTGCAGTCTAGGCTCACTGACCAATTACACCTGGATAGAGCGGGGAGAAAGGTTTTTTTCACCAAACAAAAAGTCTATGAATATGGGGAGAGGGCAGGGGGTCTGCTGGCTTACTTGGCTCACCTGGATCACGGCCCCCCGGTTGTGGTCCAGCTCATGTCTGCGGCGGGAATCACGCTGTCGGATCCACAGGAGGTAGCTCAGGAGTTTCGGCGCTTTTTTGCTGACCTGTACACTTCTGAGGCCTCTGGCTCCTTGGACGACTTGCGTGCCCTGCTGCAGACGGTGGATTTCCCTGTCCTCACTGACTCGCAGGTGGAGCTTTTGGAGGCTCCCATTACCGAGGACTGCATAGCGGAGGCTATAGCATGCCTGCCACCTTCTAAGGCCCCAGGGTCAGACGGCCTCCCTCGGGAGTTTTATAATCAGTTTCAGGAGACCCTACTCCCTAAGCTCCGCCAGCTGTACGCTCACATTTTTGACACCGGTGTACTCCCCCGCTCCATGAATGAAGCGCTGCTTGTCCTCATCCCTAAGCCTGGCAAGGACCCTCTCTACCCTGACTCCTACTGCCCCATCTCGCTCCTGCAACTGGACGTGAAGATTTTGGCCAAAATCCTCGCCCTCAGACTTAATAAGGTGATACTCCATCTCATACACACAGATCAGACCGGCTTTATGCCCCGCAAAAACACGGCCTTCAACTTACGCAGACTGTTTATGAATCTACAAGCTTCCCATGACAACGTGGGCACTAGGGTGGTTGTTAGTCTGGATGCCGCAAAGGCGTTCGACTTGGTGGAGTGGGGGTACCTGTGGGAGTGCTTACACAGCTATGGCTTTGGCCCTAAATTTGTGCGCTGGATACAGCTTCTCTATCCGGCCCCCACTGCCCGAGTTCTCGTCAATGGTCAGATCTCTAGCCCCTTCCCTTTGACAAGGGGCACCCGCCAGGGATGCCCCATCTCGCCCATGCTGTACGCACTGGCGGTGGAGCCCTTGGCTCTGGCCATCAGAGCACACCCGGATATCCACGGTCTCCGCAAGGGCCAGCTGTCGGAGGTACTTAGCCTCTATGCGGATGACATGATGCTATATCTGGAGGATGCCGGCCCCTCCTTGGCGGCGGTTTTGGAGGTGGTTGGTCGTTTTGGGGTTTTTTCAGGTCTCCGCATTAATTGGTCTAAATCACAAATTCTCCCTATCGACCTCGCCGCCCCCACGTGTACGCAGGCCTCATTGCCTCTCGAGCGCACGGACCGCATTAAGTACCTCGGCATTCACTGCTCTCGTTCCCTCACAGACTACATTAATCTTAACCTCGAGCCCCTTTTTCACCTGTTGAAGCGGAAGACCCAGGTTTGGTCCAGGCTCCCTCTCGGGGTCATAGGCCGCTTGGGTCTTTTCAAAATGATTCTCCTCCCCAAACTCCTCTACGTTTTTTGGCATGCCCCAATCCGTATACCGTCGCGGCTGTTCCGCGATATGGAATCGATCCTTAACTCCTTTGTCTGGGGCTCTTCCAGGCACAAGCTGGCCTGGCAGACCCTCAAGTGTCCGGTCCGTCTTGGCGGCGCTGCGCTTCCCGACCTAGAGACGTACTACCTGGCCTCCCAACTCTCTCATTTTTATTACCTGAACACGCATGACAAGCTGAGATACTCCCTCCTGGTGTGCACCTCGGTGGCGGATATCATTGCGCACCCCTTCCAAATACTTTTTTGCAAACATAGAGCTAGCCCTGTTACGAACTGTCAGCGTACCATGATTGCGCACCACTGCCGATTGTGGAGTGTGGTGCGGTCTAGGTCCGGGGCACCCCCCCTGCATGCACATACGCCTCTCTGGGATAACCTTGATATCCCGGAGCTGCTGGGGATTCCGGATTATAAGCTGTGGATATGTAAAGGGGTTATCTATGTATCTCACTTCTACACACCTCAGGGTATTAAGACCTTCCAGGCACTTAAAGACGAGTTTGGCCTCCCGAATCAGGTGTTTTTCCGCTACCTGCAGGTCCGCCACGCCTTGCAGGCTCAATTCGGGAATTCGCCTCCGCTCCTGGTGTGTACCCCCTTGGCGGGCCTGGTTTTTGGCAATGACTCTTATAAGCTTACTTCCACTATTTATGCACACCTCCTCACTCCTCGGGTTACGACCCACGCATATAGTCTCAAACCTAAATGGGAGGTTGATGTTGGCCCGATGGAGGATGAGCAGTGGGGAGAGATACTATCGGTATCGGTGGAGGTGTCCCCTAAAATGTCGGATAGGTTGACGCACTTATACGTACTTCACCGAGCCTACATCACCCCTGGGCGGTTATCTAAGTACAGACAAGGATTTGACCCTGTATGTCCCCGTTGTGGCGACCAGGCCAGTACATTCTATCATCTCATTTGGACTTGCCCCCCCATCCAGAGGTATTGGGCTCAGATAATCCAGTTCCTACATGACCATATGGGGTCCCCCCTCACGCTCTGCCCACGACAATGTATACTCGGTCTCCTTCCCCTTCAAGATGAAAGTAAATATCTTAGAATATTCTTACAGGAGACCCTCTTCGCTGCTAGGATGCAGATAGCCAGATTGTGGCTTAGACCTGATCCCCCAACGCTCCAGCAGTGGAAGAGAGCTGTTAACCAAACTCTACCCTATAAAAGACTCATTTATGCCAACCGAGGTTGCCCTATGAAATTTCATAAGATTTGGGATGAATGGATGAATAGTCCTCATTGCTGCACGGGATAAACGTTGTGTGCGGTTGGTGGCAGTATTCCCCTTTAATAAATTCGCCTAGAGACTCTGTTATATGTATATGTGTATTACCTGTGGTCATGCTACTGTGTACACTGTATTTTCTAGTCTATCCTGCTGGACATGGACTGTGTCTTTCTTCATGGTGCTTGGCGCTTGTTGCGCCTTCCCCCCCTTTTTTTGTTTGAGTATTGCTATGTAGTCTTTTTTTATGTATGCTCAATAAACTTTACTCTGGTTAAAAAAAAAAAGAATTTAATCACGCAGGCAGAAAAGGTCTACTGCCAATTGCTGATTTCCAGACACAATCCCAGCATTTGAAGATTTGTGTATTTTTTTGGTTCTGCTGATTTTCACTATTGATTGACCAAAGTTAATCTGCACTTTGCCCGCCATCCAAGGCTAATCCACAAGTTTGCGTCACCCCCTCCCTCTTCGCTGCAGATACTAAACTTCCATAACAATTTTGTCATCATGAGCTACACTTCACCAGCTCACTAACTTGGAAATAGTTTTGGGCATTGGACATTTGGCCTGGTTCACACCTATGCATTTTTTAGTGCATTTTCAGTTTTGCAGAAACACATGATTTCCTATGGATGTAGTTCACATCTGTGTTGTTTATGGAAAAGGCCAGGGACTTCTTTCTGGTTTTTGGTTCCATAGACTTTAAAGCTGAGTTCCACCCAAAAATGGAACTTCCATTTTTCGTAATCCTCCCCCACTCCGGTGTCACATTTGGCACCTTTCAGGGGGGATGGGGGAGCAGATACCTGTATAATCCAGGTATTCACTCCCACTTCCGGGCATAGAAAGCCACAGTCCTTGCGGCTATCTATGCCATATCAGGCGCCTCCTCCATCCCCCCGCTGTCTTCTGGGAGACACACGGGTCCCAGAAGACAGCAGGGACCAGTGGGATCCTGCAATGCGACTCGCGCATGCGCAATAGGGAACCAGGCTATTCCCTTACCTAAGATGGTAGTGCCTCCACCCGAGAGCCGAAGGACAGATCGGCTTCGGGTGCTGACATCGCGGGCACCCTGGACAGGTAAGTGTCCATATATAAAAGTCAGCAGCTGCAGTATTTGTAGCTGATGACTTTTAAAAAAAAATTAATTCGGAGGAACTCCGCTTTAATGGATGAAAAGCA
Source organism: Lithobates pipiens (assembly GCF_037356315.1). Lineage (NCBI taxonomy): Eukaryota > Metazoa > Chordata > Amphibia > Anura > Ranidae > Lithobates > Lithobates pipiens. The sequence continues at coordinate 27,169,833 of NW_027507787.1, forward strand.
TGTATTGAAAAAATGCAAAAGGCACCTGCAACCTGCATAAGTGTGAATCAGGCCTTATACCTTATCATAGCTCCCAACTGTCCCTAATTTCGAGGGACTATCCCTGATTTGGAACAATGTCCCTCTGTCCCTCATTTCCACTCATTTGTCCCTCATTTTGGTCTGAGCTATATAGCTGTATATAAAATTCACTTTTTATCTATGAAAAAGTGTTTTCCAGTGCTAAACCTTTCTAAATAGCTGCATTTGCAGGAATAATAGTGGTTAAAAAAAGCACTTTTGGGTTTAACCAATCTTGTTTTTTTTAACAATTCTCCTTTAAGGGGGTGTGGCAAGGGGTGTGCCTTATGCCTGCATACTTTTGCCGATAGGTTCCCTCATTCCCATTTCAAAAAGTTGGGAGGTATGCATAATAACTACACTGCTTGTATATTAGGTATTATGGCCAAGCCTCTGCGCCTATAGCCTCCTTTTCTTGTTTACACGATGTGGAACCCTTGGCTTTTCTTATGAACATCCTGGAAAATCGGAAAATGACCACTAAAGAGAGACCTGTATGTGACGAGTGTTACACCTTACCACACGGATCTCAAACTCAGTTTAATTGTTGGCTGCATCAGTTGTATGGTGGCAATCAAAGGATCATTTGTTCCTGTAAGACTATGTATCTACTCTTTTATTACATACAGAGTGAAGAGTTCAGGAGTTCACTAAGTACAGGGTGCAGAGTTTAGGGGTACACTGTGTTCAGAGTGCATGGTTTAGGGGGACGCTATGCACAGAGTGCAAAGTTTAGGGCTGGGCACCCCCTCCCTATATAGGTGGCTCTACTACCAACCTGTGAAGGTGGCTCTCTCTACTACCTGTATATTTGGCTCTGTGTAGGTGTTGGTGTAGGTGTAGGTGGCGCTGCCTGGCAAGGAGATTGCGCTCAGATGCTGGAGATCTATCCCAGCCGTGCCCCACCATGAGGGATCTGTTACATATGGAAGCCGCTGAATGCAAAACTGTCCCTTGCAAACATAAAAGGCTTCTGTGTTTACAAGAGACAACGGGGAGCAGAGGGTGAGAGTCGGGGATTGGTGGAATGGCTGTGTGAGAGTCACAGCCTTGTGACATATGTGCCTTACCACATGTGGTGGAAGAACATTGTGGTGTGGTGTTCAAAAAATATGGATAACTCTACTTGTCTTCTGATAAGAGATAAAATATCGCAAGTTTTTTGTTTTCACACTTCACTGGATGGCGGACTTTTGAGTACGTTTTTTTTTATTTTCTGGACATGGTGGACTGGATTTTTGTATTTTCTTCAATATATTATTTTATGAATTGATTTTCCATGTAACATCTTTTAGTATGCTAGCAGCTGAGATTGGATTGCACCCAGTAGTGCGATTTCACCTTTAGTATTTAAAACCTGCAGCCAGTAATGAGATTTCCTCTAAAAGTCCCCTGAGTGGCTCTACAACCACCCGATCACTTTTACAGGGCGTGGAAGGGGCCCCTTGCCCACCGCAGCCTGCTGCTCGACTCTCTGGTGCGATCAGGGAGCCCTGTATCATATCAGCTTAGCACAGAGAAGGGGAAGGTACATCTGTTTCTTAGTCCTCTCTGTGACAAATAAAGCCAGAAGCGACAAAGGTTTAGTCACTTATGGTTTCGGTTTGTGGTTTACAAGCTGACTAGGCAAGCATCTGATCAAGCTGATCTCAGTTTGATCAGATGCTTTTGAGGGCAAAGGAGAGGCAGATCTAGGGTCTAAAAGACCCCAGATGTTTAAGCAAAGAGAACCTCTCATGGCCCATGTCATCACAAGGGATATTGTGATAGCAATAAAGTTGAACAAAGTTGAAAAGAAATTTAAAGAGACTGTAAAAAATAAATGTACATAAAATAATAACTTTAAAAAAAATTGAAGATACCCCATCTCCCTGTGTTCATGTGCAAATGTGAACGCGCATGTAGGTTCCACACACATACAGTGGTGTGAAAAAGTGTTTGCCCCCTTCCTCATTTCCTGTTCCTTTGCATGTTTGTCACACTTAAGTGTTTCGGAACATCAAACCAATTTAAACAATAGTCAAGGACAACACAAGTAAACACAAAATGCAATTTGTAAATGAAGGTGTTTATTATTAAAGGTGAAAAAAAATCCAAACCATCATGGCCCTGTGTGAAAAAGTGATTGCCCCCCTTGTTAAAACATACTATAACTGTGGTTGTCCACACCTGAGTTCAATTTCTCTAGCCACACCCAGGCCTGATTATTGCCACACCTGTTCACAATCAAGGCATCACTTAAATAGGAGCTGCTTGACACAGTAAGGTCCACCAGAAGATCCTTAAAAGCTACACATCATGCCGAGACCCAAAGAAATTCAGGAACAATTGAGAAAGAAAGTAATTGAGATCTATCAGTCTGGGAAGGGTTATAAAGCCATTTCCAAAGCTTTGGGAATCCAGCGAACCACAGTGAGAGCCATTATCCACAAATGGCGAAGACATGGAACAGTGGTGAACCTTCCCAGGAGTGGCCTGCCGCCCAAAATTACCCCAAGAGCGCAGCGACGACTCATCCAAGAGGTCACAAAAGACCCCACAACAACGTCCAAGGAACTGCAGGCCTCACTTGCCTCAGTTAAGGTCAGCGTTCATGCCTCCACCATCAGGAAAAGAATGGGCAAAAATGGCCTGCATGGCAGAGTTCCAAGGAGAAAACCACTGCTGAGCAAAAAGAACATCAAAGCTCGTCTCAATTTCTCCACAACACATCTTGATGATCCCCAAGACTTTTGGGACAACATTCTGTGGACCGATGAGACAAAAGTGGAACTCTTTGGAAGGTGTGTGTCCAAGTATATCTGGCGTAGAAGGAACACTGCATTTCATAAAAAGAACATTATACCAACAGTAAAATATGGTGGTGGTAGTGTGATGGTCTGGGGCTGTTTTGCTGCTTCAGGACCTGAAAGACTTGCCGTGATAAAAGGAACTATGAATTCTGCTGTCTACCAAGAGATCCTGAAGGAGAATGTCCGACCATCTGTTCGTGTACTCAAGCTGAAACAAACTTGGGTTCTGCAGCAGGACAATGATCCTAAACACACCAGCAAGTCCACCACCGAATGGCTGAAGAAAAACAAAATGAAGACTTTGGAGTGGCCTAGCCAAAGTCCTGACCTGAATCCTATTGAGATGTTGTGGTATGACCTTAAAAAGGCCGTTCCTGATCGAAAACCCTCTAATGTAACTGAATTAGGACAATTCTGCAAAGATGAGTGGGCCAAAATTCTTCCAGGACACTGTAAAAGCCTCATTGCACGTTATCGCAAACGCTTGGTTGCAGTTGTTGCTGCTAAGGGTGGCCCAACCAGTTATTAGGTTTAGGGGGCAATCACTTTTTCACACAGGGCCATGATGGTTTGGATTTTTTTTCACCTTTAATAATAAACACCTTCATTTACAAATTGCATTTTGTGTTTACTTGTGTTATCCTTGACTATTGTTTAAATTGGTTTGATGTTCCGAAACACTTAAGTGTGACAAACATGCAAAGGAACAGGAAATGAGGAAGGGGGCAAACACTTTTTCACACCACTGTATGTAAACGATGATTGCACCACACATGGGAGGTAATGTCAGATTTAGAGCAATGATTTTTGCATCAGACCTCCTGTGTAACTCTTAACTGGTAACCTGTAAAGGCTTTTAAAGCATCACCTATGGATAATTTAATGTACCTGTATGTCGGCTCCTTTAAGAGCCATAGCAGACGCACGCGCCCTGCATGGGGGGGACCTGATGCACATGGCCGGCATGATGCCCGCTGGCCACCCGCAATCGCAGGAAAGAGAGCCAGAACAGGGATCTGCTAATGTAAACAGACAGATCCACATTCTGACAGGGGAGGAGAGAGAGTTCTGCTGTTCCAATGGATTAGGAACAGAGATCTCTCTCCTCCTCAAGTCAGTCCCACCCCCCCACAGTTAATAAACACCTCCCAGGGAACACATTTAACCCTTTGATCGCCCCCCCCCCCCAGTGTTAACCCTTTCCCTGCCAGTGACATTTATACAGTAATCAGTGCATTTTTATAGCACCGATCGTTGTATAAATGCCAATGGTCCCAAAAAAAGTGTCCGATCTGTCTTCCACAATGTTGCAGCCCCACTAAAGGTTACTAGTAAAAAAAATAACAATAATAATAAAAATATATTCCCTATTTTGTAGACAATATAACTTTTGCGCAAACCAATCAATATACGCTTATTTTTATTTATTTTTTTTACCAAAAATACGTAGAATACATATGGCATAAACTGATGAAGGGATTCATTTTTTTACGTTTTGTTTTTTTGGATATTTATTATAGCAAAAAGTAAAATATATATATAAATTTCTTTCTAAAAAAGGATGCCAATTTTGTTTGGGTACTGCAATTGTCAGTCGAAGCAACGCAGTGGCGTATCGCAAAAAATGGCCTGGTTATTAAGGGGGGGGGGGGGAATCTAAGATCTTCCACTCTGTAAGTGGTTAACGTTCATGTAAAAGCAGGTGCTCTGTGTGTTGGCAGTGTTGTTGCTGTCTCTCTGTGTGTTGGTAGTGTTGTTGCTGTCTCTCTGTGTGTTGGCAGTGTTGTTGCTGTCTCTCTGTGTGTTGGCTGTGTTGTTGCTGTCTCTCTGTGTGTTTGTTGCTGTCTCTCTGTGTGTTGGCAGTGTTGTTGCTGTCTCTCTGTGTGTTGGCAGTGTTGTTGCCGTCTCTCTGTGTGTTGGCAGTGTTGTCGCCGTCTCTCTGTGTGTTGGCAGTGTTGTTGCCGTCTCTCTGTGTGTTGGCAGTGTAGTTGCCATCTCTCTGTGTGTTGGCAGTGTTGTTGCTATCTCTCTGTGTGTTGGCAGTGTTGTTGCTATCTCTCTGTGTGTTGGCAGTGTTGTTGCCGTCTCTCTGTGTGTTGGCAGTGTTGTTGCTGTCTCTCTGTGTGTTGGTAGTGTTGTTGCTGTCTCTCTGTGTGTTGGTAGTGTTGTTGCTGTCTCTCTGTGTGTTGGCAGTGTTGTTGCTGTCTCTGTGTGTGTTTGTTGCTGTCTCTCTGTGTGTTGGCAGTGTTGTTGCTGTCTCTCTGTGTGTTGGCAGTGTTGTTGTCGTCTCTCTGTGTGTTGGCAGTGTTGTTGCCGTCTCTCTGTGTGTTGGCAGTGTAGTTGCCATCTCTCTGTGTGTTGGCAGTGTTGTTGCCGTCTCTCTGTGTGTTGGCAGTGTTGTTGCCGTCTCTCTGTGTGTTGGCAGTGTTGTTGCTGTCTCTGTGTGTGTTTGTTGCTGTCTCTGTGTGTGTTTGTTGCTGTCTCTGTGTGTGTTTGTTGCTGTCTCTCTGTGTGTTTGTTGCTGTCTCTCTGTGTGTTTGTTGCTGTCTCTGTGTGTGTTTGTTGCTGTCTCTGTGTGTGTTTGTTGCTGTCTCTGTGTGTGTTTGTTGCTGTCTCTCTGTGTGTTTGTTGCTGTCTCTCTGTGTGTTTGTTGCTGTCTCTCTGTGTGTTTGTTGCTGTCTCTCTGTGTGTTTGTTGCTGTCTCTCTGTGTGTTGGCAGTGTTGTTGCTGTCTCTGTGTGTGTTTGTTGCTGTCTCTCTGTGTGTTGGCAGTGTTGTTGCCGTCTCTCTGTGTGTTGGCAGTGTTGTTGCTGTCTCTCTGTGTGTTGGCAGTGTTGTTGCCGTCTCTCTGTGTGTTGGCAGTGTTGTTGCTGTCTGTGTGTTGGCAGTGTTGTTGCTGTCTCTGTGTGTTTGTTGCTGTCTCTGTGTGTGTTTGTTGCTGTCTCTGTGTGTGTTTGTTGCTGTCTCTCTGTGTGTTGGCAGTGTTGTTGCCGTCTCTCTGTGTGTTGGCAGTGTTGTTGCCCTCTCTCTGTGTGTTGGCAGTGTTGTTGCCCTCTCTCTGTGTGTTGGCAGTGTTGTTGCCGTCTCTCTGTGTGTTGGCAGTGTTGTTGCCGTCTCTCTGTGTGTTGGCAGTGTTGTTGCCGTCTCTCTGTGTGTTGGCAGTGTTGTTGCTGTCTCTCTGTGTGTTGGCAGTGTTGTTGCTGTCTCTCTGTGTGTTTGTTGCTGTCTCTCTGTGTGTTGGCAGTGTTGTTGCCGTCTCTCTGTGTGTTGGCAGTGTTGTTGCCCTCTCTCTGTGTGTTGGCAGTGTTGTTGCCGTCTCTCTGTGTGTTGGCAGTGTTGTTGCCGTCCCTCTGTGTGTTGGCACTGTGTTGTTCCTGTCTCTCTCTGTGTGTTTCCCTGCCCTGTGTGCGGTTTCCCCCGGAGCCATTTCCTGGACGGACAGTAGGCGGAGCTGTGCAGAGCACATTGTACAGTCAGAGTGGGGACAGATGGGAGGGGGGAGCTTCCTGCTGTCATCCAGAGATCTCCAGTGATCAGCAGAGAAGTAGAAGAAGAGAGGACTGTCCAGGTGGTAAGAGATCTCACAGCCCTTATTATTTATATGTGATAGCAGTGTTCATAGTCCTAGAACACAGCCTGTCCTCTGGGTGGGTGAGCCATCTATGGAAGGTGGGGTGGCTTCTCTGTGCAGATGACAATATAAACAGTTATTGATGTCCTTTTTTAGCATGTTCATAACTTTGTAATTCAGTGTTTTTATACCATATAAAACATAAAATCACTTATATATGACATTCTTGTGTCACCATAGACACTCAGCCTGCCATACATAGGGAAAGGTGACACACACATTGAACTTTCCTTATTCAAATTGCAAAGCGATATAAGCGGGTTCTGATCAGCTGCAGGACAGGAATGGATTCTGGTCCCCACAGCGGCGATCTAAAATCATTTTTTTACGTTGTTGTAGTCCTGTTAGTTTCCACTTCAGCTCGATCTCTCATTGAAGCTGCCCGATTTAAATTTTACAATCAGCCCGAATTCTGGTGGTGAATTGAACCCGTAGGTGGGAGATTTTTTCGTTTCTGGCTTAAAGGCTAACTCCGGGGAAAGAAAATAACTTTTCTAGTGGGATTTCTCAAGCGCTACAAGGGTTACATGTTGGGGGAGGGGGATAGCAGTTATACTTCCTTATTTATTTATTTTTTATTCTGTTCTTATTTTATTTTTTTAACAGACAAGTTTATTAGACAAATCAGCATTACAGTACAGTTATTTACAGGAAGTAATACTGTACATAGATCAAATCATCAGAAGTGTGCGTCCTATCCGAGAGCCATGACCCAATAACTGCGAGCCGGTGCCAAGTTAATCAAAGAGAAACAGTTGTGCGTGATAAACAGTTACTGGCAAATTCTGTTCTTGTTTACATTTTTTCAAGTTAGGCCAGCCATACATGGTCGGTAAGGATGAGCTCAGGTTCACGTGCAGAGCCCGCCATGATGTCGGCGTAGCGCTGCGCTAATCACAGGCAGCGAGACATTGCCCCAATGTGCAGCTGCAGAGATCGGGTAATGTGTCACTGCCTGTGATTAGCGCAGCGCTGCGCCAACTTCCTGGCGGGCTCTGCACGTGAACCATGCAAACACGATTCCGATCAAATTTTAGAAGGAAAAGTCTTTTGAAATTCGACCCATGTATGGCCGGCCTTAGAATGTATACAACAGTATACACAGTAGTTACAACCGTAACCACAAAGCACACACAGACCAGTAGATCAGCACTAGTAGTCCCTGCGCGCCAAAAAATATGTTACAGATGTCCATCGCAGAACATTACAGCGGTATGGGATGCACATCCAATTGTTCTGGCAGTAACCAATAGTTCTACTTTTCTTATCCCTCAGTCCAGGAACTGGGGTTTTGCGCACCTGCATAAACACAGCCACTGCTCCCAGTTTGACATCTCTGCGGGTCCTGGAATGCAGACATTGTGGGTTCAGGGACATGCACAGATATCAAATTGGGAGCAGTGGCTATGTCCAATCAGCTGCTGCTTCCCAATTGCCATGAATGGGACTGCGTGCGCATGTGCATCCCACGCAGGCAAAACCTGGCCCTTGCATGGTTGCACGCTTAAGTAGACCTGTATAATCAAGGCCTTACAGTGCAGGACCACTGACCCTGCATTGCATGTGATGGCATCAGGGTGCGTCTGATAGAGCACCGAAGAGCAATGGCTTGGGGGTTCCTGTGGTTCAGCTTGGAGGAAGCTGCTGGAAGGGTGCCAAATGGATCCCCCTGCTCAGTGAAGGATCTGTCTTCGGATCCCCGCTGAGCAGGCGGGTGACAGGTCAGTGTCCACTCCACTGTGCAGAGCGGACACAGCCCGCTGTTCCCTATGGAGTGGTCAGATGGAAACGGACTGCCTGTCCATTTCTTTCTGACTGTCATCCGATCTGATCCACCGGACGGATGGGGAATGGATCCTCATCTGTCTGTTTTTGGCAGACCGAATCAAATTAGATGCCAGTGGGTGTTGATGAACACATATCCACTGACATTTGGCGGACCCGATCAGTCTGACCATGTGAAAGGGGCCTTAGACTAAACAAACATTTAACTCTTTAGTTACCATGGGATCCCCACTGCAAGAATCTTTGTCCCAGAGCTTTAAAGAAGCACCCCGGGCCTCCCTCCAGTACTGAAATTGCTCCTCAGATTTCACTGCACACTGTGAGATTTCTGTAGTATGCTTTAGAAACTGCAGCAAGTCAGATAGAGCCTGCCTTATTTCCTGGTTGTAGGATGTCCAGCACCATTTCCTCCCCAGCCTGATTGTCCCCGTTCTTTTCATTCATTGGATTTCAGTTCTTTCAATCATGGAGGCCGGCATCATGTGTGGGCATTACCATAGCTTCTCTATGCAACGTACAACATCCTACCAGCCATGACCTGCCTGCATGATGTTTTGCATTTGGGCCAGAAACTATTATGCCTGTTAATTCGGCAGGCTTACTGCCTGCCAAACATGACCCACATGACGTGAATGGGGAAGCGCCGCAAATGGCGTGTTTGTGTGGCAGTAACAGTCCTCACTGCCTAGCAGATGCCTCTGAAAAGCATTCCAAACATAGATCGTTATCAGAGGCTTGATGTTTTAGATGCTAAATCTAAACTTAACCTTGCTGCCATATTCTGTATATATTGCTAGGCAGCTGTGCAGTGGATGTTTATACATAAGACCAGGAGAGTTCCAATACACATACAGATCGCAGTACTATTGCGGCAATCTCTCTGCTTGAGCTATTGTGTTCTGACAGCGGGACTGGCCCCACACCAGAACACACCGGTCAGCGCTCACAACCATTGGTTTTCCAGCATGCTCAACAGAAGCCAGTTGTGGGACCGGCTTTTGTCGGACCAGGCGCTGCACACACGGGTCGAAAGTCAGCCAGTGGTGACCAAACCAGCTGTTTTCAGACGATTTTTGGCTGTGTGCACCTAGCATAAGATGGAATGGGGGACCTTCCCCCTTGCTCCCTAGCAGACACACTAAAACACTTTATAGCATGAGGAAGGTTTAGAACAATGATTAAGATTTTATTGTGTCCATGTGAGGTAGTTTAGATTCCCTTCCTGTGTGGGTGATGGGTATCAGATGAAAATAGAGAAAAGACATTTCCTCTCTGAGAACACAACATTTAAAAGAATAGTGCTCCTTTCTGACCATGTTTAATGCTACACCCATATTTATTCCCCAGCCCCCCCCCCCCAACATTAAAACACATCCCCCTTACCTAAATCTTCTCCCTGGAGCCCTCTGATTTCATTGGAATTTACTTTGGCTGTGTTTGTCTCCATCTGCATAGCCACATCATCCATTCTCAGGATCTGTGAGTGGAAAGACTACAAGTCCCATCTACCAATGCAGCAGAGGGACTCAGTGGAGTAGTTCAGCAGATCAGTGACATCATCACACTTGTAGTCCATTGATTATATCTGTTAGCCCTAAATATAGGTGTAACTTGAAACAGCCATGACTCCATACAGACCTGAGGCTGGAGGAATAATCTACAGGAAACTGAGCATTGCACCTGCAATCTGCTGATCATGATTTCAATGCTTTGCCGATGCAAAAAATAATAAATACATATTCTTTCTTACAATAATGTGGGGGCATATTTTTATTTTGTTTAAAAGGTACTGTACCTTTAAAAACAGAATTTCTAATTCTTCCCTGTTCCAAAAAAAAAAAATAAAAATAAAAAAAAAAGCTGCCTTTCCAAGCATGTCAGAATTCACAATGATTATAAGTTATAAATATTCTTTTTTTTTTCCTTCTAGTCAGAAGATGTGGCAGTTGATTACAGCGGTATTATTTATACTCCCGATTGCAGTACAGTCTCTGGACTGGAATATCCGTATAGATGATGGTTTTTTCTCTACAGCAGACCCTGAAGCCACAATGAACATTGTAAGTCTTAACCAGATATATGTTTTTATAATTGCAGAAATAAAAAAACCCCAAAGGCAAACTTCTATATCATTATTGGGGCCTGTTTACAATATTGTGTTGTGTAAAAATGCTTAAATTACTGCACATGCCGTATCATTCCATACGTGCGTTGCTGCACTCCAGTTCCATTCATTTAAAGACACCCTGGTGCACCTATATAATGCACCTGCAGTGCAATGCAGCATGTCACAGTCTACTGTGTACGTTGCAGTATGCTGAAAAAATTCCAGCCTGCACTAACCTTTTGTGTGTTGAAGTGAGGAACCATTCAATTTGATTCACTTTTGTCTCCAAAAAAGTGCCCATCACAATGTTGTTAATGTTTTGAGGCTTTCAGCCCCTTGTTATAGCAATAAAATAAGGTGAAAAACTTGTAAAAAGTAAAAAAAAATGAAACAACCCCTTACCAACATGCACATATGCATGAATAAGTACACCTAGGACACATATAAACCTGTATAATAATAATATATGTACCCAAATGTCATTAATAGATATGTATATAATGTTTTGGAGGTTTTAAGTAATCTTCAGGCCTAGGGCCCCTTGCACACTAGTGCACTGATCCCTATGGGGAGCCCTATCCTATCTGCTAAAAACAGACGGATGGGGATCCCCATCCATCTGATGGATGGGGATCCCTATCCTATCTGCTAAAAATAGATGAATGGGGATCTCTATCCTATCTGCTAAAAATAGATAGATTGGGATCACTATCCTATCTGCTAAAAATAGATGGATGGGGATCCCTATCCTATCTGCTAAAAACAGACGGATGGGGATCCTTTCCCATCCGTCTGGCGGATCGGATGGCAGTCGGGTGTAAATGGACAGGTGGTTCATTTACATCTGACCACCCATAAAGAAGAGTGGGCTGTGTCTATGTCTGCTTTGCAAAAGCGGAGCAAACACAGGCAAGCCATCGGACAGATTCCCTGCTAAGCAGGTGGACTCCAACAGAGCTTACCATGAGTGGGAATGTGCATTTTTACAGACGGTCCGTGTTCATCCGATCCTCCATAGAGGAGAGCGAAGATCTGACAGGGTGGTCCCTGCGACGTGTGAAGGGACCACCCTGTCAAGCGGATCATCACGGAGCAGATCATTACAGATCCGTCCCGTGTGAAAGGGGCCGTAATCAATAAAAATAGTAAAGATATGATCTTGATCAAGGTTAATGCCAGGGTTGAAGATTAACAAGGTCAAAGGTCGTGCTTTTTTTTTTAGGTTGGATTAAAAAAAACGTACAGTTTTACTAACACAAGTGATAACATTTACATGAATTGGTTAAAAGAGACCATTTATTTTACTTACTCATCTACCTTAGTTTGAGAATGGGATTTTACCTTGTTCTCAGAGTTTGCTGTGACTTTGCTTCCCTGGGGACTTTTTCTTGTTAGCATCTCTTTTTTTAATTTCCTCTTTCATTTGCACAATAGCTACTGCAAAACATTGTGACAAACCAACGACCACAACTAAGTCTAGCTGATTTATTTCTTTATTTTGCATCAGTTTTTTTGCTGCTCCTGGATAGCGAAAATCCATGCTGGGTTTTTAGTTTGCTTGCTGTTTTTATTTTGAGAACTCCAGACTAAACTTTCAGTTAGAAAGTAGAGGGAAAAAAGAAAAAAAAATGCCACATAAAACCCTAAGAAAAAATAGTGACTATACAACCTTTAAAAAAAATAAAAAATAAAAATAAAAAAAATTAAATAAAAATAAAACCTTTTTAAAATGTAGAAATCTTTATTAACAACATCGTTGATTACAAACCTATATCCCCAAAAAATGTTGGTATCCCAATAAAAACAGTCTGTCCAACAAATACAGGCCCTCCTGTACCTTTTGTATTGTACTGTAATTGTGTTGCCCCCCCTATACATTGTAAAGCGCTGCGTAAACTGTTGGCACTATATAAATCGTGAATAATAATAATAATAATGTGTGAATATGAATATTCCTGAAAGAGCGCTAATCCTTCTAGGCCATAATCTTATATAACCATACTTGAACAGGTTCATATTATTGCACTATAATTGTACAATAAGCATGGTAGGCCAAGATGCAGAAAAGAAATCCTAGGTCTCAACTCATTTTGCCTATTAATTGTTTCATCAATTACATGGGCACAGCCTTATTTATACTGCGCTATATCTAAGCAGGTGATACCCAAGTCGCCCCAGGTGGGAAAAACATGCAAATGCAATAAGAGTCTGCAGTGCAAAATGGAGCCCCTTATAGGTGGCTGATATCGACAGCTAAGCGGTTAAGACACCCACACACTCAAAAGGAGTGGGTCCTCTTCTATGGATAGTGGGCAATGCAAAATGTGATTGTAGCCAAACAATAGAGATGTTCATCTGCCGGTCCAAAAATGTATACTGCCCCGATGCTCTCTCAAGGCCGTAAGCAAGTGAAAACCGCTGCTTTTGACCCCCATTTCCAATCGATTGATTGGGTTGGCCTGCTCAGTATTGTTTCTGGCTTTTTGACCTTGGTAGCAATCTGCCACTGTTAGCTTCCTAACTCTTCATGGAAATATTTGGCTTTTGTAGTGTGACACGTCCAGCTATAGAAATCAGATGACCTCTGATGGTATGCTTTGATATTGGAAGAAAGACGAGCACCAGTAGAGGATATTGGGACCCTCTGAGCTGCTAGTCAGAGACTGGCAGATCTTGCAGGTTGGATGTGCCTACCACCTAGCAGCAAGTGCGGACAGGAAAAGTAGAAAACCTTGTGTAGGATCATTGGAAATCACTTAAGCCATGCTGTGTTTATGCCCATCCCTGCCAGGACATTATCATTCTGATACCTGAAGCACAAGGAGGAAACTCTTATATATTCAAATATGGTTTTATATGCCCAACTATAACATGCTGAGAAAAAGGGGTGATCAGGAAAACTCCTGTGTTATCTTTATTTAAAAACCAAAAAAAAATTTTCTCTAGTTTTGGATGGCATGGAGAAGATTTGGAACCCCTGTCGTGTTTTACCAATGTAAATGGCTCTGTTAGAGAGATTTCTATGACTTCCTGTTTTGATCACACACTTTGGTACCAGACAGGAAGTGAGGAGAAATCTCTCCAACTGTAACAAAGACAGAGGTAAAATATGTTGATGTTAATGTTGTCTGTTTCCCTTTTGTCGATTTTTCCCTCTATTCCTGCGTGGTAATACTGTGTCACCAAAACAAAAAATGAGTCTGGGATAACAATAAAATCTGACAGGGGTTCTAACCTTTCTCCACGTCATCCCAGAATAGGAGAAAAAAAAAACAGTGTTGGCTATATACAGTAGATCCACTTTAATTTCCTCTTATTCAGACGATGTCATGGTACAGTCCTGGGGACTGGGAAGTGGTCCACTGCATAATAATAATATGGGTGAAGTATGGGTGAAGGAGCAGATAGTTCTGGTCACCAGTTATTTTATTTGGCTTCTCCAATGTGGATTGAGTGGGAAAAAATGAGAAAATACATGGATTTACATTGGCAGGCATACAATCTAGGGGGTGTCAGGGTAGGAAATGCATAATTTAATAATATTTAATTGAATGTTGCTCAAACCATTGACCCATGTGAGTATCATGTGGCCAGACAGAGCAAGGAGTCATCTGCTCTGAGGAGGTTAAAGGAGATAATCAAGTAGTATTTGCTTCTGGCAATGTTTGTCCTGTGAAGACCAAGCCGGGCAGGGGTTAGATTCTTTCCAAACATGTTACACTGCAGATTTTTTTTTTTTTTTTAAATAGCTTTACTTGAGCATGACTGACCTGGTGACTGAGATTATAGTGACAAAGCAACACAAAAAAAGAAGAAAAAAACATGTATACAGCATCTCACAAAAGTGAGTACACCCCTCACAATTTTGTAAATATTTTATGGTATCTATTCATGTGACAACACTGAAGAAATGACACTTTGTTACAATGAAAAGTAGTGAGTGTACAGTTTTTATAACAGTGTAAATTTGCTGTCCCCCAAAATAACACGACACACAGCCATTAATGTCTAAACCGCTGGCAACAAAGGTAAGTACACCCCTAAGTGAAAATGTCCAAATTGGGCCCAATTAGCCGTTTTCCCTCCCCGGTTTCATGTGACTCATTAGTGTTACAAGGTCTCATGTGTGAATGGGGAGCGGGTGTGTTAAATTTGGTGTTATTGCATTCAATCTCTCATACTGGTCACTAGAAGTTCAACATGGCGCTTCATGGCAAAGAACTCTCTGAGGATCTGGAAAAAAAAAGTGTTGCTCTACATAAAGATGGCCTAGGCTATAAGAAGATTGTCAAGACCCTGAAACTGAGCTGCAGCATGGTGGCCAAGACCATACAGCGGTTTAACAGGACAGGTTCTGCTCAGGACAGGCCTCGCCAAAGAAGTTGAGTGCACGTGCTCAGCGTCATATCCAGAGGTTGTCTTTGGGAAATAGACGTATGAGTGCTGCCAGCATTGCTGCAGAGGTTGAAGGGGTGTGGGGTTCAGCCTGTCAGTGCTCAGACCATATGCCGCACACTGCATCAAATTGGTCTGCATGGCTGTCATCCCAGAAGGAAGCCTTTTCTAAAGATGCTGCACATGGGGCTGCATGAGTGCTGCCGACACTGGAGAGCTACAGTTCATTGAGGGAACCATGAATGCCAACATGTAATGTGACATACTGAAGCAGAGCATGATCCCCTCCCTTCGGAGACTGGGCCGCAGGGCAATACTCCAATATGATGACCCCAAACACACCTCCAAGATGTCCACTGCCTTGCTAAAGAAGCTGAAGGTAAAGGTGATGGACGGGCCAAGCTTGTCTCCAGACCTAAACCTTATTGAGCATCTGTGGGGCATCTTCCAATGGAAGGTGGAGGAGCGCAAGGTCTCTAACATCCATCAGCTCCGTGATGTCTTCCTGGAGGTGTGGAAGAAGATTCCAGTAGCAACCTGTGAAGCTCTGGTGAACTCCATGCCCAAGACGGTTAAGGCAGTGCTGGAAAAATAATGGTCTCCACACACAATATTGACACTTTGGGCCCAATTTGGACATTTTCACTTAGGGGTTTACTCACTTTTGTTGCCAGCGGTTTAGACATTAATGGCTGTGTGTTGGTATTTTGAGGGGACAGCAAATTCACACTGTTATACAAGCTGTACACTCACTATTTTACATTGTAGCAAAGTGTAATTTCTTCAGTGTTAGCACATGAAAAGATATAATAAAATATTTACAAAAATGTGAGGGGTGTACTCACTTCTGTGAGATACTGTGTGTGTACATACATACATATAATATACTTTTTTTTCCATTGTGAAGACCTGTAAGATCTGAGCTGTAGAGGAGGCTGGGCTGTGTACTTTGGACTTTCAGTGTGACAATGATTGTTCCAGCAATCAGATGATGACTAGTACCAGTAAATGTTTTTTCATAGTTTCTCTAAGTTAAGCCCTTTTATTGCAGAGTTACTCAGCCTTTTTTTTTTCGGTTGTGGCATCAAATAAAAGTGAATCGTTTTTTTGGCACCAAAGCTGTCCGTTTTTTTGTTTTGCTGCTTGTTTTGTGGACTCCAAGATGTGTTTTTGAGTAGAACCGGTCATATCTGTTGCTTCTAACTTTAAAGCGGAGGTCCACCCTAAAGTGGACCTTCCGCTCATCGGAACCCTCCCCTCCTCCGGCAACACAATTGGCACCTTTCAGGGGTGAGGGGGGTGCAGATTACGCCCCTTTCCGCAAGTGCCCGCCCCTTTCCGCAAGTGCCCCGCTGCCTGCTGGGAAACACACAGATCCCAGAGGCAGCGGGGACCGTCCTTATTGCGCAGCGCGACTCGCGCATGCGCAGTAGGGAACTGGGAAATGAAGCCGAAAGGCTCCATTTCCTGATTCCCATACCCAAGATGGCGGCGGCAGCACCCGAGAGACGATCTAGAGATCGGCTTCGGGTGCTGATATCGCGGGTGCGCTGGACAGGTAAGTGTCACTATTTTAAAAGTCAGCAGCTGCAGTATTTGTAGCTGCTGGCTTTAAAAAAAAAAAAAAAAACGCGGAGTCCCGGCGGACTCCCGCTTTAAAGAGGTTGTAAACCTCAGGCATGAAAGATAAACAAATCATATCCCTCCATAGTGTGTATTTGCCTCAATTCAGAGCACTAAGTGCCATTTCTGTCTGCTGCTTCCTTCCACTGCTATCCGCATGAATCACTCCTGAGTTTTCCTGACACCAAGAGAAAAAAGGTGACAGGGGTAGGGATCTCCAGGACACCGCCTGTGATTGACAGCCTCGGCTCTGTTCCTGTGTGTTGTGTGAAGCAGGGTTAATTTTGACATCAAATTTTGATTCAGTTTTAGTTATAGTCTTTTGACTAAAATGCTGTTTTAGTCATATTTTAGTCAACTAAAATCCATTTAATTTAGTTAATGAAAATAATTTAGTCTATGAAATTAGCACTGGTGTGTGTCCTTTCCCTCGAATCAGCTGTCCGAGTTCCCCTCACTGAGCTCTGCAGAATGTAACTTCAGCTTTCCGACCACCTGTTTTCTGACAAGCCAAGCTTTATAAATTCTGGACATTGAATAGAGGTAGAGAAGAGAAGACTGCAGATAGACAGGTACACCTTATGTAGGAGGATTTGTTTCATCTGTGTATCAACCAAGGCCAGTCACTTCACTGGATATATGTAAGGGTTTACAACCACTTTAAGGCTAGCTTACCTAATGATACTTTGATGACCCCAGTACGTGAGGCGCTACTTGCAATATTTGCAAGACTGGGACGCTCTCTGGCAACCCAGGAGAGAATTCACATATCATGTAAGATAGTTAGACTAACTGGTGTGATTTAAAGAAGCTACTGTATGCTGGTGTGATCTGGGGACTGACTCATAGCCTAGCATAGGCTTAGTGGTGGTCAGGGCTGATGGCAGACAGTAGCATAATCCATAGTCCAGGCAAAAGGTCAGGGCAACCGGCAATCCTCATAATCCAAAATCCAGGCAGGGGTCAGGGCAGGTTACAGTCAGAGAAGAAATCTGTGTCCAGGCACAGGGTTAAGGAGGCTGAAGCAATTGTTAAGTACAGGAGCCAGGAAGCTGAATGTGATCTCAACTCCAGAGCCCTTGGCTTGTGATTTTCAAAAAAGATTTCTAATCACGCGGACACACAATCGGAATTCCGGCCAGAAAAAGACAGATGAGAGCTTTTCATCTGAAAATGCGACCGTGTGTATGCATTGGAATTTAGCTGTCCAAATTTCCGCCAGCCAAAAATTGATAGCATGTTCTCAATTTTCCCGACGGAAGAACCTTCTATCGGAAATTCCGATTGTGTGTATGCAATTCCGACACGCCAAAAATCACGCATGCTCAGATTCAACTACGAAACGGAAGCTATTGGCTACTGGCTATTGAACTTCCTTTTTCTATTCCCGTTGTACGTGTTGTACGTCACTACGTTATAAACGGAATTTGGTGTGACCGTGTGTAGGCAAGACAGCTTGAACGGATTTCAGTCAGAATTCCATCGGGAAAACCATCAGAGCTTTTTCTGATGAGAATTCCAATCCTGTGTACGTGGCATAACAGTACAGCTGGCCAATCAGGGCAGGGGAAATAGAACAGTCGCCGCAAAAAGGATACAAGTAAGTGCAACAGGTTAAAAATGACTGGGTTTTATTAAAAGCCAAATGGTAACCTACATAGGTGGTAGACAGGTAGGCATATATCTATATGTTGTATCTGAACCAGATGGAGATTTCTCTGAGTCATTTGTGGAAGTTCTTCGGAAGGTAAGCTGCTTTTAGCCTAGTGTGCCTGTTACCAGCCGGAAGGAACCGTAGCCAGCGTGGAACATAGGGGGAGCCGGACCAGAAGTGGCGTAAATGGTAAACCAGAAATGCTGCAGATAGTTCAAGTGTCATGTTTCCAGGCATCCAGTTCTTATTCAAACCTCCTTTTTCAAAGAGGATTGAAGAAGAAGCGGATGCTTGGAAACACGTCACCTGACCTATCTCTAGCATTTCCGGTTTTCCATTGACGCTTTTACGGTCCTGGTCCCCCCTGCATTCCGGCAGCTCTCAGTCCGGTACAGACACACTAAGCTGAGGAGCAGCTTGCCTTCCTAAGAACTTCCACAGATGACTCCATGTAACCTCCATCTGGCACAGATACAACATATAGTAGACAGGTAGGCACCTGTCTATCTATGTAAGTTGCCATTTAGCTTTTAATAAAACCCAGTAGTTTTTAGTCTGGCGCCCCTTGTGTCCCTTTTGTTTCCTACAGAGAATTGCTTCACTATACGGGTTGCTGCCGCTAATATTACTTATATACATTTTATATATTGACCCTTCATATATTATGGCATTTTATAATTAAGGACTTTGTTTTTTTAGACACTAGGCAGATCTGTTTTTCCAGCGCTATTAATATTTTTCCAGGCACTCCCAAGCCGCTGCCTAGCAATGAGGATGCTGCCCACCACTAGCCAGTAACAGCCCAGTGCCCTGCAACTGATTCTCAGGCCAGGGAGTAGAGAGCAGCGGGGGACAAGGAGACGGGCATAAGATTGTGTCCCACGCTGCTAAAAGATTTCAGTCTGAAGGCCCTACGCACATACGCACACACACTCTATGGCCAATTTGGTGTTAATCGCAATTATTTTTGAGTTGTAATAGGAACCAATGCAAACACCAGGAGAACAAATTCCACAATGCCATACAAAACAGGTTTTCTATGCTTGCTCTGATGGTGAGCAGAAGGCTGAAAACAGCTGCATACGAGGCTCTGTGAAGCTTGGCTTTATGTGTTATAAATCAGCAATTCTGGATGCAGGATTGGCCATGGGGCATACAGGATTGATTTGCATGGCCTCTTGTCCTGAAATGAAGCATGACCCCTTCCCTTGTTGTTGAATGTGATAACATGTAAATGCCTTCTGGTTTGTGAAACCAATGCTGTGCAGTGCTTCAGGTCACTGGTTTCCAGCCAATGCTCCATGATAGCCTAACAAGCATGGGCAGTCCCTGGGGCTCATCATAATAGTTAAACTAATTGTAACAGTTATTCACATATGCAACTGGTTTGAGATATACATTTTTGTTTTGTTTTCTTAAATGTAGGGAATTGTTTTATCAGTTTTTGGGGTTCTGATCATGTATGTACACTTCATAGGGTTCTCCAGATAAGGTGACATACTAATGCCGCGTACACACAACTGGACTTTTCCGGCAGACCATTCGATCGTGTGTGGGCTGCAGCGGACATTTGATTTGCAAAAGTCTGACAGACTTTAGAAATGGAACATGTTTCAAATTTTTCCGCCGGAACTCCGCCGGACCCAGTTCCTATCGAGAAATCCGCTCGTGTGTGTGCTAGTCCGACGGACAAAAACTGATGCGAGGGCAGCTATTGGCTACTGGCTATGAACTTCCTTATTCTAGTCCGGTCGTACGTCATCACGTTCGAATCCGTCGGACTTTGGTGTGATTGTGTGTGGCCAAGTCCGTTCATTCGGAAAGTCCGTCAGAACTCTGTCAGAACTCCGTCAGAACTCCGTCGAAAGTCTGTCGGACCTAGTCCCTCTAAAAGTGCGGTCGTGTGTACACGGCATTAGAAGTACTTGACGAACACTACTCTTTATAAAGAAGTTTATATTTTAACAAAGCCGAAACATATGGGCTCTGAGCAGAGAAAATGAAGATGATATAAATTAGACAAGAATTGTCCACAGTTCTTAAAGATTATATTTATAATATTTTTCAGAGTGAACTGATCCGATACAGGGGATACCCCAGTGAAGAATATGAGGTGGTCACTGAAGATGGGTATATTCTGAGTGTCAACCGAATACCGCATGGGGTCAAGTATCCATCCGCAGGTATATACATATAGCATGTATTTTGTGCATGTGTGTGTATATGTATGTATGTATGCATGTATATCTCTGTCTCTCTGTCTCTCTCTCTGTCTCTCTTTCTGTCTCTCTGTCTCTCTCTCTGTGTCTCTCTCTCTGTCTCTCTCTCTCTGTCTGTCTCTCTGTCTCTCTGTCTCTCTGTCTCTCTGTCTCTCTGTCTCTGTCTCTCTCTCTCTCTCTCTCTCTCTCTCTCTCTCTCTCTCTCTCTCTCTCTCTCTCTCTCTCTCTCTCTGTCTCTCTGTGTCTCTCTGTCTCTCTCTGAAGGTTCCGTGGGCCTCTTCTATGAACTCTGATCTTTAGTTTTTTCCATAGATTTTCTATTGAATTCAAGTCAGGTGATTGGCTGGGCCATTCCGGCAGCTTTATTTTGTTTCTTTGAAACCAGTTGAGAGCTTCATTGGCATTGTGTTTGGCATCATTGTCTTGCTGAAATGTCCACCCTCGTTTCATCTTCATCATCTTGGTAAATGGCAGCAGCATAACCATTGACAGTTTTTTTTTAATCTGCCTTTAATGCATTTTCTGTGTTTAAGCTAAGCTTTTAATAGTAGCACACCTCCCAGCTCCCACTTAAAGCGGAGTTCCACCCAAAAATGGAACTTCTGCTTTAAGGGAAGTGACCCCCTGACATGCCACATTTGGCATGTCATTTTTGGGAGGGGGGGGGGAGTGGATACCCTCTTTTTAGAGGATTCCGGCTCCCACTTCATCCCGGGCTCCGCGGAGCCAGAAGGGAGATCACCTCTCCCCCCTCCCTCTCGGCAATCATTTGGGACATGTCACAGGTCCCAGATGATCGCCCGGCCAGTCGTGGCACGCACATGCTCAGTGGGTGCCTGGCTGTGAATCCACAGCTGGGCGCCCACAGTTACAATGCCGGCGCTGCAGAGAGGAGGGGGAGACAAGCGGGGCTTCGTTCCCCCACATTACTGGAACCTGGGACACTGTAAGTGTCCGAATTATTAAAAGTCAGCAGCTGCAGTATTTGTAGCTGCTGACTTTAAATTTTTTTTTAAGCAGAACTCCGCTTTAATACTTACCTGAGCCAGATCGATCAAGAGCTGTGCATGTCTGCAGTAGCTCTTCTCCTCTCTCCACTCTCACAGGCTTGGCTGAGAGCAGCATCACACCTGTGATGCCCACATGAGAAGTATGGCCAAAAAAAAACAAAAATGCTTCTCTTTTAGGGCCAGTTCACAACAGATGCAGTTCCATGCAGTTCCGTTTTTTCTGCACCAATACAGTCAGTTCCGGTCAGTTTCTGCACCAAAAGCTGACTGGAAACTGACCAGAAGCTGACTGCATGGTGTGAACTAGAGCCATTGGAATACATAGAAAACCCCGTGCATGCATTTTTAGTGCAGAATAAAAGCACACGGAACTGAACGGAACTGCGTCTTGTGTGAACTGGCCCTTAAGGCAATCTAATAAAGAAATATGGAAACTGTCATTGCTGACTAAAAGGAGCAGATCTCATGGCTAGCCATCTGTTTTGACACCCTCTTATACTTTATTTACTTCACCATTAAAAGATTAATTGACCCAAAGCAAGCAGGCGTCAGGACAGATTCCTGAACTATGCATCTTTAAAAGGAAGCGAGCATCAACAGCAGAAACTTTGATTTGTCTCCTGACAGGTTCCTCCTTACTGCTTTGGGACAGTGCATCCCAAACTTGTCAAGTTCCCCAAATTATGTTTGTTTTGCAAGTCGATTACACACAGGTAGAGTATTATATGAATATCCACTAAACATTAACTATGGCACCTGAGTACAGAAGAAGCAATAATGATAAGTGCAGTAAGTGCTCTTATCCTGTAACATTAATTCCTCTGCCAAGTTCAGTCCTTGTGAATGTGGAGGTTATTAGCACATGTTTAATATTATTAATTAAAGCCATATTAAAGTGATTGTAAAGCTTTCTTTAAAATAATAAAAAAAAATGTTATACTTACCCGCTCTGCACAGTCTATTTGCACAGAGCAGCCCAGATTCTCCCCTTTTGGGGTCCCCTACCAGCACTCCTGGCAGCCCCCCCAATGGCTCCTGCTGCTCTGAGCCAAGCCTGTGAGAGAGGGGAGAGAGGAGATTTGCTATTGCAGACATGCACCGCTCTGGATCGATCTGGCTCAGGTAAATATTAAGTGGGACCTGGGAGGTGTGCTACTATTAAAAGATTTTTACCTTAAGACAAAAAATGCATTAAAGGCAGATTTAAAAAAAACTGTCAGTGGTTTTGCACAGAGCGCCCCCAATCCTCCTCTTCTTGGGTCCCCTGCAGTGGTCCTGGCTCTTTTCTCCTACTGAGTGCCCCCCTAGAAAGCAACTTGCTGGGGGGGCACCCAAGCAGGCTCGCTCCAGAGTCACTGCTCTGTGTGTTCATTCACAA
Source organism: Lithobates pipiens (assembly GCF_037356315.1). NCBI lineage: Eukaryota > Metazoa > Chordata > Amphibia > Anura > Ranidae > Lithobates > Lithobates pipiens. The sequence continues at coordinate 27,192,486 of NW_027507787.1, forward strand.
CTTCGCTCTCTCCTCATTGGCTCACTGGCTGTGATTGACAGTAGTGGGAGCCAATGTCAGAAGAGTGCCGATGCTCTTGTGCACATCCCTGGATCAAGATGGGGCTCAGGAGGTATTAGGGGGGCTGCTGCACACAGAACGTTTTTTACCTTCATGCATAGAATCGATTTAAGGACGTGTTACAGGAAAATACTGTTGAATCTTACCCATGGGGAGGTATGGAGATTATAAATACAGAAAAAATCAGCGCAGTACAACCCCTTTACGAAAAGCTGCTGAACACCAAGGATCAAATCCCAAAATACAATATATCAAACAGATGGTACAGCGCTCTAACTAAAATAAAATGATTACTAACATATTAAAATTAATAAAAAGTCCAAAGATAGCTTTTTTTTTTTTTTTTTTTTAATTAATGTTTATTAAAGAAGAGAAGCGTGTACAGAGCATAACAATCAATATAGAAATCAATAGCAAGATCTACAACATTATAACGTTAGTTACATGGGCACATAAATATACACCCTCCTCTTCTATCATATAAGAGGAAATATAGTAGACAGAATTAGGAGGGGAGTAAAGGAAAAGGAAAATAAACAGAAAGAGAGAGAGAAAGAAAAAGAAGGGAGAGGGGGGGGGGGGGCGGGGAGGGGGCAGACCACCGTCAGACAACCTATTGCAAAATAACAGTAGATGTAGTAAAAACAAGCGTCATGTTCACTTCACTCTGGTTGAGACATTATGGCTGCATAACTCGAGGAATATTTGAAGGCAACCCAACAGGCCCAGATCTTTGTTGACAACTCAGATTTACCCCGGAGGGAAAGGGTCATATCCTCCATGTAATATGTGGTATCCACAGTGAGCAACCAACGCCGGAGGGTGGGGATCGTCTTCATCTTCCAAAACTGAGGAATGAGGGTTTTAGCAGCGTTTAAGAGATGTGGTGTAATCGACCTCTTGTAGGAGCCTGTCGGCCTTCCCGTGCAATGGAACAGGACATACCACGGGTCATTAGGTACCTCCCATCCCTGGATTTCTTTAATTGTGTATATGATCGCCAGCCAGAATGGGCGGATCCTCGGGCAGTGCCACCAGATATGGGCATGAGTGGCTACCTCCCCGCACTCCCGCCAACAGAGTGGGGAGGACTGGGGAGAGAACCTATGTAGGACAACCGGTGTGTAGTGCCATCTGGTCAAAAGTTTATATGCCATTTCTGATGTCTTAGAGGATCCCGAGGAGGCATGAGCCAGTGTTAGGATTTGTGACTGCTGGGACGGAGACAGCTCCATTTGTAGTTCCCTTTCCCAGTACCGTAGAAAGGAGGGGGTACCCGTAGAGGTGAGGGACAGCAAGGCCTGATAGAAGTACGAAACTGGCCGCTCAATCGGGTCAGGTTCAGCAAATGCGGTTTCCACAGGTGTAAGCTCCGCCAGGGTGCGCAGGGGTTTTGGGAGCATGCGAACAAAGTTCAACAGTTGATGATGTTTCCAGCGATCCATGTAGGAAATGGAGGAGTCACCCATGATGGAAACAAGAGGTAGCACCCCGGATGGGCCGGTGAACTGATGGAGATAGGTGTTAGTGCCCAGCCACCACGGGTGAATCTGAGGGTCCATGTTACCCGGTGGGAAAAAGTTGTGACCCACCAAGGGCATCAGGGGGGAGTTATGCAGCCAGCCATTTCTCTTACAGATAGAGTCCCATACCATCAAGGAGGAGTGTGTAAGTGGGGACGTGGTAGGCAAAAGGGTTCGGAACTTCCTCGGTATCCACATCAGCGTGGAAGGTTCAGCTCCACAAAGGTCTGTTTCCACATTTACCCAAAGTTTCGTGCCCTTGCAATACTTTAAGTCAGAGAGTCTGGTCAGCACAACGGCCCTATAGTAGAGTTTGAAATCTGGTACCGCTAAACCCCCGCTACACTTAGGGCGGATGAGGAGCGTTCTATTCAGCCTGGGCCTTCTCCTATTCCATATGTACCGGTATACCATAGATGTCAAAATTGTAAAAAACCCCACCGGTATTCCAAACGGGACCATCTGCAACATGAAGAGCACCCTGGGCAGCAAGTTCATCTTAACCAGGCCTATTCTTCCCAGCCAAGAATGTCGTAGCTGGGACCACTTTTGGATATCGGATCTAAGAGTGTTGAGTAAAGGCAGAAAGTTAGCGCGGAAAAGGGACGATAATGAGGGCGTTAGGTAAATGCCCAAATATTTCATGGAGCTCAGCTGCCAGTTAAAGGGATAGTTCTTTTTCAGGTGGGATACTTGGTTGGCGGGTACAGAGATGTTTAACATTTCCGATTTGGACATATTGATTTTAAAGTTCGACACCGCGCCGTAGGCCGCAAACTCGGACATAAGATTTGGAAGGGTAATCAGAGGCTGTTGCACGTAGAACAAAATATCGTCCGCGTAAGCCGCGTATTTGTGTTCCGTCGTACCAATGGTAACACCACGTATATTCGGATTTTGTCTAACAAGGGATAAAAATGGTTCTAGGGATATCGCGAATAAAATCGGCGAGAGCGGGCACCCCTGACGAGTGCCGTTGTATAGGGTGAAGGGGTCACTAAGGGTTCCGTTGATCCGTATCTGGGCTGTGGGGCAGTGGTACAACGCCGCTATTTGGGAGCGCAGAGTGGGACCTATGCCCAGGTGCGCCAGCGTAGCCATAAGGAAGTCCCAGTCCACCCTGTCAAACGCCTTCTCAGCATCCGTGGAGAGTAACAGGGTGGGCTGGGCAGTCCGCCGCACATATGCCATCAAGGAGAGTGTGCGGAGAGAGTTATCCCGCGCTTCCCTCCCGGGGATGAATCCTGTCTGATCCCGTGAAATCCATTGTGGCACCAGGGGGAGCAGCCTATTCGCTATAGCTTTAGCATAAATCTTCGCATCTATATTCAAGAGCGAGATAGGGCGGTAGCTCGCGCAGTCACTAGGGTCCTTGCCCTCCTTGGGTAATACCGTGATATGTGCATGAGTGGTCTCCGGGCGAAGGTCCCCGCCGTCCGAGGTCACGTTAGCATATCTGGTCAAGTACGGCATCAGTATGTCAGCGTACGCTCTATAATACGATACCGTGAGGCCGTCTGGACCCGGTGCCTTACCGCGCGCCATAGCTTTCATGGCGCCCAGAAGCTCCGCAGTCGTCAACTCCCCCTCCAAGGAAGCCAAAACCTCCTCGGAGAGTTTCGGGAGAGCGGCGCGGGCCAGATAGTCCCCAATAAGGCGTCTCCGAGCCTCTCTATCATGGTCCCCCTGGTGCACCCGATACAGGCGCTGGTAAAAGTCCCGGAATGTCTTAGCTATACGGGGTGTCTCGAACACCAAGTCTCCCGTGGGGGTCTTAACTTTGGCAATAAACGCTGCATTCTTCCGCTGTCGCACCGAATTAGCCAGCAGTCTACTGGGCCTATCGCCCCACTCATAAAAACGGTGAGCTACCAACCGCGCGCGACGTTTGTGGTCTAAATGAAGGAGAGACTTCAGGGTCTCCCGTTTTTCCGTTAAGGCTTGGAAAAGGGCTGGAGTCTGGTTCAACTTATGTCGGCGTTCTAAGTCAGTGATGTCCCGCAACAAGTTGGCCTGTTGAGTTAAGCGCTCCCTCTTTTTCCTAGAACCCAATTCCATGAACTTTCCCCTAATATAGACCTTGTGGGCCTCCCAAAGCACTCCCGGTGAAACTTCAGGACTGACATTAGTCTTAAAATAAAACTCCAAACTTTCACCCATCACCTTTTTATCCGCTTCTTCGGCTATAAGGTCCTCGTTCAATTTCCAATTAGTGGCCTTCAGGGGTATAGACGCCACGCTAATGGTTAAGGATATCGGAGCATGGTCCGAAATGGGGGAGGAGTCAATGCTTGACTTCACTACGAGCGGGAGATGTTGGTGGTCAATGAAGCATAAATCTATTCTAGAGTAGGTTTGGTGCACCGGGGAAAAATAGGTAAAGTCCCTTTCCCGTGGGTGAGCAATTCTCCAGACATCCATCAATTGTAGGTCATGGAGTCGAGAACGTATATACCTTATTCCCCTGCCGGAAAGCGAGGAACCACCCCTAGAGGTGTCCAGAGTAGGTTCCAAGGGAACATTAAAATCGCCTGCTAGGAGGATGCATCCACGTGCAAAGTTCCGCAGGGAGCTAAGTGTGGAAGCCAAGAAACGCACCTGGTTTTTGTTAGGGGAGTATAAGGTGGCCAAAGTACACTGCATGCTGCCCAAGGTGCCCCGCAGAAACAGAAAACGTCCCGCAGGATCACACAACATTTCCTCAAACGTGAACGCGGTTCCCCTACGAAGCCCGACGGCCACACCCTTGGCTTTAGAGATGTCCGAGAGGCTGTAGTACCACGTGGGGTACTGTGGTGAGTGTAACCTAACTCGAGTCGTCTGTGTGAGGTGGGTCTCCTGGAGGAAGACCACGTCCCCCCGCAAACGGTCCAGTTCCCTATATAAATTGTGTCTCTTCCCTGGGGCGTATAGGCCCCGTACATTAAAAGATACAATGTTCACAGTAGCCATGGGGCTTCAGGAGGAGGAACCGCGATCATCACAACATTATCAATACAATACCAAGGCGGTCTGCCGCCAGAGAGGGGGGAGGGGAACAGAGGAGGTGGAGGCAGTAGACAGAAAAGGTGAGAGAGAAGAGGACAGGAGAGAGAAAGGCAACAAAAAAATACAAGGCCCCACCTTAGTGGGAAAAACAAATTGAACCAAAAAAGGTGCTGTCGAGAAACAGCCATTAGTGCACGCATTACTATGCCGTGCAAGAGCGGGCTGCGTGCCCGCCACAGGGCCCCCACGCCCGCCACCCCAATGGGGGAACGGACGCCGAGGCCCCGCGCCGGGCGGCCCCCGCTCAAAAAGGGGGAGGCGGGACGCCGACAGCCGGGCGCAAACCACACCATAAAGGTCCAAGGCAGCGCCCCGCGGTCCGGTGCCGACACCCAGGCAAAAAAAAAAAAAATCTATAAACAACATCATCCAAAACCTAAAGCGCCTGTACAGAACAATATTGGTATAAAACTGAGGCGGTAGGGTACCCAATGGGGGGGGGGAGAGAGGAACCAAGAGTCAAATACGCTCCAGAGGCACAGCGAGGAAAATAAAGAAATGTCACGCCAATAAAAAGACAACGGGCAAAAGTGCAGCGATGTTCATATCCAGACTGAGGGCCCCCTAGGGGTGCTCAGCCCTGGCCTGCAAAAACGTTGTCGCCAAAGGCGGTCAGCTTCCTCGCACAAACTTAGTAAAGGAAACATTCAGGCGGTATGCCCCACAGATGCAAGTAGACGTCCTGAACAGGTAACCAAGCTGAACAAGTTGGTGGGCAGGATGCCCTTTCAAGGGCGGCAATCAGGTGCAGAAGTACGGCGGGCACGGCTCACTCTCTGCCAGCCCTGGTCGGTCCCAGCGGGCAGGGGCGGGATGCCTTCATGCCATCCAGGTAGTTCTGGGGTAGAAACGGACATGTCCGTGCAGAATTTGGACAGCTCCTCCGGAAATCGAAGTATTGCGGTTTTGCCATCTCTAGATGCGATCAAGGCCGCAGGGAAGCCCCACCTATATTTAATGGACGCCGCCCGGAGCAGTTCCGTGAGGGGCCTTAAAGCCCTGCGTCGATCCAAGGTTTCTTTAGCGAGATCCGGGAAAAAGGATAGCATCGCCCCATGAAAATCAAACGGATTAGCTCCCTTAGCTTTCTGCATAATCAGTTCCTTTTCAGGATAATGGTGGACCCGGCAAATAATGTCCCGTGGGACGTCTGTAGCAAGATTGCGTGGGCGGAGTGCCCTGTGCACCCGGTCAATCTTCAAAGGGGCGTCAGGTGCTCGTCCCAGAAGGCTATTAAAAATGCCCCGAACGGATGGTAACAGATCGTCGTCTCCAGTCGCTTCGGGAAGTCCCCGAATCCGAACGTTATTACGTCTGTTACGATTCTCTTGATCTTCGATCTTGTAGGCGGTCGTACGATGCGAAATGGCAAGTTGACGTGTAGTCGCCTGGAGGGATCGAATAGCGTTCGCGTGGCGATCGAGACGTTGCTCCGACTCTTCAACACGAGCCAATACTTGCGAGAGATCCGAACGAACTGCGGAGACCTCCTTCCTGATGACCCGCTCGAGGTTCAGAAGCATGGCGGCGAGATCGGAGGTAGTAGGGAGATCGCTCACTCTCGGCGCCGCTCCGGCGGAAGGATGTGACTCACCCTCGGCCCCCGAGCCCGCCGAGGACTCGGGCGAGCGCGACCTCCGGTCCGGCCCATCGCGGGATGCGGAATCCACTCTACTCCGCGGCTTGCGGCCTAGGTCGTCCTGCTCTTCCACCTCGTCCGGTTCCACGGAAAGGAATCGCTTAATCGACCCCGTTGAGGCTCCTTTCTTGGGCAGAGACTTGCCCGTCCGCCGGCCCATCACTCAGGTAGGAAAAATATAAATTTTTGGATGATTTTATGTATATTTCTCGGTGTCGGCCTCGGAGCTCACAGAGCACACGTCTGCTCTAGCACATCACCAGGCCACGCCCCCAAAGATAGCTTTTGAGTCAAAAAGTCCACGTGAGGAATCTTCAGTGGTATACAGTCAGTTCATGCATAAAGTGACTTAGTGCCAAGGGGGGGACCACCACCAATGGTAAAATTGGCTGCTCACCTCATCGTATGGACCCTTTAAATTACAGAGGGTCGTATGCACTTAAATATCAACTCATCCAATCGCTGTACTCCTCTCCGACAATATCCGACCGATTCACAAACGAAAACACAGCTTTCTCCCATTCAGAGTCAAATGAACTGACACGTTCGTGGAATACCCACACTGGATCGGTATATAGCAGTATTCACAATTCCTCAGACCATGTGGATAGAAAGACAGGCCATAGTGCTCTCCATAGAAAAACGTTTTAATGATGAATATACATAAAAAACACACTTACAATAACGAAGCTTCATACGATCTTTAAAATGATCAATGACCGCGGGTTCATGCATAGAATCGATTTAAGGATGTGTTACAGGAAAATACTGTTGAATCTTACCCATGGGGAGGTATGGAGATTAACAGTATCCACTCTCTGGCAGTGTACTCTTAGCCCTTGTACACACGGTCGGAGATTCCGACAACCAAATCCGTTGGATTTTGTCCTACGGATCTTGTCCGAAACTGTTGCATACACACGGTCGGACAAAGTTGTCGGAAAATCCGATCTTTCAGAACGTAATGACGTAATTTCGTTACGATGGGACTACGTTCACGCTAGTAGCCAATAGCTTTGGTGTAGGAATTTGATCTGAGCATGCGTGGCACTTTGTCCGATCGGAATTCTCTACACATGATCGGAGTATGTCCGATCGGAGCAGTTTGTCAGAAAATATTTCCAGCAAGTTGGAAAATTTGGTCCGACGGAAACAGTCCGATGCATACCACACACAGTCGGAATATCCGACAAACCACTCCGATCGGACACATTCTGACGGAATCTCCGACCGTGTGTACAAGGGCTTACAGTAATCTGTAATGAGCCATATGCTAACATCACCATATTACTGGAGCTTATATAGTATATTACTGCCTTGATGGCCATGTTACATTTTTATTTGGGCATGTAGATACATCATCCATGGTTATGCAGTCCATTTGGCACCAAAGCACACAGCTTTGTAACATTAGGCACAGCTATAGTGTTTATACAGACACTCCCCAAGTTTCCAAAGCTCTACTATTTATTACACTGACTTATAAAACTCGACCCAAACTAAGAACTAATGGTAACTATACACTTAAATAAATCAGCGTGTTCCAAATTAGGAACTTTAGGAGGCTTTAAAACAAATTGCACATCAGCTTTGGGAGTAAAGTTTTTGCTCATTAAGTGTAAAATAATACAGTTGGTGGAGCAGAATCTTCCCTGAATATTTTATATATGAAGAAAGATGCAGGTCCTATGGTCGGCCTTTGCTATTTATCAGACATAAACCTTACAGGCTTGTTTATGTTCCTCTGAGAGCAGAATGAGAGTATATGTTAGATTTCCAGACAGAACTGTGAACACGTCTGCACTTCTTCTCATGTGAGGAAAATTATTTTCCCTTTCATGCTTTTTAGGCCGTGTTAGGAAACATCTGTCTCTTTATAGTGATGTTCTGGCTAATTTTCCGAAACACAGTAGCTTGTTCAAATAAGTGCCTACAAAATGTTATTTTCTCTGTGCAGGAATGATCCTTTCCATTTGAAATGACACCATTTTTTTCATTGCGTATGTCCTGCTCTTTAAGTTAATTACGTGTGAAATGTTCTGCATTGATTTGGTGAGGTGACACTGGCCTCACACAAATGCCCTTGCAAGCTGCAATGACAACACGTATTCATTTGTACTCTTCTTCAGCACATTTGGCTCAGTGTTTGTGGTGCTTCAAAACATCTAATGAGGCTTCTAGGTGGCCAGGACAATATGTCCATGGCTATCTGTACTCTTGGAAATATTACAGAGTGTGGAAGTGCGTAGTTTCATTTGGCAATGCATGAGACCGAGATTGAATAAACACCTCTGACAGAAATGACAGAACATGATATTAGTTGACGGCCTCAAAGATGATGCCAAGATCTACTTCATGGAATTTTGTAAACCAGTTAATCTCCCAATTTTTATTTGGATGTATTGAGCTTTCCAAGTATGAAGCAGTCTAGGGGCATCCAAAACACAAGTTCAGTTTTTCTTGCTAGGATTGTGTAGTCACAGTAAATTCTGTGATTTAGGTTTTGGTTTATATGAGGATTATACAAATGGGAACACTCTTGTTCCAGTTCTTTTTTCATAGTACAGGGTCTTTAAAGGGGTAGACTACTAAGGAACCATATTTCAAATGTGGATAGATGTTGGCAGAATGAATTGCCCACTGGATTTAAACATCTTTTGAGGGCTCTGAAAGCGAGATCCCTGAGTTCCCCTCTTTGCCTTTGCCCCCACTGTCTCAGTTTTATTTTTAATTTGTTTTTGTTTTTCTATTCGGTTTTTGTTTTTCTATTCGGAAAAAGCTCTGATGGTTTTCCCGACGGAATTCCGCTCAAGCTGTCTTGCCTACACACGGTCACACCAAATTCCGATCGTTTCGAATGCGGCAACGGGACTAGAAAAAGGAAGTTCAATAGCCAGTAGCCAATAGCTTGCGTCACGTAGTTGAATCTGAGCATGCGTGAAAGTCACGTGTGATGTGACGCAACGCGTCAGGGAGGAGTTGATGAGCCATTTGTTTACTTCCGGTCGCGGCCGAGACCGGAAGCACCGCTGTCTGTTCGCTGCTAGTACTTATTTTAATGTAAGTTGATATATTTATTTATAATAAAAAGATTGAATGTACTACTCATTGGAGGCCCCCCTTTCTTCTCATTTATACCTACCGATGTATGGAGGATTAATTAAGGATTCGGAGGTGTATCTGTAAGAAGTGGAAGAATGCCCTTGTAATTACCCCTCAAGCGTGGTCTGGTGCTTAGGGACCGTTATTAGAGGTGAGAGGCTGGGGGAAACAGTGGGTGCACTTGGAGCACTGAAAGCCTAAAGGAACGATTTTTCACGGATTGATTTACACCTGCATGTTTATTACTTACTGGTTGGATAGAGTGCACAGTTTTATTGGAGTGGATTGTTTACATATTGCTGCACTTTTCACTAGATGGACTTATATCCATTGGAACTTTTTGGATGATTAAATTTGATACACACCTACAGGATTGGCACAGTATCGCACTATTGCATGGACTTTTTGGTCGCATATTGTTCAATGCACTGTATACATTTTATTTGTAATACGCTATATTGCTATTTTATGCACTTTATTGTTTTTGCACACTTTTTTGCACATTGTTTATATAATATTATTTATTATATATTTATTGTTAATTTATGCATTACTTTGATTAGCGCCACTTATAACACCCCCCCCCCCCCTTGATTATTACTTTGAGTGCAGAGAACACTTATATATGTGTGCAGCTTTCCATATTATATATATATATTCCTTTTTATCCCTATTTTTTAAAATAAGGTTGTGCGCAACAGGAATCTCTCTTTTTAATAAATTCCAAAGAAGCATACACACGGTCGCTTTTTCCGATGGAAAAACTCTTGGTCTTTTTTCTGTCCGGAATTCCGATCGTGTGTACGCAGCATTAGACTCCTCTGCTAGCAACAGTAGAAGTAGAGATCATGGTGGGTGAAGCAGTGCTGGAAACTTTGGGGAGAATTCACTGGGCTCTGATGTGAGTGATAACAGAAACCAATATGGCTAAACCAGCTTTTGCTAACCTTTTCAACACAGATAGTAAAAAAGATCATTAGTGTCAGTGGGAACTTATCTGAGAGGCAGAAGTTGCTCAAGAAGCCCCTAGCAACCTCTGGAGGAACCCTAGGGTCCCAATGAAACCCTGGTTGAGAAACCCAGGACTAAACAGCGCCTTGAGGCGATTTAGTTTGCGTTGTGCGCTATACAAATATTTCATTCATTCATTCACAAACCCTCTACTGTCTGTTACTACAGTTGAGGTATATCAGAGTTGTGATGTCATATTCAAACCTCATTAACAGGTAGAAGTGTGTGGTCTTGAATGCTGTATCTTGTTCAATTTGCATGGCAACATTTTGTGGGTAATTTGCTTGGTACAAATTCCTAAAACAGTGCTGGGATTGCCCTTTGAGCTGCCAGATGATAAATATCAGGCAGACTTTGTAGAAGAGTACTTGAATTGTTTCAGACTTAGGTAATGCTTGGGCTGTATATAGAGCATTAGTCACCTCAGTAGATAATTTCAAGCACCTTTCAAGAAATGGCCATCATGTTGATTATACGTTAGTGTTTCCCTGATTAGTGCCAAAATTGTGTTATCAGCCATGCATTACAATACAAAGATTGAATTGTAGTTTGATTTTCTTTTTTGTAACAAATAAGTCTAATGATAATAAGACTTTACACTTTTCTTTCCACTGTAAATCATCTATCACTCCTTTTATCACTTGGGTGGAGCAGACCTTTAAGCCTACTACACACGCACTGAATGTCAGGCGGCATCGGCTGGTTTAATAGAAATTGAGTATTCGGCACGTGTGTAAGGCAGCCGGTCCGGCATCTGTTGAAGTCATGACAGAAAAAGGTCTGCCGACCAACTCCCAATCAACGGTCTCAGCCAATGGCTGAGAGCTCTGACTGGAGTGTTCTTGCGGGGGTTGTCACCCTGTCATAAAACAATAGCATAGCAGGAGAGATCGCTGTACCAAGATCAGATTGTTAGTACAGTGACTCCAACCTGAGTACTACTGGATTGAATGAAAAAAAAAAATAGTAGTGTGTATGTGGCTTTACATGCAGTGCGGCTAATTAAAGATGAAAAGGTGTGGAACTATTACACGTAGCACCCTATAAGATTTTCATCTTCCATTGTCTGGGAAAATCAAGCACAAAATCTGCAAGTTAATGATAAGGCTGGTACACACGAACCAAATATTGGCTGATTCAACAGAAACTAGCTGACATTCGACCAACGTGTACAGCAGCCTGTCCGAACAGAAGCTGGATTAATGCCTGGCTTTTATTGAACAGGCATGCTGAAAAACCAACATCTGATCAGCGCTTGCAGCCAATAGCTGTGAGCACTGACCATTGTGTTCTGATGGAGGCGGGGGTGGGATTGGACAGCCATTGAGCTTCCATTTTCTTTTTATTGCCGTTTGTGTCCCCATTGGATATTTATCTTTCCACAGTGATAATGCATTCACCAGGACAGGAAGTAAAGGGAAATTGGGACAAAAATAAATAAATAAACAGACATGGATGCTTACCTCTTCACTACTCCACAAAAAGAAAAAGAAACCAAAAAAGAGTGAGTTTTGGCTTGGTTTCACTTGGTACATGGGGCCCAATTGTTAGCAAAATAATATATTTTCTACAAAAAACAATCACCCATTACAATAATTTAGAAGACAGACATGAAAAGAACATGGTGCCAAAATAGTTGAAAAGTGGATATTGGCGAAATGCCCTCCCTGAAAAGTTTTCCCCTGCGTTCTCAGAGCAGAAAATAATGATGCCAAGTAAAGGTGGTGGAAACATTCACTAATAGGAAATTTTCACTACTGATGCACTGGGACTGCACTTAGCAGCCTTTCCCAGTACAATCCACCACATTGCCTTGTGTTATTATGTTAGTTCATACCACTGCTTTGTGGTGGTAAAAAATGCCATATGCAGTACTTTTTTACACCGCAAAGTGACACAGTATACCACATTGCAACAGAGAATAGAAATTAATTAAATGTCATGTTGACCTTTTCGATACAGTTAAGACAAAAAAAGGTACAGGGCGCGTTGCGCCGATAATAACAAATTGCACTGCCCTTCACTCAGTGCCCACCAGCGGCCGTACTGTGCAGTTCTGGTGTAAACAAGCCTAAATTTTATGAAAGCTACCTTGGTTACCTTGGTTCACTAACAGAAGAGTTCACAAAAATTTGCTTTGGTTCACGAACACGAGCCGCGGCCATCTTCCCTGCTCTGATACATTCATATTGAGAAGAACAGTACAAGATGAGTCTTAGCCCTTGTACACACGGTCGGACATTCCGATGATAATCCGACCGTGTGTGGGCTCCATCGGACTGTTTCTGTCGGAATATCTGACCAACAAAGTTTTAGAGCTGGGCTGTAAAATTTTCAACAACATGATCCGATCGGACTTTGTCCGATCGTTTGTAGAGCATTCTGATCGGACAAAGTGCCACACATGATCAGATTAAATTCCTAGACCAAAGCTATTGGCTACTAGCCTGAACGTAGTCCCGTCGTAACGAAATAACGTCATCACGTTCTGAATGATTGGATTTTCCGACAACTTTGACCGTGTGTATGCAACACCAGTTTCGGACAAAATCTGTCGGACAAAATCCGATGGATTTGGTTGTCGGAATGTCCAACCGTGTGTACAAGGGCTTAGGAGAACCTGTCCTCAGCTGGAGATGGACACATGAAGGTGGGCTCACTTGATTGGGAATCACGGAAAAAACGGTTCCTATGAATTCTACAACTTGATCATGCTCTCGGATGATCTTTTCCTGGATGCACAGTGCTGTTTTCTGGCCCCTAGATTAATCATTTAAATTGGGGTATGGGATTGTTTCAAACAAGTATTAAAGAGGTCAGCTTACTGTAAAAGAATGTATGTAATATATATTTGAAATCCTTTTTTTTTTTTTTTTTGTACATACATTTCATAATTTTACTGTATATATAAACAAAAAAAAAGTTCAGAATGGATTAACCTGATTAACATTGAGCACTATGGGAAAATTTGGTTCGCGATCAGAGTTGTTGTGAGTTTGTGACCCGAGGTTCCACTGTATCTGCAAAATTATTATTATTAGTGAACTATGCGAAGAACAACTTTGCAACTGCAAGACTTTTAAAATAAATGTTTCACAGAAAGAAAATTACGAATTTCTGTTTCAGCCTTTTACAAACATGACCAGTTGTGTTCATAGATGATAGTATTCAGATTGTTCATAGATGAGCTTACACGGTCCCCGAAGTTTCTTTTTTCTTTCTGATTTATTGACTATTAGATATCTGTACATGATGGACATCAGCCTTCCCCTCATTTTCTGTCTTTTAGATCGTATTAGCTTAAGACATAATAAAACATTTCATAGTAATTAGGAGCCTAGTCAGATTTTGAACCAGTGAACTGTTTGATCGTAGTACAGCAATTGACCATTCTCAGCACTCCAGACATAACAGGAGCGCCCTCTAGTGTATCTGTATCCTAATCTGTGGTGTCCAGAGCGTACAAAGACGTATGGAAATGTCCACAGAAAGGGGAGAGAGACAGAGACCGTTAATATTTGTTAGCAGCAAAAAAGAAAGATTCGGCTCATTCAGTTAAAGGGTGTAATGTAAATCTGATGGGCTGTGGATAACCCTAAACGTATGGTGCATGCAACCTCACAGTAGCGCTTGCAGAGACTATGTCTGTCTCCATGTAGAGATAATTTAGGTCGCTCTTTTTGTTTTGTTTTTTTTTGGGGGGGGGGGTGTCTATGAAAATGTCCAGGGATTTCTTGTTAAAGTGGAACTTTAAACCAAAGGGGAAATTCCACTCTTCCACCCCCTCCTCTGCCATATTTGAAACATTTTTTTGGGGGGGGAGGGGGGAGGGGGTAGCAGGTACCTGGTTTTGACAGGTGCCTGCTCCCACTTCTGGTCAGATCATCTAGGCTAGTGGTCATCAACCCTGTCCTCAGGACCCACTAACAGGCCAGGTTTGCAAGATAACTGAAATACATCACAGGTGATATAATTTGCTGCTCAGTGATTGCAGTATTCTAGTCTACATCTCCCCAAGGTAATACATAAAACCTGGCCTGTTAGTGGAGGACAGGGTTGATGACCACTGGCCTAGGCAATCCCAGCAGAAGTTATCCCCCCTCCCTGCCACTTACTGGGACACGTCACAGGTGCACTTTGTAACTGGTCAGTGGGACAATTCACAAAGCGCAGGGCGGCTTGTGCATGTGCAGTCGGTAGCCGGCTGTGAAGCCGCAAGGAGTCGCAGCCAGCTGCCCACGGTTAACATGCTGGCGCTGGGGACCAAAGAATCTGGCCTGGGTGAGGCACTGGATCCTTGGACAAGTCAGTGTCTGTTTATTAAGTCAGTTTTTGTAGCTTCTAAATATTAGTTATATTATTATTAAATAATATTTAATGACTGAAGAACCGCTTCAAGCAGAAGAACCCTTTCAGTGAGTAAATAAGCTAAAACACAAAATAGCGTAATAAAATCCTGGTGGGACAGAGGAGTTGATAAAAGGCAATATCTGGTGAATAACAAAGACACGTCACTTCCACAGATCATAGGTGTAACACAGATTTAGCAAGCTGTGCTCTGGTGATTGCTTGTCATGTACAACTTCCTAAATCTCTCTTTACACCTACAGAATAATCGGAGGAAGTGACAGTCACCAAATGGGTCATTAGTGTTCTCTATATACCGCTCAGCCCTAGCATTATGACCACTGACAGGTAAAGTGAGTAACATTGGTTAGCTTGTTACAGTGACACCCAAAAGCAGGCGGTATATATTAGGCAACAAGTGAACATGTTGTCCTTGAAGTTGCTGTGTTGAAAGCAGAAAAAATTGTCATCGCCGTTTGTTGTGTATGGGGCTGTTTAGCTGCAGAGCAGCCAGGGTGCCCATACTGACCCCTGTCCACAGCCAAAAGTGCCTACAATGGGTACGTGATCATCAGAACTGGCCAACGGAGCAGTAGAAGAGGGCAGCCTGGTCTGATGGATCACGTTTTATTTTACATCATGTCAGGTACATATGCGTTGCTTACCTTGAGTGCACCAGGATACACTGTGAGAAGAAGACAAGCCGGCGGAGGCACTTTGATGATTTGGGCAATGTTCTGCTGCAATCCTTTGGGTGTTATTTACCAAAGGTAAATCCACTTTGCACTTGAAAGTGCAATCGTTGTAGATCTGAGGGGAAGATCTGAAATGAGTGGAAGCTCTGCTAATTTTATCATCCAATCATGTGCAAGCTAAATGCTGTTTTTTATTTTCCTTGCATATCCCCCATGGGTCCTGACAATTATATGGATGTTACTTTGATATGTACCACGTAAGCATTGTTGCTGAAAAAGTGCACCCCTTCATGCAAACTATATTCCCTGATGGCTGTGACCTCTTTCACCAGGATAATGTGCCCTGCCATATTGAAAAAAAATCTTCAAGAATGGTTTGAGGAACACAACGATGAATTTTTAGGTATTGATTTCAAATTCTCCAGATCTCAATCCAATCGTGCATCTGAGAGATGTGCGGAAAAAACAAGTAAAATTCCCGAAAGTCTCACCTTGAAAATTACAGAACTTATTTCTGCTCCTGATGACTTGGTATTAGATACCACAGCATATCTTCAGAGGTCTAGTGGAATCCATGCCTTGCGGGGTCAAGGCTGTTTTGGTGGCAAAAGGGGGACCTACACAATATCAGGTGGGTGGTCATAATACTCTCTGTATTCACACATCAAAGGGGGAATCTGATAGCAAGAAATCCCTGGTCTTTTTTACCCCACCTTATAGCCCCCTAGTGCATAGTCTACTGCAACAATGTAGAGCTACACCTGAAAATATATTTGTGATCTTTCATCCATGCTAAAATGGATGCTATAGATAAAAACCAGATGACAAAGTTTGATATCATATGGAAACCCTGGATTAAATATTATACGTCAGATAATATTGACAACCGAGTTTTATTGTTATGGTGATTAAGATTTTTTATAGAATTACAACATTAGATGATATATAAAACCTCCTCCGGAGAATTATTCCCTCCCCTTCCCCTCCTATATACCTTTTATGTTCTTCCCTTACTATATAATACTTACTATAAACATACTTTAGAAATTATGGTCAAAACTTTAAAATCATATTTTCTTTTAGACATATTTATATTTTCTTGGGATTAAAATGTTTAAAACTCAGCTATAAGAATGTTTTCAAATTCTAAAATATATAAGGCCATTTATTGTCATTCCCACGAGAATATCTTGAAATTCTTCTTTGCTTTGTATCATTCGTACTTCAATATGTCTACTTTTTATTTCTGGTATCACATAATTTGTCTTATATTCTGTACATGTAATTTATTTTAACATAAAATAAAAAATTTTGAACGAGAAGAAAATATATTTGTGAAAGTATAGCACTATATGTTTATCATTCATGTTATTTGAGTATGATTTTACTCTCTCTTTGTAGATGGAAGACCGGTGGTGTTCTTACAGCATGGATTGCTCGCAGACGGCAGTAACTGGGTCACCAATCTGGAAAACAATAGTTTGGGATTCATCCTGGCTGATGCAGGCTACGATGTGTGGATGGGGAATAGCCGAGGGAACACTTGGTCCAGGAAACACAAGACCCTGTCACCTGATGAGGATGAGTTTTGGGCTTTTAGGTAAGAAAGGCTGTATATTGTGAGCTTGGAACATGTTACAATTCTATGACGGTGTTCTTCCTATCTAATTAGTAATCATTTGTTTAGGGTTCCCGCTGAGCTGACGGAGGGATTTGGATTCTGCAGAAGGTACAGCTGGGGAGCATATTCTGGCATTTCCCAACTTTGTGTTGAGTGTCAACTATGTACCCCGGCATGTACCAATTTATCTGCAGTAGCCCCTTCAATGGATAACTTTATTAATTAAAGTGGTTGTAAACCCTTGCAAACCACTTTGACCTACAGGTAAGCCTAGATTAAGGCTTAGCTGTAGGTCCAAGAAATATCTCCTAAACCTACACGGTTTAGGAGATATTTGCCGAAAGACAGGCACTGCTGTCTACGGAGCAGCGAGACCCACCAAGAAGATGGATGCTCCGGACTACAAGGGACAACGGTTACTTCGCTGGCTCCTGTGTCAGGTAAGTGACACATAATGGACTACTATGCGATGCATAGTAGTCCATTATGCTTTACCTTTGCAGGGAATCAAAGAGGAAGTAAACCCATCAGGGTCTACTTCCTCTTTAAGTACTTTGTGTATATATTGTACTTCTCTGCGACTTTTTATGTTTTAATTGGACTGTTAGGCTGACTCTATACAGAACAATAAAAGCAAGAAATGCTCCAAGTGACAGGTATCTCTGCTGACTAACCAGCCATTTCTCTACTGCAGGAGGGTGTATAGAGTGCAAGGTGCAGGTGCTTGATTTCACACAAGGAGATTTTTCTAGCTATTGGAAAGCCGAATCTTTAAAGTTATATTAAATGCACACTGTTTATGCTCAGTTCACACTAGATTCCGCATAGCGCATCGGATTGCAGAGTGTATTTTAAGTTAATGACACCCCGAAATCGGTTTGCAAAAATCTATTTTTTTTTGTCTGTATCAGAATTGGATTGCATTGGTTCGATCCAATTCTGGTACAGACAAGTAAAGGGCCCGACACGAGTTTGGTGAGATTTGAGCCATACAAATCCATAGCTCAAATCGCAGCCCAGAGACACTGCATGAAATTTGCACAGGATGTGCAATGATTTACATTTTTCCTTCTATTTCTGTTTATAGATGATGGCACTGTAATTATTTTAATAAAAAAAAAACATCTATGAGTACCTTTTTTCCTAATCGATATACAGCTGTCACATGACCCAGATCTTTCCCAGCCTGTCTGCAGGGAAACATAAGCAAGAGGAGCTTCTAGTCCTTTGCTGCTGGTCACATGTTCAAATTATAAAAAAAAAGCCTTTGGAATACAGAGTAAAAATAAATAGTATAAATAAACTGTTTTAAATTGTCATACAAATATATATTTGAAATGAAATTTTTATTATTTTGTGGAAATAACATGGTGGGGGTGGATCTTTGCCAGGCATAGGCTGTGCCACACCCCTCCAGCTTGTGTCTTAGAATAAGAGGGAGTTGAAGCCACCGTTAATCTACATGTAATCTCCCACCCCCATTGTGTTTAGCTGGGAATGGAGGAGGAGGGAGGGGGTAGGCTGTCATTTACCACTGTGTATATACCCACATTTGTGACTCTGTAGTCACATGGGCTGCTCAGATGTGATAGGGAGGAAATGTTTAGCATAGAAACCTTGAGCATGTGCAGAGCTGACACCACAGCAGCAAAATCCCTAGCTGAATTGGGGACAGGGATAGAAGGTGGAGATAGAGAGCAGCATGATTAACCAGGTTTTTGGCAGACTACAGAAAACAAATAGTTTAATAGTGACTGAGTGAGTAAGAACGGCATGTAATACGGCATTTATTGATAGTTTTTATGATGTGGGTTTAGTGATACTTTAAGTCCCAGTCATTTGCTAAAAGTGAAGGATTATGTGTACGGCTATGGGCATTGGCTGGGGACCATGTGTAAAACTTGACTAGTTTTGTTGAGGAAAAACAATTTCCTGAAAATAATCTCTAAATTGCAAGGATCTTGGCAAACTTTTTTTATTTTGCAAATTTATATCCGTTTCTATTCTAAAGAAATTCAAGCAGGTGAAACAGTCAGTCATCGACATAAATAATACGTTGTCTTTATATTTCTACAGTAGTTTTGCCGCAAGGGTATCATACTGCAAAGGTCTTTCATTGACGTCATTCTGTGAATGAAGTCTTGTGTGCTGGTAGGGATTCCTGGAAAGTGTAGGGACTGTTTTCTTCTTCCAAACACTTTACAGGTGTAGAGGATGTAAGCCTGACTTGCTCCCACAACATCTGTTGAGCACAGTTTTATCAGTTTGTTACATGCTACTGCTATGTGGTGCCTAGAGCTGGCAATATTAGAATAACAGCCGTACCCTGAGAAAACCAATAAAGCACTCTCTGTGCATCTAGCAGAACTCTATTTTTGCATGTGGAAAAAAAAATTAAATGGAGACTAACATGTTTCTAAACCTATGAACAAAAATGTATAGTGTTACAGCTTACTGGTCCCTAAATGTGGTGGCTGCATTTGTTTTCTTTTTTCACCCTTTTTCCAGTTATCCTGGTAATCCTGCCATTCTCACACTTCCTGTCCTAGGGTGACAGCCGTATTGAGCAGCACTGTCACCCTGAGACAGGAATTGAGTTAGGACTACATTACATTGTGTTAGGGCTACATAATAGCAGGGAACAGTACCAATAGTCAGGGAACTGATCGTAGTTCAAGGCAGAGAGTACAGGTAGTTATCAGTTCACAAGATTTCTGCCTGGATGAATATCCACATTTTTTTTTTTTTTGCACTTCTCGAACAGATCTAATGAAACTCTTTCAATGGTAAACTTTACAGACTGAAAGGGAGCAAATACTAGAAATTTATTATTGAAGTTTACATATCCATTAACCCATAACTCCATCCATTTAGTTTTGGGTTGTTTATAGAAGTGTTATCATTTTTATGTCAGTTTTTTTTGTTTTGGGTTGTGACTCCATTGGAGAGAATTTTCTATACTTTCTGTCCCTGTGACATCTGTACAAGGAACTTGGGGTGTAGTTGTCACCAGAACAGGAAGGCAGAGATAACCTTATAAGGGTTTGTCTGCACTGGTGGCACCAATTAAACACTTTCAAAAGCTTTGAAAAAGTGCCCTGCCCACCCAGTTGCCACAGCCCATCGATGATGTGTACGTTACCATCGGTGGTAGGGATGTCTGATGAGGTTAATAAAGTTTCCATAGTAATTGCTGCCACACGGAACTGCATGGACCACAGCTAAAAACAAATTCACTAGGTCAGGGTGAGGCAACCAAATACATTTTCTATCAAGCAACACAATAAAAAGATGGCACAAAGAACACACAGTGTGTCACAGTAGTGTCCTCTGCCCCCCTTCACATCACCTACCCCCCATCCCAGTAGAATCCTCTGCCCCTTTTTACATCACCCCCACACAGTAGTGCCCCCCCACCCACAAACAGTAGTGTACTCTGCCCCCACCCACAGTAATTTCCTCTGCCCCTCTTCATATCACCCCCACACAGTAGCGTCCTCTGCCCCCTGATAGCAGTGTCCTCTGACCCCCATCACATTACCCCCCACACAGTAGTGACCTCTGCCCCCTGATAGCAGTGTCCTCCACCTCCCATCACATTAGCCCCCTCACAGTAGTGTCCTCTGCTCTCCCCCACACAGTAGGGACCTTTGCTCTCCCCCACACAGTAGGGACCTTTGCTCCGCCCCACACAGTAGTGTCCTATGCTCCGCCCCACACAGTAGTGTCCTATGCTCCGCCCCACACAGTAGTGTCCTATGCTCCGCCCCACACAGTAGTGTCCTATGCTCCGCCCCACACAGTAGTGTCCTATGCTCTGCCCCACACAGTAGTGCCCTATGCTCTGCCCCACACAGTAGTGTCCTCTGCTCCGCCCCACACAGTAGTGTCCTCTGCTCTCCCCCACACAGTAGTGTCCTCTGCTCTCCCCCACACAGTAGTGTCCTCTGCTCTCCCCCACACAATAGTGTCTTCTGCCCCCCACACAGTAGGGATCTCTGCCCCCCATATAGTAGTGTCCTCTGCCCCTTCAGGTCATCACCCTCCGCCTTCTACACACACATACAGCTGTCTTAGCTCCTAGCAGAAGGTAGCACAATTTTGGACAC
Source organism: Lithobates pipiens (assembly GCF_037356315.1). Classification (NCBI taxonomy): domain Eukaryota; kingdom Metazoa; phylum Chordata; class Amphibia; order Anura; family Ranidae; genus Lithobates; species Lithobates pipiens. The sequence goes on from NW_027507787.1 coordinate 27,213,641, forward strand.
AAGGCGGGAGTTAACTTTTCCCAATAACAGGCTGGTGATTGGCTGCTAGGACTACCCTGCATCTGAGCAACCAATCACTGCTGGTTAACCCGAAAAATTAACTCTGCCCTCAGTGCAGAACTGTGCTGCCTCCTGCTCTCTGCTCTTCTGTGAGGTTGAGATTGGCGGAGGCTGGGGGGGGAAGGACCGGCACCTAAGTGGCGCGACTGGGATAGTGATCTGTCATTTGGTAATCCCTGGACTAGGGGGTTGGCAAAGCAGGAATGTATTTGCAATCTCCCTGTCCCCTGTCTGCACTTGATGGGTAGATTGCGATTGATGGTTTGCAAACCCCCGCACTAGGTAGTATCTGCTCCAGTGGCCCATTTTTAGGAAGGTGGGCATTGCCGCTCTTGATAGTCACCCTTCAAATTTTTTTTGCCTTGCTGTAAAGCTTCTGCTTGCATTTGTAGTGTGCCATTCAACAACATTATCATGGTTGTACAAGGTTTTTTTGGGGTGTTTCAGAGGTGGGGAAAAAGCCCTAAATCCTCCCTGTCTTCCCCCAGCCCTAACATTGTCAGAAAACGTAACGCTTTTTCACAAAATCTTGTCTGTGTCCCCATTGGAAAGATTTTTCATCACTTTCTATACTTATAATCTCCCCAATTGAAACAAATATTTTATAACCGTTTCTTGCTCCATCAAAATCTAAATAAAAGGCTTTGGTTGAAGTTGGGCTTTAACACATAATAGAATTCGTTTTTTCCCTTCAGCTCATGGACTATATTATATTACAGTTTTTTTTTCCTTTTTGTAATGTGTTTTTTTTTTTTTTGCACTTTATAATTATCTTGTATTTTTCTTACAGCTATGATGAAATGGCCAAGTTAGATCTCCCGGCTGTTATCAACTTTATCTTACAGAAAACAGGCCAGGAACAAATATACTACATTGGTCATTCTCAGGGCACCACTATAGGTATGCAAAACATTTTTTTACATCATTTTAAAAGTAAATACATTAGTAGATACACATTTAGATCTATATTAGTAAATATATATAAGAATATTTTTTCAGGGATCCCATGCTTCTTGTTCCACTCTTCAGTTTTCCATTTTAGGCTTGCCATACATGCTTAGGTTTCCCTTGCTCAGCTCAATGAGAGAAATCGGTAGATTCCCCCATCCATGCTAAACATCCATCCATGCTAAACTCCACTGCCGGCTATTGTATTCAGACAGCTGCAGCACCTATGCCTGCCTTAATACCCAACAAGTGACTACATCTGATATTGTGCAGTCACTGTTAATCTGCCTTTTTCCACCCAGCTCCTTTTGATTTTGAAATTTGTGTTTTGTTGAACTGAGTGGTGCCAACAGGGTCACCCACGGCTCAAATATTACCAATTCAGCAGTAATCAACCAATATCCGAGTCTTGTATGGGCAGCTTTATAAAACCCAGATTACCCTGGCTTATCAACCAAATTTACTGCCTGACATGCTAGGGTAAGAGGAGATCTCCCATTGGGCCTTTACAGTCCATGGTGCCCAACCACACCCAAAATATGTTCTAAAAACACATGCACAAATGTATATATCATTCATAGGAGAGAACATTTTTTTTCCCTCTGCCATTTTCATGGAATTGTTTAATGGATTCTTTTAAATATGAAAGAGGGCATATTTATTACAGCAAAGATGTAATTATTCTATATTAATACATTGACCACACGCTCCACCTCAAACTCCACTCCCTTGGCCTCCAAGATTCTGCTCTTTCCTGGTTCTCCTCCTATCTTTCACAGTGCTGCGTCAGTGTTACCTACAACTCTGTCTCCTCCTCTGCACTTCCTCTTTATGTAGGGGTCCCCAAGGCTCTGTTCTTGGACCCCTTCTCTTCTCTATCTACACCTCCTCTCTTGATCACGAAATAACCTCCCACGGCTTCCAATACCATCTCTATGCAGATAACACTTTCTCCCTACCCCTCACCTTACTCCTTGAGTCTCCTCTCGCATTACTAACTTACTAGCTGACATATCAGCATGGATGTTGCACCACTTCTTCAAACTAAATCTTTCTAAAACTGAGCTTGTAATATTCCCAAATCCGTATTTCACTCCACCATATTTCACTCCCTTGTTACTTTGCCTTGTCTATTGCAATGCCCTTTTCACATGCCTACCTCTACACAGGCTATCCGCCTTCGGTCTATCATGAATACTGCTACTGGACTTATCTACCTTACCAACCGCTCAGTGTCTGCCACCCCTCTCTGCCAATCACTAAACTAACTTCCGATTGCCGAGCGAAATTCAAAATACTAACAACAACATACAAGGACATTTACAACTCTTGTCTCTCAATATCACCCAAACCACCCTCTCTGCGTCTCCCAAGACTTCCTGCTCTCCAGCCCTCATCTCCTCCTCCCATGCTCATCTCAAGAGCTCCAGAGCCTCTCCCATCCGCTTTGCTATCCCCTACTCTGTACACATTTAAGGGATCCCTGAAAACTCATCTCTTTAGGGAAGCCTATCCCGTCCCCACCAAACAACTGAAAATGTAATTCTTCCATCAACTTCTCCCTCACAGGTATTACCTTTTGTACCACTTGCCTACCCTATTAGATTGTAAGCTCTTATGAACAGGGCACTCTTAATTAACCCTCCGTATTATATTCTAACTGTACTGTCTTCCTTTAGATTGTTAATCACTGCACAAACTGTTGGCGCTATATAATAATAATAATTTCATTGTCATATATATATATATTTTTTTATCATCTTAGCCTTTATTGCATTTTCAAGCATGCCTGAGCTTGCCAAGAAAATCAAAATGTTCTTTGCTCTTGCCCCTGTGGCTACCATCAAATTCTCCAGCAGCCCACTTGCAAAACTTGGTATTTTCCCCGAATTTGTGATCAAGGTATGATAGTTTGTTTTGCAGTTAATATGTATCTAAATTTAAGAAGAGAATTTTAAATATTTTACTCTATGCTGTGCTCTATGTGTAATGTAATAGATGTATTACTGTACCATATCAGGGATGACCAACCTGCTGGATGTGGCTGCCCGACTTAAAGTCGTAAACTTACCTAAAAAAGTTTATTTTATTTGGAATTTTTTGTAAAAATGCGTTTACACTTAGTGAATAAGCGCAGCCACAGTGTCTCTTTACTGGACTTTTATCTTCCCTGATGAGCACCTTGAGAATTAATTAAGAATTTCTAATACATCGATCCAACTAGATATTGATGTGTTAGATTAGCAAAAACAGTGATAGCACTAGCATTATGTTGCCATTTTTTTATTTTTATAATAAAAAAAATTACAAATTTTGTTTTTTTGTTACTCAAATAAGTACATCTATATCAGTGAATGTTAACTTGTGATCTGCCTGACTTTTTCTGCTCATCAGCTACCCTTATTGTTAGTGTATTTTATGTGTGGCCCAATACAATTTCTCTTCTTCCAATTTGGCCCAGGAAGGTCAAAAGGTTAGACACCCCTGTACTAAATGTATTATTAAATAAAAAAATTGCAAAATATATAAAAACAATATGTGCAGTGGCAAGAAAAAGGTATGTGAACCCCACCTAGTTTTCTGCAGTAAAACCTGTTCTGATCATCATCTAAGTCACAACAATAGAGAGTTGAGTTGAGTTGCACCTTGATATAGCACGGCCCTTTACCCCATAGGGTCCCAACACCCTTACAAACACATACACAGATACACATAGTGGATCCGATTATGCGTATGCCAGTAGACCATTGCTAAACTACGTTACCTAAAAATATATTCATGCGCGTCACTTTAAAAGCCCTTACAGATTGCCAGTTTAGAATTACACAGGAGATTTGGTGCTAGAATTATTGCTCTCACTCTGATATTCGCGATACCACCTCACATGTGTGGTGCGATCACTTTGTACATATGCGTGCGGGACCTACGTGTGCGTTCGTTCACACTTGTACGTGAGCACAGGCTAACAAGGGTTCTTTAAAACCCTTTTTTATTTTATTTATTTATTATTTTTTATTTCATTATTTTTTTACACTGTCCTTTTTTTTTTTTTTTTTCTTGCTATCACAAGGTATGAACAACATCCTTTGTGATAGTATGGGCCAGGACAGGTATTCCTTATGGAGAAATCTGGGGTTTATTAGTATCTGATCAAACCAAAATCAGCTTTACCAGATGCTGTACAAGCTGGTAACGGCTTGCAAAGAAACTGAAACCGGAAGTGACAAAATTCTCATCACCTCCAGTTTCTTACATCACAGAGATAGGCGGGTAGGCTCGGGAGATCCCATTAAAGGCATTGGTGGTGGGGGGATTCTAAATTAGAAAAGGTTTACTATTTTTATAATGTTTTTAAGTAAAAAAAATGTTTTCATTGTTTTAGGACCTGTTTGGGAATAGAGAATTTTTACCACAGACGGAATTTATTAAGTGGCTTGCCATTCACTTTTGTACCCATGAAGTGGTGGAACAGATATGTGGCAATATTTTCTTTATTCTGTGTGGATTTAATGAGAAGAACCTTAACATGGTAAGCAAGGCTATAATTTAGATAATTATTATTTGTAAGTAATAAACATCATCCTTAGCATTTTCACACTTTCAAGTGTATTTCCACTTTTGCAGTCAGATTTGAGAAACTCCTACTATATGTTAGTTATGTGTTCCCATTGTCCCAACATACCTAAAAATAATAATAATAATAAAAAAAATAATATATATATATATATATATATATATATATATATATATTTCTTACATTTCTATATATTTATTTGAAGCAATTCTATAGTGCTCTTCCTTTAGGCAGATTCTATTATTTAGAATAACTTTCTTTGTTATTGCCTGAATCATGGGGTTCTGCTCCCCACAGCATCCTGAGGTTTTCCTTAATTTGGCATGGCTGTGGGCAGCTCGACTTGCACAGCCTCATCATTCAATCACATATTCGATCAAATATTCATTCACACAGATCTGTGAATGGAAAACGACAAGTCCTATCTGCTACCAAGGCAGAGGGACTCGTAGATCTCAATGAAGCACAAATGTGGTGGCGTCGCCATACTTGTAGTCCATTGATTATTTCCTCCGGCCCCAAAACGGAAGTCTGTACCCCTGTATAGGCCTGTGGCTTGTGGAATGGTCTGCAGGAGCCTGTGCATTGTGCCCACAATCCAGTGATTGCAGTCGCAATGCTTTGCGAACTCCAATGCAAAAATATTCAATTCAGATTTTTTTTTTAATATGGCTGCATTGCTCCAAGCGTAACTTCACTCACTCAGTCAACATCAGGGGAGTTTGCTTTGAATATTAAAAATTAATTAAATAACATTTTTGGTTTGTGGTACTATAGTGTATACTAATTAATATGGGCTACTGGCGCTACCTCAAATTTATTTCTATTCAAAATATAAAAGGATTGAAACTAAACTTATTTTAATCACCGTTTTCTGGCCCTGAGGACTATGATATATTCAGTGTTTGGTGCTTTCAATCAACTAATGTGTATAAGCTGAAAGATTCCTCACTATTTTACTCGGAGAAACTATAATTTCTCAATATTTTATACCAACTACCATAAGTGACCTAAAAAATCCTTACTCTTGTAACCAAATAGAATTAAGTGATATCTAAACAATTCTGTGAAAACAAAAAAGAGGAAAGAATTTTTTTTCCTTATATAGGTAATATAACGGCTAGACTCCCAGTATTAAACAAAGCCAACTACATAAAACATTCCATGTGATAAATATACAGAAAAAAATCAACAACAATCCTACACCTTCCTTCAGAAGACAAGAGAGTGACTTTCGTGATTATAACTGCTTATTCGTGACTTCCGTGCTCATTCCCCCTCAAGGGTCCCCACTCACCGAATCCACACACCCCCTAAGGGGTTGTACGCATGTAAGCTGTATTCCACTTTGTTGAGGATTCCACCAATTGGCTGTATCTTCCAAAACGATTCTCCACAGATTTTTTCGTTGTTAGAGAGAAAAAACTCCTATCTCCTGTGGTAGTTCCTCAAAGGAAAAAAAACCCACTCATGGTGTAGTATTTCTGGTATACAGCACACTTATTGTTGGGGGGAGGGGAACAGGCTAGAGCTATTCTTCTATTATGCTCTTAGCAGAGCTGAAAGAATTTTATATATATATATATATATATATATAATACTATAGTGTATTTCAGCTTTAATTTACTACAAAAGGTGCAATATTCCTTTAACATAAAATGTATCGCACAAGTTTGAGATCTTTAACCCTTTGTTGAACAATGTGCACTTTTAGTTTACAACTGACAATGATCTCTGCCAGCAAAGACAGCTATTTTGGCTATACTTCTCCTATCAATCTCAGGAGTGCAAGTTCGTTCTGCACTTCTAAGTGCCCTGTGTGTGTCTTCAGCTAAAGCTGCAAATGTCAATGTAAAACTTTCTGTGTGAAAGCGTGCATTCTCTGAAATAATGTTATTTTAAATACAGTTGTTTCTGTTAAGAAATCAGTACTTTTAAAATATATTTTCTGTTTACTTTTTGCTATATATATTTATTTTTTTTAAATATCCCCATGAAAGCAAATGCATGTTTACTTCTGAGCCATTTTCTTCTGCAAACTTAACTCATTTTCTTAGTAACTCATTTTTCTCCTACAGAGCAGAGTAAATGTGTACACCACACATTGCCCATCAGGAACGTCCGTAAAGAATATGATCCATTGGGCGCAGGTACTGATTAAACTTTCAATTTTACTGTATTGACCAGTGAAGCTTGTAATCCTTAAAGTATAACTAAAGGCAAAACATTTTGGGGGGGGGGGACCACTAACACCGAAAGAGAAAGTAAAAGAAAATCCTGAATTTTGAGTGGTCACCAGAATAGGAATAGAGGGGAAACCTTCCAATTGGGACAGTAGTTCTGGTGACAACTATGGATTTCTTTTAACTTCCTGTTTTATCTATGGGGCAGGAAGTGAAGGGAAATCACCCAAATGGGAGACAGACGGCAAAAAGCCTGACAAGGGTTATACCCCTCCTTTACTCTCTCCAAAAGGAAAAAAAAACGTAAGGAAAAATGTATTACCCTCAGTTCTACTTTAAAGGGGTTGTAAACCCTCTTTTAAAAAATAAATAAATAAATAAATAACAAACATACTCATACTTACCTGCTCTGTGTAACCATTTTGCACAGAGCACCCCCGATCCTTTTTTTTTTTCTGGGGTGCCCCGCCAGCACTTCAGGCCCCTCTTTTTCATTGGGTGCCACTTTCCCTTGGGGCACCCGTGGGGGCTCGTCTCTGAGTCCCCCTGCTGCATCCTAACCCCCCCCCCCCCTCGCTCCTGTGTCACTGGATTTGATTTACAGCAATCTGCCCAATGAGGAGAGAGACAGCAGCCGCTGCGCTCGTGCACATCACTGGATTGGACCGAGCTCAGGCAAGAAAAAGAGGGGGCTCTGGGGGGAGCTGCAGCACAGAAGGTTTTTCACCTTAATGTATAGAATGCATAAAGGTGAAAAACCTTGAGGCTTTACAACCACTTTAACTGTCATTCAAAGGCTGTGTAGGTTAGAAACCTAGGTGGGTGCCACCCATCTGCATGCATCGATGGGCTCAAAAAAGCAATCACCTGGGTCTGAACTACTGCTTGTCACAGAATAAAATGTAACTAATTCAATGGGAACAGGTCACAACAATTCTTATTGAACTAAAATTGCCAACAGTGTATCTAAAACAAAGTCCACAAAAAGATCAACAGGATCATAGGATCGACAAGTACCCAATAGTTTAAACACAACATAGTCTATAAGGCAAGTGTCAACAAGCAGTATATTGCAGACAGGCGGTAGACACAACTCCAGGGTTTTATCACCACTCCCCCCCCCCCTCTAATATAAGTGTGAACGAGCCCTATGGCTCATTCACTGCTGTTCCTCTGAAAAGCGATCCAAGTTCAGTACAGGTGGTGGGTGAGGAGGTGACGTGTTGCCACCTCACCGCCTGATTTAAACACATGATTGCTGTACAATGCACGTGATTGTGATGTGGTAGTATGGCAATTAGAGGTTTAAATGAGGTGTGAGGAGGCAACACTGCCCGGGGATCTTTGACTTCTCCCATGTTGTTAAGGTAGATCTCCACCTCTTTAAAGTTCCCTACCCCTGCTATAAGGGCTCAGTTACACTAGCAGCAGCCCTTGCCACCCCCCTGAAAAATGATTTGCCATAAGTCGCTTTCCGGAGGGTGGTTGACAAGTGGCTGGGAGGCGATATGTTACCTCCCCAGTACTTGTTTAACCCTGAAAGCCCACACCATCACAACTGCATGCATTGCACATACTTGCAGGGCAGCTGTGGCCCAGCCGTGTTGACTTGACATGCAGTTAAAATTTTTGCCACAGCTGTAAAGAAAAGCATTGCGGCATGAGTGTAATCCCATCTGGCTGCTTTATTGAGTTAAAGAGGGTGGTTGGGAGGTGATAAAACTATGACTCAAGCGCCGATGTATTCTGAAGGTAGCCATACACGGCTCAGTTTTCTTTTTTCTGTGATCCTGGGGGCTGAATGGGATAAAGTCAGTTGATTCCCTCATCTGTGCCGACAGCATGGATGAATCATTGTCCACTGCAGGCTATTGTGTTCAGACAGCCGGGGCATCTGATTGGATGTAGTCACTTTTTTAAATCCAGTTTTTTGGACCCAGGGCAAGCTTGCATGGCTGCCCACGGCTTGAATTGCAGTTTATTCAGCAGGAATCCAGCGAAATTTGAGCTGCACAAGACCAGTTTAAGGGATAGGCAGCCACAAGCTGTCTGCATTTACAGTGTGAATTTTTTTTTGCAGGGTGTGAAGTGCGGTGAGCTGAGTGCATTTAACTATGGTACCAAAGGTAATCTTATTCATTACAATCAGGTAAGATTATTATGTTCCCTTTATGGTTAGAGCTTATCAGTTGTATGCTTGTGCCCGATGGGGATGCATGCTGACTGCACACTATCCAATACTGAAATATTCAAGAATAGCTTTTGGAAGTTTTCTCACAACGTCGCACCAGTCTGCACGTGTGGAACACTAAAGCCTGGTAAACACTAACCCTGGGTCGCACGAAACAAAACTAACAGCTCCGGTCAGAGCTGCTGTACTAACCATCCAACATTAGTACAGCGATCTCCCCCGCTGAGCTGATGTGTTCTGACAGTCCCCTCCGACAGCACACTCCAATCAGCGCTCTCCGCCATTGGCCGAGAGTGCTCATCAGCAGTCGGTTGGCTGCTGGTTTTCCAGCATGGACGTCCGACAGATTCTGGCCGAACGTCTGGCTTCTGTTGGACAGACCAACATACACACGACACAAGTGTCTCCTTACGTTCGGCCCATGTGTACCCAGCTTAAGGCTGCTTTCACACTGAACTTTTTTTTCTTCCGTTTTTGATTTTAAAAAAATGGAAGAAAATCACACGACCATTAAAACTTGTGGGTATTTTTCGCTCCATAAGACACACCTGACCATAAGACGCACCTACAAACAAGAAGAAGAAAAAAAAAATATTCTGAACCAAAGGGTGTACTAAAATATTTTCCAGTGCCCATGAAATGCAGAGTGACCATTACCATAGAAAATGCAGAGTGACCATTACCATAGAAAGTATTGGCAGGGTCTGACAGAGTATTGGCAGGGTCTGATAGAGTATTGGCAGGGAATTGCAGAGTATTGGCAGGGTATGGAGGGATGGCTGTGACTGCACTTGTCACAGAGCAGTGCTGTGGGCACTACAGATGCAGCCCACAGCGCTGCTGCCATCCGATCTCTCCCCTCCACTGTACAGATCTGTACACAGAGGGGAGAGAGGAATCGGTGTTGTCATGACGCCGGTTTGTTGAACCTCCTGCTGTTGCGAAACTACAAGTCCCATAAGGCATTGCAAGGCTGACCGTTACAAGCATGACTCCCACAGGCAGAGGCATGATGGGACTTATGCCATGTACACACGATCAGAATTTCAGCCAGCAAAAGACAGATGAGAGCTTTTCATTGGAAAATGCAACCGTGTGTATGCTCCATCGGAATTTAGCTGGCCGAATTCCCTCCAGCAAAAATTTGAGAGCATGTTCTCAATTTTCCCAAAATTCCGATCGTGTGTATGCAATTCAGACGAGCAAAAACTCACGCATGCTCAGATTCAACTAAGAGACTGAAGCTATTGGCTATTGAACTTCCTTTTTCTAGTCCCGTCGTAAGTGTTGTACGTCACCGTCTTCTTGACGGTCGGAATTTAGTGTGACCGTGTGTAGGCAAGACAGCTTGAGCGGAATTCCATCAGAAAAACCATCAGACCCTTTTCCCACCATAATGTTGATCGTGTGTACGCGGCATTATAATTTTGCAACAGCTGGAGGGCCGCCAGTTTGAGACTCCTGATTTAGGGTAATTTGCCAGCCCCTCCCACCCGTCATGATTTGCCTGCATTCCATAGTGAAGCTCAGAGAACCAGTGGTGACACCACTAGGTCCAAAATAGGTTATGTAATAAAAATTTAAAGGATTTGTTTTAAAAACATGATTTGTTAATGAAAGGGAAAAGGGGGGAACCAGGGAAAGCAAATATGAGCAGATTAAACTGTAGCTTTTTCCAGTTATTGTTAAATAATTTAGGAGCAAAGAGCGAAGTCTGTTTATTTAAATAGTGAAACTGTCAAGTCTTATGTATGGTGAAGTTGTGTGCTTGATTCCTTGGTTCATCCCTTGCAATGCTGTCTTTCAGACTACTCCTCCTTTGTACAATGTGAAAGACATGAAGATCCCAACCGCTTTGTGGAGTGGAGGCAATGACTGGCTAGCTGACCGCAAGGATATGGCTTTGCTACTCACTCAAGTCAGCAATTTGGTCTACCACAAGGAGATTCCAGACTGGGAACATCTAGATTTCATCTGGGGTCTAGACGCTCCAGATCGCATGTACAATGAAATAGTCCAATTACTGAAGAAAGCCCCCTGAACATTAACATTTCACAAATAAATGATGAAGCAAATACTAACAGATTTAGCAGGAAAACTTTTAGAAAATACCTATTATCCCAAAATACTTTGATTTTGTCAAACCACTGTCTATGGATGGACACCAAACAAGCCATTCTTACTAACAACAGGTGTGTCTAGCTGCACCTGGACAATATCTTTTACCCCCAAGGCTAAAAAACCAAAGTGCCCCCCCCCCCCATCCATGAGTTGTGAGCTGCTTTAGCAGCATAGTTTGCAACCTCCTCCCGCTTAACCACCAAGATGGCTGCTTCTTCTGCCCACTGTTTGGCCCAGCCTTGACACTCAATAAATTATTATATTTGTGTAGGTGGGGGCTGTTGCAGTATCCTAGACTTATTTTTATTTTACAGGAGGCAAAATATGCCACTAATCTAACCCTTAAGGGCCAGTTCACACCATAAATTGCAAAGGAATGTGCTGTGCATTCCTGTGTGATTTACATGCGACCTGGATAGATTTCAGCCCACTGGTCAGCGCCAAAAGTAGAGGGTTCACTACTTTAAGTGCGCTGCAACCAGATCGCATGGTACTACTGTACTGGTGCAGGCAAATGCACTGCATTTGAAACCTGCGTTTGGGGTGTCATTAAGTTAACACTGACATGCGCTGCAGATCGTAAGTGCAGTGCAGTTTGAACACGGTGCAGAAAGCGCCATCAGAATGCAGGTTTCCCACACCACATTTTGGTGTGAACTGGTAAGGAGGATTTCTTGGTTTTAGTCAAGAGATTTTATACTCAGCAGGAGAAACAATTAATGGTGTCCCTTTTTAATGTCTTTTTTCATAATCCAAAAATGTAAGTTTTAAAAGGCAAACATTCACCATACTGCAGTCCATGCTTTAGACTGGCCTGTCGATTTTTTTTTTGTTTTTTACCATATTTTTATTAGTATTAAACGCCTCTCCTTGTGTAAACACTGTGCTGATATAGGAGATAATTACATTTGCAGGCCCGTGTTGCATGAAAGAATCAAATGTTCAATGGGGGATTCTGATTAACACTGGGAATACCCTCTGTAGCCTACCTATTTTAGTTTGCCTACAAAAATTATATATTTGTGTCGTTTCAGATTTATATTTTTTTCCTATAGTTCCAAGGTCTAAAGCGGTGGTCTCCAAACTGCGGCCCAGGGGCCGAATGTAGCCCTTTTAGCTTGCCTCTTTTCTGGCCCTTGGGGCACCATTCCACCGACTAACACCATCAATGGGGCACTATTCCTCCCACTGACAGCATTTTCCATTCAAACCAATAATCGGGCATTGTTTGTGCCCGCTGATGCTGGGACATTTTCTATTCCCACTGGGCACAATCCAGCCCTCCTAAAGTCTGAAGGCCAGTAAACTGGCCCTTTGCATAGAAAGTTTTAGAGACCCCTGCTCTAAAGTCTATTATCCTTTAGTTCCAGTGTATCATTTTTTTTAATGCTTTTGAAATCATTTTTATCATTTTTATTTGTCTGCACACCAAATAGAGAACATTTCCTTGCCAATTAACTTATAGAAAAATGATTACCTCATTTCCTGTGGCATGCAATGTATTTTCTTGCTCAGGGCACATTCAAATTTTGCATTGTGATAACACGTTAATGCAGCACATTCTCATACATTAATGCACACCAGATAGTTCATTTTCAGTAAGCTAGCAGAGCATCTTAAAGCACTTGACCTATATTTTATTTATTTTTTTATCAGTGCACCATAGTTCAGTGTTGCACTGAAATGTATATATTGAGGTTAGCTAGAAATGTGCTTTGGGGTTGCCATTTAAAATAAATAGCACTGCATCGCGGATTGCAGTTTAATGCGAAATCTGGTAAAATGCAAATTTTGAGCTGTTTCCACAATTATATGTGCCGTTAAAGTTTTTTTTTACCAGTTCTTTGGTAGTCTGTATACTGGGTTGACTGTTTTTCCACCAGCAACAAAAAAAAATGACCAATACCCCAACCAGCTTTTGTTTGTTATATGCTGCTATAGGGTAGTGTCTGTGTTTTATTACAGGATCTATGTGGTGCCATCTCCATGGCTTATCGTTGAGTGCTATGTTTATACTAGAGTGCTTTTTACTAAATAGTCCTTCAACATAACATGTCTAACAATGTGTTTGCTCATCACCTTGAACCATTAATAACAAAACAAAAAATCGGTTACTCCAAAACAGCAAATAATGAACAAGATATTCTGCAGAAGGAAGCCATCTAATCCCAGCCTTAATAAATCACTGCACTGCTTTCTACTTCTCAAATACTTGTCATTTTTATATATTTGATTTACAGATTTATCTATACAAGTCCTGTCCATTTTCTGCCAGCAAGACCTACATTTGGGTCATAATGTTAACGTAAACAAGGCAGTCTTGATTGTAGAGCTATTCATGATTGTGAGAGAAATGCTAAAACTTTGGAAGGTCTAGAGATCACGGTGGGCAGCACTAGTTTATTCCATAATGAAAATGTAGAACTTGTATATAATGATATATATAATTAGCTAGTGTACTCTCATCCTCTAAACCAGCTCCACCCTCCAGGATACAAACTGCAATATTTTTTTTTATTAAAGGTTACGATGTTTGTCTACATTTTTGATACCACAGATTTAACATCTGGAAGCTCAGCCATTGACCGCATTGCTGTAAACAACTTTGTAAAGTAGCTGTCCTTAGATTTGTAACCAGGAGTTTTACATTCAGTATCTATGCTTACCATTTGCAGGATGGGTGACTGCGAGGCATGATGACTGTGTACACTCTTAGGTGCTTAGTGCTGAGTTACCATTGAATATCAAGCCGGTGGTAGCTAGATACTCTTCTGCATCTATCTGATGGACCAGATAATACTCGTACTGATTTGTGTAGAATTATAATCCAATATTGAAGCAAATCCATCACTCTATTCCAAACTTATCCTAACAGCATGCTAGGGGAAAGCATTTCAATTAGATCCCTGCTATCAAATCCACTATTTTTATCTTTTGAGGTTGTAGAAAGAAGTTGCATTACTTCCGCATCACTCAAAAGAATTACTAACAAGTATTATGTAAAAAATAAAATAAAAAACTTTTAATTATTGCCTAAAAGGTTCAGTATTATCCCTCATGGTGCGCAGAGATGCAAAGATGTCCCCAGAAGATTGGGAAGATTTGAGGGAAATTGGAAAATTGCTGTTGGAATAAAATATCATTTAAATACTGCATTGAAAGAATAAGTGCAATTTCAATGGTGTTATACAGTTCATGTCCTCTGTATAATCTAAATACAGCCATATTCCTTGCTGTAAACAATCAATGTTTGTAATTTTTAAAAAGATTCAATGTTTTAGTGGTCTATACACAAGGAGATTGTTCAGGATTTATAGGGGATGTTCCACTTCTTATAGGGTGACTCTTATTGACTGGTAAGGCTTTTCTTACTATGTTCAAGTCCAATCACAAGTTCTCAGGTTATCCTTTGCTTTTACAAAATAAGATGCTCTTTTTATGTGTGTATATAAACTGTAAGCTAATCACAGTTTTTACCAAGAGTGTGCCAAATAATGTATTTCAAATGTTTTTCAAGAATAAACTTTTACATTAGACACCTATTGGTGTGTTGCTTTTTGATAACTTACTTGCTGTTCTTGTGTGTTTTTGTTTTACATTTTTTAAATGTATGAGTTTTTTTAAAACAAATTCTATACCTATAAAACGAAATTTATGGCATATAAATGAGCTAGGCAAATTTAGCTAATGTAGGACTTTTAAAACAAAAAATCTGATTGTATGTCATACCTAATCTTTAACAAAAATAAAGTAACTAAGAGGAAAACAAATAATAATCAAAATCGAGACAAAAAAAACACAAAAAAGTACTTTAGGACAGTACAGTCAATATAGCAGAAATACAATTACTGGATCTATCAAATAATAGTTGTAGGTATAGGTAGTGCATTACACCCAAGTAGTACAAAGGGATGTGATAAACTTGGGACAATCCCTGAGATTGTGTCTAGCGTGGTTATCAAGTCCAGATAATATCACAGTACAATCCCAAAGAGTAAGTGGAGAGGCAAGTGAAAACAACCATTTAGAAGTAGTCTAAATGTACTGTGCTGATTGACACTGCCCTGTGTCTGTAAATCAATTAGAAATTGATGTTGAAGGGACAAGAGAGGAGTCTGATAGTGTAGATGCTCACTATGGGGATCATACTTTTTTAAATGTTTTTGGGCAACCCCTGTGCTGGGAGGGCAAGGGAACAATAACTTTTGGGCTATGAGACAAGGAAGAATATGCGCATCGGTATTAACCTAAACATCGGTGGTATAAGGTCCTCGGGAAGAATGCTCAAATTCGCCACCCTAGGATCAAGCGATAAGGAGCTGTTTTAAAAATGCAAGTCCAGTATTTGAAATTTTTTGAGCAACGCCATAGCATATGAATTAAAGAGCTGTCAGCACTGGAGCATCTCGGACAGCAAGGTGAGTCGGTTAGTCCCCATGTGTGCAATTTCTGGGGGATGTAAAAACCCTATGTAATATGAACAGTTGGTTTAATCTCTGGGAAGGGAAGAAATATAGTGGGTGCTGCCTCTGAGGCCATTGTCCATTGGTCATCAGTAATTGCCCCTATGTCCTGTTGCTATCTCTCGCCACAGCGCAAATGCATCTTGGAAGATGTGTTCAGAATAAGTACAGAGTAAATATCTCCAGTTAGGTCGTTTTTGGTAGTATTCAGAGGCGCTACCATACGAAGAATAGTGGAAGGGTTATACAGTAATGGTGAGTGGTGAGATTGCCCCTGTACAGCATGGCAGAGTTGTAAATATTGCTAGAAAGACATATGCAAGAGCTGATATTCGTCCAACAGTGATTGATAAGGAAACAGCATACTATTGTCAAATAATTGACATAGATAATTTATACCTGCCTGCTCCCAGTGGCTAAAGCCTTCCAATTTTCACCAAATATGGGTACCTGAGATTGTCCCAAATAAGCATATATTGAAAGTAGCCAGAATGACCTATTACTGTTTGGGTAGCCCTCCAAAATTTGTGAATCAGCAAAAGGGTAGGGAATTGTTGTAAGGTATGAAAACATCCGGCCTCCAAGGAAGAGACCAGTGGGTCTTGCGGCAGTTAGGACAACAAGACGCTTTGTGTGGAGGCTTACAATGCCAATTCCCCCCAGCTAGCAAGGTGTTGCATTTGTGAGGACAGAAAATACAGTTTAGGGTTGGGAACTGCTAATCCACCACCATCCTTTGGGAGTTGGAGAACCTCCAACTTTTTCTTGGCCATCTACCCTTCCATATGAGATCCCTGAACAAAGAATACATTTTGCTAAAAAAATCTTTGAGATATCCATATGGAAGTGTTGTGTAGGGAATACAATACCTGCGGGATCCATACCATTTGTATAAGGTTGACTCTACCCATAACAGAGATATGTAGCTTGAACCAAGCAGTGTGGTTCCTCTTCCATTTAGTAAATGGTGGGTCTGTATTCAGGGTAACCTATTCAGACAATGTGAAAGAAACCTTAATCCCTAATTATTCAGCAGGGAGGAGTGTGTCTGTTATTGGATCTATTGGGATACCCTTTTTGAGGTTGTCATATTAATAATAGGGGTTAAATTGTTACTAAACCCACAACAGTAAAATTAATTAATCGCTGTGGAACCTAAGGGGTTAAATCTCTGCATTGTGTAAAAAGGCTGTTTGACCCTGTATTCATTGATCCTCCTCTTTTACTGTCCCCTAACCATCTGCTGATAGTACAGAGCCTTGGGGGCACTCTGCACATGCTTAGTTTGGTGTAAATTGCTTGAGTTTATTTTTTTTTTTTTTTTCATTCTTGGGCGGGTGCATGTGATCGGCACAGGGCCAATCAGCACTGTCCAGACAGAGGGTCAGGGGTCCTGCAGCCTCGTAGGACAGTCAGAGTGGAATTAAAACTCCTCATTCAAGCTTTAACCAGACACTGATAGAAGGCACAAGATTTAGTTTATATTTACAAAAAAAATTGCATTTCTGTGTACTGTGGGAGACTAGACATATTTAATGCAGGGTCCTGGGTTTAGTGGTTTAGTAACACTTTAATTTCCCGAAAAAGTATTAAAGGACAACTAAAAATTGTCTATCAGGGCCTGCCTCCTTAATTGGTCTGATATTTACAGTAGCTCTGCCCAAATTCCAGCATTTTTTACTGAGTGCCCTGCCTGGAGCAGCACAACCATTCTTCATAATGCATCCTTGCCGAGTTCCCTTTATCCTACAGGGAGCTGTATCTATTGCGGCCCTTCAGAGTATGGCTCTTCTCAGCGGAAAGCATTTGGCCATGGAGAATATGAGCAGGATTAAGAGGATCCAACGTGGAAGCTTCCTGAAGAAAGGCTATGCTTCTCCGGCAGGGCCACACAGTAAAGAATGCTGGGAAAGGGGCAGTAGTATCTTTCAGAACCAGACTGGCCACATTGGGGGGAGCGACCATGCCTTAATGAGCCACTTATTCAAAAGGTACAGGTCCTTTAAATCTGAATACCACACATATAAAATGTTTCTCATCATGTGCCCTATCCTAGTTATATTTATGCAATGGTTTTGCCTTGTGTTTGATCCTCTTGAACAGCCGCCCTGGCTACTTACAGACTCCTGATATCTGCAAAGGCTAAGATCATGTTGTTTGGATCCCATAGTCTTTGGCTAATGACTGACATGATGTAAATGCCTTTCTACCACGGGTTCAAACGAGGTTTTACCTTGGTCTCCAATGTATGTGGGTTTGGAGACACTCTTTCTCATATATAAATAGTAGCTCTGACAATTTTAATCCTTTTCTAGTGTTTACATTACTATGAAAAAAATCAGTTGTTTACGATGCTCATTAGCTGAAGCTGAGATATGCGCACACAAGTGAATAAGTGAGGGCAGCCTTTGTACAGCACTCTCAAAGGTTTTGGTAAGAGACAACTATTACTGCTGGGAGTGCAATAGCCCCAAAGCTTAGTAAATGAGGTGAAGCTTCACTTTGCAAAGAATACCAAATCAAACACAAGGGAAAAAAAATTATTTTTGCTTGCACATAATTTGATGATGGAAATCAGCAGAGCTTCTCCTCATTTACCAAGTTCTGGAGTAACTGCACTTGCAGAGTTCATAGTCTATTTGCCTTTAGTAAATCAACCCCATTGATAAGATTTACATAAAGGCTTTGTGTACACTGCTGCTGGTAAATGGACGTTTAGGAGCAGTTGGACTTTTTTTCAGCTGCCCCTGAACTTTCCTCTGTGTTATCTTATCAGTATATATACACAGGGTCATTTTCTAGTAGTTTCTAGGCAGGCATTTTTCGGAAAGCAAATAAAATGCGTTCAGAACGGATGTTCAGAGGCATTCGAAACGCCAAATGCTTGTAACAGCTTGTAAACATGGTAACTCGCGTTTAGCCACATTTCCTTTACAGGCGTTTTTTAATGGATATACATTTTTAACTGTTTTCAATGCAATAAACGCTTCTAAACCTAAACGTGGCACAAACAACGTTTTTAAACATCGGTTACTATCTGTTAAGTTAATTCATTCAGGAGAGGTTTTAAAACATCCCGTGTACATGAAGCCTAAGCTGAGCTCTCTTACATGCTTCCTTAAAAACATAATACACTTCTTTTAATCCTGCATTGTAAAAATGCAATGTCAGTGTAAAATTTTTTTTTTTTTTTTGTTCAGCCTGTATAATTCAGATAAGGCAAGGCGTGTCAGTGGATTGAGGTGGGAGATCTTGTGATATACACTGTCTAGTTGCTGATATTGCTGACAGTACGTTACTTCTGATACCTGGGGTGAGTAAGGAAATTTCTTACTATACAACAGAGTTCAGTGCCCGTTCACACTACCGCGACTTGGCAGGCGACTTAGTCGCCTGACAAGTCGTGCTCCGTTCTGTACTATGGAACCGTTCTAATAGGAGCGACTCAAGTCGCTCCGACTTAGAAAAAGGTTCCTGTACTATTTTTGGGGCGACTTGCACTGACTTCTATACAGTCGTCGTTTTGCAAGTCGCTGCTGAAGTCGTGTGCAGGTCGCGTCTGTGAGTCGCGCTGCAAGTCGTGTCGCCCCTGTGTGAACGGGCACTTAGAGTTTATGTAATATTGGCTAATTGGCTAACTTGAGTTAATAAAGATGTAAGCTTTGGGACAACTCAGATCCCTTCATTGGGCTTTAAAATACAATACAATACAATAATGCAATGCAGTGATTTGCTTCTCTGTGTTAGTATATCTGTTGTGTTTGTTGTGTTACATGAAATATCTTTAGTGCAAAATAGCTTATAGCTTACTATTGTTTTTAGGGACACTTGTCCTTCGTGCATGAAGGGTTCATCAGACACATTATGTATCTATGTATATATATATATATATATATATATATACACACACACAATTAAACATACATGAAAGGATCTGCTTGCCAAAAATGTAAAATATTTAACTGTCTATAGTATTGCCAATAGGTACTAATAATGTAAAATGTAAAATTCATGAAATAGATATTGTAGGACAGATGAGATAAAGAACAGATAATAATGGACATTGTGGTTATAGGTTTGTTACAGTCTGTTGTATTTATCATAATGCACAAAACTTTATAATGTTGTATAATATAAATTATTGCATGTTGTTTTATTTTTCTTCTGGCAACCTCTAGAATAGAAGTAATCATATGTTTTTTTATATTTTACAACTATAGTTGGATGTTAGTATTTAGATTTTCAGGAAGTTTCTAACTAGTTAACTTTATAGAGGCGATTCAGTTCGCATTGTGCACTATACAAGTATTTCATTCATTCATACACAGAAACTGTGCTTTACATTCTTATAATAAAATAAAAATATACAATACGCCAATATAGCTATATTTATACTGCATACAAATGATCATTTCCATTTCGTTTTTATAACTTCATTACATTCATCAAAGTCTAACATGTCAGAAAGATCTCATTAAAAAAAATCTGATTGTATGGCGTACCTAACCTTTAACAAAATAAAATAACTAAGAGGAAAACAAATAATCAAAATCAAAAGAAAAAAAAAAAAAGTACTTTAGGACAGTACAGTCAATATAGCAGCAATACAATTACTGGATCTATCAAATAACAGTTGGAGGTATAGGAAGTGCATTACACCCAAGTAGTACAAAGTGATGGGATAAACTTGGGACAATCCTTGAGATTATGCCTAGCGTGGTTATCAAGTCCAGATAATATCACAGTACAATCCCAAAGGGTAAGTGGAGAGGCAAGTGAAAACAACAATTTAGAAGTAGTCTGAATGTACTGTGCTGATTGACACTGCCCTGTGTCTGTAAATCAATTAGAAATTGATGTTGAAGGGACAAGAGAGGAGTCTGATAGTGTAGATGCTCACTATGGGAATCATAATTTTTTAATGTTTTTGGGCAACCCCTGTGCTGGGAGGGCAAGGGGACAATAACATTTGAGGTATGAGACAAGGAAGAATATGCGCATCGGTATTAACCTAAACATCGGTGGTATAAGGTACTCGGAAAGAATGCTCAAATTTGCCACCCTAGGATCAAGCGATAAGGAGCTGCTTTAAATATGCAAGTCCAGTATTTGAAAATTTTTGAGCAACACCATAGCATATGAATTAAAGAGCTGTCAGTACTGGAGCATCTCGGACAGCAAGGTGAGTCGGTTAGGCCCCATGTGTGCAATTTCTGGGGGATGTAAAAACCCTATGTAATATGAACAGTTGGGTTAATCTCTGGGAAGGGAAGAAATATAGTGGGTGCCACCTCTGGGGCCATTGTCCATTGGTCATCATTAATTGCCCCTATGTCCTGTCGCTATCTCTCGCCACAGCGCAAATGCATCTTGGAAGATGTGTTCAGAATGAGTACAGAGTAAAATATCTCCAGTTAGGTCTTTTTGGTAGTACTCGGAGGTGCTACCATACCAAGAATAGTGAAAGGGTTATACAGTAATGGTGACTGGTGAGATTGGCCCTGTACAGCATGGCAGAGTTGTAAATATTGATAAAAGACATATGCGAGAGCCGATATTCATCCATCAGTGATTGATAAGGAAGCAGCGTACTATTGTCAAATAATTGACATAGACAATTTATACCTGCCTGCTTCCAGTGGCTAAAGCCTTCCAATTTTCACCATATCTGGGTACCTGAGATTGTCCCAAATAAGCATATATTGAGAGTAGCCAGAATGACTTATTACTGTTTGGGTAGCCCTTCAAAATTTGTGAATTAGCAAAAGGGTAGGGAATTGTTGTAAGGTATGTGTGACGGATCCTATCCCTCACACTCCGCTTGAGTGTGCCGTCAGTATACCGCTTCCTAAGTCCTGGAACACGGGTCCAATGGATCTGGCTATAGGAACCCCCAAGAACTAGACAACACCAGTCTTGGAGTACATCAGATAGTCTTTTATTTGAGAACTCACACAAATATATACAGCAGTATTACTAAAACCTAACCTAATTAGCATGAGCTAATTATCTAATCATTGACCCAGACTAGTTGTCTGAGAGATAAGACTTTTCAGGGTAAGACTTTATGTCTCCTAGCTCACTGACTGACTATGCAATACACATTACCATAAACATCAACACAGGGTTAATTAGCACAACAACAATGCGTGGAATACTCTTATAAACCAGACTAGGCTCATTTACACAACAGGTGGCTGGAGTTGATGACATTAGCATCTAACAGTTTGTGTCCCAACAGTATGATTCAGTCACTAATACTAACATGATATATACATATCCAGAGTTTGTGTGTCTTGGGGGGGGGCATGGACCTGAATCCAAGTAACACCACCTCAGGGGTTCCCCAGGCATACAGCTCACATAGAGCACCGTTCCCCCAAATGCCAGGGCCCATAATCAGTGCGCAAGAGGCTCACATTCAGTCCCCTGAAAAAGCCTCTGTCCCGGCTAGGTCTGTCACAGTATGAAAATATCTGGCCTCCAAGGAAGAGACCAGTGGGTCTTGCGGCAGTTAGGACAACAAGACGCTTTGTATGGAAGTTTACAATGCCAAGTCCCCCCAGCTAGCAAGGTGTTGCATTTGTTAGGACAGAAAATACAGTTTAGGGTTGGGAACTGCTAATCCACCACCATCCTTTGGGAGTTGGAGAACCTCCAACTTAATTCTTGGCCATCTACCCTTCCATATGAGATCCCATAAATAGTAATTACAATGTATGTATTAATTAGGTTTTTAAAATTTAACACATCCTGATAAAATGTACACAACAAAGAATCAATTTTCCTAAAAAAATCTTTGAGATATCCATATGGGAGTGTTGTGTAGGGAATACAATACCTGCGGTATCCATACCATTTGTTTAAGGTTGACTCTACCCATAACAGAGTAGGTAGCTTGAACCAAGCAGTGTGGTTCCTCTTCCATTTAGTAAATGGTGGATCTGTATTCAGGGTAACCTATTCAGACAATGTGAAAAAAAAACTTAATTCCTAATTATTTGAAGGATGAGACCAAGGCTATCTGGCTGACAGCAGGGAGGAGTGTGTCTGTTATTGAATCTATCGAGATACCCTTTTTGAGGTTGTCATATTAATAATAGGGGTTAAATTGTTACTAAACCTACAACAGTAAAATTAGTCTGTATATGCAGTAAAGCATGCTTATTATACTCGCTGTGGAACCTAAGGGGTTAAATCTCTGCATTGTGTAAAAAGGCTGTTTGACCCTGTATTCATTGATCCTCCTCTTATTTTACTGTCCTGTAACCATCTGCTGATAGTACAGAGCCTTGGGGGGGGCACTCTGCACATGCTTAGTTTGGTGTAAATTGCTTGAGTATATTTTTTTATTTTTTTCATTCTTGGGAGGGTGCATGTGATTGGACAGTGCTGAATGGCCCTGTGCCAGACAGAGGGTCAGGGGTCCTGCAGCCTCGTAGAACAGTCAGAGTAGAGTGAAAACTCCTCATTCAGGCTTTAACCAGACACTGATAGAAGTCGCAAGATTTTGTCGCAAGATTTTGTTTATATTTACTAAAAAATATTGCATTTCCATTTTCTGTGTACTGTGGGAGACTAGACATAGTTAATGCAGGATCCTGGGTTTAGTGACTTGGTAACACTTTAATTTCCATAAAAAGTATATTAAAGGACAACTAAAAATTGTCCATCAGGGCTTGCCTCCTTATCTGGTCTGATTTTTACAGTAGCTCTGCCCAAATTCCAGCATTTTTTACTGAGTGGCCCTGCCTGGAGCAACACAACCATTCTTCAAAATGCATCCTTGCCGAGTTCCCTTTATCCTACAGGGAGCTGTATTTATCGTGGCCCTTCAGAGTATGGCTCTTCTCAGCGGGAAAGCATTCGGCCATGGTAGCTTCGAAGCTTCCTGAAGAAAGGCTATGCTTCTCCCGCAGGGCCACACAGTAAAGAATGCTGGAAAAGGGGCAGTAGTATCTTTCAGAACCAGACTGGCCACATTCGAGGGAGCGACCATGAGCCACTTATTCAAAAGGTACAGGTCCTTTAAATCTGAATACCACACATATAAAATGTTTTTCATCATGTGCCCTATTCTAGTTATATTTATACAATGGTTTTGCCTTGTGTTTGATCCTCTTGAACAGCCCCTCCTGGCTGCTTACAGACTCCTGATATCTGCAAAGGCTAAGATCATGTTGTTTGGATCCCATAGTCTTTAGCTAATGACAAACTAACATGATGTAAATGCCTACCTACCACGGGTTTAAACAATGTTTTACCTTGGTCTCCAATGTATGTGGTTTTGGAGGCACTCTTTCTCATGTATAATTAGTAGCTCTGACAATTTTAATCCTTTTCAAGGGGTTTACATTACTATGAAAAAAGCAGTTGTTTACGATGCTCATTAGCTGAAGCTGAGATTTGCACACACAAGTGAATAATCAGGGCAGCCTTTGTACAGCACTCTCAAAGGTTTTGGTAAGAGACAATTTACCAGATAACTATTACTGCTGGAAGTGCAATAGCCGCAAAGCTTAGTAAATTAGGTGAAGCTTCACTTTGCAAAGAATACCAAATCAAACACAGGGAAAAAAAAATATTTTTGCTTACACATAATTTGATGATGGAAGTCAGCAGAGCTTCTCCTCATTTACCAAGTTCTGGAGTAACTGCACTTGCAGAGTTCATAGTCTATTTGCCTTTAGTAAATCAACCCCATTGATACGATTTACATAAAGGCTTTGTGTACACTGCTGCTGGTAAATGGACGTTTAGGAGCAGTTGGACGTTTTTTTCAGCTGCCCCTGAACTTTCCTCTGTGTTATCTTATCAGTATATGTACACAGGGTCATTTTCTAGTCGTTTCTAGGCAGGCCTTTTTTGGAAATCAAAAAAAAATGCATTCAGGACGGATGTTCAGAGGCATTCAAAATGGCAAATGCTTGTAACAGCTTGTAAACGTGGTAACTCGCGTTTAGCCATGTTTCGTTTACAGGCGTTTTTTAATGGAGATGCAATGCAAAAAACGCTTCTAAACCTAAACGCGGTACAAACAACGTTTTTCAACGTTGGTTACTATCTGTTAAGTTAAATCATTCAGGAGAGGTTTTAAAACGTCCCGTGTACATGAAGCCTAAGCTGAGCTCTTTTAAATACTTCCTTAAAAACATAATACACTTCTTTTAATTCTGCATTGTAAAAATGCAATGTCAGTGTAAAATAGTTTTTTTTTTTTTTGTTCAGCCTGTATACTTCGGATAAGGCAAGGCGTGTCAGTGGATTGAGGTGGGAGATCTTGTGATATACACTGTCTAGTTGCTGATAGTGCTGACAGTACATTACTTCTGATACCTGGGGTGAGTAAGGAAATTTCTTACTATACAACAGAGTTTAGAGTTTAAGTGATATTGGCTAATTGGCTAACTTGAGTTAATAAAGATGTAAGCTTTGGGACAACTCAGATCCCTTCATTGGGCTTTAAAATACAATACAATACAATAATGCAATGCAGTGATTTGCTTTTCTGTTAGTATATCTGCTGTGTTTGTTGTGTTACATGAAATATCTTTAGTGCAAAATAGCTTATAGCTTACTATTTTTTTTTAGGGACACTTGTCCTTCGTTCATGAAGGGTTCATCAGACACATTACACACACACACACACACAAACATACATTTTGAAATGTAGTGACACTTGCACTTTGAAAAGTGGTTATGGACTATGGGGTGTATTTTGTTTGTTTGTTTTTTTTGTGCATCTTATTATTTGCACATATCAAATGAGCACTTAGCACTTTTTTTCATTATATTTTTTCACGTTTAATTTATTTGTATTCATATATACAGATGGACATATAAATTATAGCACTGGAAGTGTTTTATACGCAAAGGTTGTCTCTGTTGTGCGTTTACTTTTTTCTTTTTTACTTTTATATTTTTTCTTATTTATTGGCACCATATTATGCTCTAGCTTTATATTTGATATATAGTATTCAACACTATTATATCTTTTGATTACACATGCACAACACCGCTGGGTGTTTAGCACCTCTGTAGTGTGTTTATTAACTTTGGATTGTCACTGTGCACTTTATATTGTTCAATTTCTTTTGGCACTTTACACATTGAATTTATGTGATTTATGTTTAATTTTTTTCTCTTTATATATGTTTGCACTGCAATTGTTAGCAATTTATGTACATTTGAATACCGTATTTCTTGAACTATTTGTTTATGATTGAGAGATTAACCTTGTATCAAGTAAGGTAGATTAAGAAGATTTATAGATAGTCCCTTGATTTACAATTTAATAAGAATAGCTCGACATCAATACACCCCATATTTCTTGCATTAGTGGATACGGTTTGATCCATCTCGGTTATTAGTGGTAGCGCAGGAATAATCATTTATTATTATTGGTTATGGACTAGTTATTATAATATTTTTCACTGAATATTTTTTCCTTTTGGGTTTTCTTTTTAATTTTTGGTTTGTACACTATACATGATTTAAACCTAGCTCTTTATATATACTGATGTATATGGGCCCAACACATAGCGATCTTCACACAGAAAGCTGGTGGGCCGTGTGGGTATCAGGGGGTTTGATTTAAACTTGATTTGTGTACAGCTGTGGAAGGTGAGATTTCCTCTCACTTTGAGAAGGTTTCCACAAACGTCTGTTCGGTCTTTGATGCAGGAAATGAGCATAAATTCCCCAGGTGTGGACACAGACAACAATAAAACCAGACAGAGGGTCTAACCATTTATTACTGAGACCTTTTATCAGCCTAATATGGTATAAATTCTATAACAGTATAACAGGTCAGGATAAGCATCTTATTGTCAAAAAGTGACAGTAATTTATAGTAAAGTTCAATGATATATGAAAATTAGAGTCACAGATCCTTATCCTTATCTTTGTGTTAAACATTGAAAATGCCTATTATGAAACATTAAAACTAGAAAAAAATTGATACAAAATGTATTGTGAAATAGTACAGAAGTGTTGTGCTATTTATATGTTGTGTTTCCCTTTTCTATAACCAGTTTTGAGAGTTTTCTATGACCAGATTTGAGATGTGGGTGTTGATGGTTGTGAGCATTTTGATTGCCGGATCTATTATAGAAACACTGAACATTCCAAGTGAAGAAAATGAAATGATTCATAAAGTGGACCCTGAAGTACACATGAATGTTGTAAGTTGTTCCTAGTCGGTGGGATAGAATTTACAAATGCTAAAGTGTAAAATAACTAGACGTGTGCAATTTGTTTTGTTCCAAATGAGTTTTTTTTGTTAACGAACTTCGACAAATTAGTTCATTTGGAAACATCCGAATTAACGAAAACCCGCTTAACGAAATGTTTGTGAATATTCGTCAATTCGAAAATCTGAAAAACCCGAAAATGTGAAAATCTGAAATAATAACTATTAAATTATAGGCATTGGAATTTCCTTTTAAATTTGGCTGTTAGTGAATGTAACAAATACAAATTTATCCAAAGTTACGAATTATCCAAAATAGCGAATGCCGTATCTAAACAAATGGAACATAATAGATTAAAAATAATAATAATAAAAACTTTTTATTATTCTTAATTTGTTCCGTTCAATATGTTTAGATGCGGCATACCTTATTTCAGGTAATTCGTAACTAAATTCGTATTCGTTACCTTCACTGACAGTCAAATTTGAAAGGAAATTCCAATACCTGTAATTTAATAGTTAGTTATTATTAGTTAGTTACTTGTTATTTAGAATTTTAGGATTTTCGTTCTTTCAAATTTTTCGGGTTTTCTTTCTTGTGTTCAGATTTACGAATTAACAAATTTTTTAAATTACAAATTTCCGAATTGTCATTATAACGAATGACCCAAAAAAAAACAAAAAAACGAATGAAACAAAAACGAACAAATTTTTCGGCAGTGCACATGTCTAAAAATAATATTAACCAGAGAAAATGATCACACATTATTACCCAATGAAAACCTTTCCAGAGAGACACATGGGGGAGGCATTGGCAGTTCTATTCTGAAGGTTATAATTGCCTGTATGGTACAAAGTTTGAGTCACTGATCTGGAACAATTATGCATATCTGTAAAGTAAGACATCTTTATTTGCAAAGGAATTAAAAACAAAACAAAAAAAACCAAACAGGTCACCACACTCCAATGACATCACATAACCCTGTTGGGTGAAATGCGTTAGTGAGTTTTTGTGGTTGTTAATTCTAATAAACTGGTATCTATGTGGTCATTGGAGTGTGGCGGCATATTTTTTTCTTCCTGTGTAATTGTAGCATGGATGATACTGTATACTGCCCACACCAGGCATCTGAGGAGGGAGGATTCTGCTTGGAGCAAGGTAGAAAATCATCACATGCATCTTTATTTGAATGCTTGTTCCAACATTTCAGGAATAAAAAATAGACAATGTTGCCTCCATGCTAAGAACGTTTTCCTTTAGGGCTAATTCAAGACAGACTGGAAACAGCACACTACAACATACACTTTGACCAGCACAATAGACATGGCACACACCTTACCTGACAATGAGCACAGCTAAATATACCACACCTAGTAAGGGGTACAATACATCACCTGTCTTGTGGCAAGCTTCAATAAAAGAGTAGATTAATATTTTTGCCCCTAATGGAACGTTACAGAGTATCTAACCCCAAAAACAAAGAATGTAACACATTGCAGCTCACCAGTCCTCAGCCAGTCCAAGAGAAACAAGCCGCTGTTAGCAGACATGCAGCAGTGCCATTGATTCATAGTGGCACCCCATTACCTTGCATGAGCAAAATGCCCACGGTTTACACATGCCGCAGCACCATGTGATTCCATGCAGCGCAATTTTTAAAGTTGGTCCAGGACTTCTTATTTTGCATTACTGTGGGTAGGACAACCCATTGAAATAAATGAAAAAATGTAACTTAGCCCACAGCCCGAACAAGTGTGAACTGGGCCTTAGATGTAGTGGTTGTGTTAGTTTTCTTTTTTTAATTGATTTTGTCCCTTTGTTTTTCACCTGATGGTCCTGCAAAAAAAACACACCTTCTAGGGGGACAACGCTCACTCCTCCAATGTATCTATGAGGCAGCCATTGTTGTCACCCAGACTGGACTTAAGTCTTCCTTTCTTCCTCCCCATTACATAGGGTGGGGGTGTTAATAAATTACAGAAGGAAGATAAGATTGTTGGTGTTTTCAGTTCCGCTCATAGGAAGTTACAAGGGCATTTCTGACAGGTGCAACATGTATTTTCTTTACTTCTTAAAATGTTCTTAGCTTGAAAAAAAAACTAATGTAGGTACCACATGTAAGGGCTAGTAAGCTGCAATATATAACATTTTTTAGTTTTGGGTTTAGATATCCTTTAAGGTTTCTCTATTAAGAAAATGAGGTTTACCTGTGGAAGTTTGGCATATGATATGTCTGCAATGTGTATGGTGACTAGGTTTTGGCACGCAGGTGCCATCTTGTATGCTACAGATTTCACATTGCTGTTTTAATTTTCACACTGCCATCATGTGGGTTTTTTAGGCTGCCTGTAATTTTTTGGACATTGGTCCATATAGGTTACAGTTTCAGCTGTCACCCCTTAAACCGTTACTAGAAAAACCTGTAAATTGGCAATAATAATGACTTGTGTATCATGTTATAGAGTGAGCTGATCACATACAGAGGATACCCCAGTGAGGAGTACGAGGCGGTCACCGATGATGGATATATTCTGACCATAAACAGAATTCCACATGGAGCCAAGTTGCAGTCTGCAGGTATGTTCACTCTCTGAGGGGTGATGTCACATTTTCTGTGCGTTTTACCAAAAATTTGAGCTCTGAAGAAATTTTGTATTACTGACTAGAAACTGATGATACAGTGGTGTTGGTTTATTAAACACTGTTTAATAAAGGCTGTTCAGTTTCCAAGAGAATTTTCCCTAGCTGAGTGAAGGAGGTGAAACTCTGCTAACTTCCATCATCCAATCACGTGCAAGCAAAAAATGCAGCTTTTTATATTTCCCTTGCATGTGATTGAGTATTTTTTGCAAAATTAAATCTCACTACATTTACTAAGGTCTTGGGAAAATTCTCTTGCAAAGTGCAACCTCCCCTGGCACAGTGAACCATCTTTTTGCCTTTAGTAAATCGAACTCCAGTGTGTTGTTATGCCATGCTGGATTGATTCCCTGTTATAGAATACTATTTGCACTAAGCTAAACACTGAAATAAGGCTGATGTCAGATGGATGATTCTGGTTCAGGAGACAAATAGGCAGCAGCAGGATCACTACAGAGGCTGCTTGTCTGTCCCTATGGAACCGCTCCCTCTCTCTGAGGCAGCGAGCAACATCTCGCTGCCTCAGTTACCAAGGGAGTGATTACTCAGGCCCCTTTCACACTGGCAGAGTCCACTAGTGGATCCACCTGCTCATCAGGTAATCTCTCTGCTGATCCCTGCTGAGCAGGTGGATGACAGGTCCATGTCTGCTCTGCTGATACAGAGGGGACACAGACACAGCCTGCTGTCGGGTGGAAACAGACCACCTGTCCATTACCTTACGACTGCCATCTGATCCAATCCGCCAGACGGATAAGGATGTGTTTTTAGTGGACAGGATCAGAACGGATGCCAGTGGGTGTCAACGGAAGCATGTTCATTGACATCTGCTGCTCTATAGAGAGCAATGTTTAGTCCGATCAAGCCTGTCTGTATGAAAGGGACCTAAGGGACAAACAGGCAGCCTCTTTATCAATCCTGTTGCTGGTGATTTCAACAGATTTCCATCAGCAGGATCAATAGCATCGGTGGCTCATCTGACATCAGCCTTAAAGTGTGTGTAAACTCTAGCAATACATTTGTTCTATTTGCATGTTAAATATACCATTGAAAACATTTTGGTATACCTGTTTGATGGGAGTGAGAAATCTTGTGAGATGTTAGATTCCTGTGCTCTGTTCTTCTGCTGACACCGGCCATCTTCCTTGATTATAAAACACCTCCACTCACGGTATGGCGAGGAGGAAGCGTTATATAATGCTATTATCCTTCCTAGGGTGACAATGCTGCTCCTTCTAAAAAAAAAAATACAATTGCCACACTAGGAAAGGTAGTGTGTTAAAGAAAAGATCACCAGATGAAAATAAAGAAGAAAAAAGTGTGAAAAAAAAACTAATGCAACCTTCACATGTAAGGAAATGTAAGTTTGTTGGATGATTTACTAAAACTGGTGCAGCTGTGCATGGTAGCCAATCTAACTGTGACTTGTTCAATTAAGCTTTGACAAAAAAAAAAAACCTGGAAGATAAGTACCCTTATCTGCACCCAAACAATTTATTTATTTTTTTATGTATTCTTTATTAATCAAAAAGCAGTTTCCAGAATATCTATACAATAGGAAACAAATGTGGTCTAGCCATAGATGGGAAATACATCCGTAAACTTCTGGTAGTAATGACTGCCAAACAGTATAGTTACATAGTTAGAATAAAGACACCAGTCCATCCAGTTCAACCTGAGTGAGTGTCTACAATTGTCCCTATCCCTATACATTGCACACTCAGATTGATCCCTACCCTCAAGGAGCCCACAATCCAAGGTCCCCATTCATATACTATACAGGGAGAACATGCAAACTCCAGGCAGGTAGTGTCATGGTTGGGATTTGAACCAGCAACCCTTTTTACTGCTAGGTGAGAGTGCTAACCACTACACCACTGTGCCACCACCTACACCACTGTGCACCACCTACACCACTGTGCCACCACAGGGTCAATAACATGTGTAAACTAAGTGAAGCAGAGCTCACATTAAAGGATATGTAAAGGTTTGTTTAAAAAAAGAAAACATGTCATACTTACCTCCTCTGTGCAGTTGGTTTTGCACAGAGTGGCGCAGAGCCCTCTCTTCTGGGGTCCCTCAGTGGCACTCCTGGCTCCTCCTCTTCTCGAGCGCCCCACTGGAGAGCCATTCTTCTTCGGGCACTTTTGTGGGCAACTGTTGTGTCCATTGACACAGACAGCAGGACTCGGCCCCGCCCCCACGTCATTGGATTTGACAGCAGCAGGAGCCAATGGCTGCGCTGCTATCAATCAATCCAATCAGGACCTGAGACCGACTGGAACTGGTGTGCTCAACACCATCATTGGAAAGACTGGGTTCAAGTAAGTAAAAGGAGGGCTCTGGGGGGCTGCTGCATCACAGGAGGTTTTTCACCTTAATGCATAAATGCATTAAGGTGAAAAACTTTGAGAGTTTACAACCCCTTTAATAAATCCAAGGGTAGGTCCATACCGTGAAAGGGTGCAAATAAGGTCCAAAACAACATGAGGAGCTATAGACCGGAGTTGGACCCTAATTACAAGGAACAATAAGATTGTTGCAGTAAGGGTAGATAAAATATCTATCCATAACAGATAGAGGACTACTAGAGTTTTGTAGAAAAGAGAAGAAAAGGAGGAAGAAAAGTGAGAAGAGAAATTTAAAGTAGTAAAGAGGGAGAGGGGGAATGGGTAAGTGTTGACCTATGGGAGGAGGGACAATCTGCACCCATCAGCTTGCAGTACTCACCTCAAAGAGGGCTTTACCCTTCTCAGAGAAGACAAACATGTTCTACAAAGTCCACGTTTAAGGCCTGGTTCACACCTATGCATTTTTTTGTGCGTTTTGAGTTTTGGAGAAACACACTAAAGTCCATTTAACATGGTTTCCTCTGTGTTTCACGTTCACATCTGAGCATTTTAGGGAAAGGGCCAGGGACTCTTTGTTCCATAGACTTCAATGGATTAAAAAACGCAAAATGCACCTGAAATATGCAAACCGCAACCTGCATAGGTATGAGGCCTGTTTTAGATGATGCTTCTTTTCTATGTTGTGCAGAAGGCACCAAGTCTTCCATCTGATTTAGCTCTTTGCTTTATTGAGCCAGAACCCCCAAAGTAATATTTACCATTTTATTAGCTTTGCTGGGCGTTGTACTCCATATGTGTTGCAGTTTTATCCTTGCTGAGTCTCTGTTCATTATCAATATACAGTATTTCTTTTATATCGGACAAATTTGGAGATATATTTAGAATACTTGAAGTAGATTAGTAGATTTGGATGTGTTCTGAGAAATAGCTTTGGTGGTATATGGAACATATAAAATGATTAGAAGAGATTATCCTATGTGGAATGGTGAACTGGAGCTGCGGATAATTTGTAAGGCTGAACAGCCGCATGTCTCTTTGTATTGTGCTGCCTGCAGTCCTGTGAGTCATCATTCCAGTCTCACTTCATCCTTCCTCCTCCTCCTGAACACCCACTTCATCAATTGTGAAAGACTCTCTGGAGAAACGCTGCTCATATTAAGGACACTTAAACGCATACCTTTTACTCCAAGAGCTCTTAATCTTTGTTCCCTTTAATCCAGGCAGACCACTGAAAAATAAAAAAAACTCAGTAAAATTAGATATATTAAAAGTCAATCTGATAAAATGCATGAAATCTTTGGAAGCTTGTTCCTATTTTTAACATAGAACGATAGAAATATATAATTTATTTACCCTGAGCCTAACAATAAACCACAAAGATCCACATAAAAAAGCTAATATCAGCTTAAAGAGACATTGCCAGATGGTGTGTGTGTAAAAGCCCCCCCGACCCAATAATACTGCCCTTGCCAATGTTCCCCCAACTGCACATTCCTCCATCATAGCCAACACCAGATTCTTTAATTTTGGCTGGTGTCAGACACTAAGGGGATCAGTCACATCATTCACTTCTTTATGTCACAGTGTTCAGTCCTATCAATTGTTGCAATATTTTGCTAGACCCCAGCACTGTCACATGGGAGGGGGCCACATGCTCTACTGTACCCTTTTTTCTAAGCAAGCAGAAGAAGACATGGTAGATCACATCCATTGAGAGTCAGTTGGTCAAGGAAGCCTTTTTAGCCCCCATTCACACTTGAGCATGACTGTTACCAAGTGATTAGAGACTTTTATTTGTGCATTTGTATGCACACTTTTCATTAGTATTATTATTATACAGGATTTAAATAGCGCCAACGGTTTACACAATGCTCTATAATATAAAACTGAGACAATACAGTTATAATACCGTACAATAAAATACAAGAGGATTAAGAGCACCCTGCTCAGAAGAGCTTACAATCTAAAAGTGTGGGACAGGTTGTAGAAAAGGTTGTAACTGTGGGATGGAAGCTGATGGAAGTGGTAGAGGATTAGTTGGAGGCGTGATAGGCTTTCCTGAAGAGATGAGTTAGCCTGAAGGTAGCAAGAGTAGGGGATAGCCGGACCGGTGGAGGCAGCGAGTTCCAGAGGATGGGAGAAATCCTGGAGACGAGCATAGGAGAAGGAGACGAGAGAGCTTGAAAGCAGGAGGTTTTGAGAAGAGCGGAGGGGACAATTTGGGTGATATTTGGAGACAAGGTTAGTAATGTAGCTCGGGGCAGAGTTGTGAATGGCTTTGCATGTTGTGGTTAGTATTTTGAATTAAATTCGCTGGGTGATTGGGAGCCAGTGTAGGGATTGGAGGAGAGGGTTGGCAGACACTGAGCGGTTGGTAAGGTGGATGTCTGGCAGCAGCATTCATGATAGACTGAAGAGGGAATAGCCTATGGAGAGGCAGGCCAATGAGAAGGGAGTTGCAATAATCAAGGCAAGATATAACAAGGGAGTGAATAAGGAGCTTGTGACTTACTGTACAGGAGCCTACAGGAGCCTGCCCCTATTCACACCTGACCGTTCATTCTTCATCCTAAGCCAAAAAAAAAAAATGTTTTTCTTTAGAGCAGAAACACACATTTTTGGCATCATAATCTTTAATGGGAACTTTTGAGTATATGTGTGTATATGCATGTTTTTCAGGTGCTTCCGTTTATGTCTAGGAGGCAAACAACACACAATTCTCATGAGCCCAGAACCTAAACCTAAGGCTTATCTGTAGATTAAGTTTCAGAATTCAGATTCAGAATACTTTTATAATGCCAAACGGAAATTATTGCGATGCAGCTACATTCAACAAAGACAACACAAAATCACAATAATGAACATAACAATGACACAATAAAATTACCAATAACAGCAATTAGTAAAAATAGAAAAAAAAATACTATACTCTAATACAGTCCTCAAGGCACCCCAACAGGTCACCTTTTCAGGATTTCCCTCAGATGAAACGGCTGTGATAATTACTAAGGCAGTTAAACTGATCAAATCACCTGTGCAAAACAATGGACAGCCTGAAAACATGACATGTTGGGGCACCATGAGGACTGGAGTTGAGAAACACTGCTCTAATAAACCATCCATACTATTAAAATACAACATAGAATAATTAACACAGATTGAAAACAACCTTTAACTTAACCTTAACCAAAACCCTAAGACCCCTTTCACACTGAGGCACTTTTCAGGTGCTTTCACGCTAAAAAAAAGTGCATGAAAAGCTCACGGAAAACTATTTCATTTAAAATCAATGAATGCTTTCACACTAGGGAGTGGTGTTGAAAAAACACCCCTCTACATCGAAATGAATAGAAAGCTATTCAAAAGCACCTGAAAAAGCTCTTCAAATGCTCTCAGTGTTTTACTGGCAGTTTAGAAGCTCCTCAGTGTGAAAGGGGCCTAAGCCTAATTCCCAGCTATATACATTTTGTGACAGTACTAGGCCCTGCTACTGTGTGAAAGTAGCCAAAATCAACACTTGGTTCTCACATATGCAGGTTGAGGGGCTCCAGAGCATCTGTACTGAGCGGGGAAGACTGGGTTTTCAGTTTTCTCCATATTTTGTAATCCTGAATCAAGGTCTGGAGTCCAAAAGCTTCAAGGAGTCTTGGATGGGACAAAGCCTTTAACCCTATGTCCAAGTTTTATTAGAGACCTGCTGTGGGAGTGTGCAGGTGTGCACACTAATGCTGGATTCACACCTATGCATTTTTTGTGCTTTTTGCATTTTGCAGATTTGCACTAAAGATCGTCGCGTTCCATAGGAAACAATGTTAAATAGACTCTAGTGCAAATCTGCAAAATGCAAAAAGCACTAAAACTGCATAGGTGTGAATCCAGCCTTATTGTAAGCAAGGACCTCACCATAGTACAGGCCTCCCATCAGAAGACAGGTGTACACCCGTTAAGAGAGGTGCTCTACTGCACTCCATGTTGGAGAAGAGATTCCATACCCACAGGATGAGAGAGTCAGGACAGCTAAGCGAGTTTGGAGGTCTTGATTAACTGAGATGACTAGGTAAGTCTAGTGGACTGATGGAATCTGAAAGTCTTGGAGGAGTGAAAGAGCCCAGGGTGTCAGGAGAACCCCTATCAAGAGGCCAGGAACCTTTAGCTACAGGCTGAGTGAGCCAGGAGAGCAGGGGGAGATGGGTTTAGGGACCAGTAAAAGAGCAGCATTGATGCTGAAGAGAGAACCAATGGCTTGGTATTTTCATTATCTGTTTTGGTGGAAATGGGCAATCGGTGGACTTTACATTTTAAAAAGGTTAAAATGTGGGTTTTCAATGATTGTGATAATTGTGAACCATCAATCAGCATGATGAGCTTGCTTTGTATTGTCGTTACAAAAGGGACATACTTGGCCTAGAGATTTATTATGGAAATTCAAACATCTACTGATGTACATAGAATGATCCAAATGAAATAAAGTTAAAGCTGTCCATAATTTGAGAGTTTATTTACAGTATAAGCTCCTAGTTTTCTGTATTTTTGTGTTTTTTTTTTTTTTTGTACATTCCCACATACAGGGTGATTTTTTTTCATTCAAATAGCTGTGATGTTTCTATTACAAAATGAACAATTTGGAGGCAGCTGCTTCCTGTGCTCTTCACAGGCTACTGACAACTAGCCATGTTTATATTAGTAAAGTAACAAATTGGAGGCTCCGGTTTTTCTAGATAGAAAGAGATGCAGCTGGAATGCTAAGCAAGGAATGATGGCTAGACAAGAATAGGAAAGGAAAAAAAAAGAAGAAAAAAAAAAGAGTGCATTTAAAAGAAAAAAAAAAATGTTTGCTAATTGAAATTGCACGTAGATTCATTCTTTTAGAGTGGGGCAAAATCAAAATCAAAGCTATATTCTCTGC
The DNA here is from genome assembly GCF_037356315.1 of Lithobates pipiens. Taxonomy (NCBI): domain Eukaryota; kingdom Metazoa; phylum Chordata; class Amphibia; order Anura; family Ranidae; genus Lithobates; species Lithobates pipiens. The sequence goes on from NW_027507787.1 coordinate 27,250,270, forward strand.
AGATCAAATGTTATTCAGTGAAGCAAAAAGACTGTGTGAAGGGGGAAATATCACATTATGGCCACCAGATGGTGCTAAGGAGAATACTTACCTTATTTATTGGCGTATAACACGGACATTCATTTTAAGAGGGAAGTTTCAGGAAAAAAACTTATATAATAAATAAATAAGGGTCAGTGCCCATCTGCAGCCTCACCATTGCCATAAATGCAGCCTGATCAATACTCATCTGCAGCCTCATAAGTGCCATCAATGGAGCAGCCTCACCGTTGCCATCAATGCAGCAGCCTCACCATTGCCATGATGCAGCCTGATCTATGCCCATCTGCAGTCTAGAGGGGACAGGAAGGGGGGCAGGACGAACACCACAAATTACATACAGTGAGAAATTGAATCTCTTATGATAGACAGAATAGTGGTCCAATGGTGGCCCAGGAGACAGGGCTTCCTATTACATTTTCATATTCTTCAGCAGCCACAAGAGATATACAGTGCCTTGCGAAAGTATTCGCCCCCCTTGAACTTTTCAACCTTTTGCCACATTTCAGGCTTCAAACATAAAGATATAAAATTTTTATTTTTTGTGAAGAATCACCAACAAGTGGGACACAATTGTGAAGTGGAACGAAATCTATTGGATTTTTGAAACTTTTTTAACTAATAAAAAAATGAAAAGGGGGGCGTGCAAAATTATTCGGCCCCTTGCGTTAATACTTTGTAGAGCCACCTTTTGCTGCGATTACAGCTGCAAGTCGCTTGGGGTATGTCTGTATCAGTTTTGCACATCGAGAGACTGAAATTCTTGCCCATTCTTCCTTGCAAAACAGCTCGAGCTCAGTGAGGTTGGATGGAGAGCGTTTGTGAACAGCAGTTTTCAGCTCTTTCCACAGATTCTCGATTGGATTCAGGTCTGGACTTTGACTTGGCCATTCTAACACCTGGATACGTTTATTTGTGAACCATTCCTTTGTAGATTTTGCTGTATGTTTGGGATCATTGTCTTGTTGGAAGATAAATCTCCGTCCCAGTTTCAGGTCTTTTGCAGACTCCAACAGGTTTTCATCCAGAATGGTCCTGTATTTGGCTGCATCCATCTTCCCCTCAATTTTAACCATCTTCCCTGTCCCTGTTGAAGAAAAGCAGGCCCAAACCATGATGCTGCCACCACCATGTTTGACAGTGGGGATGGTGTGTTGAGGGTGATGAGCTGTGTTGCTTTTACGCCAAACATATCGTTTTGCATTGTGGGCAAAAAGTTTGATTTTGGTTTCATCTGACCAGAGCACGTTCTTCCACATGTTTGGTGTGTCTCCCAGGTGGCTTGTGGCAAACTTTAGACAAGACTTTTTATGGATATCTTTGAGAAATGGCTTTCTTCTTACCACTCTTCCATAAAGGCCAGATTTGTGCAGTGTACGACTGATTGTTGTCCTATGGACAGACTCTCCCACCTCATCTGTAGTTCTCTGAAGTTCATCCAGAGTGATCATGGGCCTCTTGGCTGCATCTCTGATCAGTCTTCTCCTTGTCTGAGCTGAAAGTTTAGAGGGACGGCCAGGTCTTGGTAGATTTGCAGTGGTCTGATACTCCTTCCATTTCAAAATGATCGCTTGCACAGTGCTCCTTGGGATGTTTAAAGCTTGGGAAATCTTTTTGTATCCAAATCCGGCTTTAAACTTCTCCACAACAGTATTACGGACCTGCCTGGTGTGTTCCTTGGTCTTCATGATGCTCTCTGCGCTTTCAACAGAACCCTGAGAGCCGGTTCACACAGGGGCGACTCAGATCCGACTTCAAGTCGCCCCAAGTCACCTCAGGTCGCACAACATGTAGAAATCAATGTAAGTGAATGAAAGCTGTCTTAAAGAGGAAGTAAACCCTGATGAGTTTACTTCCTCTTTCATTCCCTGCAAAGGCAAAGCATAATGGACTACTATGCATCGCATAGTAGCCCATTATGTGTCACTTACCTGACACAGGAGCCAGTGAAGTCGCCGCTGTCCCCTGTAGTCCGCCACATCCATCTTGTTGGTGGCGTCTCGCAGCTCCGCCGCTGTCATTCGGCGAAGCCGCGATGACGTCACTCCCGCGCATGCGCACGGGAGCTGACACGCGTGGCAGCTCCGTCGCTGAGAATGCTGCGCTCAGTGCGCCTGAGCGCCGCTGTCTACGGCGCATGCGCCGTAGACAGCGGTGCCCGTTTTCGGGCAAATATCTCCTAAACCATACAGGTTTAGGAGATATTGCTTGGACCTACAGGTAAGCCTTAATCTAGGCTTACCTGTAGGTCAAAGTGGTTTGTAAGGGTTTACAACCACTTTAATGCACACTACTGAAGTCGCTCCGACTTCAGAAAAGGTTCCTGTACTACTTCAATCCGACTTGTAGGTGACTGGTACCCATTGATTTCAATGGAGGTCGCCTCCAAGTCGGATCTCCGTCTATACGGAGGCGACTCTCAGAGAATTACCAGCTCTCAAAAGGAGTTCCCCCCTGAGAGCTCATTCTCTGATTGGCCACGGTAAGTCGCCTGGCCTGGGGTGAGAGTCCATTCACACAGGGGCAACACGACTTTGAGCGAGACTTTGGGAGGCAACTTGGACACGACTTGAGTATGAATCACAGCACGACTTGAGGCAACTTAAAAGGCAACTTGAAGTTGCTTCCAGGAGAGGAGACTTTACCAGTGGCCAATCACATAATAATCAGCTCTGTGGGAGGGAGGGGTTTGCCTAGAAAACTATTTTTACTTCCTGGAAAGTTGCTTCAGTTAAGACAGGGGATCAGACTTTGAGGCAACTTCTATTGAAATCAATGGGTACAAGTTGCCTAGAAGTCGGATTGAAGTAGTACAGGAACCTTTTCTGAAGTCGGAGCGACTTCAGTAGTGTACATTAAGGGCCGGTTCACACAGCAGGCGAGGCGAGGCGACTCCGACTTGCCTCGCCGCGACCTGCCGCGGCCTCAGCGGCGACTTGCAAATGACTTCTGTATAGAAGTCAATGCAAGTCGCCCCAAGGTCGCCCAAAAGTAGTACAGGAACCTTTTTTCTGAGTCGGAGCGACTCGAGTCGCTCCTCTCAGAATGGTTCCATTGTACAGAACGGGGGCGACTTGCGAGAGCGATGCGAGGCGAGTCGTGTCGCCTCGCATCGCCCGCTGTGTGAACCGGCTCTAAGACGGCTCTCATTCACTTACATTGATTTTATCATGTTGCGCGACTTGAGGCAACTTGGGACGACTTCAAGTCGGATCCAAAGTTGCTCCTGTGTGAATGGACTCTTAAAGTAGTGTTGAAAGTTGTGTCCAAGTCTGTCCAAGTCACGTCCAAGTCACGTCCAAGTCGCGTCCAAGTCGCGTCCAAGTCGCCTCCAAAAGTCGTGTTGAAAGTCGTGTTGCCCCTGTGTGAACCCAGCCTGAGACTATCACAGAGCAGGTGCATTTATACAGAGACTTGATTACACACAGGTGGATTCTATTTATCACCATCAGTCATTTAGGACAACATTGGATCATTCAGAGATCCTCGCTGAACTTCTGGAGTGAGTTTGCTGCACTGAAAGTAAAGGGGCCAAATAATTTTGCACGCCCCACTTTTCAGTTTTTTATTTGCTAAAAAAGTTTAAATTATCCAATAGATTTTGTTCCACTTCACAATTGTGTCCCACTTGTTGGTGATTCTTCACAAAAAATAAAAATTTTATATCTTTATGTTTGAAGCCTGAAATGTGGCAAAAGGTTGAAAAGTTCAAGGGGGCCGAATACTTTTGCAAGGCACTGTAGATTTACTTTGTGAGCATCTTTACAAACCTGGATATTCCCTTGTATACATAGTAGTGACATCATCACCATGCTTTACATGCCTGTGCAGAGAGCAGAGCTATTGGGGAGAGGGATTCTGCAGGCAAGACCCACCCACCCCGCTGCCTGCAGAAAACAGCATGGGGGAGCAGATACAATCACCCAGTCACCCTACAGAAGGAATGAGTGGCAGTGATCGCTCTTTATTACAGAAAGCTCCTGCACAAAGACAAAGTCTCCCGCTGAATTACTGCACAGAACTGGAAGAAATACACATTCAAGAAAGAATACACATGCCTTTTGAATTTAGACAGTGTGCTCAATTCACTTAAAATTAATGTTAGCGCTTATCAAAAAACACTTCTAAAATAATGCATGCGTTAAAATGTAATTATTTTGTGGTATTTAACACATTTTTTGCACCTTATTTTACTGCAGGCTGCAACAGAAAAGAAACCTTTAGCAGTAGTATCCCTGCCAGGTGTAAATACAGTTCCAGCTTGGAGATGCTGGTTGTCAAGGAGCTGGCATCTGTGTCCTAACAACTAGTGACTCGTCCCTGCCCTGCTCATTCAGCTGTCACTTGGTGATTCCCAGCTGACAAGTAAATTATTTTTATAAATTAAGGAGCAAAGGCTATATTTTGTAAAAACAGCATGGGAATTACCCTCCACGATCCGTACAAGGCACTTCAGGAGGACTATGAATTTTAAGGGGTTACCCAATGGCAAAAAGAAAATGGGCTGAGGTTCCCCCCAAATTCCATACCAGACCCTTATATAAGCATGTAGCCTAGCTGGCCAGGAAAAGGGGGAACAAGCGTGTGACCCCTCTCCTCCTGAACCATTCTAAGCCACATGTTCTCAATGTGTTGGGAAGACGCCCTTGTCCTTATCAACATGAGTACCCCCCTATGTTTTGGGCATGTGGCCTGATATAGTGGAGGAAGGGTGGGGCACGCGCTCCTCTTGCCCCTTTCTTGGTGTATTGGGCTGCATGCTCGGAAAGGTCTCATATGGGATTTGGGGGGTACCTCATGCCATTTTCTTTTGGTGTTGTGTCCCCCGTAAACCTATACCAGATTGGAGGGGCCAGGTATGAACTGTGGGGTAACTATTTTTTTTTTTAACTTCCCTGGCTACTTTGTTTACATTCACCTGTCACTCGGGAATCCCTGGGTGACAGCTGAATGAGCAGAGGAAGAATAAGTCACTGGTTGTTAGGATACCATCAGGTGTCGGCTCAAATTAAGTTTATATATTTGTATAATAGTGAGCGGCTAGGCCATTAAATATTTTAAGAAAGTGCTAGTTACCTTGCATTTCTTGTTTTTTCAGTAATTACCATATAAAAAGATAATGAATTCACACTTTCATTATGGCATGCGATATCTTAAAAAAATGAGTCACGTGATCATCTTAATGAAATGAGTCACGTGATCCAAATATCACATGCAATATCTCTTTGTGAATTGAGCCCAATGTTGCTTATCTCAGAGTTCAGCTTTAGGCTGGGTTCACATATGAGCCACATGCGGCTCACAGCACCGGGTCTGGTGCATCCTGGTTCACTGTTTCAGGTCCGATTTCAGCCTGAATTTTGGGCTGAATTCAGATCTGAAACGGACCAAAAGATGAACAGAAATTTTGTGCAAATCGAACCGGACCCGCTGCAGAGATATGTGAACCGGCTCCATGGAGAGCTGGTCAAAATCTCCTGCTATTGCGAATTCCCCACATCCAATTCGCAATGGTGTGAACCCAGCCTGAATACTATACACTCATTACCGATTTTCGTGCCAGCAGACTTGGGTAATGTACCAATGTGTTCTTGTTAAAATGTTTACTCTTTAAATAACTTTGATGTTGGTCATGTTCTCTTAATAGCTAAGAGGCTTTCAGCAGACATTCATAATATGAACACAGCAAATGAGCCAAACAATACTGGATTGCTTGATTTGCCAAGAAAAAAGTGTACATCTCTTCATAATGATCATTACATTAAAAAATTGCCATAAGTCTGTATACCTTAACACACTGAGCCAGATAAACACCAAATAATGGTGTCAAATAAACCTGCTTTTTAATCCACCAAATAGTGGTATTTTGTATGTGAAATTCAATTCACAAAGTATATCTCTCCTTATAACCCAGCTAGCTTGGGGCTACCATTATTTGGGAGTTTCTATGAGTTATCTGCAGAGAAGGTCAATTGAGGGCCCATTCATACCTCTCTATGTCTCTATATGTTCATTAAATCCTGTTTTTTAATGATTGTTGACGCAATATATGATAGCACATGGTGTACTGAAGTGCAGACGGGTTTTTGGCATTAATTGCCCACTTTGACTCATTAATTGCCCGTCCAAACTGAAAAGGATGCCTTACAGCAGCTTGCATTGGCATGAAAAAAAGGCATGTATTATCCATTGTATTACAACACACAGAGAGGTGCAATGAGGTTCTAAAACTGTCTGGGGTTTAAAGTAAGGCATTTTCTTAATGTATAAAAAATCTTTTATAAAGCAACATTTCTTTTATAAGACAGTTCTCAAAAATACTAAAAACACACAAAAGAACATTAAAAACACAAGTGCAACAGCTGTAAATTTGAAGTTAATACTTTTCCCAGTTAACGCAGAACTATAGACAAAACGATTTCTTTTGTTACATCAGGGGACACAGAGCCATAGTAATTACTATGTGGGTTATATCGGACCGACAGGGGCTAGACACTGGCACGCCCCTAAAGGCTTGTACTCTCCTATATAACCTGTCCTATAAAATCTCATTACTGGGAGCCCTCAGTTTTTTGCCAGTGCCTAAGGTGTTGGGCACAAGTAAAGATGTGCTGTGCTGAGCTCCACGGCAGTAATCTTGATGATGCTGAACAGCTCCGTTCTGATGTCTTTTTCATGGGCTAAATGAATGGTACCCAGGCCTCGTGTCCGAAGAAACAAGGTTTTGCTTGCGAATGCTTCTCTTTGAGAGCTGTGCCCTGGGATCCAGTACTTTTTGGTAGTAAGGCCATAAAGTTTTACTGGCAGGGTGCTGTCGCAGGTCCAGGATTGTGGGATAACCTGAGAGTTCCCTGGTTCCTGAAGGTTTCCTTTAAGGTCTCAGAGCCTACTGTGAAGGGTGAAGATTGGGTTTTTATCTCTGATAAAACCCTGCTGCGAGGATAAGGCAAGGGAGATTTTCTCAGGTGACACAGGCATTTTCCTTTTGACATATTGTACTGTAAGAAGCTAGGATTAATAGCAGCTATTGTGCTGTACTATAGCCTAGCAAGTTTACATTCTTTTGCTCGTAGTGCCTCTGCTTTGTGCTGTAAGCTATGAGTGGCAAAGGGACCAGGAACTCCTCTAAGGGTTCTAAGGGGTCAATGGTTACACAACAAACTAAAACCCTTTCCAAAAGAATGTCATCCTCCTCTAAGAGGGATACATCTAGTCAGATTTGGCCGTCAAGGGTAGAACCAGGGCTCAGGTCCTGCGGGAATGCATGGGAACGGAGTTCCTATACTTTTTCCACAACAGGAACTCAGTTCCCGTTAACAGCCGTGTCCTGCAAGACTTTGAAGTATGCAAGCTGTGTGGCAGGTGCTACACCAGCAGCTGCCCACACAGCTCGCAATAGTAAGTGGTGCACACCTGACCATTCAGGCATTGCCAGTAAGGGGGCCCCATGACAACTTCCACTTCGATCTACCTGTCAATCATAGCTAGCTGACGGGTAGATCAGGTCCCTGCTGCTAAGAGATTGTATTTAGTCAGACCACTTGTAATGCGCTCCTCCCCGCCGACCCCTCCTGATTTTCTGTCCCCTGCATACTTGCTCTATGTGTCCCTCTGAATACCCCCCTCCTCTAACTTCTGTGCCATATGATGAGAGAACCCAGAGGAGGAGCACAGCTTTTCTGCTCACAGGACATGCAGGGAGAGAGGTGAGCTGAGGGAGGAACATCAGTTTGGGGTGGTAAGCTGAGCACAATACCTGGCAAAGTTTAATGCCAGGAGGGAAGTTTATGTGGAAATATGTGAAGGGTTGGAATAGCAGCGAGTGTGTGTTGGAGACCTGCAGAGTTTGCAGCCCCCCAAGCTAACATACATCTCCTAAGCAGGAAGACATCCCTATCTCCCCAAGCATTCTGTCCAGATACTGTGCAGTTAATTTATGACCTTTCCGTTTAACCCTGTGTTCTCCAATTCTGTTCAATGAAAAGTGTAAACTCACCATAAACACTCTCTTTATAAAAAATAAAATTCCCCAATAAAGATCAGAACATGATGTTCACATTTGCATGGAAGCACAATTGAATGAATACTGATTATTCAGAGAATTACCGTATTTGTGTTTATTGAGGATTGTTTTTTTTATGTACTAACAGTTAAGCTTCATACACACAATATAAAAATTGGATGGAAAATACCACTTTTGAAGCGTTTGTGCATATGAGCGTATAATCTTTTTTTTTTTTTTTTTGGTGGGGGAGTGGATCTTGGGTGGGAGTTCTCACGCTTTTTTTCCCAGGACTTGACCCCTGGGTAGAACACTTTAGTCCCTGTATATATCATACAAATGTGTTTTTTTCTTCTACCATTTAAACATTTGAAAGAAGATTAATGCTATGATGTCTCTCCATAGTAGGACTAAACATAGCAGATTCCGATCTAGTCCTCAGGGCCCTTTTGTTGAGGTGCAGGGGGCTGTGGATCAGGTAGATCTTCCCAAATATTGGAAGATACTTATTTTTCCGCTTCGGAGGATCCTAACATGGAGGGAGTAGCCTCACAAGTCAGGTGTTTGTCTACTCCCTAACTTAACCCTTATGTTCCCCGCAGTACAGGCTCTTGCGGTATCTACCTCTAATTAGGTTAATTTGAACCTCCCACACCTGAAAATGTTTTTTGCTATTCATGCATAGCTTATGTATTCTGAATTGGAACATTTCTATGAAGAAATGGGGGGTTCCAGCAATTGATGCTGCAATCACCTCAGTGAGCAGAGTCTCACATGTCCGGTGGATAATGCACTGATGTTAAAGGATCCAGCAAATTAAAGTTGGACCTTCCTTTTAAAGACAAGGTGTCTTTTGCAGTCCTTGCTGCAATTGGTGTATCTCAGTCCTTTCACCCTTTAACGTCTGCTCCACGATTTTGGTGGAGCACATTTTGAGTCATGCTAACTCATTGAAAAATGTGGACTTCAAAGGGTTAAGGAACAGTTTGTGGAGAATACCGGTGATTCTGCCTGATCAGCAGGCTCAGCAATGGGCTGGTGTATCTGATGCACTATGTCTCACAGTATATGCTATGAAAGTCTCTATCTTATGGCTTATGCTTGGACTAGTGCATTCTCGTAGAGTTCTGTGGCTGAAATATTAATCAGCCGAAGCACCATGTGAAAGCTCTTAGCCAGTTTGTTTCCCTTCCTGGGGTACGGCTATTTAGGGTGGATAAGTACATCCAAAAGGGTAAAGCTCTCTTTACCAGTAAAAGGATGTTCAAACATTTCTCCTTTTATCGTGCTGCCTCTCCTATGCCTAGGGCATTTGCCTCTAGGCAGTCTCGATGGTCTCAATCATCAGGTTCAAGGGAAAGTCCCCAAGGGTAGCACCAGGATCTTGGGGGCAGAAAGCCCACAAAGCAGAATGCTAAAGCCCACTCGTTTGGGTGAGGGGAAAGGTCCTGCAATTCTCAAAATCTGGCAGGAACAATGTCAAGAGCAGAGGGATTTCTGCAATTTTTTCTCTAGGTTACGACTACAGTTCAGAGAGCCCGGATGGCTCAGTTGGCTTTTGACCTGAGGGTCCAGGGTTCGGGTCCCTGTTTGGGTGCTGCCTGTGGGGTCCTTGTGCTGCTGATGGGGTAGTCTTTATGCAAGAGTTTCTGTCTCCTCTGAGAATGTTCCTAAGGATCCAAAGAAAAAAGAAGTCTCTCTTTCTGGCCTCTGAATCAGCTGTTATCCCAGTCGGTGATATCAGAAGTTCCCTTAGTGGAACAGTTTTTTTTTGGCTCAAACCTTTTAAGGTTTCAGAACCAAACAGAGAGGTAAGACCCATTCTAGATCTCAAAGATCTGAATCGGCACTTAAACATCCGATCCTTTCATAATTCGATTGGCTGTGTCCATCCTGCAAGGAGGGGAGTTGCATGTCTCAATGTGCTAAAGTTTCCCGCTTACCAGAAATTTCTGCGGTATGAAATATAAAATTATTTTTGTGGCCCTGCCATTCAGCTTAGCCACAGCAGCACAAGTGTTCTGAAAGATTCTGGCACCTCCTTTAGCCAGGTTAAGGGCTCAAGGCATAGCGGTCCTAGCCTATTAGAAGATCTACTTTTGGTAGATCATTCAGTCTCAAGTCTAAAACCAGAGTCTGATCTCAGCCATAAATATCTGAAATCTCTAGGTTGGATTCTCAACCTAGGAAGAATCTCCTTAAAACCATCAAGGAGATTACGGTACTTGGGGGCTGGTTATAGATACCATACAGAAGAAGGTATTCTTACCCCAGACAAGAATCAGTACCATTGTAGGACTAATTCAACTTATCAAAACAAAGGAAAATTCCTTAATTCGGCTATGCAGGAGATTTTTAGGGGAAATGGTGGCCTCCTTCAAGGCCGTCCCTTACGCGCAGTTTTACTCAAAGACCGCTTCACGACATCATCCTGTCCGTCTGGAATAAAAGATTCAGGCCTTCCAATACGCTTGGCTCCCAACATAGGACAGAGCCTAAATTGGTGGTTGTTATCCAGCAAAAGGGAAAATCTTTATCCATGAAGGTGTTAACAACAGAGGCCAGCCTTCTAGGTTGGGGAGCAGCACTGGAAGAAGATTCTGTCCAGGGGAGATGGTCCAGGTTAGAGGACCTTGCCTGTCAACTTTTTTTTTTGAAGTTTCGGGCTGTACGCCTGGCCCAAGAATCTTGACAGTCAGACTACGGGACTGTGCTGTCACGATTAAGTCTGACAAGGCCACAGCGGTGGCTTACATCGATCACCAGGGGGGGCACGAGAGAACGTGAAGCCCAAAAAGAGGTGAATAATGTTCTAGCTTGGGCAGAACACAACATTCCTTGCCTATTGGCAATTTTCATTTTTCAGGCGTACTACTTGAGTCGCCAACAATTATTTCCGGGAGAATGATCTCTTCACCCCGACATCTTCCTAGCAATATGTCAGATAGGGTATTCCGGACATGGACCTATTTGCGTGCAGATTCATTAACAAGGTCGACAACTTTATGTCGAAAACAAGGGGTCCACTAGCAGGCAGAACAGATGTATTAGTCTTCTCATGGGATCAGTTTTTCACTGATCTATGCATTTCCTTCAGTTCTGCTACTTCTGCGCCTTCTCCGCAGGATTAAGCAGGAACAAAAGGAGGTGATTCTGGCGGCCCCAGCGGGTCCCAGAAGATCTTGATTTACCGAGATTATAAATATGGCAGCAGGAGTCCTTCAGAATCGGCCATTATAGCCAGACCTTCTTGCACAGGGTCTGGTATTTCATTCTACCTTACGGACCAAAAATTTAAAATGTTTGACTGTTGAATGCTACTCTTTAAAAGATTATGGGTAAGCTCCTTAGGTAGTGTCTTAACCTCCCTGGCGGTATCCCCGGGCGTGATTCGGGTTTGGATTTTTCTTGTATAATCGGTAACCCCGAGTCACGCTCGGGGTAACATTGCAGAGCGGCCTGCGGAGAGATCTTACCTTCTCCTGGTGCTCCAGCGATGTTCTACGCTGTCCTCCACTGTCCTCCTAGGTATGGCAAATTATCGTGACCAATTTCCAGCGGACCTACGTGCCAGAAAGGGAGGTCTGCGTGGATGAAAGCTTGATGGCCTACAAGGGACGCCTGAGCTGGATACAATTTATTGCATCCAAATGAGCGAGATTCGGCATAAAATCCTACATGGTCTGCGAGTCATCCACCGGGTACATCTGGAATTCGGTCATTTACACCGGTAAAGGCACGAAGTTTAACCCCAGGTACAGCGGCTATGGGATGGCCACATCATCAGTCCTCACACTGCTGGAGCCATTGCTGAACCAGGGATATTGTGTGACCATGGACAACTTCTATACGTCTCCGGAACTTTTGGAGGTTTTGCTAAAAAACATGACCAATGCGTATGGTACTGTTAGGCTTAATCGATGTGACATGCCATCTCTGTTCTTCAGGAAAAAACAAAAAACCGGAGAAATGGTTGCCTGGCAGAAGGGTAAGATGATGGCAATGTGATGGCGAGACAAGAAGGACGTGTGTCTCATGAGCACGTTGCACAATACCTCCACTGCCATGGTCCACACCAAACGTGGGAAAGATGTGCTGAAGCCGCATGTCGTGATAGACTATAATTGCACTATGGGAGGGGTCGACAGAGCCGATCAGGCAATGACATTTTATCCGGCTATGCGCAAGCAGCAAAAAAAATATTATAAAAAGATTTTCCGGCATCTTCTGGAGCAATGCCTTTGAAATGCATATGTCCTATACAGAGCACAGAGTCGCAAGCCTATTATTCATGCCGATTTTATCTGGAAGGTGGCTGAGCAGATTTTCATCAAACACCAGACACCATCAGGATCTGCGATCAGACCTGGACGACATGCTGTTGACATTGTCAACCCAGAACGCCTAACAGGTCGTCACTTTGTGGACTATATACCACCAACCGCAAAAAAGGCAGCACCTACCAGAATGTGTGTGGTTTACTGCTCAAAGAGAGATAGCAGTGGAAAAAAAGTCCGAAAAGAAAGCCGGTTCTATTGTCCGGATTGTGATGTTGGACTGTGTGCTGTACCTTGCTTCAAAATTTATCACACTCAGGATGTTTATTGGATTTTCTTTGTTTGACAAATTTAATTATTTCGCATTACATTATTGAATAAAATTATATTATTTATCAGATTATAATTCATGATTTTGTGTTTCAAACTTTATCACATCTGGGATGTCTACTAGAGTCTTGTTTGGTCAGGTTTTAGTAAGTAATTACTAAGAATTGCAGGCTTATAATACATAACACCAAATTTCCATGCAAAAGAATTGTACCGCTTTTGGTATAGAATTCCTGACAGAATCATACCGCCAGGGAGGTTAATGCCAGGAAGCCGACTTACAGAATCACTTACTTTAGAGTCTGGAAGGCATATGTTTCTTGGTGTGGATCTGGGGGTTGGCACTCAAGGAAGTATGTCATAGGCAGGATTCCTGATTTACTGCATATAGGATCTGAAGTGAAGCTGTCCTTGACTTCTATCAAGAGCCAGATCCCGGCCATGTCTGTGTTTTTTCCTATGGCCTCTTGCTTCCCACTCTTGGTGCGTAGCTTATTCAGGGGGTAACACGGTTTATTCCCCCTATCAAGGCACCTCTAAATCCTTGGGATTTAAAATTGGTCTTATCGGCTTTGCTGAATCAGCCGTTTGAACCTTTACGAGAAATTTCCTTTGGTTCTTTTGACAAGAAAGATAATCCTTTCTGGTTGCAATTTCTTCTGCTAGAAGAGTATTGGAACTAGTGGCTATGTCTTGTTTTATGTCCTCATCCTGAATTCCTACCAAAGTGGTAACAGGTTTTCGTTTAAACCAAGATATTCTTCCTTCTTTCTCCCCAGAGCCTTAAACTGGGAAAGAGAAGGCACTACATTCTCTTGATGTAGTAAGAGCGATCAGCGTCTATTTAAGGGCGACCACTCAGGTTCGCAAAACACAGGTTTTGTTTGTACTGCCAGAGGGTCCAAGATGTGGACAGGCAGCGTCAAGATCCTTCCTTCTCATGTTAAAGCACACTCATCCAGGGAGATTAGTGCCTCTTGGGTGGTGCATCATCAGGCCTCTGTGGCTTAGATCTGTAAGGCCGTGACTTGGTCTTCGGTTCATACGTTTATCAGATTTTATCAAATCGATATTAAAGGTCATGAGGATATTGCCTTTGGGAGCAGTATACTGCAGGCTGCAGTATGAGTCCTCTGGCCTCCTGCCTTTTGTTATGCCCCCCCCCCCCCCTTCAGTTGCCATTGCTCTGGGACATCCCATATAGTAATTACTATGGCTCTGTGTCCCCTGATGTAAGAATGGAAAATAGGATTTTTATAACAGCTTACTTGTAAAATCCTTTTCTTTGATGTACATCAGGGGACTCAGAGGTTCCTCCCTTCTTTGGGACACACTTGTATTGCTTGGCTACAAAACTGAGGACTCCCAGTAATAGGAGGGGTTATATTGGGGAGTACACGCCTTTAGGGGCGTGCCAGTGTCCAGCACCTATCGGTCCGATATAACCCACATAGTAATTACTATGGCACTGTGTCCCCTGATTTACATCAAAGAAAAGGATTTTACAGGTAAGCTGTTATATAAAAAAAAATATATATTTTGGGGAGACTAAGGCAGGGTTATAGTTTATGTCTGTTTTTTTGCCATCTGTGTCCCATTGGGAAGATTTTTATTCACTTCCCGTTCCATAGCCAAAACATGAAATGAAAGAAATCCCTCTTAAGGGAGGAAACCCCTGGTTGTCACCAGGACTAGTGTCCTCATTGAAAGATGTACCATCTATTCCTGTTCTGATGACAACCGAAAATTAAGAAGCACAGAAAGCAATAAAAACTTGACAGATGTTCTCCTTTAGGAGTAATTTAATAAATATCCTAATAAAAAATATCAGTGAAATTGGAGGCATGGAACACTCATACCAAAATTCTTTCAATAAAATCACAAAAATAATTGTATACCTATGAGATATTTATGTAGAGGAATTAAATGTTCTGATGAGAAAATATTAAAAATATTAGTTTGGGGGGGGGGGTGAAAGAGAGGTAGGTGTGTATGTTTGTTACCCTTTCGTTGTTGTGCGTCTTCTTATAGAAAGTTCTTAGACTGCTAATTTAAAATATATATTTAACTTGAGCTATAACAACCAACATTTTCATATTAACAATTCTCGTTCTACATATTTTTGATCTTTTAGGTGGTAAACCTGTAGTATTCCTACAACATGGCCTGCTTGCGGATGCCAGTATCTGGGTCTCTAACTTTGAGTACAATAGTCTGGGTTTTATCCTGGCTGATGCTGGTTATGATGTCTGGATGGGAAATAGCCGGGGCAGCACATGGTCCCGGAAACACAAGCGCCTGTCACCTAAAGATAGAGAATTCTGGGCCTTTAGGTGTGTAAGCATGCTATACTTTATTTCACTCTGACTATTATTTATAATTATTTGTGAGGTTTATATTTGTAATAGGTTTATATTTATTTGTAAGGAGCAAAGGCAAAAGTGCAAGAAGCTAACTAGAATTCACAGAGGAACCAATAGGAATTCACTTTGCTAAAGCCACACTAGTAAAATATGAAGTCTGATTGGTTTCTAGAGCAATTGCACTTTGAACCTATAGATGTTTTTTTTTTTTTTTTTGTGTTTTTTTTGCATTTTTCATGTATAATCTTGATGTTGCCATTTTATTAGTGTGTTTTCAACTTACTACTTAAAACATGGCTACTTTCATAATGTCTTTTGCCTATGCACAGTCAGTTTTTAAGCCCATGACTGTTAATTATAGAAATGTATTCAACAAATAGTGCAAGGAGCAAAGTGCTAAGAGCAGAGTACAATAAACCAGAGAAACTGATCATACTTTACTGAACCACGATAGTGCAAGATGAAATCTGATTGGTTGCTCTAGATACTACACTTGGCTCCTGGCACTCCATTCGAATATAGTCCACAGAGGGTTAGGTACGTTATCATGACCATAAACAATAATTCAAACCTAAAGTAAATGAGAGTTGTGTAAGTTCTATTCACTTTTCTTTTTCCCCCAGCTTTGATGAAATGGCAAAGAAAGATACTCCTGCTGTCATAGATTTAATTTTAAAGACAACAGGTCAGGAACAAATATATTACATCGGCCATTCTCAAGGAACCACTATAGGTGAGTTTTGATTCATGAGTGCAAGTTACTTGCACAGTGCCTTGAAAAAGTATTCACACCCCTTGACATTTTCCACAATTGCTCATGTTACAACCAAAAATATAAATGTATTTTATTGGGATTTTATGTGATAGATCAACACAAAGTGGCACATAATTGTGAAGTGGAAAGAAAACGATAAATGATTTTCACAATTTTTTACAAATAAATATCTGAAATGTGTGGCATGTATTTGTATTCAGCCCCCCTGAGTCAATACTTTGTAGAACCTCCTTTCACTGCAATTACAGCTGCAAGACTTTTTGGTTATGTCTCTACCAGCTTTACACATCTAGAGAGTGACATTTTTGCCCATTCTTCTTTACAAAATAGCTCAAGCTCTGTGAGATTGGATGGAGAGCGTCTGCAAACAGCAATTTTCAAGTCTTGCCACAGATTCAAAATTGGATTTAGATATGGTTTTTGACTGGGCAATTCTAACACATGAATATGCTTTGATCTAAACCATTCCATTGTAGCTCTGGCTGTATGTTTAGGGTCATTGTCCTGCTGGAAGGTGAACCTCCAGCCCAGTCTCAAGTCTTTTGCAGGCTCTAATAGGTTTTCTTTTAAGATTGCCTTGTATTTGGCTCCATCCATCTCCCCGTCAACTCTGACCAGCTCCCCTGCCCCTGCTGAAGAAAAGTATCCCCACAACATAATGCTGCCAACACTATGCTTCACAGTGAGGATGGTGTGTTCAGGGTGATGTTCAGTGTTAGCTTTCCGCCACACATAGTGTTTTGCATTAAGGCCAAAAAATCAATTTTGGTCTCATGTGATCAGAGCACCTTCTTCCACATGTTTGCTGTGTCCCCCACATGGCTTCTCTCAAACTGCAAGCGGGACTTCTTATTTCTTTCTTCAACAATAACTTTCTTCTTGCCACTATTCCATAAAGGCCATATTTGTGGCGTGCACGACTAATAGTTGTCTTGTGGACAGATTCTCCCACCTGAGCTGTGGATCTCTGCAGCTCCTCCAGAGTTACCATGGGTCTCTTGGCTGCTTCTCTGATTAATGCTCTCCTTGCCCGGCCTGTCAGTTTAGGTGGACGGCCATGTCTTGGTAGGTTTGCAGTTGTGCCAAACTCTTTCCATTTTTGAATGACTGATTGAACAGTGCTCCATGAGATGTTCAAAGCTCGGGATATTTTTTTTATAACCTAACCCCGCTTTAAACTTCTCCACAACTGACCTGTCTGGTGTGTTTCGTGGCCTTCATTATCCTGTTTGTTCACTAACAAACCTCTGAGGGCTTCACAGAACAGCTGGATTTATACTGAGATCAAATTACTCACAAGTGGACTCTAATTACTAAGGTTACTTTTAAAAGCAATTGGTACCACTAGATTTTAGTACAAATTTTAATACAAATGCACGCCACACTTTTCAGCTATCTATTTGTAAAAAAAATTGAAAACCATTTGATATTTTCCTTCCACTTCACAATTATATGTCACGTTGTGTTGGTGTATAACATAAAATTCCAATAAAAATACACTTACATTTTCGGTTGTAACATGACAAAATGTGGAAAATTTCAAAGGGTGTGAATACTTTTTCAAGGCACTGTAAATCTAAGCCTGTTCATGTTTTGGTTTCATTTATGAATAGTGATAAATCCTCTTCCTTTCCAGCATGCTCTCCTAATAAAGGCTTATTTAGTAAGCAGAGATTTGTGTTAATGTACAGATTGCAGTAACCTGCACCTACCAGACAATTCAATTTACTCAATCAGAGTAAAAGATGACTTCTGATTGGTTGCCAAGAAGTACTGCACTTTGTACATTGATTTTTACTATATTAAAATAAACCAGTCACAAACTTTGGCTTTTTGAATTAAGCATATGGGAAAATAATTAAGCCAAGGTTGCCTTCATGTCATAAAGGTCACTAAACTAGAGATATAGGGAGCTGGTGCATATCTAAATTTTAACTTTCCTCTAAAAGCTGGGCCTGTCCTCATCCTATCTCTGTAGCCTCTCTGGTTCCTCTTTAATATGATGGGAGGTCTCATCAACCCAAAATTATGCTCAGAAGGAGGGAGGGGTGGGAGTCTAGAGCTTCATATGTATTTAGCTGTTCAAATCTCTGGATGTACTGATGATACCACTAGAGGTTACCTTCCGTTTATAAATGGTCGGGTGGCTGGCCTTATAGAACATAGAGACTACAAAGCTTATTTTCACCAGTGTTCACACTTTGTTTTTTGCAGTTTTCACATAAAAACCTTGACCCATCTGGGTAGAATGAACAGCTATTGGCAGGACCTTGTATTTGATTATGTTACTGTATGCTTATGAGTTTGACAATTTAGAATATTTTAATTCAATGGATAAGCTGCCTGGGTTATTTTCCACTGGACTCAAAAATATGTACTAAACATATCCAGGTAGAGGTGGTAAAGTAGAGATGCCAAATAGTATGGGTAGGAGGGAAAAGCATGATTAATGTGCAAGGTTTCAGCCAGACCTGGCTAGTGTATAAAATGTAGCACTATTTACAACAAGTGTGTCGACACGCGTTGGGGAGGAGACAGTACACACGCTCTCTGAGCAGCTGCTGATGAACACAAGTTTCATAGCCAACCAATTGGATTTTTTAAAATAGTTTGCTGTAGAGTGGTGCGCTGGCATCACCATGAAAGAGCAAGCACCCTGATGTTTTTTTTACCTTCAATAAATTAGTGTTTAAACAATAATACACTATCTAGCCTTTTTTACAATTTGATTTGAGGAGAGCATCAGTGGATTAACCTGGGGAACCCACAAAGACCATCATACTCAGAGCCCAGTGGTGGTTCAGCTGCTTTTTCAGACTAAACTTAGTCGTTTGAAGTCACTGTGCATTTGTTTGAAGCACCGCTGCAAAGTCACATCATTGATTATCATAGGACTTTATATTTAAATACCTTCACTGTGAACTTACTCATCGTAGGACTTTTTAATTGATTTCCTTTCACTGTGAACTTGCTTGGAGCACTGTTATTATACATGTATATTTGCATTTTAGATATCAGTTTAATTTAATTCAATAGTTGATTGTATATATGTGATTGTCAATCGCTTATCTATTTGATCATACACTAATTTATTATTGGTATAAAAGCACTTTATGTTATTCGCCGTTGCATTGGTTTATGTTATGCATGATATTGAGTACACATTCACACAGCACTGCATTTATTTGTTTTATTTAAGTAGTTCAAATAATTACTTGTGATATTTTGAATATTGATGCTTAACATTGTTTTTTTTCTCTCTGTCTAGCATTTATAGCATTCTCTACTATGCCCCAGATGGCCAAAAAAATCAAAATATTTTTTGCCCTTGCTCCGGTAGTTACTCTTCAACATTCCTCTGGTCCAATTGCAGCTTTCAAACATGTGCCAGGCTGTCTTATTGAGGTATGACAATAGAGGAAGGATGGTAGTTAGGCCATATGTTTTGAGGCGCCTGAGTAACAATATAGTCCATGTTGTTTCAGTGATATGTCAGATTACATGTTTTGTTTGTTACCTGTTGGTTACCAATTACAGTTTTGAGCACTATTGGCTGGTATATCGTAAGCCCTATAGGTACAATTTTGATAAGCAACATTTTGGTAATTTTCTGTGCAAGCAGTAGAGGACATGAGGGCCACAGTTCAAAGCTTGGTGTTAGATGCCTCCTACCCAGATAGCAAGCAATTGAGCTTCAAGTTTGAAAATTACTTGCTAAGCTAGTGCTAGACTTGCCAGGCTTCACAAGTTTGTTGCAAAATTTCAGCAAATCCGCATTGCATGACCCAAGATCAAATTTCTTTGCAAACATTCTACAAGTCTGCCTGATCTGGTTCAGTTATGTCATCCCACCACAGGGGTCACTGTGACTTGCAAAGCTCTTGCTGTAGACTCACCATTGCAAATTTGCTCTTGCTAGAGACTTGCCACGCAAATTTGATACAAATTGGAAAAGTCTCAACTAGAACTTGCGCTCCAGGTGCTCTGCAAGTGTACAACTTGCCAGTGAAAATGTGCAGCAAGTTAACAGGCTTACAATTCAACACTGCCACAAATTTGTGGCAAGTTATTTTTGTTATCTGGGTAGGTCATTTAGAAAAAAGGGCATGTTGTTGACAGTTCCAATGGCTTTAACCCTTGAATCGCTAAGCCAGAACAAGTGTTCAGATTTGGAGTTCTGACTTTATCTGCTCCATGCATGTCCAATGTTAATGACTCAATATTAAAGAGAAAGAATTGAAGCTTGAGATAGCCAAGCACCGGTCATTTCAGAAGAAGATCAACAGTGGACTCTTAGTACAGATTTCCTTTCAGAATGCATCACTGTCTACCAAAGGGTGAAATCCACCTCCAGTCTAGGTAAGGGGTGCAATCTTCACATTGGACTTCCTGCAGAATGCTCTGTTGCAATACGAAAACCTAAATTATGGCAAGAAACCTATTTAATGTGGGCTTATTGTTGACTGCTTTTTTTTTTTTTTATATATATATATTTTCATCTGTAATATATATCAGCTATGTTGTGAACATTCGTTTTCATTTCTTTTTTTTTTTTCTTTTAGGAAATTTTTGGTCACAAGGAATTTTTGCCATCATCAAGACTAATCAAACTGCTGGCCGATAAATTCTGTAGTCATGCTGTGCTGGAAGAAATATGTGGCAATATTTTCTTCATGCTGTGTGGATTTAATAAGTGGAACATGAATATGGTATTTGTAGTATTGAAAAGGAATCAAATGTCAGGATATTGCCATCAACTTAGACACTGGCTAACTATGGGAAAGTAGGGCCAAGATACATGTTTGGGATCCCATTAGCATGATGACATTCCCCATGCTCTGACAATGTCATGTTTTAATTGCATAATTTCATTGTATATTCCTCTTAAAAGGGAGCTCCAGGCTTCAGAAAAAAATAAAAGTCAGCAGCTACAGATACTGTAGCTGCTGACTTTTATTATTAGGACACTTACCTGTCCATGAAACCAGCGGTGTCTTCACCCGAAGGCGATTTTTAAAACCGGTGTTCTGTCCAAAAATGTCTGCCTATCGAATACTGTCTGCCCCGTACTGCACAGGCACAGCGCTTGCGCAGTACGGAGCACAAGGAGATTCGGAAAATCTCCGAAGATGAACGGCGCCTGCGCCGTGAGTCCAGGTGCAAGCCCCACCATCCAAGTGGACATAGGGCTGCACATAGTTAGAGGGCCCCTCGTGGGCTCGCTTCACTCGCCATGCTTCGGGCATGGCCTCGCTTCGCTCGGCTCTTTTTATTCTAACTCTATGTCCACTTGGATGGTGGAGCTTGTCATGTGTACTGCGCATGCGCAGTACACAGCGGACACTATCTAGGGACTAGGGACTAGGGACAGTATTTGACAGGACACCAGCAGTGAAGCCTTGCAGCTTCACAGCCACTTCCCTACTGCACATGTGCGAAGAGTGTTGCACATTGTAAATGGCCCAGACGGTGGGGGAAAGAGAAGGGGAGCCAAACTTCCGGATGAGTTTACTGCCACAAAGTCAGACAGAAGTGCCAAATGTGACAGCAGAGGGGGGGGAGTAGGCAAATAAGTGAAGCTTCTCATTTTGGGTGGAGCTCCGCTTTTTAATGGAATTTATAATGGGTTTACAAGTGCTTGAACACATTCTGTGTATATATTATTATTATTATTATTATTATTATTATTAATAACGATTTATATAGTGCCAACAGTTTACGCAGTGCTTTACAATGTATAGGGGGGACAACACAATTACAGTACAATACAAAATATATAGGGCGAGAGGGTATCGTAACAGTCTGCTCACATATAAAAAGGCCAATGGACAGCTGAAACTAATAATAGACATAGGACTGCAGGTTTTATACCACCCAAAGCTCTACAACACCTCTGGGCTCATGGAGCCAGTACAAAATTTATTAAGATTCTGAGAAAGCAAAAAAAATGTTTTCTCCACAGTGGCCATAAACCCTGGAGCCCCTAACCATGTATATATGAATACCTATATAAATATAATGTCTCTTGAGTCATTGCTCTGACTCATCCAGTTCTCTGTAAAGTTTCACTCACTTTGATCTATCTAATCTGAACCCCTGGGAGGGAGAGATAGAGAGAGAGCAATAAAAAGAAGCCTAGAGCTCCACTTGCTGGCTGAATAAATCACTGCAATTTAATAACTACAAATTACTATATTTTTATGTGCAATGTGTAAATATTACATTTTACCTGATATTGGCTAAAAAAAACTGAACATACTAAAGGAAATATCTAAACAAATAAAAACATTCCTTTCCTTTAAAGGAGAAGTACAGCCAAAGTTTGTTCTGCACTTCTGTGACCCGTTTTTGTCAGCTGAAGCCCTCTGTCAGCTTAAATCACAGAGCCAGTCCAGGATAAAGAAATATCACAACCATATGGTCAGGATCCACCTAGATGCCTGAATCGTCATCTGGCTCAGCCTCTCATTGATCTGCTGAGAGCCAAAGCCAGCCGCTCCCACCCCCTCCATAGCCCAGCACTCCAGTGAGCAGGGAGGGGAGGAGGGCAAAGCAGAGATCTGCTCACAGAGCACTGAGAATTGAGTTATCAGCAGTGTTTGATTGCTCAATTCTCAGTCTTAGAAGCAGTGGGGGACAGATGCAGCATCGGACCAATGCTGCATCCACCTAGGTAAGTATGATTTAAAAAAAAAAGCCAAACTTTTCTTTTAATATGAACAAAAATGTCCTAGATTGTGTTTACAATTACAACTTGCCTATACAGTAAAAGTGCCATAATTTATAACAAGGCAGTTTCAATACCACAGAATATATCTAAAGAACATTTATTAAAGCTGATATGTTTAGTTCATGTTTTATAGGTGCTTCCATTGGTCTGTTTTGTCTCAGCCAAATCACCTTCAGATCTTTCAGATCATACGCTGTGTGGTCCAGAACAGTTTCTTCAATGCAATCACAGAAAGCTGTCAATAGTCTCTCATATGGAAGAATATAGAATAGCTTTTTAGGGTGCTACTCATCTAGGGAATTAAATTAAGCACAAGGTGAATTATCATTACAGGAATACCTATATAAAATAGGGGGTGGACAACTGCATAGCAGATGAAGTTCAATAATGAATAATGTAAGGTTATGCACTTGGGCACTAAAGATATGTATGCAACATACTTTTTGGGAAGGTCTCCTCTGGGTAACCCTGTGATGGAAAGGGATTTTGGGGTCTTTGTAGATTGCAGACTTAGCTGTAGATTGACAATGCATGCTGTATGCTAACAATATAGATAAACCCAATTTTGTCCCTTTTATAAAACATTGGTTCAACCTCATCTTGAATATGCAGTGCAGTTCTGGCCATCAATCCATCAAAATGATGTCTTTGAACTAGAAAGAGTTCAGAAAAGGGCAACATGAATGGATGAAGGAGCTTAGTTTTGAGGAACAATTACAAAACGTACTTTTATTCACCTACGGCGGCGACATTGACACATCGCTGGCCCCGTAACCTGGTATGGACTTAAAGGGGAAGCCCTATGCTGAAAATAACGGTGTGGGGGTCCCCTCCAGGTCCATATCAGACCCTTATGCGAGCATGCTACCCGGCTGGTCAGGAAAGGGGGTGGGGGCGAGCGAGCGCCCCCCTGAGCTGTACCAGGTCGCATGCCCTCAACATAGGGGGGTGCTTTGGGGAAGGGGGGGCCATGCGGCCCCCCCACCCCAAAGCACCTTGTCCCCATGTTGATATGGACAAGGGCCTCTTCCCGACAACCTTTGCCGTTGGTTGTCGGGGTCTGCGGGAGGGGGGCTTATCGGAATCCGGGAGCCCACTTTAATAGCCCACTTCTGCTCTTTTGCTAGTTCTTCTACTAGCAGAGAAGCCTGACTTTCTTATTCGTCGCCGCCGCCGGGGGTCTTCTTCTCACTTTGGGGGTCTTGTCCCCCTCTTCGGGGTCTTGTCCCCCTTTTTGGTTCTTCCGTGCTTTCTTCCAGCTCTTTTACAAGTGGTGGCCCGGTCTTCTATCGCCACCGTCTTCTCTTTTTCTTGTTCTTCTTCCTTGAGATGTTGACTCGACGCGCTCCCTGGCCGCAATTACAGGGATGCAGCGTGCGGCGAGTTATATAGGGACATTGCCAGGTGATGTCCCCACCCATTATGATGTCACAGTCCCAGAAGATGCTGGGACTGTGACATCATAATGGGTGGGGACATCACGCGGTGACCCCGCCCATTGTGCCTATATAAGTCTCCGTGCAACACGTCCCTGTCATTACAGGCAGAGACAGCGACGAGTCAACATCTCAAGAAGAGAAGAACAGAAGGCGGCGCAGACAGCAGCGACAGAAGACGGGGCCACCGCCAGTAAAGGAGCTGGGAGAAGGAGCGGAGGCCCAGCAAGAAGAACCGAAGAGGGGGACAAGACCCCCGAAGACGGAGACAAGACCCCGGAAGTCGGAAGAAGACCCCCGGGTGGCAGCGATGAAGAAGAAAGCCGGGCTCCTCCGCTAGTAAAAGAGCTAGCAGAAGATAGTCCTGCGAGAAGACCCACCAAGATGGAAGAAGACCCCCGGAGCTGTGCAATAAACTATTTTTAACCCTTGTGTGTTGTGTTTTATTAAATTTTTTTTTTAGAGGTGAATGGGTAGGGGTACATTGTACCCCATACTCATTCACATAGGGTGGGAGGCTGGTATCCAGGGGCCCCCTTATTAAAGGGGGCTCCCGGATTCCGATAAGTCTCCTGCCCGCAGACCCCGACAACCAATGGCCAGGGTTGTCGGGAAGAGGCCCTTGTCCTCATCAACATGGGGACAAGGTGCTTTGGGGTAGGGGGCCTCGCAGCCCCCCCTTCCCCAAAGCATCCCCCCATGTTGAGGGCACACGGCCTGGTACAGCTCAGGAGGGGGGGTTTGCTCGTCCCCACCCCTTTCCTGGCCGGCCGTGTTGCGTGCTCGGATAAGGGTCTTGTATGGACCTTGGAGGGGACCCCCACGCCGTTTTTTTGGTGTAGGGCTTCCCCTTTAAGTTCATACCAGGTGACGGGGCCAGCGACCTGTCAATCTTGACATTGACTTCCTTCGCTAGTCCCGGCTACCTGGAGCCGCGTTCAAAATGAATGGACTTTCCTCCATGTGTGGGCAAGTCCGTTCATTTCAAAAGTACGGCAGATAGTCCGCCAGAAAAGTCCCGTGTGTGGGCAGGTCCGCTCGTTCCGAAATTTGGCGGACTTTCCGGCGGTTTGTCCGCCAGACTAAATCCGCCGGATAGTCTGGTTGCGTGTATGCGGCATAATACACAGCCCGTACCCTATGGAATTCTTATATTTGATAGGAGGTTGTCCAGGGATTTATCTAATCACCTGTATTAAGTTTGTGGTGGTGGGGGGGGGGGGGATAAAAAAATTTTTTTTTGCTGGCTTAAAGTAAATTAGACTTTGCTTATAGGGGTTGGTTTTCAAATACCTAAAACTCACACTCTTACACAGAGGTTGAACTTAATAATTTTACTAGGCTGCAAACAACTAGTATAAAAGATGCAACTACTAGTGATGTAAAAAAAAAATATATAGAACAATGACTAAATAAGAACTCAGATAAGCCCATACTGTAACATACTAACATACTGAATTTCAGAAAAATACTAATCTTTTCTGTTGCAGAAAAACGTAGTTTCCATTACAACAATACAAACTTAGTACAGTGCGCTATGATCTGGGTTGTCAAGCATTTTGGATAGAATGTAGAGGGATTAGAACAGCTTTCAGGTTTTCATTGCTGTGTCCCCAGTAGGGAGATTCACCCTCTCTATTTGTTCTGGTGGTGGTTATCAACAAGAGTGTAGGGGAAAGAAATCCCACATTTTGGGATAACATCAGAATAGTAATAGAGGAGAAATCTTCCAATTGGGACACTAGATCTGATGACAACCAATGATTCCCTCACTTTGGAGGGATTCCCTCTCACTTCCTGTCTGTCTACGGGACAGGAAGTAAAGGGAAATCTCCCCAATTAATAGAACAGGGATGGCAAAAAAAAAAAAAAAAAACAGGAAGGGGTTGTAACCTTCCTTTACTATTATTATTTACTATTATAATTGGTGTGCTGCAAGAAAAATACCAAGTGTTTTTATTTAGTGATTTTAGTTTTTCATTTGAAAATCGTTCACTTATTTATACAGAATTTCCTATCTGAAGTTCTTTATGTATTATTTGTTTGTGATTTGCAGAGTCGGATGCCTGTGTATTTGTCTCACAGTCCTGCTGGAACATCTGTACAAAATATGCTCCACTGGTCACAGGTATTATGGGACATAATTTATATAATCAGAAAGCATCTAAACAATGCTAACACAGGTATAACTGTAGGATTCCAACAATGCATATGCCAAAAAGCTTTCACGGTATGGTATATTGGACGCATTTCATTTACAGTAGATGCTGCAATACTGTTTACCTATTCCAGTTGTAATGTATATAGTGTGGTATCTCATGACTTCCAATCAGAATTCCTATTTGCTTTTCTCACTTGAGTAAACTGTTGTTTGCTGGATTACAGCATTTTATAACTAAAGACACAACTTTTTTTTGCAATCTAAATTAATACATTAGTACTAATTGGTATTTTTGTAAATGTTTACTCATGCTCAAAACTAAAGTAAACCTGTTGCCTGCTTTGACGCCATCTTCTAGAGCAGTCTTTCTCAACCTTTTCAACACAGAGGAACCCTGGAAATAATTCTCTGGTCTTGGGGAACCCCTGCTAAAAATGAAAAATCTACAACTCATCATACATTAGTGTGATGGCCAATGAGAAGAATGCTTCTTACACTTGTGGTTATTGAGATGAATTACCCCCTTACAGATAACTAAAAAGATCAATGGTGTCCTTGAGAACTTACCTGAGAGGCAAAAATTGACCGTTGCTCAGGGAACCCCTAGCAACCTCTAGAGGAACCCAAGGGTTCCACGGAACCCTGGTTGAGGAACAATGTTCTAGAGTGTCTTTTAATCCCCAAACATCAAAGCTATTACTAGAGGTGTTATTGACAAAAACTGAGGTATGGGAGACAAGAAGACACAGGCTATATGTTGATGACTCTGGGCTTTCAGGGCACTCAAGCAGATGTCTAGCAATATACACCCATCAGCCATAATGTTATGACCACTGACAGGCAAAGCCAATAACATTAATTATCTCATTGCAATGGCACTCTAAAACCGGGTAGGATATATTAGGCAGTGAGTGAACATGTTGTCCTTGAATTTGATATATTGAAACCCAAAAAAATGGCAAACACAAGTATTTGAGAAGTATTTGAGCGACTTTGACAATGGCCAAGTTGTAATGTCAAGATGATTGGGTTGGAGCAACTCCAAAACTGCAGCTCTTGTGGGATGTTCCCGGTCTGCAGTGGTCAGGACCTCCTAAAAGTTGTCCCGGGAAGGAAAACTGGCGGCAGGGTCATAGGTCACCAAGGCTGATTGATGTATGTGAGGAGCTAAGGCTGGCCCCTGTAGCCCAATTCTATAGAAGAACAACTGTAGCTCAAATGGCAAAAAAATAAATAATAATAATAAAATAAAATGCTGGTTCTGATGCACCACAATGCATCTCAGTTTGTTGCATATGGGGCTGTGTGTACATAGGCCAATCAGGGTGCCCATGCTGACCTTTGTCCTTAGCCAATATTGCCTACAATAGACACATAAGCATCAGAACTGAACCATAGAGCAATATAAGAAGGTAGCATGGTCTGATGAATCACATATTCTTTTACATTCATGTGGATGGCCAGGGGTGAGTGCTTTGCTTACTTGGGGAAGAGATGGAACTAGGATGCAATATGGGAAGAGGCAATTATCTGCTACTGATGGCTTGGTGTCAGACACCACAACGTAACTTCAGAGGTCTAGCTGCATCAATGCCTTGATGGGTCAGGGCTTTTTTGGCGTATTTATTCAATATTAGGTGGGTGGTCATAATGTTATGGTTGGTTGGTGCATGTAGTTATTTGACCTTAGTTGTAGCAAGAATGTTAAACTAACAAAGCAACAGGTTTCCTTTAAAGTAGCCATATTGTGTCT
This sequence comes from Lithobates pipiens, assembly GCF_037356315.1. Lineage (NCBI taxonomy): Eukaryota > Metazoa > Chordata > Amphibia > Anura > Ranidae > Lithobates > Lithobates pipiens. The sequence continues at coordinate 27,278,136 of NW_027507787.1, forward strand.
GAGCCAGTTCCCATTAGAACGCAGGGCATTTGCATATTGACCAGTCATGATAGAAACATTATGATGAACTTCTCATCCTGCTGAAATTGATGATCAAGTGACCATCTAATATTTAAAGGCAGAGGTAGAACTGTAATGCTGAAGCCCCATAGCAGAATCATTGTAACATTATGAGTCCTCAGTCTACTGTATTCATAGTGCCTGTGCTGGCGTGCATTGGGCTTGTGTCAGTGACATAGATTTAACAGCAGATTGAGACACTTCTGAGATCATTCTTTGACAGGTGCAGTTGACCTGCAATTGACCTCCTTCTAACTTGCATTTGACATGCTTCATGGGGTCATGCTTCATTGACTTGTATGGAAATGCAAAACCCATTTTAGATTGAACAAAAGCCCATTGACACGGGCCATAAAACTTCCAGTAATTGGATTGGTGTGTAGAAGGTCAGGGCTAACTGGTGACATTGTTACGCAGTTCAATTGTATTGAGCCATATTTTAGTAATTACGGTACATTCGTTTCATAGCTGCAGATTATAATTGCACAGCGCAAAGAATAAAAGGATGGATTTATCATTGCCTTAGTACCCAATGAATGTATTCAGCTAAACAATTTTTTTAACTTCTACTCAGGTTCTGCATTTAGGCCAGCTAAAGGCTTATGACTGGGGTGGAAAAGAAAATAAAAAGCATTACAACCAGGTAATATACAATGGAGTAAAGTGTGTTTTTTTTTCATTACAGATAAAACAAGATTTCAAGTTGTACATTTGTTTAAAAACTTTCAGACCGGACCATTTTGCTGGTCAATGACCAGAGGTCTTTTTACAATTTGGCACTGCGCTGTTTTAACTGGTAATTGCGCGGTCATGCAATGTTGTACCCAAACAAAATTTGCGTTCTTTTTTTCCCACAAATAGAGCTTTCTTTTAAAGGTATTTGACTGACTCTGCGATTTTTATTTTTTGCGATATAAACGTAAAAAGACCGCAAATTTTTTAAAAAAATGATATTTTCTACTTTTTGTTATTAGAAAAATCCAATAAACTCAATTTTAGTCATACATTTAGGCCAAAATGTATTCAGCCACATGTCTTTGGTAAAAAAAAAGTCAATAACTGTATATTTATTGGTTTGCGCAAAAGTTGTCACATCTACAAACTAAGGTACGTTTTCTGGAATTTACGCAGCTTTTAGTTTATGACTGCCTATCTCATTTCTTCAGGTGCTAAAATGGCAGGGCAGTACAAAACCCCCCCCAAATGACCCCATTTTGGAAAGTAGATACCCTAAGGAAATTGATAAGAGGCATGTTGAGCCCATTGAATATTTATTTATTTTTTTTACACAAAGTTGTCACTAAATGATATATTGCTCACACATGCCATGGTTATATGTGGAATTGTACCCCAAAATACATTCTGCTGCTTCTCCTGAGTACGGGGATACCACATGTGGTCGACTTTTTGGAAGCCTAGCCGCGTACGGGGCCCCGAAAGCCAAGCACCGCCTTCAGGATTTCTAAGGGCATACATTTGTAATTTCACTCCTCACTACCTATCACAGTTTTGAAGGCCATAAAATGCCAAGATGGCACAAAACCCCCAAAAATGACCCCATTTTAGAAAGTAGACACCCCAAGCTATTTGCTGAGAGGCATGTTGAGTCCATGGAATATTTTATATTTGGCACAAGTTGCGGGAAATTTACAAACTTTTATTTTTTTTTCACAAAGTTGTCACTAAATGATATATTGCTCACACATGCTATGGGCATATGTGAAATGACACCCCAAAATAAGTTCTGCTGCTTCTCCTGAGTACGGGGATACCACATATGTGGGACTTTTTGGGAGCCTAGCCGCGTACGGGGCCCCGAAATCCAAGCACCGCCTTCAGGCTTTCTAAGGGTGTAAATTTTTGACTTCACTCCTCACTACCTATTACAGTTTTGAAGGCCATAAAATGCCAAGATGGCACAAAACCCCCACAAATGACCCAATTTTAGAAAGTAGATACCCCAAGCTATTTGCTGAGAGGCATGTTGAGTCCATGGAATATTTTATATTTTGCCACAAGTTGCGGGAAAATTACAAACTTTTTTTTTTTTCACAAAGTTGTCACTAAATGATATATTGCTCACACATGTTATGGGCATATGTGAAATGACACCCCAAAATAAATTCTGCTGCTTCTCCTGAGTACGGGGATACCACATGTGTGGGATTTTTTGGGAGCCTAGCCACGTACGGGGCCCCGAAAACCAAGCACTGCCTTCAGGATTTCTAAGGGTGTAAATTTTGATTTTACTCCTCACTACCTATCGCAGTTTTGAAGGCCATAAAATGCCAAGATGGCACAACCCCCCCCCCCCCCCAAATGACCCCATTTTGGAAAGTAGACACCCCTAAATTTAGGGGTACACTAGTGAGACTCGGAGGTAAAAAAGCACCTAGGCTGTCAGCGACTGTATCAAAACGCTACAAGAAAAACTGTTAGCGATCGCAGGGATCAGGCCTGACTCTGCAAACGCTGCAGTTATGTGTGTTGTGTTTTGTAAGTGACAGTGATCGATCGATACTGCACTTGGGTGGGCTGGTCTGGGCTTGGCGGAGGGGCTAAACGCAGGTGCTAGCAGGTATCTGGGCTGATCCCGCTAACAATGCGTTTTGAGAAAACCTAAACTGCTGGCGACGCTAATATAGATCTGATCAGATACTATATTACTAAGGGAGGTGTATGCTTTGTGCGTGGGTGTTAGCGGTACTGGCACTAACCTGACGCTGCCTGGGGCGACGCAGACCCTATCTGACCCTCAAACTTATATCACCCGCCGGGTGATCAGGGGGTTAAACCTTTATTAGGTAATAAATGGCGGGTGCCCTGAAACTATAAAAAAATAACTAACCAACCAGCGTCACCTGTAACAGGTATATGGTGATCACTGGTGAAAGGGTTAACTAGGGGGCAATCAGGGGGCTTTATGCGGTAGTATATGGGGGTCCCTGGCGCTATAAAAAGCTGCGGCGAACCTAAATACCTACCTGCCTAACTAGCGTCACCTGTGACACTAATACAGCGATCAGAAAAACGATCGCTTATTAGGCTGGGTTCACACTGGAGCGATGCGGGAACGCCACGAATCCGCGGCGGGTTCCCGCATCGCATGCCTCCCGGCGGCAGTTCACACTGCCCTATGCGAACTGCTGGGAGTGTCAGTGAAATGTTAATGACACCCCCAGATCAGTTCGCATATCGCAGTGCGATCTGCAAACTCGGATCGCATGGTGTGAACACCCATGCGATCCGATTCTGCTGCGGACCAAAAAAAGGGTCCCGTGCGAGTTTGTGGCGGGTGCGGCGGGTGCGATGCGAATTCAGCCATACTATCTGTATGGCTGAACTCGAATCGCACAGAGATCGGATGTGATTTGCACTGCAGTGCGGTGCGAATCACATCCGTTCTCATAAACCGCTGCAATGTGAACCCAGCCTTAGTGACACTGGCGACGGGGGGGTGATCACGGGGTTAAACCTTTATTGGGGGGGTTAGGGGGGTACCTTAGAACTAAAGGGGGCTAACCCTAACTGCCCTAACAGTTATTACAGTCACAAATGACACCCGCCGGGTGATCAGGGGGTTAAACCTTTATTAGGTAATAATGGCGGGTGCCCTGAAACTATAAAAAAATAACTAACCAACCAGCGTCACCTGTAACAGTTATATGGTGATCACTGGTGAAAGGGTTAACTAGGGGGCAATCAGGGGGCTTTATGCGGTAGTATATGGGGGTCCCTGGCGCTATAAAAAGCTGCGGCGAACCTAAATACCTACCTGCCTAACTAGCGTCACCTGTGACACTAATACAGCGAACAGAAAAACGATCGCTTATTAGGCTGGGTTCACACTGGAGCGATGCGGGAACGCCACGAATCCGCGGCGGGTTCCCGCATCGCATGCCTCCGGCGGCAGTTCACACTGCCCTATGCAAACTGCTGGGAGTGTCAGTGAAATGTTAACGACACCCCCAGATCAGTTCGCATATCGCAGTGCGATCTGCAAACTCGGATCGCATGCGAGTTTGCGGCGGGTGCGGCAGGTGCGACGCGAATTCAGCCATACTATCTGTATGGCTGAACTCGAATCGCACAGAGATCGGATGTGATTTGCACTGCAGTGTGGTACAAATCACATCCGTTCTCATAAACCGCTGCAATGTGAACCCAGCCTTAGTGACACTGGCGACGGGGGGTGATCACGGGGTTAAACCTTTATTGGGGGGGTTAGGGGGGTACCCTAGACCTAAAGGGGGCTAACCCTAACTGCCCTAACAGTTATTACAGTCACAAATGACACCAATGCAAAAAAAAAAAATGCAATTGGTGTCACTGTGACTGGGGGGGCAGGGGTGATTGGGGGGGTGATCGGGGGGTGAAGGGGGGGGTGAGAGTGTGCCTGGCATGTTCTACTGTGTAGTGTCGTGTTGGTGCAACTCACCGATCCTCTCTCCTCGGTGCCGGAACGAAAAATACCGACACGGAGGAGAGATTACATCACTTCCTCTGCCTGTGTTTACATTACAGGAGAGGAAGTGATGCTTCACTTCCATTCGTCAGGAGCGATCGCGAGGGGTTGGCCATGAATGAATGGCCGCCCCCTCATCCCGGATCGCTCCTGAACGGATACCGACCGCCGCTGGCACCGGGGGGGGCCCGATCGGGCCCCCCACCCGCGGGAAGGCAGGGACGCCCATATGCCTGCCCGTGCCATTCTGTCGAAGTACATCGTCGTGCGGCAGTCGGCAAGTGGTTAAGGCTGGTCATACATTTTACAATCAGATTGTTCAATTGCTGAACAATCCCCTTTAGATTTACAAACACTGTTTAATGTAAGGCAACCTTTCTGAATCTTTTTAAAACAGGGGAACCCTTTGAAACACATTTCATGCCAGGGAACCATTGCTAAATACTATCTCTAGCTCATGATATATTTATGTGGTTAGTAAGTTGTAAATATAAAAATATAGAAAGTGGCTATAGAAAGGGAAAAAAAATGTTTCAATAACAAACATAATATGGGACAAATAACAATAATTTCCAGAAAAGAAACAGTGACAATAATACGTGTAGTGCCCCCTACATTGGTGGTCAGTGGAAAAGTTCCTTCTTACATTGGTAGTCAGTGTAGTGTCCCATACAGTACATGGTGGACAATGGGAGAAGTACCCCTTACATTGTCAACCAATAGGAAGGCTGCACCTTTACGGACAGCTAAAAAGATAATTTACGTATATCAGTGGTTAGTGAGAGTGATGCCGCATACACACGATCAGACTATGGTCCGCTGGACAATCCACCCGTTTGTGGGCTCCGGCTGACTTTTTCTTTCCAAAAGTCCAGCGGACTTAGAAAGAAGTTTTGACTCAAAATTGTCAAATCACCTGTCTGTGTGCTAGTCCTCCAGACTTTTGAAATTAACACGGCTCCAGGTAGACGGGACTAGTCAATGTCGCTGCCTCCATCGGCGAGATTGACACCTCGCTGGCCCCGTCACCTGGTATGAACTTAAAGGGGAAGCCCTATGCTGAAAAAAATGGCGTAGGGGTCCCCCCAGAGTCCATATCAGACCCTTATCCCAGCATGCAGCCTGCCCAGGCAGGAAAGGGGGTGGGGACGAGCGAGCAACCCCCCTCCTGAGACGTACCAGGCCGCATGTCCTCAACATGGGGGGTGCTTTGGGGAAGGGCGGGCCCTGCGGCCCCCCACCCCAAAGCACCTTGTCCCCATGTTGATAATGACAAGGGCCTCTTCCCGATAACCCTGGCCGTTGGTTGTCGGGGTCTGCGGGCGAGGGGCTTATTGGAATCCGGGACCCCCTTTAATATACCGGCCCCCCACCCTATGTGAATGAGTATGGGGTACCATGTACCCCTACCCATTCACCTGGTGAAAAAAAGTGTAAATAAAAAAACAACACATGTTTTTAAAATAATTTATTGGACAGCTCCAGTGGTCTTCAGTCTTGGGGGGTCTTCTCGCCGGACTCCTCCGCTATCTTATGCTCTTTTGCTAGCTCTTTTACTAGCAGAGGAGCCTGGCTTTCTTCTTCTTTGTCGCTGCCGCCGTGTGGGGGTCTTCTTCCGACTTCGGGGTCTTGTCCCGCTCTTCGGGGGTCTTGTCCCCCTCTTCCGTGGTCTTGTCACACTCTTCGGTTCTTCTGCTGGGCCTCTGCTTTCTTCTTCCAGCTCTTTTACTAGCGTTGGTGCGCTCTTCTGTCGCCGCATTCTTCCCTTCTTCTCTTCTTCTTCCTTGCGATGTTGACACGACACTGTCTCTGGCCGCAATGGCAGGGGCACGTTGTGCGGTGACTTATATAGGGACAAGGGGCGGGGTCACTGGATGATGTCACATGGTGACCCTCCCCTGCCGCTGTGATTGGCCGGAGCCACGATGACGTCACTCCCGCGCAAGTGTGCGGGAGCCACCGGTAACGGCATGCTCACTGAAGTAAATGGCACGCATGTATCTTTATAAATGATATTCGATCTGGGATTAAAAGTACCATTTCAATCTTTGCAGAAGACACTAAACTTTGCAGTGGAATAACATCATTACAGGATGTCTCCAACTTACAAGCGGACCTCAATGCACTGTCTAATTGGGCTACTGTGGCAGATGAGGTTTAATTATTATGCACTTGGGGGCTAAGAATATACATGCATGTAGGAGTAGTACAACTTGGGACATCCATAGTGAAGAAGGATCTGGGGGTTTTGGTAGATCATAAGCTTATTAATAGCATGCAATGCCAAGCTGCAGTTTCGAAAGTGAGCAAAATCGTTTCTTGAGGTATGGACTCCAGAGAGAGAGATCATTTTTCCCCTGTACAAATCGTTAGTAAGGCTTGATTCACACTAATGCGTTTTTTGATGCATTTTACATTTTGCAGAAATGCAGGGAAATCTTTTAACATGGGTTCCTATGGAACCTGTTCAAATCAATGCATTTTTGTGCCTCTGCATTTTTGAAAAGGGTCGGGGACTTTTTTCCCGTAAAATGTACCATTTTGCATGTAATAGAGTTCAATGGACCAGCATCCAAAACGCAAGTACCGTGATTTTGAAGCGATTTGCGTTTTTTTTTTTTTTTTACATTCTATATATAGCTGGTGGCTAATGCCGCGTACACACGGTCGAACTGTATGACGTACTTAGTCCATCATACAATCCGACGGACAATCCGGCGTACTTTCCACTGAACGGACTTGACCACACACGGATACACAAACAGTCCGACGAAAGCTTGCACGATGACGTGTACAGCACGTACGACGGGACTAGAAATAGGAAGTCCAAGACACAGCAAAGCCCTGTAAATCCTTTCTGGGCATGTGCCATTCTTAGTCCGTCGGACTAGCATACTGACGACCGTATTGTCCGCTGAAACCAAAGTACGACGGAAAGATTTTTGGAAAAACCGAAATTCTTAATACTCCGGACTGCACGCTGAAAAAGTCAGCTGAAGCCCACACACGAGCGGATTGTCCGCTGAAATGTGTTTCAACGGACTAAGTACGTCAAACAGTTCGACCGTGTGTACGCGGCATAAGAAGTCGGCCGCTGTGTCCTTAACAACCGATGAGTCATCATCGCTGTCAGCTGGCTTCCTGCTCAATGTAAAAAAAAAAATGCCATCTAAAAAAACAATTGTGAAAAAAAAAAGCATGGGGTCCCCCCAGGTCCATACCGGGGTGGGGGGCGCAGAGCCTACCTAGCCTAATGGCTCCTCCATTACATAGGAGAGGATTCAGATCTTTGTATGATACAGATTGTATGGTTCCTATTTCTTCATGTTTCTCATTAAAGTTGAGTTAAAGTCAAAACCTTTTTACTTTATTTTGGATAGAGCAAGCAAACGTAATAACCCCTGCCAGATTTTTTTGTCATCTGTGTCATATTACAGGAATTTGTCTTTACATTCTTTTCCAGTGTGACAATAGGAAGTGAAAATTATTTCTTCCAAAGTGGAGGAACTCCCTAGTTGCCACCATAACTATTGTCCACATTCAAAGATTTCCCCTCTATTCCTCTTCTGCTGACAAACCAAAATCTTGGGATACTCTTTGGCCTCTTTCACACGGGGCGGATCAGTAATGATCCGTCCCGTGAAGATCCGCTCGCTCAGCGGGGATCGCTCCGTTGTCCCCGCTGAGCTGGCTGTGGACAGGGCGGTCTCCGCACACTGAGCAGGGACCGCCCTGTCAGCTCTCCATTCTCCTCTATGGGGATCGGATGAGCACAGACCGTCTGTCCGTGTTCGTCCGATCCGCTCTGCAGACGGATAGAAAAATAGGATTTTCCTCCATCTGCAGAATCGGACTGTTGCGGAGGCGGACGAAATCGGGTGTCTGCGGATGCTCATCCACAGACACCCGCTATCCCATAGGGATGAATGTATGCCCGTATTTCATCCGCAAACGGATGGATGAAATACGGACATACCATCCGCATGTGTGAAAGGGGCCTTACACTTTCACTCTTGTTGATAACGCCCGCCGGCACAGATATAGTGAGTGAATTTCCCTAATGGGAACACAGACAGCAGTCAAAACCTGACTGGGGTTCTGATCCTTCCGCACTCTATCCAAACTTTAAAAAATAAAAAGGAAAAAGTTTGCCTTTTATCTGTATTGGCACATCTTTGCCAGCTTCATACAGCTGGCTTCATACAGCTGGGCAGTGGTCTCCTGCCCCCTGCTGGTTTCAGTTGCACATACAATATAAAGAGTGCACAGTCAGAGTAATCACATTGCTAAACACAAAGAAGACAGAATACTTAGAATGCCATCTGTCTCTAGAGCATTATGTTGAGGCTGGCCTTATCCTAGGAAAATCTTTAACTACTTGTATACCAGCCACCGTGCAGGGCAACCGCTCTTTGCCAGACCACGTACCTAGGAGCAGGGCTGGTGCAAGAATTTTTGACACCCTAGGCGAAACCTAATTTCGGCGCCCCCCCCCCCCCCCCCAATTAGCTCTGCCCCTGTAGATTTTTGCTGCACCTCGCCACCTTTTTCTTTGGGCCATGATCAACAGGCCCACACCTGCATCACTGGACCCGGCCTGAAGACAAACAGTGGTGGTACCGGCTTGCTTCCTCATGCCAGCTGTGGTCTGCAGGTATAGGGACAGGCTAGGGTAGTATAAGGGCAGCCTAGGGTATTATACGGACAGGCTAACTGTGTAACTACTACACTAACAATGCCTAAATAATAATAAATGCACATTTTTTTACCTGCAAAAAGATCTGCATTTATTATTTCTTTACAAAGGTGAACTTGAACCTCCACGCCTTAAATCACCCCAATTCCTGTATTCTCAGGCCTAAGATCACCACAATTTGTCCACTTTTACCCCTTTGTAACCCCCCTCCCCCCACAAGCACATCAGTTCCTCTTTGTACCCCCCCCCCCCCCCCCCACACACACACACACACACACACACACACACACACACACACACACACACCTATTCACTTCTGGACACTTGCCCCCGCATATCTGTTCCCTCTGTACCCCCCCCCCCACACATCTGTTCACCTCACACACATCTGTTCCCCTCTGTACCCTCCCCCACATGTCTGTTCCCCTCTGTATCCCTTCCCCATATATCTGTTCCCCTCTTTACCCCCCACGCATATCTGTTCCCCCCTCTTTACCCCCCACATCTGTTCCCCTCTTTACCCCCCCCCCACCATATATGTTCCCCTCTTTACCTCTCCACCATATCTGTTCCCCTCTTTACCTCTCCACCATATCTGTTCCCCTCTTTACCCCCCCCACCATATCTGTTCCCCTCTTTACCCCCCACCACCATATCTGTTCCCCTCTTTACCCCCCCCACCATATCTGTTCCCCTCTTTACCCCCCCCCACCATATCTGTTCCCCTCTTTACCCCCCACCACCATATCTGTTCCCCTCTTTACCCCCCACCATATCTGTTCCCCTCTTTACATCCCCCACATATCTGTTCCCCTCTTTACCCCCCCCACATATATGTTCCCCTCTTTACCCCCCCCCCCACATATGTTCCCCTCTTTAGCCCCCCCCACATATATGTTCCCCTCTTTACCCCCCCCCCACATATGTTCCCCTCTTTACATCCCCCACACATATCTGTTCCCCTCTTTACCCCCTCACACATATATGTTCCCCTCTTTACCCCCCCCACATATGTTCCCCTCTTTACATCCCCCACACATATCTGTTCCCCTCTTTACCCCCCCCCCCACACATATATGTTCCCCTCTTTACCCCCCCCCCCCCACATATGTTACCCTCTTTACATCCCCCACACATATCTGTTCTCCTCTTTGCACCCCCCCACACATATCTGTTCCCCTCTTTGCACCCCCCCACACATATCTGTTCCCCTCTTTAGCCTCCCATATATCTATTCCCCTCTTTACCCCCCCATCTTTTTCCCTCTTTGCCCCCCCATATATTTATTCCCCTCTTTAACCCCCCCCCATATATCTATTGCCCTCTTTAACCCCCACCTCCATGCACAACAGTTCCCCTCTGCACCCACCACCCCACCTCTGTTCCCCTTTGTGCATGCAATGCAATATAAACTTGACAATGCAATATTAACTTATACAGCAGAAAAATGTTTTCTTTTTTTAATTCAAGTTACTGGATGTGTGGTGCTTGTTCTTCCACTACCTGTGCGAACGGCGTGGTGGCCTCACCTCCAGCAGATCGGAGCTGCTGCCTGTCTTCCCACAAAAGATCCCCGATGGTCTAGGAGGAGGAGGACAGGGAAATCGCGGCAAGCTCGAAACTTACATGCAGGGTTCCATCTCATCCGCCCGGCCGATTCCATGTGCCCTGCAACTAAGCAAGCACATCAGGGCCTGCCGGCGCTGCTCTTTGTCCCTGGCTCTCTCCCTCCTCTTCTTACTGCCTCTGCCAGGGACGCACTTCGGGCTGGGGATAGAGTGAAGTCCTGGCAGGGGAGTCCACGGCGTTCACATTGAGAGACCCATCCGGGAGAGCTTAGAAAAAAAAGGAGGCTGACAGAAGGGGGATGGAGAAGGTTATATGTTTGTGCGGGGATCACAGGCACATTTTACCGCGCCCCCCCCCCTCAGCCTAGCGACATTGCTGCTTTATGGTATTACCGGCCCTGCAGGTATTTTAAAAACCGAATCCCCAGTGAGTGGCTAGGGATCCGGATTTTACCGCCCCCACTACCCTGGCGCCCTAGGCAGCTGCCTGACTTGCCTATTGCTAGCGCCGGCCCTGCCTAGGAGGTAATCTGACACATCTGGGTCTGGGGTGCATGTGCACCACTGGCAGCCGTTCCCACTGTGATTATACACAGCAGGAGCTGATCAGTGGGTACAGCAGACTCTATTCCCGCCAGCACATGCCGATGATTCTGTACACAGGCAGAACAGCAGTCTGCCTAGTTAAACAAGGCAAATTGCCATTTTGTCAGTACAGAAGGCATGGATCTCGTGTACCTGTAAAGCAGAAACACTGATCCCTGCCTTCCATTAGTAAAATCACCTCCCCCACTACACTGAATCACAAGCTAGGCACACAGTTAATCTCTGGTTCGCCCCTGATACTACCCCTTTCCAGCCAGTGCCATTAGTGCAGTGAAAGTGCATTTTTTTTTTACCACTGATCACTGTATTAGTGTCACTGGTCCCCAAAAAGTGTCAAAAGTTAATGTCCGATTTGTCTGCCGCAAAAATCAGTGTCCCTCTATAAGTCGGTGACCACCACCATTACTAGTAAAATAAATAAATAAATACATAAAAATATCCCATAGTTTGTAGACGTTATAACTTTTACGCAAACCAATCAATGTAGCAGAATACATATTGTCCTAAACTGATGAAGAAATTAGATTTTTCACATTTTTATTCTTTATGGATATGTTTTATAAGCATAATTGACAGTTTTTTTTGTTTATAGCGCCAAAAATAAAAAACCGCAGAGGTGATCAAATACCACCAAAAGAAAGCTCTATTTGTGGGAAACAAAGAGCATCAATTTTATTTGGGTACAGTGTCGCATGACCACACAATTGTCAGTTAAATTAACACAATGCTGTATCTCAAAAAATGGCCTGGTCATGATGGGGGGGGGGGGGTAAATCTTCCGGAGGTCAAGTGGTTAACATAGATACATAGAAGAGTGACAACAGAAAAAAAGAGGCAATTAAGTCTATCCCTTTTCATTTTCATACATCATGGGACACAGAGTTAGGCTAATATTCATTACATACTGGGTTATACTTCATCTGCAGGTGAATGGACACTGGTAGACCAAAGATCTTTAGACAGGAAGTGATCCCCTATATAACACCTCCCATACAGGAAGTACTTCAGTTTTTCACCAGGTGGATAGCACGATTTGTTTGAGCTATCTGAGCTCCAGATCTCTAGTCCCACAAATGGTTCTTAAATGAATTAAGGGATTAACCGATCGGATCCAGTTGACATGGGCTCTATATGCTTAGATAAATGGTACCCGAGCCTCGCAAAGAAGATCCTGCAAGGTTCTGCCTGTAATGCGACCTCCGGGCGCTGGATCCTGCGAAGTGGAATCCTTGACACCACAGCGCTGAGACATTCCTGCAGGGTGCTGTACAGGTCCAATGGAGTGGACCCTAAACATGAAAAGGGTACCCAGTCCTTGAAGGTCCTCAAGTGACAGGAACCCACTGTGATGGGTGAAGATTTGGCTTTTAGTTTCCAAGCTGCCCTGCACCTGGACGCGTAAGTGAAACCCCTTTATTTACTTATTGTGGGGTGTCCCAGTGATTGTAACAATCAGTCAAGCTAGCTAGATGCTGGACTGCTGTGTGCGGTGACCATACAGGGGAGTTGTAAATATGACCCACCCCCTAATTTAAATATGACCCATCCCTTTCTTTCAAGACCACATCCCTTCCTGTTTAAGACCCACTCTGTCATCTGTAAACCACACTACTTCAGTGCCTCATATCAGTGCTGCCTTATCAGTGCAGCTTAAGAGTGCCACCTCATTATTTCAGCCTTATCAGTGCGGTCTCATCAGTGGCCATCAGTGCAGCCCTATCAGTGTAGCTTAAGAGTGCCGCCTCATTAGTGGGTATCAGTGCAGCCTTATCAATGCCCATTAGTTCTGCCTCATCAGTGCCCATCAGTACAGTCCCAGCAGTGCAGTACCACCTTATCAGTGCCCAGCCCAATGGTGCAGCTTATCAGTGCAGCTTATCAGTGCAGCCTCACTGGAGTGAATGGAGCAGCAGTTTGAGGGCAGATTGCAGGCGCTATTTCTAACGCTATAGCGCCTGCAAAACACCCTCAGTGTGAAAGGGGTCTAAGTGTCCACATATTAAAAATCAATGCAAACTCAGTCCACATTTAGTGAAAGTTCATGAACTGCAAAGTTTGCATTGATTTCAGCATGTGCAAAGTGCATGCATGCTGAAATCAATGCAAACTTTGCAGTACATGAGCTTTCACTGATTGTGGACTGTGAGTTTGCAGCATGGGACACTTTATTACAACAAGATCTTTATATTAATTTCCATATTAGGCACTTATATGCGATTGGCTGCTTGCCACACATTAGAAAAGTAATAGTGACTTAGTAAATTTTACCTACTGTCCTGGCCGCCGCCAGGGGTTCCCCTCCTGCTCTTATCTCTCTCTCCTTCTTCTCCTCCTCCTATCGTCAGTGTCACAGATAGACCCCGCCCCGGGGTAAGGGAGAAGATGCAGTGTGGAAAGCCGCAAGGAGGAGGGTAGGCTGGGCCTTAGGCATAATATTTACAAGTGCCGGGCAATAGCAAATGGGTCACCGACGCTGGGGGCTGAATTTGTGTGGGAAGCAGCCACAGGTTCCGGCACTTGGCAAGACATGTCTGGGGGGCCTTTTTTTCATGCGGGGAGGCCACAGGGGGGCCCACAAGATGCCGACCTAGTCTTGGGCCTTGTCGGCTTGGGCCGAGAAACAGCACTGCTCTTAACTAGATGGTTCATTATGCCTTTATGTTGCCCCTTATAGAGGTTACTGAGCCCCCCTGGTTTTCTTTGGGGTCCCTGAGGCCTCTTCAGGCTGCACAGGCTTTCCCCTTACACCCTCTGTTGAAACAGGTGGTGTATATGCTGATTGGAAACATCCCGACAGGATTTTTGCTCCTCCTAAGAGGTGTTCCCTTTTATATCCCATGGATGAAAAGTTTGTTAAGAAGTGGAGCTTGCTAGCTATATATGCAGCAGTCTCTTCCTTAAACAAGAACTTAAAGAGGAGTTCCATCCAAAAATGAAACTTCCTCATATCCGGTTCACCCCCCCCCCCCCCCCCCCCCCCGGTGTCAGATTTGGCACCTTTTAGGGGGGAGGTGGGAGCAGATACCTGTCTAGTACAGGTATTTGCTTCCACTTACGGAAAAGGATCACTGTAGAATATGTGGTGATCTACGCCATGTCCAGCCTCTCCTCTGCCCCCCTGCTGTTTTCTGTGGACGCACAGGTCCCGGAAGACAGCAGGGACCAATCGGGACACACAGCGAGACTTGTGCAGCCACAGTAGGGAACCAGGCTGTGAAGCTGTAATGCTTCACTTCCTGATTCCATCACTTAAGATGCCGGTGCCTGCACCCGGGAGCTGAGGGACATGTCGGCTTCAGGTGAGGACATTGCAGGCTCCCTGGACAGGTAAGTGTCCATATTTTAAAAGTCAGCAGCTGCAGTATTTGTAGCTGGTGACGTTTAATATATATATTTTTTTTTGACGGAACTTCGCTTTAACTTAAGTCATTATTAAAGTTACTTTTCTTTGGCCTTTTCAGCTATTCAGCCAGCTGTTGCAGCAATTGGTATCTGCCAGTCCATAAAGGATCAGGTCAGATGACCTAACTGGGAGGATGATCTGGCTGAAAATAAGACAGATATTGCTTGAGCGCTGTGTTTTGCTGATGACGCCTTAAAGGATTCAATACAGCAGGTTGCTCATTTGGCTCTCTTGTCTGTACATATGCCCAGACTTTTGTGGCTTAAGAACTGGTCAGTCAAGCTTCCTTGTAAAACGTTATTGTCAGGTTTCCCCTTTCATGGGGAATGTTTATTATTTTGTGATCATTTGGACAAATATATGCAAAAGATTTCTGGAGGGAAGAGTTCTCTACTTCCTTTGAAGAAAAGCACCAGGCATCCCTTGTTTAAAACCTCACGGACTGCTTCCTCAAGTGTCTCAGCGCCAAGGCAGTTCTGCTGCCAGTGGGGTGCAAGAGCCAGGGGCAAGCCGCAAGACCAGGGCCAGAAAAAGCCCTGGGTCCAAAACTCTTCTAAACCCAGCACCAAGCCCTCCTTAAAGGGGACAACCTCACTCTATTGGGTGGGGGGAAGGCTGCTGCACTTTGCGCACATTTGAAGAACAATAGATCAGGACAAGTGGGCCACCTCAACTATATCCAGCGGTTACAAGCTGGAGTTATTGGGGGATCCCCCTCAGAGGTTTCTAAGATCCAGCATTCCCTCCGATCCTCCAAAAAGATTTATTGCTGCACTACATCATTTAGTGCATCAAGGAGTGATTGTACAGGTTTGTGTATCCGAAAGGGGTGCAGGGTTTTACTCAAACCTGTTTGTGGTTCAAAAACCAAACTGGGACACTTTTTGGACCTAAGATCCCTGAACGGGTATCTACTGATAGAGTCCTTTTGGATGGAGTCTGTCCGCTCAGTGGTAGCCTCACTCTAGATGGGAGACTTTCTAGCCTCCATCGATATAAAAGACGCGTAATTACACATACCTATCTTTCAGCCTCATCAGAGTTTCCTATGATCAGTTTGTGGCTCTACCCTTTGGGCTTGCTACAGCTCCACGGGTGTTCACAAAGGTCCTAGCACCTGTACTGGGTCTTTTAAGGGCCCAAGGGATCTTGGTGCTCGTGTATCTGGACGACCTCCTGCTCAAAGATCAATCACTACAGTCTCTAGAACAGAGCATAACATGCACAGTGCGGTATTTGCAAAGCTTAGGCTGGATCATAAATACCGAAAGGTCAATATTGAGACCAGCTCAAAGTCTAAAGTATTTAGGTCTGATCCTAGATACGGTCCAAGCAAAGGTATTTTGAAACAGCCATAAATCCAGTTCCATTCCAGACCAATCCAATGTTTTTATCTCCTCAGGCATGCATAAGCCTAAACTGGTGGTTGCAAGATTAGAACCCACAAAAGGGAAAATCCCTATCCCTGTCCCTAACTTGGAGAGTACAAACTACAGATGCCAGTCTCTCAGAATGGTGAGCGACCTTAGAGGGGCTCACAGCTCTGGAGAAATGGTCAAGGACAGAACAGATCCTTCGGATCAACATCCTGGAATTACGACAGTATATCTGGCCCTACAGTCCAGAACGGTGGAGCTTCAGGACTGTCCTATCAGGGTTCAGTCCGACAATGCCACTGCAGTGGCCTATATAAACCACCAAGGAGGTACCAGGAGTCGTTCAGCTCTGAAGGAGGTGAACCACCTACTAGCCTGGGCAGATGGACATGTGCGGATTCTATTGGCAGTCTATATCCCGGGAGTAGAGAACTGGAAGGCAAATTATCTCAGCCGCCAGCAGACATACTCGGGGGAATGGTCCCTACATCCAGGGGTGTTGCAGGAAATTTTCCTGCGTTTGGGATGGGTAGAGGTCATCCTACTGGCATCCAGGTTCAACAACAAGCTACATCAGTTTGTGTCCCGACCAAGAGATCCTCTGACAATCGGAGCAGATGCTCTTGTAGTTCCATGGAGTCAGTACTCCCTGGTTTATGCAATCCCTCCAATCCCTCTCCTTCCACATTTGTTGCACAGGATTCAGAAATAAGGGGGTTCCAGTCATTCTGGTGGCACCAGCCTGGCCCAGAATGCCCTGGTTCCTAGGAATTGTGAGACTGACAATAGATGGGCCATGGATGCTTCCATGTCGCCTCGATCTACTGTCTCAAGGTCCTATATTCCACCCCAATTCACAGTCTCTAAATTTGACAGCATGGCTATTGAAGCCAGGGTGTTAAAGGACCATGGCATCTCGGGACCAGTGGTGTCTACCCTAGTGAATGCTAGAGAAGCTGTCACTAGGAAGATTTATCATAAGGTCTGGACGATTTATATCACCTAGTGTGAAGCCAGAACATGGTTGATTGGGAGAATTCTCTTTTCTACAGTCAGCTGTGGAAATCAGATTGGCTTTGAGTACAATCAGAGGTCAGATTTCAGCCCTGTCAAAATTCTATCAAAGGCCTTTAACTTCCCATTCACTGGTCCAAACCTTTATGCAGGGGGCAACTCGTTTGCTCCCCCCATTAAATCACTTATGTGTCCTTGGGACTTGAACTTGGTGCTATCTGTGTTACAGAAACAACTATTTGAGCCTATCAAGGAAATTCCATTAAACTTGCTGTCACACAAGCTAGCCTTCCAGGTGGCCATCACCTCGGCTAGAAGGGTGTCGGATTTGACGGCTCTTTCGTGCAGGGAACCATACTTGATCCTTCACCACATCAGGGTTGCGTTACCACCTGTTCCGTCCTTTTTTGCCAAAAGTGGTGTTAGCCTTTCATTTAAATCAGGTCATTATTTTGCCTTTTTTTTTTTCTCTCAGCCTCATTCGGCACAAGAGAGACGACTGCATTCTTTGGAAGTTGTCCAGGCAGTCAAGGTTTATTTGCTTAGATCTGTGGAGATCCGAGGATCAGACTCCTTTTTTTTACCAAAAGCACCCAAGAAGAGCAGGCAGCTTCCATTGCCAATTGAGTCTGTCAATTGGTCATTCTGGCCTATGGTCTGAAAGGTAAAGCTCCTCCCTTAGGATGAGAGCTCATTCTACTAGGGGTGTAGGAACCTTCCTGGGCTTTTCACCATCAGGTATCTGTGGCTCAGATTTGTAAGGCTGCTACCTGGTCTATAGTGCATACGTTCACAAAATGTTATCAAATGGATGTTCGAGCAGCCGAGGATTTGGCTTTGGGCAACGGTGTACTGTGGGCTGCCATATAAGATCTGATGACTATTGTTTGGCAGGATGCCTCCCCTCCACTCAAGGCTATTTCTCTGGGATGTCCCAATAGGTAATGAATATTAGCCTACCTCTGTGTCCCATGATGTATGAAAAAGAAAATAGGATTTTTTTCATCATACTTGCCTGTAAAATCCTTTTCTTTGAGTACATCATGGGACACAAAGGTCCCTCCCCTCTTTTTGAGGATTCAGTGCTTGCTACAAAACGGAAGTATTTCCTGTATGGGAGGAGCTATATAGGGGATCACTTCCTGTCTAAAGACCTTTGGTCAGCCAGTGTCCATTCACCTGGAGAAGAAGTATACCCAGTAGGTAATGAATTTTAGCCTAACTCTGTGTCCCATGATGTATTAAAATAAAAGGATTTTACAGGTAAATATGATTTTTTATTTGTTTCTTGTTTTGTTTTTATGTATCTTTGTTTCTCCCAAGCATATTTGATTCCACCTACTGTTGACTGACTCACTACCAGTACTGGAAGTCTATTCCAAGCATAATAATACTTTCTAAGATTTGTTTTTTAACTTTAACTGCTAATTTGAGGTCATGTCCTCGACTCGTTTAAAACAGAGTATATTTCTATATTTTAACTAGTCCATTAAGGCTTTTTTATTGTATGTGATTTCTTTGTCATGATATTTCTGTATTTTTGATTTTTGTAGACCACCCCTCCTTTGTACAAAATAAAAGACATGAAGATTCCCACAGCTGTGTGGAGTGGGGGCAATGACTTGTTGGCTGATCGTAAGGATGTTGCTCTATTACTGCCTGAAATAAACAACCTGGTCTATCACAAGGAGTTCCCAGAGTGGCAACATCTAGATTTCATCTGGGGTCTGGATGCTCCATACAGAATGTACAATGAAATTCTTCAGCTCCTGAAAAAGTTTTCATAAATTGGACCACATGACCATTTTTCTGTTTTGTAGAGAAAGTTAGTTCCCAGGCAAGAATGATTATAAAGACAGTGGATATGCAGTATCATTGCTGTAAGAAGTATTTAAAATGTTTGAAAACCACAACAATAAACATCTATCTTCATCTTTTGGTCTGTTAAAGGGTCATTAAAACCACATCATAAAACAACTATCAATAAATGTTGTATTACTTGATGTTCGTACTGACTCATTCACTATGTGATTAGTTTTCTGTATTCTGCAAAAAAACTGGTTGATCCTGCTGTTTTGTCTCCCACTCCTGTCCATGTCCCCACTGCAATTAAGGGGAATTTGCAGAGAAGTGTTGGCAGATAGTGCACATGCCCATGTATTTTCTACCCTTACATTTTCTCATTTTCTCAATATCACATCTGTGCCAATCAGCAGCCGTCAATGTACAGCGATCTCGCAGTGCATTATTGGGTGCTCTGCGGCAGACAAATTTGCCACAAAGGCCCCATATGTTCCTTGTTATGCGAACAAACATCTGATGTTCGAGTCAAACTTATGTTTGAGTTGAACATCCAGCCCATCTCCAGTAGGGATGGGCCGAACACCCCCTGGTATGATTTGCACCAGAACACGTGAACAGTCAAAAAGTTCTAGCGCGAACCCTATTAAAGTCTATGGGACACAAAAATGAAAAAGCAAAAGTGCTTTTTCATGTTTATATGCAGGTTAATGACATAAAAAGTGTATGGGGACCCGGGTACTCCCCTAGGGGACATGTATCAAGTGGCGCATCTGTGTCATGTGTAGAAGAGTGTCGCAGCAAAATTAAATTTCTAAAGGAAAACATTTAATTTAAACTTGCTTGTGGCTGTAATGTATTGCTGGCTCCTGGCAATATAGATTAAAAAAATCAAGGAAAAAAAACGATGTGTGGTCCCTCACCCAGTCCATACCAGGCCCTTTGGGTCTGGGATGGATTTTAAGGGGAACTTCACACCAAAATTTGAAACAATTACTTGCTACCCAGGCCAATTCTGACACTTTGCTCCTACATGTAAAAAAAAAATCACCATTTTTTTTTTAGCAAAGACCCTGCGGAATAAAATGGTGGTCATCGCAACTTTTTTATCTCGCACGGTATTTAAGCATGTTTTTTTTTAAAACGGTTTCACGCATTAACCCAATTTTTGGCGATATCTCACATGTGTGGTTTGAACATCACTTACATATGTGGATGTAACCTACATATGTGTTTGCTTCTTTAACTTTTATTTTTCTGTTTTGACACTTTTTTTGATCACTTTTATTCCAAATGCAAGGAATGTAACCATACCTTGTAATAGGAATAGTACATGACAGATCCTCTTTACAGCGAGATCTCTGGTCTATAAACCCCCAGATTTCACCTCTGGGCTGGCAGACCCGGCAGCATTCCTTCAGATGCAGTGGCCGGGCGTGGCATCATAACATCAAGCCCGGCCCCTGAAAGATCACAGAGACGTCCGGGGGCCATCTGGTCTGCCGGATTCTCTATGGTCAACATGCGGCATGGACCGATTTGATCTCCCTCTCGCATATCGTACAGGTGAGCAGGGAGAAGCACCAGAGGACGGCGTCCCCTCCCGCTACCTGTAAGAGTGATCAAGTGACTGAACAGCCAATATGATTGTTCTAAGATCCCTTTCATACTGCCAGCATTTTTCAGGCACTACAGCGCTAAAAATAGCGCCAGGGCTTTCACACTTTTCGGCTGCTAGCAGGGAGTTAAAGCCGAATACCACCGCTAAAATGACGGTAAAGTGGCTCAGTGTGAAAGCCTTTTTATGGTGCAGAGGATCGCTGGCTGTAAAAGAAGATATCTGATGCCTGTAGCCAGTCGACGACATCATATGACGTTGTTAGGTAGAAAGTGGTTAACTAAAACAAAGTCCCAGATAATATCTTCTGTATTAGCCAAGATCAGTGGTATAAATATTTCTTCACTACAACATACTGCACAGTGTGCATTGCATATTACTGTATATTATCCATGTAAAAAAACTCAGTAGTCTCTAAAAACTGAATTTCTTATTGTTAATTCTTTTTAAATCATTAAATGTTTTATAATATACATATTTTTATAGCATATATATATATATATATATATATATATATATATATATATATATATATATATATATATATATATATATATATAGAGAGAGAGAGAGACAGTGTGTAACATATTTCAGAGGGTAATATTAGGTCATTAGTGGTAGGGTAACCAAAGCACATAAACCCAAGTTAGTATAGTAGCAAGTCCTAGTTAATATTCCTATCTATGCACTCTTTTGGAAAGAGAGTGAAAAGGAAAGGTGGAGGGGTCTGTCTGTATGTGAGAAGTGATCTCAAAGCGAGTGTGAAAGAGGATCTGGTGGATGGAGAGTGTGATGAGTCTGAAGCATTATGGGTGGAACTGCATACAGATGTGCGTAGTTCAAAGTTAATCATTGGAGTTTGTTATAGACTACCCAATGTTAATGAGGAGGTGGAGACTCAGCTCCTTGCACAGATGGAAAGGGCTGCAAGGGCTGGGACAGTGATAATAATGGAGGATTTTAACTACCCACAAATTGACTGGAGTAATGGCACTGCTGGGACAGTTAAAAGGGCAAAAATTTATAAACGTATTACAGAACAATTTTATGGTCCAGTTTGAGGCCCCAACTAGGAATGATGCTCTGTTGGACCTGGTAATCTCAAACCATGCAGAGCGTTTTACTAATGTTCAGATAAAGGAACACATGGGTAGCAGTGGCCATAACATGATTTCATTTGATGTTAGCTGTAAGCAAAAATCACATATGGGAAAGATAAAAACACATTTCAAGAGAGCAAATTTTCCAAGGATGAGGGCTGCTCTCCAGGACTTAGACTGGGAGAGAATATTGTCATCAATGGGCACAGAACAGAAATGGGAATACTTCAAAAATACTGTTTGTGAACTCACTGCAAAGTATATTCCCATGGCCAATAAGTTTAAAAGGCTAAAAATAAAACCTTTGTGGCTCACGGCCAAAGTTAGAAAAGCTATAAGAGAAAAAGCTTTTAAAAAATATTAAAATGAAGGAACACTAGTGTCAATTAAATGTTACAAAGAATATAACAGAATATGTAAAAAGGGAATGGAGGATGCAAAAATTCAAAACGAAAGACAGATTGCAAAAGATATTTGGACAAACCCCCAAAAATTCTTCAAATATATTAATAGTAAAAAGGTCAAGTCTGAGCATGTAGGCCCTTTACAAAATAAATTTGGAGTGGGTGACTGGGGACAAAGATACGGCTAATTTATTAAATACTTTCTTCAGCTCTGTGTGTACAAAGGAGCATGGGGGAGCTCATGTCCATAATGGGGGTGGTAGTGACACAGCCCCAAATCCACAATGGCTCAGAATTGCTATGGTCCAGAAATATTTGGACAGAATAAAGGTGGATAAAGCACCTGGACCTGATGACATCCACCCACGGATCCTAAAAAAATTGAGCTCTGTAATTTCAAAGCCATTGTATCTAATTTTTAGGGACTCATTGATGACAGGAATAGTACCACTGGATTGACGCAGGGCCAATGTAGTGCCTATATTTAAAAAGGGAACAAAGTCTTTACCAAGTAACTATAGACCGGTTAGTTTAACTTCTATAGTTGGGAAGATACTGGAGAGATTAATAAAAGACCACATAGTGAAGAACGATCTGGGGGTTTTGGTAGATCATAAGCTCAATAATAGCATGCAATGCCAAGCTGCGGTTTCCAAAGCGAGCAAAGTCCTTTCCTGTATTAAGAGAGGTATGTACTCCAGAGAGAGAGAGATAATTTTGCCCCTGTTCAAATCATTAGTAAGACCTCATCTGGAATACGCTTGCCTCTAGGGGGATCAGGAAGGAATTTTTCTCCCCTGCTTTAGCAAATTGGATCATGCTCTGCTGGAGTTTTTTGCCTTCCTCTGGATCACCTGTGTGTATAGAATTGGGTATATGGGATTGTATGATATATATTTTTTTGTGGTTGAACTGGATGGACTTGTGTCTTTTTTTCAACCTGACTATGTAACCATGTAACTTCAGATAAAAGCACAATTTCCCACAGGAAAACCTAGAATAGATAGTGTCTTTTAGATAAGTTATGCATGACTTATGAATATGCTAAAAATGAATACTCCTTTTATCAACGTGTATTATTTTTAATGACTAAAGGGCCATAATATACCTGACCACTTGATTTCACATGTAAGTTTGTATACAGGAAATAAAGCTCTGCATAGATTTGGAATATTACTTAAGTGTGTGTTTCGGAGTGCCCTTTCGGTAACGTACCCCAGGTTAGATAGGGGAGAGAATGGATTTGCTTCAAAGGAAAGCTCAATTGAATAAAGACTTCTCACCATTGATGAAGCTGGTATTTGCCTCAAGCGCCCCCCCCAGTGGCCAGCGAATTGATCCTTCCTCTTAAACCAGCTCTCTCCAGCTTTAATAGGCAATCCTTTTTCTTCTCTCTCTCTCTGCAAAGTCTGTAACAGCATCTCTGGTTCAGCAGTACATTAGGCAGCACAATTGCTGGAACAGTGGGCCTTCTGGATAACAGAATACACTGGTTTATGGACTACTTTAGTCACTTGCCAACCAGCAAGAATGGCACGGCTGGGCGAAACAAAGTTATGTTACGTCGCTTCGCGATGTGGCCACTAGGGGTGCGCCCGCTGCTCACCCCCCCGAGCCGATGTGAGTGCCTGGTGGTCACGATCACCGCCGGGCTCCCATGATCGCTGCCGAAACATGAAGAACCGGGATCTGTGTGTGTGTAAAACACACAGTTTCTGGTTCTCTGAGGGGAGAAGAGACAGATCATCTGTTCATACAGAGTATGAACAGCGATCTGTCATCTCCCCTACACGGTCCCCTTCCCCCCTTCAGTTAGAACACACACTAGGAAACACAATTCCTTGAGCACCCCCTAGTGTTAACCCCTTTCCTGCCAGTGACATTTTTACAGTAATCAATGCATTTTTATACCAATGATCGCTGTATAAATGCCAAAGGTTCCAAAAATGTGTAAAAAAAAAATGCCATAAAACTATCCCCTATTTTGTAGACGCTATAACTTTTGCACAAACCAATATACGCTTATTGCGATTTTTTTTTTCCCGCCAAAAATATGTAGAATAATACATATTGGCCTAAACTGAGGAAAAAAAGGCATTTTTTTGCTTTTTTTTTATATATATTTTTGGGGGATATTTATTATAGCAAAAAGTAAAAAAATTTAGGTTTTTTTTCAAAATTGTCGCTCTTTTTTTGTTTATAGCATAAAAACCGCAGAGATGATCAAATGCCACCAAAAGAAAGCTCTATTTTTGGGTGCAACGTCACACGACTGCACAATTGTCAGTTAAAGCCGAATCGCAAGAAGTGCTCTGGTTAGGAAGGGGGTAAAATGTTCCGGGGCTGAAGAGGTTAAACTTGCAGTCTCTGAATGCATTTCCTTTCTTCCTGCAGCAGCAAATACTGTAGTAAAACAGCACACTTAGCCCGAGGCTCTTAACACACTCACCTTAGATGCACAGCAACCACATGGTAGCCCAATAGCTAAATCCTCTCTTCTCGGCTCCTCCAGCACACAGCCAGATTACAGCACAACACCACTCTGGGCTCTTGGCATTCTACACCCAATACATCTAATACAGCATCCATTTCTCTCCCTCTCTGATGCAGGGTTCCTACCTCCTAGCCCTGCTAAACACACAATGGGCTGACTTAATAATGACAAATAGGCTGTTCAGTTTGCAAGAGAATTCTTCCAGAATAAGGCGACACTCTAGTGACTTCTATCATCCAATCATGTACAAGCAAGAATGCTGTCATTTTCTTGCAAAGAGAAAAGAATATTTGCCTTTAGTAAATCAACCCCTATGAATTGAGAGAGGACCCATAAAATTAAAAGTGGGGCAAGTCAGCATGAAAGCCAGAAACCATGCGATAACATATCGTAAGCAGGATTATGTTTGGCATTCCAAGGTAGAAATATATAAATACACAATAATGTGCTTCTTTTCCAAAAATATTTATTAACAATTTTTACAAAAATGCTGTAACCTTAAACTGACACACTATAAATAATACAACTCACTGATATAAAATGTAAAATAAATGTAATGTTGAAAGCTGTAGCAGAATAAATAGCACCTTAAGAGCTCGAAAACAAGTATTTACATTCATGTATATCCAGTGCTTGTCTTGTTGCAGTTCCTTCTAGCTACTTCATGTACAAAATAATTAGAAAAATAAGACATACATGCTGTCCACAGCAGTTAGTGAGGTTCTATATCATTTCTATCCAGCAGATTAGAAAATGGAAGAAGGCATCTGACTGGGTCTCATGAATGGCACAATTCTGCCCATTTTGGATTTATTTAATGGTCCACCGATGGCCTTGTACTACTTCACTCACCATCAGCCTTATTGACTAAAACAAAGAGCAAAGCAAAAATGCAGTTAATCGTAACAATGTATTGGCAATCATTTTTCCTCTTATGATTGGCTGTTATGGGTTACTGTACTCTGTATATCATCATTGATCTTTATATTTCTTTATTAAAGAAGTTTGCACAAGTTTGCCAAGACATTGAACAATATATAGATTTGGAGGTTCTACAGGAAGTAACTTCAAAAACATGGCCAACCTTACGTATAGCTGTTCCTGGTCTCAGACCCAGACTTTCAGTACAGGAATCTATGACTGAGTGGGCCTAGGACATTTCCTTCATATTCAATGACACTGCACAGTTCTAATGTGACAGCACTCCACTGCCATAGTAAAGATAGACCCTTAGAACAACTGAAATGTTGGGCAAATGTCATACTTGTGCTGGATTCCTACTGATATAAACCCTACCCTCTTTCCATTAAGCCCTGCCCTTTTATCACTATACAAAAAAACTGCTTATTAATGCATACTGGGTAAAGTATGACCTTCATCCTAGAGATAAACAACTCTTAATTTATGAATTATAATTTATTATAGTCAGGTATGACAACATCATTGTCCCATATGTGGAGATGCTATTTCATTATACAGTATCACTATGGTTGGAGTGGGTCTGTTTTGCCTTCTCTCTTGGGTTTATGAGCTCTAGTCTTCAAAAAGCTTCCACAGATTTGATATGGTTAACCTGCATTCTGAAAAAGCAATGAAAGAAAACATACAGGCAACGATTACCAATCTCCTCCTGAAAAGGTTCACATGCAGATCCAGTGGCTTCCAAGCTCTCTAAATAGAGCAAGTAAGCAGATTAGGTATATAAATATAAACCTTTAATTGGCACAAATCGATATTATAATTATTGTTTATAGGTCATTAAAATGCTAAAGAAATTAGAGCTTTTTTTTATTTTAAAAAACAAAAAAATTAAAAATACATTATATATAGATATAGATATAGATATAGAGAGAGAGAGAGAGAGAGAGAGAGAGAGAGAGATAGATATATACATTTAAAAGTTTGTTCACTTATGTATCGTTCTATAGCATTTCAATCATTTTGTATAACCTTTGTTATTATGGATGAGATATACAAACTTCATGCTTGTCCTCAGCCAGTGACTCTAAATATTCAAATCCAGCCAGGCAACTAGCTTTTATAGAAGGGGACATCAATTCTACAATGTCCTGAGCTATAATTTATTTATCATTTATTTTCTTTGCTGTTAAAGAATCAACTATCATGAAATAAGACATATACATGATTATTAGAAGAGAGCATGCTTCCTGTGCCATGGAATAGCAGCAATATACTATCACTCACTAGAGGCTTCTAATTGGCTGGGATTGGATACATGCAAGCAGTTTTATACCACTATGGTATACTCTGTGTAAGGTCAAATAAAAGCACAGAACAATGGTAGATACCAACAGCACTTGTATTAAGATGCCAAAGGTTGTGGAAATACTAGTATAAATGTAAATAAGGCCATATAGGTTATTTCATGCCAAGTGTAATGTCCGAACCCCAGTAAGAACCACTCCAGTCTTGGCACACATAACGAAGAACTTTAGGACTTACAGCTGAGCCTGCTTCATTATAGCAACAAGATGATATTACATAGTAAATTAAAGTAACCATTTGGCAACTACCATTACAAAAAAAAAACAAAAAAAACTTGTGTATGGCTTTTGATACAGTTACATATCCAGTGCACTCATTATCCACACTTCTCCATTGCCTGTCTGTATAGCATTCCACAGGTAGGTAGACTGATCTTTTTTTTTTTTCTTACCAGCTTTAGGAAAACACGTCCCCCATTAAAGCTATGGAGACTTTTTCATTAACTCCAAAATTTTTGTAAACTTTAATTTCTCTGCAATGTCGACTGGACTTTCACCTTCCTGTTAAAGAACAAAAAATAAATAAAAACAAATGTCTTTTCTAATATTAACTACAATGCAATGGGAAGGATTTACTTATGGCCAATAAGCTGCTCACTTTACAAGGGAACTTAATGAATGTGGTGACATTTCACTTTGCAAAGAATACCCTATTACTTCAAAGGAAAATAAAAAAAAAATTGTATTTTGCTTCCACGACTGGTTTAAGGAAGTTAGCAGAGCTTTCCTGCATCTACTAAAATTGCCTTGCAAAGTGAACAGCCTATTTGCCTTTAGTGATTCAAACCCCCCCATGTGTTTTTACATGACCGTGAAATCTTGAATACTATCAAAAACATTAAAGAGGACCTTGCATTAAAGACTCTTCTATTTACAAGTCCCCCAATGCCACATGCAAAAACAAAGTGACATCTAGAAAAAAAACCAAAAAAAAAAACCAACATTAACGAGACTAAACGCTGGTTAAAAAAAAAAAAAAAGTGTTCTTAACTCAAACAGTACTTCTATAGCTCCCAGCCTTCTCCAAATCAGGAACTCACAGAGGTAGTTAAGTGGGGGGAAGAAAAACAGAACCAAATTTCATGAAAAATAGATTACAGGGAAACTAAATTGCAGATGTGTATGGATTTTTTTTTGGAGAATAAGGATATTGTTTAGTGACACTTTAAAAGAAAAAAGTACTTATCTTAGATCCCAGCTTCTGCGACCATACACTGTCACTTTTTTTCTTTTAGGGGTCACTTCATGTTATTGTATGGGGATGGGGGCATATAGATAATGGACATTTTCAGGCAAGTTCCAGTTTAAAAATACCAAATAATGAGTACAAGTATAGTATATTATATATACACTGATATAGTCCTTTGATGTTACCAGCATGTTTAACCATTTTACTATACATTTTCAAGTGGTGGACAGTCAGAATAATGGCCAATCTGCTGCTGATAATCCGTACAAATTACCAAGGTTACTTATGTATGTATTTCCTCTGAACATTCTCTTAAAATATGAAACCAGCACTGTGCTTTTATAGGTCTAAAGCAACCAGCTCTTTAGTGCTACTCACCTTATTTTTAATGTAGGGATTAGCATTAGCTTCAAGCAGTATTGGTATTGTGGCTTGGGTCTTCATTTTGCAGGCATAGTGAAGGGCAGTGTTTCCCCTCTACAGAAAAAGAGCCATATGTTATTAAAAATCTGACCAGCCTAATAGGGCAACAACTCATCCTATACAGTTTACATAGAAGGTAATACATTTATAACAATACAAAATGCCTTTATACAATATCCAGTATAAAAAAAATAATTACAGTGCAGCTGTCATGTTTTTAATTCCTATTTGAAAAGGATTAAAACCATCTGATTTGTTGTTTAATTATTTTTTTTATTCTTTGCTTCAGCTTTAAAGCTGAATTTTAGTATATTGTACAGTAGGGATGTGCAGTGAGGTCAGTGGCTGATGAGGTACTGGCTAGTATCAGAGCCAAATACACACAGGTTACATAGGCCGTGATCGTTAGAGGGAGAGCAATAATTCTAGCACTAGACCTCCTCTGTAACTCTAAACATGTAATACATAAAAAAAAATAATAATAATTGAAAGCGTCTCCTATGGAGATTTTTAAGTACTGAAGTTTGGCACCATTCCAAAAGGCTGTGCAATTTTAAAGCATGACATTTTAGGTATTTTTTTACTCGGCGTAACATCATCTTTCATAGTATACGGAAAAAAAATGTATATCAGTCTAACTGTAGATTTATTTATGAAACGGTTTCCCCACCCCCCCCACCCCAAAAAAAAAAAGTGTTTGAAAATTGCTGCACAAATACTGCGCAACATAAAAAAAATGAATTACCATAAGTAATATACAAATAATTATAAATAATTTTAAGGTAATTTACTATATTTTCAAAAAATGTCTGGTGGCTTAACGGACAAAATTATGGAAGTTTAAAGTTATAACTTCAAACCCTAATTTTCACAGTAAATAGATAAATAATACATTATCTTATAACATATAGCATACTAATATATGATTTAGCTTCTACCTTTTCAGCAGCAGCAGATTCTCATTCCCCGTCTTAACTGTGTGAAAAAAACATGGGATTGTGGGTAAACCTTACACCCATAAACCCATGTATTTTGTTCTAGTTAAAGAGGAAGTAAACCCTGATGGGTTTACGTCCTCTTTGATTCCCTGCAAAGGTAAAGCATAATGGACTACTATGCATCACTTACCTGACACAGGAGCCGGCAAAGTTACCGCTGTCCCTTTGTGTACGGAGCCTCCATCTTCTTGGTGGGTCTCGCTGCTCCAGCGCTGTCATTCGACGGAGCCGCAATGACGTCACTTCCGTCACTCACGGCATATCGCCGTTAACAGCAGCGCGCTCAGTGCGCCGCTGTCTACAGCGCATGCACCGTAGACAGTGGTGCCTGTCTTTTGGCAAATATATATTTATGGACCTACAGGTAAGCCTTAATCTAGGTCAAAGTGGTTTGTAAGGGTTTACAACCACTTTAAGAGGGCTGGGTTGGAAGGGAGCATGTGTCTTTTAGATACATGCCCCCTTCTATGACACTGCAGTGAGAGGCGTGCTTCTACTGCAGCATTTTTATTGGACAGCTTACCATTGGTCCAAGACTCCAAGCTGTCCATTGAGCTCAGTGCCTCTGTAGCTTAGGACAGGCTACACATCGTATCTCCGCAACCATAGATGATAGGAGCCCCCCTACATTTGACAATAGTGGGGTAGGACTTCGGCTACCTACCTCCCAAATGTGGGGTCTCTGTGACCCCAGGTCGCCAAGCTACAACCCTAAGTCAATCATTTTTTGTTTTCCTTCCTTTATGTTCATGGCTCTACCTCCCCTGACTGCACGTCCCTTTTGTACAGGACACAAGGAATGTGTCCTGGGCAGCAGGTATATTCTCCCAGTATTTGAGTAATGGGACAGTTTTGAAGACATTGTTGAGTACTTGGGTGTTCTCACCCATGCAGGGCTAGGTGTTCCAGGGATGTCTGGCTAGAGAGGACTGACTTTCAGTACTCTCTGGATTGAAAAGTCCTTACTAGGGACCCAGAATTTCAGAGGTTAGAAGAGTTTAGAGTGGGAAGAACCTCCAAACCCTGGTTACATGGACTCTGGTCCCATAGGGGTTAAGCCACAGGTAAGGGAGTCTTGAAAAGCAGCAAAATGCAATCAGCAAATGTATCAGTGAGTCAGAGTAGAGTGATTCAAAAGCTGTGAGCAAGTGTGAACTCTCTGGAAACTTTTGTTGCTGAATTCCCTGCAGCGTTTGGAGCACCCCGAGGCAAGTGGAAACCCTAACCCCAGTGTGGGGCTGAGAGTTTGGCAGGGAGTCTGTTAAATGGTTTTCTTGACACAAGGGCTATGAACTGTTTACTTTACTTATGCTGAAGAAAGCCATTTGTGTTTGACTGCTTTGAGAGACCAATAAAGACGAGTAAGTCTTTAAAGTAAAGACTTTTACAAGTAACATGCTGGTGATCTCGACCGGAATTTAACTCGCTCCTGCTGAACCTGCTGAATTCCAAAGTATACAGAATAATTTTTTTACACAGGGTAGGCAGGATACATACAGCAGGGGAGAGGTGAAGGAATATTTTTAAGACTAGTTAGTGTAAAGCTTAAATTCCTTTTTAACCGGTTCAGATCTGCCCTATAGAAGTATTACCGTTACAGGGCGGCACCTGATCATGTGATTATATAGATTTATTATATATATACACACACACACACACACACACACACACACGTGATCCGACACTTCCGGATAGGGAGTGCGTATTACACACAGCGGGAGCTATGTAAACAAGGCAGATCCCTATTCTGACAGGAGGGAAAGCATGGATCCTGTATCTCTGCAAAGCAGAGACTAGGATCCATGTCTTCCCCTAGTAAAACCACCCCCACAGTTCACAAAACCACAGGCTAGACACAGTTAACCCTTTGATCGCCCCTGATGTTTAACCTCTTCCCAGCCAGTGTCATTAGTACAGTGGCAGTGCATATTTTTAGCACTGATCACTGTATTTGTGTCACTGGTCCCCAAAAAAAAGTGTCAGTTATGCCACGTACACATGATCGGACTATCCGGACGAGCGGACCTGCCTACACATGACCAGACTTTTCCAGCGGACTAGGCCCAGCGGACAATCTGCCGGACTATGGCCAGCGAGGTGTCAATCTCACCGATGGAGGCGGCGACATTGACTTCCTGCGCTAGTCCCGTCTACCTGGAGTCACGTTCAAAGTGAGCGGACTTTTCTCCGTGTGGGCAAGTCCGTTCATTTCAAAAGTCCGGCGGACTAGCACACAGATGGCTGGATTGTCCGCCGGACTGCCGAGTCCAGCGGACAATTTTGAGTCAAAATTTCTAAGTCCGCCAGACTTTTGGGAAAAAAAAAGTCCGCTGGAGCCCACACACGGGCGGATTGTCCGGCAGGCTCTGGTAAGTCTGATCGTGTGTAAGAGGCATTAGTGTCCAAATGTCTGCCGCAATATCGCAGTCCCACTATAAGTCACTGATCACCGTCATTACTAGTGAAAAAATAAATAAAATAAAAATATCCCATAGCTTGTAGTGCTATAAAAAAACTTTTGTGCAAACCAATCAATATACGCTTATTGGAATTTTTCTTTACCAAAACATATGTAGCAGAATACATATTAGCCTAAATGTATGAAGAAATTAGATTTTTATAACATTTTTATTGCTTGTGTATTGTAGCAGAAAGTAAAACATCTTGTTTTTTTCAAAATTGTCAGTCTTTTGTTTATGGCGCTAAAAAATAAAAAATGCAGAGATGATCAAATACCACTAAAAGAAAGCTCTATTTGTGGGGGGGAAAAAAAGGACATACATTTTATTTGGGTACAGCATCACACAACAGCACAATTGTCAGTGAGAAATAACGCAGTGCCATATCGCAAAAAATGGCCTGGTCAGCAAAGGGGGTAAATCTTCCGGAGGTCAAGTGGTTAAGAAAAAGTAAACAGTGCAATGGTGCTGTAAAAGCACAACGCATAACCTTTTACTACCCCTCTACAATGGACACCAGCCTGCAGCTTGTTATTATGCAGGCTGGTGTTAAGGAGCCCTGATGGTGAACATACAGTATATGTAGCTAAACTTACTATGTTTACACAATTCAATAAGATTTGAAAACAGTCACTTGGCTACATTAGAAAGTCTTCTCCTTTTGTTAAAGCTTTGTGAATTGAGTCTATGGTTTTTCATTTTTTTTCTCTCCAATAACAAAAATAATTGTTTTAACAATGGTATTCTACTTTTTAAATAGTCTCATAGAAGAGCTGACTATCGTTGCTCTGGGGACATTGCATTCAGGCATTAGACCAATATCCCATCTAATGCACTTAATACACAATGGAAACAAACTGCATACAGCTGCTTAATGTGTTCTAGTCAGCATGAAATCACGACTACCAATAAATCACTATTAGCCAGCTGAGGCACTTGTGAGCTGATGCTACATTAGTCTAGAGGCTCTTTCCTAGACTAGTGTGTAAGACCATGATTATGATAGTCTCTAAACAAGATCAGAAAGACAGAGGACTGGTATTTCAGAAAAATAACCTATGGTGTCCACCAAAAGGTTGTGTCTGGTGGGCTGACTCACCTCCTGGCTTCTATTTCTTGGAGAATCCATTGACAAATTTCCTAGTCTCTTTCTTCCCAAACTTCCCAGTCATGGCTACATTTGCTCTAATAGAAGGCAAATTAAAAATCCATCAAGGAGTGTAGATCCTGCTGGCAATGAGTTGGGTAAATGTAGAGATCATGGAACTCAAAGGGGTTGGATAACCCATGTTCCAAAGATACAAGCCTGAGGCTTTAATAGTATACCGAAAGTTCCATATACAAAGTGTATGTTATCTCAACATATAGTGGGAAATATCAGAACACAATTAGACCCCCCCGTCAGAACACAATAGCTCAGTGGTGGAGATCACTGTACTAACATGTGTTAGTACAGCGGTCTGTTTTTTTTTTTTTTGGTTCAGCCCGCTGGGTTGAACGAAAAAAAAAAAAAAAAAAGAAGAGACTTCCCGTGTGTACGTGGCATTAGTTAATCCAGGAAAGCAAAAGTGGTGGAGAGAAAGTTTGCCATGGAAGGAGCGTCGCACTGCTCTATATCCCATGCTCCATGTCCAATCCTGTTTTCTTAGGTTTCATTCACAGGCATACGTGTATTTTCTGCATGGAATGCAGGCTCTTGCTGGCGGAGCTAGCAGAAGATTCTGCATAAAATACAATCTTAAAAGGACTTGAATTTATAGGCATTTAGTTGCATACAACATTTAGACGTGAACAATCTAATGACTTATTGTGTATGCATTTACACATGTACTGGTGTAAAATTGGCAGATATGTATAGCCCCAAACACAAGCTACTTTTTTGTAAGCCTCTAAACACAGCACACATTTGTTTGTAGAAGCAGCTGTTTGTACGCCGCCACTGATTCATATAGTGATATGTTTAGAGGTGTATAAAACAATATGCTATATGCATCTAAACGCTGCATTTTAGATGCCTGTGTGAATGAGCTCTTAATGTGAAAATTGCTAAGTTTACCTGAATTTATACAGTGGGCGTATTTGAATGGATAGTATATGAAAATGTTTGAATTGGTATGCAGTAAGAAGCTGTTGAGAGGCTGCTGATAATTAGTAGTTGGCTTGGGTGAGTATGGATTGAACCCGCCAGGAAGCCGTCATTGCACACCACCAATCATAGGCCATGAAGCATTTCACGACCAGCAGCTGTACATGCACACACTACCTATGATTGGCAGTGTGCAGTGCCGGCTTCCTGGCATGTTTGAACATGCCTGAGCCCAGGGGCATTGCTAGGTCTACAAAAGATCTGGGGCTAGAGCCCATAGCAGCGAAGTATATATATCATAATTACATTAGGGTCCCCACAGAGCCTCCCCCTTACATCAGGGTCCCCACAGAGCCTCCCCCTTACATCAGGGTCCCCACAGAGCCCCCTCACTTACATCAGGGTCCTCAGAGAGCCCCTCCTTATCTCAGACCCAGAGAACCGCTCCTTGCATCACTGTCACCAGAGAGAGGGCGGGCAGTGAGAGATTATGTCATCTCTCTGCTGCCGGCGGTTGTGCAGTGACAGCAGAACAACATTGATACAGGGTGGGCGGTGAGAGACGATTTCATCCGTCTGCTTTCTCCCTGCCTGGCTCTCCTGTGCTGCCTGCCCACTCTCCGGTGCTGCCCGCCGCAATCGCGGGCCGGTTGCAGAGAGGCAACGGCCGTCTCTGAGAGACTCAGGGCTATAACCCCAAAAGCCACCCCCCCTTAGCGACGCCACTGCCTGAGCCCATTCCTACTGAAAATAAACGATGAAGAAAGATACTGAGTTAGTTTTGCTGTCTCTAATGTCTAATATAATCATGTGCACATAATGAGAAATATTAGTATAAAAATATGCCTTTGGCGTTTCGGTTAGGCCACATTCCTCTTCATCATACAGAGACAATATAAAATAAGTCATCGTAATACGACAATATAATACTCAATACTTAATTTTCTAATGACCTACGTTGTCTGCAGCATTGACATCAACACCTGAGTGCAGTAAAATTCTGATCAGTCTCTCATTCTGTTTGCCCTTTGAAATCTGTAACAGGACACATACATATTAAAAGTCTAATCGCTGTATTCGTGGCAAAGTGTACATGTGTACATTTTAGAAGGCAGGCCACAAATAGGGTTAAGATTTTTCAAACAATTATTTCAATTATTTTCACATTCTTTCAATCCCATGAGTAATATAGAAACATGTTTCCTGATAAACATATGTTACAGAAGATGTAACTATATATATATTTTTTGGATGAAGTGATTGTAGTCATTTGTGCACTTGCAACCAAATAGAGTAGTGTCTGTGATACGTTTGAACTAACAGTTACTGTACATTTTCAGGACAAGCTTTCGTCCACATCTTGGACTGAGAAGAATGAAACATCCCAAAATATTGTCCTAAAAAGGTAACTGAAAATGCAAAATAAAAAAAACATATAGTATTCAGCGGTTTCGTCTTTTTTTTTTTTCTCATTAACAATTTTTGACAGATTGAAGAGCAATCTGTCATGTCATACACACATTAATCTTCTCAGATGTCATATAGAAGCTCCAAATCTGCAGCCAAGTTCAGCTACAGTTGTTTCTCCTTATATATGATGATATACCATCTTGCTTGAGGTGATTGTAGCCACTTTAGTGCACTTGCGACCATGAACAGCACTCAGTGGATGATATACAAACTACAATAGATGAAGATTATGGCATGGTTGTGCTAGATATACTTTTCTTCATGGAGAAGAATAATTTCTAACATTTATTTGGATATAAATTTCACGTTCTGTAAATCCATTTTTCGAATTGCTTTTCTTCCTTCATTTCCCTACATTAAAGTGGTTGTAAACCCTAGAAAAAAAAACAAACCCAAAAAAAATAAAAAATAAAAATCTGCAAGACAAAGGCATAATGAGCTATTATGCATAGCATACTAGCTCATTATAAATGATTTACCTGAAATCGAAGCCCCTGCAGCCATCCTCTTACCCCGCTCCGGCTTCCGACATTGCTCCCAGAGTTACCTCCAGGTATCGCGGGCTCTGGCACAGGCACGAGCCACAGTGACATCACTCCTGCACATGTGTGTGGGAGCTGCCAGTAACGGCACCATCTAATTGAGGCAACGAAACATACGCGCCGTTGCTTCAGTGTGCATGCGCCAATAACGTTGGCACATGCAAATACAGGGGATATCTCCTAAACCATGCAGGCTTAGGAGATATCCAGTGTAGCTACAGGTAAGCCTAATTATAGGCTTACCTGTAGCAAAAAGTGGTTGTAAAGGGTTTACAACCACTTTAAGAGTCCCATAATATAAATTTGGCTCCCTGCTACTTAACTGCTTGCTGACCGGCTCACAACGGCAGAAGGGCACATAAGGCATATTAACGTACCTGTACGTTGCCCTTTAAGAAGCGGTTTCCCGCGAGCCCCGCAAGTGTGATCGTGGGTCCTGCGGACTCTATGTCCGTGGGGATACCCGTGATCGTCTCACGGAGAGGAAGGACAGGGAAATGTTGATGTCAACAAGCATTTCCCCATTCTTCCTAGTAACAGGACACTACACTGATCACAGCTCCCTGTAATCGGGAGTGGTGATCAGTGTCATGTCACACATAGCCCCTCCACCCCACAGTAAGAATCACTCCCTAGGACACACTTACTTAACCCCTACAGCGCCACCTATTGGTTAACCCCTTCACTACCAGTCACATTTACACAGTAATCAATGCATTTTTAATTGCACTGATCGCTGTATAATTATGAATGGTCTCAAAATAGCGCCAAAAGTGTCCGATCTGTCCGCCATAATGACGGTGATCAGTGTTTTTTATCGTGACTGCAACACAGTCACGATAAAAAACACTGATCACCGTCATTACTAGTAAAAAAGAAATTCTTAAATGAAAATGCTGTAAAACTATCC
The DNA here is from genome assembly GCF_037356315.1 of Lithobates pipiens. Taxonomy (NCBI): domain Eukaryota; kingdom Metazoa; phylum Chordata; class Amphibia; order Anura; family Ranidae; genus Lithobates; species Lithobates pipiens. The sequence goes on from NW_027507787.1 coordinate 27,315,102, forward strand.
GCTATAACTTTTGCAAAACCAATCAATACATGCTTATTGCAATTTTTTTTTTACCAAAAATATGTACAGAATACATATCGGCCTAAACTGAGGGATATTTATTATAGCAAAAAGGTTTTCAAAATTGTCACTATTTTTTTGTTTATAGCACAAAAAATAAAAACCGCAGAGGTGATCAAATACCACCAAAAGAAAGCTCTATTTGTGGGAAAAAAAGGTCGTCAATTTTGTTTGGGTGCAATGTCGTACGACCGCGCAATTGTCAGTTAAAGCGACATGGTGCCGAATCGCAAAAAGTGCTCTGGTCTTTTGCCAGCCAAATGGTCCGGGGCTTAAGTGGTTAAAGTGGTTCCAAAGACAAAAAACTTTTTTTTTTTTTTTTTTTAATCCTAATGCAGTGATGGCAAACCTTGGCACCCCAGATGTTTTGGAAGTACATTTCCCATGATGCTCAACTACACTGCAGAGTGCATGAGCATTATAGGAAATGTAGTTCCAAAACATCTGGGGTGCCAAGGTTTGCCATCACTGCCCTTATGCATTCCCTGCATTAAGGTGAAAATCCTTCATGTGTTTGTGTCTTAAGAGGCATGTATCCTGTGCCATATTTACAAAGCGTGGTATAGTGAAGGTATATGTTGTGTGTGAAAAGAAACTATAACGTAGCGCCAATAAAGTGTTACAATGAAAATTGAAGGTGGAGTGGCTGACACCAACCAAAATAACTATAAAGTCCAAAGAATGAAGTGAATCAGTCCCCAGAATCAATAAAAAAAGAGTCCCAGATGTAGTGGTTCATACAATGCATAGGCAAAAGAATAATCCAGAAGACATCTGAGGCAATAACATCAAAACGAAAATGTGAAAAAAGTGAGTACTCTTACCAGAGCCACAGGACCTGTATGTGGGCAACACCAGGTCAAACGAGCATGAACTAATGAATCCTCGACTCTACAGGAACCGTTTCACGGACACCAGTTTATACTCAAAATCGATTTCTCCCTTTACAAGGAAGAGGACCGAGAATGACATACGAGGATACATATGGGTTTGTCGATAGGGAGGAGGATTCTTATATCCATTCTCCGTACCGATATAACCAAAACCAACCAGGACCCTCCTACCAGTCGGGTTTTCCCGGTCGGCACAAGAATATCTAGCAAGCCCTGAAAGAGGAGAGGTGCCAGAGGTGGGTGGAGGGTCCAAGGCAAAAAGAAAAAAAGGACCTGACCTGTCCTGGTATCTTTAATCTAAGCACGGTCACCTTGACCAATGATGAAAAATTGGTGTTGGACAAGGGACTGAAATATGTCCCTTCAAAGACACTTAATAAATTTTCCACTTTTATTGATATTCAAAAATTCATTAAAAATTGAGTATTCAAAGACATTTTTTGACTTCCCCCCTCTAATACGGCCTCTAGTGTTGAAGATGAATATACACATATGGGTCTTTCAAACCCGTCTTTGTTTAATCTTCCAGGGACCATGGCTCCAGCCACCAGTGTGTTCCGTAGTTTGGTTTTGAAGGATCTAGAGGAGTTACCTTCTAAGAAGACTTATCTAGATCCAAACTTCAAAAAAACGATTAAAATCACTATGTGAACAAAAAAATTTGATTATATGCCTCGCCGATAAAGGCGGAGCAATAGTCATATTGGATAAATAAAAATATATAGCCAAAATGGATGAGATTCTGGCTGATACAAATACACTCTCATTCATTTTAATCCTACTACTAATTATAAGGGATCCTTGACCGATCTTGTCAATGAGGGCTATGCCCTGGGGATTCTGGACAAGAAAGAACGGAGTTACCTAGTTCCTCTTGCACCTCGGATTCCAAACTATATATTACCTCCCAAAGGTTCATAAAAACCCTGTAGACCCACCTGGACGACCTATAGTCAGCGGAATAGACTCGGTCACATCCCGTAAATATGTGGATTTTCATCTTCAACCATTGGTCCGTCGGATGCCCTTTTATTTGAAGGATACGGGGGATACTATCAGGTTACTACAATCTTTTGAATATATTGAAGGCACGTTATTGGTCACAGCTGATATGTCTGCACTATATATGTGCATCCCGCATGAGCTGGGATTCAACGCTGTTGAATACTATCTATCTAAAAATACTTCCCTTCCTTTATTACAACGCAATTTTATTATGGAACTTCTTAAGTTTGCCACGCAGCACAATTTTTTTTGGTTTCAAGAAAAGTTTTTTATGCAGACCGCTGGTGTAGCCATGGGGGTTAAATTCGCCCCCAGTTTGGCTAACCTATTCATGGCCAAGTGGGAGGAGGATGTCGTCTATGCCCGCGAGAGACCAGAATTGGTCCTTTGGGCTAGATACATAGATGACATCATCCTCTTCTGGAAGGGCGATCGTGCATCTCTTGATGACTTTATGTCCCTTCTTAATACAAACAATAGAGGCATACATCTCAGCTATGAAGCTAGCCTTACTTCTATTCATTTTTTGGATTTGGAGATCCGAGTTTTTGATAAACAACTAGAATTCAAAACATATTTTAAACCTACTGACCGGAATGGTTACAGCCTGTACCTAGGAAAGGTCAGGAAGATAAATTTAAATGGTCTTTTACATCCTACTCAGTTCAATCCAGACAAATCAAGAATATTATTCAAAAACATTGGGGTGTGTTTCAGAGCGACAGGTTTTTGAGCTCCATTATCCCTACTAATGCTGGCGTAATTTTTTAGGGGGGCCCACTCCATACAAGGCCGGATAACACCTAATGTCATAGACCCACCTAAACGTACCCCCTTTTTCCCCCAAGAATGTAAGGGGTATTACCCGTGTCGTGAGTGCAACGTCTGCCTACATAATATTTGTGGGAGACGTAGGAACGAGACCTTTTCGTCCGTAATTACACATCGCACTTACCACATGGAGCACTTCACTACATGCACTACTAAGTTCGTTGTTTATATGATGACTTGTCCTTGCAACAAGCAGTATATAGGACGTACGATCAGAGTATTTTCCATTCGGGCTAAATGAACATCCGACTAATATCAAAAAAGGCAAGACTAATCATAGTGTCCCTCGACAATATCTTGAGCATCATGATCGGGATCCGACAGGAACACGGTTTGTCATTATTTACAAATTCGTCCCCCATTAGAGAGGTGAATCCCAATTACGGGGGGGTTTCGCATCTTGAAACCCAGTGGATTTATTAACTCAAAACTTACTCACCATTCGGCTTGAACGTAGAGTGGGACATGAATTTGTTTATTAATAAAGCTTAATTTTGTGCAATTTTATCGTTTTTTTTTCTTTTGTTGTTGTGCTGTGTAGGTGTGTTGCCATCTAATTAAGAAGGGGCTTTTATCCTCCTTCCCATTTTATATGCAGGGTGGAGCATTTGTGTCTTAGGGATACCTGGGCGCCCATTTATTCACCCTCAATAGTCGTAGGTACATGCCGATGTAGGGGTCTTTTGGCGTAAGGCCGATAGTCTACTACTGTCTATATGTGATGTGCCTTTTTATTTGAGCCATATGGTTTTGTTGCCACGCATGTACACGGGTGAAACAGCGCGATTTTCGGTGTCCCATGATGGCGCATGCTCAGGGAATATGGCGAATTGCTGTGTGTGCATGCTGTTTTTTTTCCTTTCTCTCCTTAGTTCCGGTTAGAATGGTGGGGCCAGACATCGTGTTGAGATTTGGCTCTTCCGCATTGGATGGATGGCGCGCGGTGGTGTGTTGACATCGACGTGCACGGTTTGATATCAGTGCGAGGCTTGGATTGTTTCCAACCAAGCCTCGCTTCTGCCTCCTATAATAGCGCTTTATTTATATGTACTACAGAGCCTCTTCTGAGTGGCCATATTGTGTTTGGGCATAATAGTGTTGTCGTCAGACATTGGTTGATGTATGTCGGGAAGACCCGTTTTCGCAGGCTTTTTGCCCGTTTTCGCGGGCTTCCCTGACACAGACGTTTGGATGTTATTGCCTCAGATGTCTTCTGGATTATTCCTATTGATTCTGGGGACTGATACACTTCATTCTTTGGACTTTATAGTTATTTTGGTTGGTGTCAGCCACTCCACCTTCAATTTTCATTGTAAAAAACTTTATTAGCGCTACATTATAGTTTCTTTTTGTATATGAATTTTGTCACATTCGTGTGTAGCAGCTTGGTTCACATTTTTATATATTAATTGGCGCAATAATATTCTTTGCATTCATATGTTGTGTGTGGCCATACATTGTAATTAAGAAGGGTGAATAACATTTTATCCATCAAGAAGTGTTAATACTTCGAAGTATTCCTTATTCTTCTAGGCAGTGCTGGGACAAGGTCATCCAGAGCCCAGGGTGAAAATGATGTGTCAGCGCCCCCCCCCCTTTTACCCCAAAAAATCTGCCCCTGCTGAAATCCCCATTCCCAGCATTTATTTTTACCCCCAACCCCCCCAGCTCAAATTCTCTCATTCCTAATATGCCCCCAACATAAATCCACCCCCTCCCTGAAAAAATTCCCCCCTCCTAGTACAAATCCTCTACCCCTCAAATTTACCCTCCGAGCACAAATTCTATCCCCCACTGGAAATCCCCCCCTCCCTGCAAAAATTCTCCCCAATCCCCCATCCTAGCACAAATCCCCCCCCCCCCCCCCATATTTCCCCTCCTATCACAAATACCCCCAATCATCCTTAGTAGCACAAATCCCCTCCCCCCTACCATATTACATTTTCTAGATAATTTCCTTTCCTAGCACAAATCTTCTTTCCCCATCCCAGTTTCAACACAAACCCCCTCAATTCACTACTCTTAGCACACCTCCTCAAATTTCCCCTCCAAGAACAATTCTTATCCGCTGCCGCCCCAGCTTTCCCCCGCTCAAAACAAATCTCCTCAACCTTGTGGTGCCCCCCCACCTTACATGATACCACAGTGCCCAGGGCAGCTTCCCCTCCTGCCCACCCCCTGTCGAAGCCCTTCCTCTAGGTAAGCCCCCCATGGCTTGATTCCTGCTTGAACATAGCAGGCGATGTCCACAGAGATTGGTCTCAAAATGGCTACCATTGGTTGCAAAAACAACCCTTTAACAATACCTTTTTTATACTCACCATGATAACATATCCAATAAGCATAACTGGCATCAGGATTATAATCAACAAGTAGTCCAGAAAACTGAACCTTTTTCTTACAGCATAGTGCAAACATGTCCTTTCCTTCTGTAATCAGATAAGAAGAAACGTCAGCATGTCACCTTCACTTACCATTTATGTAATCCAAATGTATATTTGATTTGTGGATAACACTAGTATTGACACTGGAGATTTGTAAAAGGTATTTTATAACAAATGAGGGGAAAGGGGATTATTCATATCAAAGTACACTGGTAATCTAAGAGCAGAACTACCTAAATGCAAACAAAATTATTTGGCAGAAATATTCTCTCACTACTCTGTTATGGTATGGGACATTCCAAGGCTGCAGAAAGATTAGAAGAGCTCAGTGTTTTAGAGGGATCTGGTTCTAGCACCAGTATTCCAATGGAAAAAGTTACTATATAAAACAAAAGAAAATTAAGAAAAAAAAGGTGTCAGTGCTGCAATCAAATCAAGACAATCAAATCAAGAGCTCCAGTTTATGATTATTTCAGGTATTTATATAACGTTGTCAATTTACAGAGCACTTTACATATATATTGTACATTTACATCAGTCCCTGCCCTCTAGAATCTTACAATCTAGGTTCCCCAACTCACATTCATACACATAGTATGGCCAATTTAGACCGGAGCCAATTAACCTACCAGCACGTCTTTGGAGTGTGAAGGAAATCGGAGGACCCGGTGCAAACCCACAAGGAGAACATGCAAATGCCAAGTTAAAAAATAAATTATCTTCTTCCACCTTGCACTGTTTTTAAGTATAGGTGTGTGCACAGGGTGTGCCAGGTGTGCCTAGGCACACCCTAATCACCCTCGATGCAGATTCCCCCTGTGTCAACCCCCCCTTATTTCAGAATGGAGAGCGGGGGAAGGGGCCAGTAAATATGTAATTTATGGGCCCCTTCCATTTCTGATCAGTACCGATCACTTACTGTGATTGTAAAAAATAGAAACCTTAACAAGATCCTAAACTAAGCCTAAACTTGCTGGAGTACTTCTGGAACTGGATTCAGGGCTGGCACTGAACAGGTAGGAGGGACCTCTAGTCCTATGCGTGAGCTACACTGTCAAGGGTTAGAGGTCATGCCATCATTCTTTGCAGGTTTGGCAGCCCCTTATGCACGTTTGAAAATCAACATTTATTTTTATACTGGATCTTTTTAACCGGTTCCCGACCGTCCGCCGTAGTTTTACTGGGCGAGACACCGTAACTGTACGTCGGCCCTTTAAGACGCTGTAGGAGACACGGTTGCAGAGTGTGCCTGGAACTGATGCGAGTGCCCGGTGAGCTCGATGACTGGCGGGCACCCACGATCGCTCGTGACAGAGCGAGAACTGGGATCTGTGTGTGTAAACACACAAATCCCGGTTCTCTCAGGGGAGTGGAGAGAGATTGTGCATTCACGCTAAGTATGAACACTGATCTCTCTCCTCCCCTAGTCAGTCCCATCACCCCTACAGTTAGAACACAGTTAACCTCTTGATCGTCCGAGTGTTAATCCCTACCCTGCCAGTGACATTTATACAGTAATCAGTGCATTTTTATAGCACTGATTGCTGTACAATTATGAATGGTCTCAAAAATGTGTCAAGTGTCCAATTTGTCCGCTGCAATATCGCAGTCCTGATAAAAAAAAAAAAAAAAAATTTAAATCGCAGATCCCTGCCATTACTAGTAAATATATATATATATATATATATATATATATATGTAAATATATATATATATATATATGTAAATATATATATATATATATATATATATATATATATATATATATATATATATATATATTAGTAAAAATGCCATATATCTATCCCCTATTTTGTAGACGCTCTAACTTTTGCACAAACCAATCAATAGACGCTTATTGCAATTTTTTTTTACCAAAAATATGTAGAATTAGAATTAAAATTCTTAGAAGAAGAATAAATATCGGCCTAAACTGAGGGGAAAAAATGGTTTTGTTTTAAAAATTGGGATATTTATTATAGCAAAAAGTAAAAGATAGTGTTTTTTTCAAAGTTGTCGCTCTTCTATTGTTTACAACGCAAAAAATGAAAACCGCAGAGGTGATCAAATGCCATCAAAATAAAGCTCTATTTGTGGGGAAAAAAAAGTAGGTAAATTTTGTCTGGGTACAACATTGCACGGCTGCGCAATTGTCAGTTAAAGCGACACAGTACCGTATCGCAAAAAATGGCCTGCCTGACAGCATATCCCTCTGGTCAGTATGTATTTCTACCATTGGTGAAGGATTGGCACTACGGGGGTTTCTAAGCGTTGGGTGAAGGCTGAAGTGGAGCACTTTCTTGTTTTACACCTATAACAATATGAACTGTTTATTTTTGTTTTTCTGACAAACTTCAGTTTATGGTCACATTTTTCTGGGCACTTATTATTTTAGCGCTGCCATTTTGTTATAATATGAATGTTTCTACTTCCAGAAAATAACACTTTCTACTTACATTATTTCTGAGGTTTACATCTGCTTTCATAGATAGCAAGTAACTGACTATTTTGATATGACCGCGCCGACAGGCACATATCAGTGGAGTATCGCCACCAAAACTATCCTTCACATTCAGGTTTTTGGGATCTTCTGCTAACAGGAGCTCCACATCATCTAGGTCATTGTCATACGCAGCTTGACAAATTGGCTGGTGAAAAAAAAAAAAAAGTAAAGTCATTGATTGGTCATAAACACTAATCTAATAGCATTATATTTTAGAATGTTGAGTGGCTGACCATTGTTTCTTCCATCCAAACATTGATGGCCAACCTCTCCACAGGACAACTTACATAAAATAAAAACAGTACAAGAGTCATTTTTTTCCCCTTACATACACTATATGACTAGTATTGGGACACCTGCCTTTACATACACATGAACTTTAATGACATCTCAGTCTTAGTCCGTAGGGTTCATTATTGAGCGGCCCACCCTTTGCAGCTATAACAGCTTGACATAGTCCTGACCTCAACCCGATAGAACCCCTTTGGCATGAATTTGAGCGAAGACTGCAAGCAAGGCCTTCTTGTCCAACATCAGTGCCTGACCTCACAAATGCGCTTCTGGAAGAATGGTCAAACATTCCCATAGACACACTCCTAAACCTTGTGGACAGCCTTCCCAGAAGAGTTTAAGCTGTTATAGCTGCAAAGAATGGGCCAACTCAATATTGAACCCTACAGACCAAGACTGGGATGCCATTAAAGTTAAAGGGGTTGTAAAGGTTTGTTTTTTATTTTCTAAATAGGTTCCTTTAAGCTAGTGCATTGTTGGTTCACTTACCTTTTCCTTCGATTTCCCTTCTAAATCTTTTTTTTCCTTTGTTTTCTTTGTCTGAATTTCTCACTTCCTGTTCCTCCTCAGTAAGCTGTTCTGGCTGACTAAACACCGCTCGGATGATGGTGTGAAGTTTACTGAGGAGAAACAGGAAGTGAGAAATTCAGAGAAAAGAAGAAAAACATTTAGAAGGGAAATCAAAGGAAAAAGGTAAGTGAATCAACAATACACTAGCTTAAAGGAACCCATTTAGAAAATAAAAAAAACAAACCTTTACAACCCTTTTAATGTGTGTCTAAAAGGTAGTTTAATACTTTTGACAATATTATCTATGTGGATGGCATTTATAGGGATAAGGACACCACTATAGGTTGTTTTACAAAAAAGGGTTGAAGTTTTACAAAATAAGGGTCTGTTGATATTTCCAATATAGATAATACAACTTTCTTCAACATAAAATTGCAAAGACTTTAGATATATCAGCATTTGCAGTACATAATCTCATCAAAAGATTCAAAGAATCTGGGGAAATCTCTGTGAGCAATGGATAAAGCTGAAACACAATATTGTATGCCTATGATCTTCGGGCCTTCAGGTGCCACTGCCTTAAAAAACAGGCATGATTCTGTGATGGACATCACTACATGGGCTCAGGAAAACTTCCCAAAAATCTGTCTGAACACAATCCAAGAAATTGCAAGTTAAAGCTCTATCACGCAAAGAAGAAGCCATATCTGACCATGATCTAGAATGCTGCTTCCTTCCCTGGGTCAAAGCTCATTTAAAATGGGCTTTTCCAAAGTGGATAATTGTTCTGTAGTCAGACAAATCAAAATTTGACATTCTTTTTGTCAACCATGGGTGTTGCTTCCTCCAGACTAAAGAAGAGCAGGAATCTCCAGCTTGTTATCAAGGCTCAGTTCAAAATCCTTCATCTCTGATAGTATGGGGGTACATAATGCACATAGAATGGGCAGCTTGGACGTCTGGAAAGGCACCATCAATGCTGAAAGATATATCCAGGTTTTAAAACAGCATTCAGACGACACCTTTTTCAGGAAAGGCTTTGTAGTAGAAGAATCTGGGTGCTTAACTGGCCTGCTTGCAGTTCAGACCTTTCACTAATTGAGACTGAGACTAGTTGGCACATCTTGAAACAAAATATATGACAAGAGTCAGGACTATTGAGCAGTTATGCCCCATACACATGGTCGGACATTCCGACCACAAAACCTTGTGTTGCATACACGCGTTCGCACAAAGTTGTCGCAAAATCCGATTGTTCGGAACGAGGCGACTTACAACACGTGCGACGGGACTTCGTAGAGGCCAGTAGCCAATAGCTTTCGTCTCCAATTTTTTTCTGAGCATGCGTAGCACTTTGTGCATCGGAATTCTCTACACACGATTGGAAAAAGTCCGATCGGATTATGTTGTCGGAAAGATTTTAGATCCAGCTCTCAAACTGGATCTAAAATTCAGACAAAAAGTCCGATAGAGCCCACACACGATCAGATTTCCCGACAACATAATCCGATCAGACTTTTTCCGTCAAAATTTCTGACCATGTGTATGTGGCATTAGACTCCTATATCAGGCAAGAATGGGACAACATTCCTCTCCCAAAATTCCAGCAATGGGTCTCCTCAGTTCCCAGAAGTTTACAGACTGGTGTTAAAAGAAGAGGGAAAGCTACACCATTGTAAACATTGCCCTGTCTAGACATTTTGACGCATGTTGATGCCATCAGTTTAAAAAAAAAATTACCTTATTTTATTTTTTTCTTAAAAATTTTACATTTTCTCAGTTTAAACATTTGATAAGTTTTCTATTTTCTATTGTGAATACAATATGGGTTTATGAGATTTGCAAATGATTGCATTCTGTTTTTAATGTAGATTTTTCACAGTGTCCCAACTTTTTGGGAATAGGGGCTGTAGAATATATCAGAGTTTATCTATTTTTTTTCTCCAGTTGTACAGGTTCCTCTCCTGCACTAAAATTGCTTACTCTGATTTCAATGCACACTGAAGTTCTCACAGTGTGCATTAGAAACTGCAGAAAGTCAGATACAGATCGCCTCATTTCCTGGCTGGAGAAAATCCAGTATCATCTACCCTTTCCTCCCCAGCCTGACAGCCCAGGGGCCAACTCTTCCAGTCATTGGATTTCAGTTAATTCAAGCATGGAGCCTCAGCATTACATATGAGTGTTACCCAAGTGGCTTGCAAATACAATCTGCCTAGTAATTTCCACTCTTCCAGACTGACATCCACCCATCAAAGCATTTTGATATTTACATAAATCCTCCCAAGAGCCAGGCCATTGCTTGCATCGGGGCTAAGGGCTGTTAAAGCCCTGTACGCATGGGCCAAATGTCAGAAAGGACATTGGGCGCTTAATAAAAAAAAAAAAAAAAAAAAGGGCCAACATTTGGCCTGTGTATGAGGCAACCTGTCCGACAGAAGCCGTTCATTGTGGAAAACCAGAAGCCAACCTGCTCCCAATCAGTGCTCTCTTGCCAGAGTCGGGAGTGGTGGTCCCCTGTCAGAACACAATAGTTTAGCCATGGAGATCTCTGTAGTAACTTTGGATTGTTAGCAGCTCTTACGGAAACTGGCAATTTTTTTTACGTTCAACCAAAAAAAAAAAACTCAGTGTGTACCAGGCTTAAAGTGGGGTACCCCCTAAAAAAAAAAAAATTAAAAGTCAGCAGCTACAAATACTGCAGCTGCTGGCTTTTAATAATTGGACACTTACCTGTCCCAGGGTCCAGCGATGCGGGGGAACGAAGCCCCCCCCCTCGCTCCCCCCTCCGCTCGCGGCGCCGTCATGCATACTGTGGGCACCCGGCTGTGGCTTCACAGCCGGGCACCCACTGCGCATGCGTGAGCGGCGCAGGGCGCCGTGATACGCCGTACAGTCACCTGGGACACATGACAGGTCCCAGGTGAATGTGCGGCGCGAGGGGAAGTGATGTCACCAGCCTGGGCAATGAGGAAGGCAGATTACGAGGGACCCCCTAGCAACCGGTATTTAGAGGTGAGTAAAAATTTTTTTTTTTGCCAATTATTTTATTTATTTTTTACGAATTTTAAGCACTTTTAATTTTTTTGGTGGCAACACCACTTTAAGAGAAGTACCAAAAGCAGATGTTTCCAAGTGGCAATTACTGCAACTTGCCAGCCTCTGCCACCATCCATGATCTTCCAGGTTTGCATAGAGAAACAGACCCAATGATAACATCTGGGGTTAAAATAAGGTACACAATGAAAACAGAAAGCTTTTATTTAAAAATGTAATTTGCATGTTAATGAGGGGGGAAAAAAAAGGAAACCAGGGAAGGGAAAACATAAGCGGATGAAACTTTAAAAGGGGTTGTAAACCGTGGTGTTTTTTCACCTTAATGCATCCTATGCATTAAGGTGAAATAACACCTGTTAGTGACTGCCCCCCCCCCCCCCCCGCTTTACTTACCTGAGCCCTGCAACTTGACCCAAACGGGGACGTGCTATCTCTCTGCCCGGGGTTCTCGGCTCTTGATTGGATAGATTGCTAGCAGCACAGCCATTGGCTCCCACTGCTGTTAATCAAATCAAATTATGCAGGTGGGGGGCAGGATGCCGAACGCTGGACTTTGGAGTGTGCCCGCAAGGTAACCCCCTCAGGAGAGCGCTTCTCCTAGGGAGTTATATGATGCAAGGAGGAGCTGAGAGAGCCGCCGTGGGACCCCAGAAGAGCAGGTCCGGGGCCACTCTGTGCAAAACAAGCTGCACAGTGGAGGTAACCATGTTTGTTATTTAAAAAAACAAAAAAAAAAAACGAATCCTCTACAATCACTTTAACTTCGTTCACACCAGGTGTGCAATGGAAAGTCAGACAGCTCTTCTATACCTCGATTTACAACTAGCTCAGAGATGGCTCTTTGGCAACCCTGACGGTGGCTACTGTGGTCACAACAACCAATTAAATTGCACAAGAGGCACAAATATAGTGAGGACTTTCATGACCAGCCTGAATTTCCACTGCACAATAAGTGTAATAAAAAATAAATAAAATCGCCAGAGTGGAGGGAAGGGGAGGACACCCGGAGCACATTGCAACTCCTGGGACTGAGAGCAAAAAGCAGCCAAGCCAACCAACCCAGAAAGCCGCAACCAGAACAGAAGATCTAAAGAGAAAAGGTTGCAAAGTTAACCCTACATGTGGTAGTTTGGGAGACTAGCTGAAAGATTGACCATAAATATATTAAGTGAATATTGTAGTATACACCTAAGCTGTTGCTGGCAATAGGTAGTAATTGATTGATAAATAAAAGCAGGGGTTGGGACTTTATATGAGGCTTTGAAGAAAAAGGACAATTGCCCGACAACCTCTCCGGGTCTCTCCATGCTTGCACCCACATCCATGTTTTACATGTCACATCTGTGTTTTTACATGTAGGCATGATTCTATAATATAGCTATCAGATACCCCTTTTTGAATACATTTCAGTACCATTATCCTATCATTACTACATATACTAGGCCTACTGGAGAGTACCAATTTAATTAAGATTTATTTATTTCTATATCATGGAGACACACGTCAATGAGTTTGGTTTTTACCATGGTTTACAATATGAACTTACATGTTACCTTGTTGTACCATTATCATGTTATTTGTATAGAATAAATTATATGTACTTTATCTATTTATACATTGTGCTACTATGTAACATATGTGGTTCTTACTAATCATGTACTACCTACCAGACACACTCTGTCATGTTATCTCCTTGGCTGTATGATTCATATAAAGTCCCATTTCCTTCCCCATTTTCCATTTATTAGGGATGGAGGCAATTGTCCTTTTTGTTCAAAGCCTAATATAAAGTCCCAACCCCTGCTTTTATTGCTGAACCTAGTGTATCATCTCCAGCGCGTTATTAAAAAGATACAAAATTACACTCACAAATCAAAAAGGACAATTAGCGTAACAAGCTAACAGAATCCAGAAGACAGCCCTCCAACTTCATGTAATAGTATGGACGGCAACAACTGTGTGATCCTCAGAGCAATGTCTTTGCCCTTTTTTGTTGTTTGTACTGTACAGAATTCTCAGATCTGAGGAGGGTTGCACCACCATCACCATCCAGTTCACAGTGGTTATATTTGTATAGTTTATGGCAAGCTTCCCTGTGAATTCTGAGCGTTGCAGTGTCAAGTTTATATTTGTCCATTAATTTGGTAACAGTTCAGACACGAGACAAATTGATGGCGTTATTACCTCTACTTTAAATGGGCCATTCACATTGGAACACTGTGTAGGAAAGGGAGTGTTCTGTGCTCATTTCCCGCACCACACAAGAACGCACTGCCCAGGCAAGACGCGTGGGGGGTGGCAATTGTTAATGACATCTCAAATGCGTTGTACGCACTGGATTAGTACCATGATATAGTGTCATTTGCAAAAGTAGTGCTTACATATTTCAATGCATTTTGTAGGCCCATTCAAATGAATGTAATCTAAGAGTCTCTTTCCAAAATTACCACCACAAGTCATCAGTTGGTACATAAAGAAACCAGAGATATTTAACACCAACTGCAAGTTGGCATAGGACCCAAAGTAATGAAGGGGAAAGCTCAGTGTTTAACTTTATTAAAGAATAAACAGTCGTATATATGCGCCATTGGTTGCAAAGACCCAGGCCTGATGGGGAATGACTAGTTTCCCCATCAAATATGCCTGCCTTGCGGTTGACAGAACAAAGCATTGGGCGGCTATGTGTAGCACCACCCCCCAAAGGAGCTGCTTGATGATTTTGGGTTCTGTGCCTTAACTCCAAGAATGGCCTCCGCCCCTCTGGCACACCTGGTTAGATATACAATTTCTGCAAACACTTTCAAGAATACAAGTAAAGAAAATACCAATATCCTGGCTGTAGACTGATACCAGAAGCAGACACAACTGGTAGTGATAAATGAGCCGAATATATTATCACGAAAAGAATACTTGGAAACTTACAGCACTGTTGAACCTTGCTGCAGAGTATCAATACAATAGAAATGACAATCTCTAATATTTTAGCAACAGTAAATATATAAAACAAAGCATAATAATCTATGTCAATTGCACAGGAGCTGAGAGGGAGGAGAGGTGGTTTATCAACTTCTCAGCTCCTACCGGGCCAAAAACACCAGTGAAAGATATAATACAAAAAGAAGAAATGGGTTAACAGGTACAGTAAAGCACAATTCTGTAATGTTACAGGTCCCGAGTTGAAGGGTACTAGTGTCTTCTGCTAGCAAACGTTGGGGCACTTTGTAAAGAACGTAGGTTTAATCAATCTTCTTAGGTAGTGGTTTGTAAGAACAGAATGACTAAAAGTGGCAGCTCCAAACAAGCATCCTCTGACAGTAGAAAGGGGAATAGGTGTCTGCATGCAGTGTCTGTAGTGTGCTAAGACAAATGTTGGGTTTACACCCACTCGCCTGGGTGATGTCACAATGGAAGTCTCAAATGGTGGTCCAGGCTCCTGGCAATGTTGTAAGGCTCTGGATCACCTCTTGTCGGTCGATCAAGATGGCTGGTAGCTGAACTGGAAGGGTGAAGGGACAATGGCCAACAGGACCAGGATGGGTCTTCTGATCCCCAAAGCGGTGCATGGGTTGTCTCCGCTGGGATAGATGGTGCTGAGTTGCGGAGTAGAGTCCCTGAGCTGAACGGTGGAGGACTGTGTGGGTGATACTGTTCATGGCTCCTTTATCCTCAGTCTCTTGGCAGCAGTCTCAGGAAAAGCGTGTCTCTCTCTCTCTCAGATGCTGGTAGACAGTGTGGCTCCCTCTCTCTGTGGAGTTCCACCACACAGTCCTATCACCTCACCACTCCTGTCTTCTATCCTCTTTCCTCACAGTAACTCTCCCCGGTAGTTTCAGAGAAACATGGCTTTCTCTCCCTCTGTTGGGTCACACAGTCCCTGGTGTCAGCGTGTGTCTCTCCCCTCAATCAGATGCTGGTACCTCAGACAGCTCTCCTCAGATAGCTCTCCTCAGATCTTCTGTCAGCACTCTCTCTGTAGTGCCGTGCGGAAAAACTGTCTCTGTCTCTGTCTCTCTCTCTCTCTCTCACCTCAGCCCTTCCCTCTCTTTAGTCTCCTAAGCACTTCCTGAAACTCCCCTTTTTCCCCAGTGTGCTTTGTGTCTCTGAGTTTTCTGGAAGGACAAGCCAGCATCTCTCTGTCTCCAACTTGTGGCCAAAAGGAGAAACTGCATTACAACATGCCTGCTACATATGATTAGCAGAAAAACTTCAGGGCTGTGGTGCCTATTGGTGGGCAGAGACTAATAGAGAACTGAGAGTAGTTCCCCATCAGGTCTGTCTCTAGGGTTAACACCTCATTCCTTTAAACCTGAACACAATAATTACACAGGTTCTGTGGATGATTAAGGTGGTAATTAAACTCACTTAGTACCTGATCTGCAATAAATTAGCCTCAGAACCTGTGTAATTAATATGTGTTTGGGTTTAAAGAGATGAGGCTTCAACCCTATCTGTCTGTCTTGTGATTGATAGCATGGAATCCACAGCATATTCCATGCATGCTTGCCAATATGTTGGCAAAAATGCATTTTGGGATATATGATCCCCAAGTGTGAAAAAGGTGCAAATAATTGTGATTTTTTTTTTAAAAAAAAATATTTGTTAAAAAAGGTTGAAATTTTTTAATTTAAGAATTATTAAAATTATAGCATCAGAATCGCAGAATGAAAAGCTGTGTAATCTATTACTTGTTGGAGGAAATAAACCAAAAATGAAAAAAAATTATATTATATATATATATATATATATATATATATATATATATATATATATATATATATATATATATATATATATATATATATATATATATATATAGGATGCAAGGTGGGGTTTGGCATACACCTGTAAAATTCTGGTAAAAATTATTTGCGTATTTGTAAAATATGTCCATGTGACAGCTTACTGAAGAAAAATGTGAACACGCAGGGCGTACATGGTTTCAATGGGTGACTCTTCCAGCATGGGTGTGTCACTCGAACATTAATGTCATCTTAACAGCCACAAGTATTCAAGTGTAACGCCTTACTTATCAGTTCATACTAGCTTTTCCTGATTTACCAGGGAAACCAAGAATAGATAATTAGATAGTATATAGTTTGCTGTATTTTAACACAATAAGGTATTTGCTAAAACTCTACAGAGTGCCCCACCTGAGCCCATCAGACATATCCCACGGGGATCCCATGTGAGAAGCAAGGTCTTATTCTACTGGAATATTTTAGAGCAATAGATTTTATACAGAAGATTTATTCTTCTTTCGTGTGAGCAAATCAAAGCGCAGGCCCTTTTTTTAGGCCCCTGTAGGCAGGTTCAACTGTGTATAGTTATAGTGAGCCAGCGGCTGACCCTGGTTGGGGTAAAGGGTTAAATGTTGCAAACTCACTTCCTGGTCTTTTGGTCCTAGTCAGCCTACCTGTGCTATAAAATAAGAGGGTGGGTCCACTGCAAGGGTCACCTTTTCACTTGTAGCCCTAGACCAAGGCACTCTCAACTCCAACTGCATAGACCAGACTGGCACAAATGCTGCAGACACACGCACAGCCAGTGCTGAAGCTGTTCTTTCTCTCCTTGTCTGATGGTCAGGAGAAGCGGAGAGAGAGACAAAACACTAAACATTTCCAGGACTGTGTGCAGTCACAATCACAGCCTGAGGAAAGCCCCGCAAACCACTGTGGGAGCAGAGGAAGCTGTAGTGTAATGCTGTGCACCCTGGTAGAGGACAAAGCCTCCTGGGAGCAGCATATTGTTCATTGGGGTTTGGTTTCTGTTACTCCGAGGACCTTTTTTGGCCCAATAGGTGATATACTTCCTTTTGGGAGGTTGCCCAGCCATGTTATACGATAATACCTTGTCTCACTATTACTCGGGTTGTCACGACTTACCTTGGTGGGTGGTGGTTGTATCAGTTCATGTCCCCAACCCCTTTGTTATGTCCCCACCCTGCCATTTCCCGAATGTATACAAACTTATGACACTGAGTCACATTTGATCTCTTACTTGTCAATATATTATTTGTACTAGTTGCTGGTACTTATTGTATGTATTTTTATCCTACAGTACTTACCCAAAGCTCCTGAAGAAGTGCTTATAGCGCAAAACATGTAGAGCATTGAGCTCTCCTACCCGTGACATCAACCTACACCAGGCCCATCTTTGATATCATTGTTTATATGTACAAAAGTTCTATGCTGAATTATATTATGGCCTAAAGGTGGTTGTGGTGATGCGTATGGGGTAGCTTCTTTAGCATAAAGTCCTCGGAATTTTAAACTGCACTTTGTCCATTTTTAACATATGTGTCAATAAACTATTATAGATTTTCAGATGATTGTGTTACGGTGATACCTAAAAAGTCCATCTAGAGTCTACTTTTCCAAATTGTCATGTCTGGTGTTGCTGCCTGGTCACAGGGAGGGCATCTCAGCAGTTGGGATCGCTGAATTCCAGAAGGAGAGTTCATGCTCTGTATCAGTAGGAGGCCTCTGGCCATACCCAACTGCATCTTATTTAACAGTGCTGCTCATTTTGACCACCACTTCGATCTTGGTTTGGAGGGACTTACTGTAACTGAGCACTTAAATGCCAGATTAGGGCCCCAACGCAATGGCTATTGAAAAAAGGGTTTGTCAGAGACTGTCAGACCACTATTGTTGCTTTGCCCCTCAGTCAAGACCCCCTTGAGTATAGCAATTATGTGTAAATAATTGGTCTGCTTGGCATTCACATGACATTTTTTAACTGTTTTCATATACTTCTTGGCTGTTACTACTGTGCGTTGCACAAAAAATATTTTCCCTTCAGCCTTGGTGTGTCAAAGGGTGTGACATTGCCGAGAAGATTGTAGACATCCAAAGACGGGGACCCAAACAACAGTGGTTTCTTCAGGGGTTAGCACACCACATTAAAGTCTGGTACACACTGAGCTGCACTAATGATCAAATGTTAGTACAGCAATCTCCCCCACTAAACTGTTCTGTTCTGACAGGGGGACGCCCCCCATCAGAACACTCCAATAAGTGCTCTCAGCCATTGGCTGAGAATGCAGATTGGGAGTCAGTTGTCGGCTGCTGGTTTTCCATCATGCATGTCCGACAGAAGCTGGCCGTTTGGCCAGCTTCTGTCGGACCGGCTCCCATGCACATGGGAGCCGGTCCGACAGAAGCTGGCCCACATGGGCTGAATGTCGGACAGTTTTTATTGAACCGGCCGATGTAGTCCAGCATTTGGTTTGTGTGTACGGGGCTTTAACCTGAGAGTTCAGCTTTAACTACTTCCAGACCGCCCACCACACATATACTGCAGCAGGCTGGCCGGGCTGCATGAAACAACCTACGTTGTTCATGACTTCCGGGTCTAGGGCGTGATTGGACACAGCGGGAGCCAATCAGCAGGTCTGGCAGCCACAATGTCCACTGGCCACCCATAATTGTTCGGAGGAGAGACAGAACGGCGATCTGCCTATGTAAACAAGGCAGACCGTTGTCCTGTCAGGCAGGAAGAGAGATATCTTGCGTTTCTGCTAATCAGGAACACAGATGTCTCTCTTCCTCGAGTCAGTCCACCCCCCACACAGTTATAAAGCATTCCCTAGGAGCATACTTAACCCTTTGATTTCCCCTGTTAACCCCTTCCCTGACAGTGCGTGTATTTTTCGTCATTAGTCCCCAAAAAGTATCACTTAGTGTCTTCCGCAATTTCGCAGTCCTGCTAAAAATCGCTGATCGCCGCCATTACTAGTAAAAATAAAAATGACACAAATATATCCTATAACTTTTGCGTAAACCAATTAATATATGCTAGCTAGGATTTTTTTTCATGAAGACATTTGATTTTTTACATATTTTTTTTATTGGGTATGTTTTATAGCAGAACATGTAAAAAAATATATTTTTTCAAAATTGTTGCTTTTTTTGTGATATAGTGAGAAAACTAAAAACCACAGCGGTGATCAAATACCACCAAAAGAAAGCTCTATTTGTGGGGGGGAAAAAAAGGACATAAACTTTGTTTGGGTACAACGTCACACGACCGTGCAATTGTCAGTTAAAATAATGCAGTGCCGTATAGCAAATAATGGCCTGGTCATTAAGGGGGTGAAGCGGTTAATAGTATAATCTGAATGCAGTAATGTCTTGTAGAATTATTGTCCCATAACAAAGTACTCTTGTTTTAGTTAAATATCTTTAGGCACTGAGCAGACATACCTGGCACTGGATTTATTTCAGGGGGAACAATGGCACAATTTCACAAATATTTGAACAGTTTATTGTATACCTGAAAAGCATTATACCATGATGTCATGTGTAGAGGTTGCAGAATTACTTTCAGCTGAGGTGCCGATGTCGCTGGACTCCAGGACAGGCAAGTGTCTGATTATTAAAAGTCAGCAGCTGCAGTATGTGCAGCTGCTGGCTTTTAATTTTTGCAGCGGTGGGCGGATCTCCGCTTTAAACTGGGGGTGGATTAAAAAGTGGGTTGAACGATGCTGGCCTTCTGAGAACATCTAGCAGCAGAAAAAAAATACTGCTGGAGAAATCTCTGGATCGAAGGCGAATAATGCAGCACAAGCTCTTTTCTATTAGAATGGGAATGTAATGAAAATATAATTACTTAAAAAATGTGCCACACAGGTTTTTTTCAAACATATTTTGCGTTCTACAAGTTTATCAAGAATATTTTTCTTTAAGATTTTTTTATAGCTAGGACAGACACAGACAGTGGCAATAAAATGATGGGTGCACAAAGAATTTAATCTGCTCCCCCAAATGCAAAACTTGCTGGAAACATATTGTTATTGCAGGCAATGTCATATTAGGACATCCTAGACAAGGGTTTAGGTTACCCATTACATTTTGCTTAAAGGGGAACTGCAGTCTGCTCACATAATCTGTAATAAAAACATCTTTGCCATTCTGAAGTTTCCTCCAACCACTTTGCACACATTATATATATATATATATATATATATATATATATATATATATATATATATATATATATATATATATATATATATATATATATATATATATATATATATATATATATATGAGAGAAATACTTGCCAAATATGCTGCAGAAATCTCCCTCCACTGAGTCTGACTGCAGCCATTTTAACTGTGGGCACCTGAAGCTGCTGCCTGTTCACTTCCTGGATTTACGCAGAGGCACACCTCCAGCTCTGCAGCTCGCATTGGCCCTCTTATGACTTACCCCCCTTCCTTTCCTGGCAAAACTCTCACAAGAGTGACCGAGAGAGCTGTGCATGATGTCATAAGCCTAGGCTTTTTACAAGACAAGAAACAAGAAGTGGTCTGTATAAGGCGTTTACTGGGAGAAAAAAAAAAAGTTTTACTTTCCAACGTCAAAACAAGAGCAGAAGATTTAATAGATGGAAAGATGAACAAATGACTGAAGTTCTGCTTTAACATGTAAGGGCAGTAATGCTGTGTAGCGTCGGCTCCTGACGAGCACATGCTATATGTTTTTGAAAATTAATATTCCTAAAACCACACTTGGGTTTTAGGGCTAATTTTGCTAAATTGTGGTTTCAGTACCAGTCTAGCTGGATTGCAGAGAGTTTTCCTTGGCTGTAGGTGTCGCTGTCACCGCCGGAACCAGCCCAGTGGGAGCATTTTCCTGCTGTGTATTCTGGGAGGCGGTATTTAAGGTACTGCGATCACGTGCTTCTGGGTTCCGGTCCAGAAGAGATTTTTTGTCTGTTTGGTCCTGGTCCTCCTGACCAGCCCCCATGGCCCTCCTGGCATGGGGTGCGGATCAATGCAATTCTGAGCCTCAGGGCTGCATAGCCCGAGGCAAATTAACTGCAGGGACAGGTCTGAATGGATATGAGGCCGTAATGATTCAAAGGTGGTCCAGAGCCGTCTCATCTAGGGAGAGGCCCAGCACCTAGAGAAGCATCCAGGGGAGGACTCTTCGGGAGAAGGCCATACGAAAGGCTGGTTTCTCAGAAGGAGCCTGAAGGCTCAGTTGAAGGACACTTTGTGTATCTATATTCATACCGTATCGCCGGACCGGCTGAGAGATTCTGGTACCGTATCATAGTTCTCTAAATTTGTCTACATCCCTCAGTTACATCCAAGTCTGTGGCAGAGACTTTTGCTTTGCTTAACACCCTGCCGGCTGCTAGGCCTAGTGAGAGGAGGTCTATCTGGAGGTTGCGGAATCCAGCTGTGAAACGTTTATTCTCTGGATTTTGCAGTTCCAAAAGTACCTGAACTTCCTTTCTAACTCTCTACCTTTATTAAGAAACTGTGTTATCTTTTAAATAAATAACCCAAAAGAGGATCCAGTGTCAGTTTCTGCATTTCTTTGGGTCATCTACCACGGGAACCCCTAGACGGAGGCGAGGTCAAGAAGGTAACGGTAAACCCAACAAAACCAGCATCTCCTTCGGGGGTCAGTGCTACAGCTGTTTTTATGATGTTCCTGTAGCTTGCTGTATATTGGCCATTCTTCCTTTATGGTGAAGTTATACAGTAAAGAATACATTAAAAAGTCTGATATAAGTTTAGAATTTGCTTGATATATGCAAGGAACAATGGCACCACTAGGCCTGGGCATTTGAGCCATGAGCCCCAGGTGTCCTGGCAAAAGCCTCATCTCTAGAGCATGCCAATGTCCCCATATATGACAGCACAGGTCTCAGACCACATGACTAGTATGCAGAGAATGCACATATACAGGTTTGTGCAGGAGGAAGAAGTGGCTTTCCTGCATCAGCAACAGACCCTCAGAACGCAATAGAACATTCAAACCTTAGGCAGTCAGCAAAACATAGCATACCTGTCCAAGGGTCAATCCAATAAGGTAATCACAAATATCTTGCTGCTTTTATAGAGAAACAACGCTCTGGAGAATCTTGCCAATATACCTAAAAACAAGACTGTAGGCAGAGAGCAATAGTGCGACTTGAGAGAGGGGATCCCTCTATAAAACGTGTTGTCTAGACCAGACTTTCAGCCAGGGTACCTTCTGTCAATAAGCCGGCATTTGGCTCAGACTGTCTTTTTGTTACTGTGCAGCATTACAGCCCCAGGCACCGTGTTGGCCAGCTGCCAGCATCCCAACAACTGATGACATCATAGGTCGATAAGGAGGGAAGCTGTTGGGCACCTGAGGATGTCCTTTTTTGCTCCTCCCCCGAACCAGCCCGCAGCAACGGAGTCACGTTAGCTGAATGAGGGCAAGAACCTGAGGAAGAAGAGAAATGCAAGAATTCTCACCACTACATAAAGCAGGGCAATAGCTTCTCTGCAGGATGTGGAAACCTTGCAAGAAGATCCAAACAAATTATTGGGGTGGGCAACTACATGGCAAATTAGGTTTAATGTAGCAAAATGTAAAATAATGCATTTAGGTGGCAAAAACATGAATGCAATCTATACACTGGGGGGAAAATCTCTGGGGGAATCTAGTAAGGAAGAGGACCTGGGGGTCCTAGTAGATGACAGGCTCAGCAATGGCATGCAATGTCGAGCTACTGCTAACAAAGCAAACAGAATATTGGCATGCATTAAAAAGGGAATTAACTACAGGAGATAAAACAATAATTCTCCCACTCTGTACGACTCTGGTCTGGCCTCACCTGGAGTATGCTGTCCAGTTCTGGGCCCCAGTCCTCAGGAAGGATGTACTGGAACAAGTACAAAGAAGGGCAACAAAACAAATAAAATGGACTGGAGGATATTAGTTATGAGGAAAGATTATAAGCACTGAACTTATTCTCTCTGGAGAAGAGACGCTTGAGAGGGGATATGATTTCAATGTACAAATACCGTACTTGTGACCCCACAATAGGGCTATAAACCTTTCCGTGAAAGGGCATTTAAAAAGACTTGCAGCCATTCATTAAGATTAGAAGAAAAGCGATTTAACTGGAAACTTCGTAGGAGGGTTTTTTTATGGCAAGTACGGTAAGAATGTGGAATTCTCTCCCACAAGCAGTGGTATCAGTGGTCAGATATGTAGATGGTAGATAATTTCAAAAAACTATTAGATAGGCACCTAAACTACCACAACATAAAGGGATATACAATGTAATACTGATATAAAAGCGCACAAACACAGGTTGCTGATCACTGGATCCCGGACATCTTTTGTCTTTACACCCAACACTGGCTATGGCTGATGGGGGTCTTGAGGGGGTCTTCTGGACTGGATCTGGGCCACAGATATGCAATTGCCACACTTATTTCTTGCGAGTTCATTTTATGCCACTTTTTGATTAAAACCATTAATGCGCTATAGATGAGCTCTTATCCTGCACAGCGCTGCAGATAAATGTAGAGGCTAGTGTCTGTTCAAATGGCAATATGGCAACATGGCAGGCTTTTTATAATACCCACTTTTCTTCTTTCTGCCAGATTCCACTGGTGCCACTATCTCAATGCACTGATTAGCAACTACAGATCAATAAAAAATTACAAAATGTCCCTTCAACATGTTGGAAATGGGGGGGGGACACTGATCCCTATGGAACCGATCTTCAAATTTACGTGTTTATGACAATTGACATTCTGCGGAACTTCATTGCAACTTGCCTTTGACTTCATTAACAGAAGTGGCGATGAAGTTGCCTCAAAGTGTTGCAGGGACCTTTTACTGAGTTGCATCGATTAGAACAGTTCCATTGCAGTTAATGGGGTGAGACTTGTCATATGACTATTAACTCTCATGTCACATGACAAGTTGCGGCAGTGTAAACCGAGCACAATACTGAAGAGTTTTGTAATGTTGCATTAACTTAAATGTGTAGATTGCAGTACTGTTTACATCAGTCAATTTTTATTAGAATATTTTCATTATCACAATGTTCATTCTATTTTCAAATGGTTGGTGCAGTCAAATCGGTGAACGCAAGTAGAAGAATGGAAATGTTTTCATCCGATCAGAATGACGGATGGAAAAGTAGGGTTTTCATTCGTCACACTTAAGTAGGTCGGATGTCAGCGGACATGTCACCGATGACATCCGTCACTCCAAAGACCTGTATGGAGCGTCCGTTCAGGTCTACCTAAAAAACTGTCAGGAGGACCTGAACGGTCTGCCCATGTGAAAGGGGCCTTAGTTTCTTATTTGGCTGCCCAATACAGGAGGAAGGGGTTAATGTTTCTTGCTGCCTTCCCGGGGTACGGCCTCCCCTCCCGTGTGATAGAAAAGGGAAGAGAAAAAGTGCACTCAAGTACGGGAAGCTTGCTGAAACCTGTGGTCCACCATCAGAACACCAACTCATCGGGATCCCGGCAACTATTCGAGTTCTTCCAAACATGGACTTTACCTACTGTATGCTGGGGGCAGCCAGAACTAGAAATAGTTAGGCATAGGACATTATGCATGTTCTGCAAAATTTTCAGTAAATGTTGTTTCAACTGCTTTGAGCCTGGTCTGACGGTATTCAAGGGGTGCATGTTGGGTCTTACCATATTCTTAGCCCCTGTACACACGGTCGGAGATTCTGCCAACCAAATCCGTCGGATTTTGTCCGTCGGATTGTGTCCGTCGGATTGTGTCCGTCGGATTGTGTCCGAAACTGTTGCATACACACGGTCGGACTAAGTTGTTGAAAAATCCGATCTTTCAGAACGTGATGACGTAATTTCATTACGATGGGACTAGATTCAGGCTAGTAGCCAATAGCTTTGATGTAGGAATTTGATCTGAGCATGCGTGGCACTTGGTCCGATCAAAATTCTCTACACATGATCGGATTACGTCCGACCGGCCCAGTTGGTCGGGAAATATTTCCAACATGTTGGAAAATTGGGTGCGACGGAGATTCGGACGGAATCAGTCCGATGCATACCACACACAGTCGGATTATCTGATGACGCGGTCTGATAAGACGCATTCCGACGGATTCTCCGACCGTGTGTACACGGCATTAGAGGACCTGGCTCTGTTGAAGCACTATGGGGTATACAGAACAACGCTACAAAAGGTTAATATGCAAGGCTAAAAACAGAAGGTAGTTGCCATGGGTAACCAGAAGGAAGAATAGCTACAGCAAACAGTCACTTGGCATGATACTTGGTTAAGCGACATTTTCCGGTAGCGGGGGGGGGGGGGGGGCTACGGGAAGGAAAGAGTTAACTTAGGACATGCATGAGACCTATGGTATGTGTCCAGCAGGGTTTTATTCTGTTACTGGGAGTAAGGTGACAGAGGTATGCTGGACTTGTGGCGTGGGAAAGGGCTCTTCACGTCCCTTCAAATGCAACACATACATCAGTTACAAGTGTGTAGTTACTATACTTTGGATGAAACATCCTATGGAGGAACTCTGTACATTAGTGCTGCACACAAGTGACATCTCCGAGTTGGGGACTGCCCTAATTTTTTTTTTTTTCTTTGATTTTTCACATGACCGCAGCCTCTGCCTGGTCCCGGGCATTGGTCAGCATGCCTTCGGGCAAGGTGTTATGCCACGTGCAGGGCACAGTAGACACCCCCCAACACACACACACAGACTACTGGATACAGGCCAAAAATCTCACTACAATTTAACCATATGATGTTAAATCACAGTCATTATTTGTTGCTGCGCGTATATATGCAGCAACATTTAACACATTTTGGTGCCCTAGGTCTTTTATAGTCCTGTCAGTGCCCTTGATAGGTAAAGATCTAAATCAGGGAATTCTATGTAGGAAAAAACAAGCGGAGCGTGCTCTTCCATGAACTTCTAGCGTGTGAACTATACATGTGCACTGACATCTCATAGGAAAAGATATTACATGAAAAATTCCAATTGGTTAGAAAAAATTTTTTGAACAGCGATCACCCAAGGTTACTTGCTACAGTACTTCTCATCTCACATAGTTCCACGTTATCCAAACCTTCTGAAATTACTGCAGGTATTAGAAGACGCATATGAGCCTTAAAGTTTTGTCAGAAAATAAGCCCTGCTAGATCACTTCACACTGGCCTCTTTTTCAGGTAGAGTTACCGTATGTAAAACATTAAAAATAAGTGCCTATACTGTTTAAAATCTAGTAATGCACTGTCTTGCCTTGCTCTGCACCTGCTCAGTTGCTCTCTATTCTCGGAACTGTGCAGGTGTTTCACCAGGCTTGGCGACCCGTCTGAATGTGTAGCGGAAGTGAAGTTAGGTCGCCACCATCTTGCTACACCCTGCACTCGCCCACAGTAAGGATACACTGAGAAGGGGGAAAGCAGACATCTTGTTACACCCACCAGTGTTTTGCATTTTACACTTATTTTTAACTGTACATTGGGGTTATATAGTGAAATACAGTACTTAGAACTCAGTCTGACAGTTTGAATTTGAAAAGCAACAAACATCTGTCAGATTAGCAAACCTGTGAGATCAGCAGGCTTGCCGCTGCTTTTAAAATTCAACATCTAAACAGTCAAACAGAGTTCTAAAGTACTGTATTTCACTATATAACCTCAGTTTACAGTTAATTTAGTCAAATAATTGTAAAATGCAAAACTATGGTGGGTGTAGCAAGATTTCTACCCCGGTCAGAAGAAAAAAGCAGGCGTTACTGCCCTATGTGAATTCGCTAATGATACAGGGAGCCATGGTGCTTGTTCCGAAGAATTCCATGGGGTGTACTCCCCTCTCTTCCTAGTGCTAAAGAAAAACGGTTTATGGTGCCCCGTGATAGACCTAACTTACTGAGTTTATAAAATAGGAAAGATTCAAAACAGAGACTGTCTACCATCCAGCAAGCCGTGCAGCCAGGTGATTGGCTAATCTCAATCGACTTAAAAGATGACTATTTCCACGTGCCTGTAGCAGAAGAATTACGCAAATAACTCCGGTTCAGGGTCAGGCAAGAACATCTACAGTGCAATTACCTCCCTTTCGGGCTGACAACCTCACCCCGAGTCTTTTCAAAAGTTCTTCTGGCCGTGGTGGCCCTCTTTAGAACAAAAGGGTATACGCTTGTACCACTATCTCGATTGCCTCCTGCTACTATCCCGAGACAAGGAGCAGCTGTTGATCCACAGAGAGCAGGTCATCACACACTGCTCGAGTTTGGTCAGCTCCTAAACTTTGAGAAAAGCCTTCTGGAACCAGTTCCATGCCTGGTATATCTAGGGGCCCAGTTCGACACTGTGGAAAGTACCAGCAATAGAACTCAGGAGACAATGACCAATCCATTCACATAACATAACACAATGAAAAGGAACAGCCTCTTCTAGTGGCTTCAGCACAGAAATCGGCTCACGTGCCACTCCATCACCCCCATTTGCTGGTTAGGAAGCCCTTTGCAAGTCAGAACTTGCACAAGGCGGGTGGGATGCCCGTTTCCACAACCCCGGCTTGTCCTGGAACTACGGGCAGCCGGTGTGCCCTTCAGTCATCTCCTGAAAGGGGAATCAGTTTTATTGAGATTGGACAACACCACAGCGGTCTCCTATGTAAAGAGGCATGGGGGCACCCAGAGCTCCACCTTGCTCCAAGAAGTTGAGCCCATCATGTTCTGGGCCCAGAAAAACCTGGCCAATATCTCAGCAGTCTTCGTACCCAGAGTCCAGAATGTCCAAGCGGACTTCCTGTCTCGCACACAGTTGGACAACGAGTGGTCCCTTCATGTGGAGACGTTTCGAGTGGATCCTGTCCTTGGGAGTAGATCCTGAAGTAGACCAATTTGCATCCCCCTGCAACTTCAAGATCAGGATGTTTTATACTCAGGGCCATTGCAGCCAGGCCTTCAGAATAGATGGCCTGACAGATCAGTGGATCTTCAACAGGGCATATGCCTTTCCCCGTTCCCAATCACCCTAAGATTTTTGCGGAGACTCCAAGGGGAAGCAGTCGAAGTGGTGGTGATAGCGCCTTACTGGCTGAACAGGCCATAGTTTGCCCTTCTGACCCAGTTCAACTTCTGGGACCTGGGTTCCTCTTCTTCTCAGACCATACCTTCTCTTTCTCAGGGGGCAATCCTGCACCCTTGCCCAGCATTACTGAGACTGATGGCCTGGTTCTTGAGAGGAAGAGACTGGAAACTCTCGGTGCCCATCAAGAGTATGGGCCAAGTTTGTTGAATCCTCATCCCCTATGGGTAGATTGTTCAGAGATCCAAGATAGCCTCAGCTTCCTTCGACCCAGCCTAATCTGTCTCTATCCATCAGCTCTCTCAGGGTCAAAGTCTCAGCCCTTTCTGCCTTCTTCGGGACGTCATGGGCATTTATCCTCTAATCCGGCAGTTCTTCCGTGGGGTGGCAAGACTCAGACCCCAAGGAAGGCCAAGATTCTCCAAATGGGATCTTCCCCTTGTTCTCGACTCACTGATTGGACTCAGTACTGCGGGATCCGCTCTGCTTTCTATCAAAGACCTTTCTACAAAAGTCGCCTTCCTAATAGCCATCCCTTCGGCCAAAAGGGTTTCTAAGATCAGGTCCTTGGGTCATGAAGAACCATTCCTGAAAGTTACTTCAGTGTTCCATGAGAACCAAGAAATTGTCCTACCTACAGTCAGGGCCCCAGGGTCTACTGAAGCTCACCCTCTGGATGTAGGGGAAATACTGAAGGAATACCTGCAAGTTACTTCCTCCTTTAGACGTTCTGACTATCTGTTGTAAACACACATTGTAAAACACACAGTTTCCAGTTCTCTGAGGGGAGAACTGACAGATCGTCTGTTCATACAGAGTATGAACAGCGATCTGTTACCTTCCCTGCGCTGTCCCCATCCCCCTTCAGTTAGAACACAAAATAGGACACACTTAACCCCTTCACTGCCCCCTAGTGTTAACCCCTTCACTGCCAGTAACATTTTTAATCACACTGATCGCTGTACTAATACGAATGGTCCCAAAAATGTGTCACAATAATAATAATAATAAAAAAAAAAAAAAAGCTATAAATCTATCCCCTATTTTGTAGACGCTATAACTTTTTCCCAAACCAATCAATATAGGCTTATTGCAATTTTTTTGTACCAAAAATATGAAGAAGAATACATAATCGGCCTAAACTGAAGAAAAAAAATATCTTTTTTTTTATAGATTTTTGGGGGATATTTATTATAGTAAAAAGTAAAAAATAATGCATTTTTTTCAGGTGATCAAATACCACCAAAAGAAAGCTCTATTTGTGGGGAAAAAAAAAAAAAAAAAAAAAAAAAAAAAGAGGACGTAAATTTTGTTTGGGTACAACGTCGCACGACCGCGCAATTGTTAAAGCGACTCAGTGCCGAATCGCAAAAAGCGCTCTGGCCATGAAGGGGGTAGGAACTTTCAGGGCCGAATCGGTTAATGTGTCACTAAAACAAAAGTAAAAAAAAAAAAAAATTTGCAAATGCATGCGTAAGCCACAGAGCCTTGTCAAGGCACCCTGGTATCTGTGGTACCTACACTAATTTATAAGTGTCCCCACAGTGGAGGCATGCATTCTGATGGATAGGTGAGAGCAGGTGGACTGAAGGGGAGCCACCCCTTCTTAAAGATACAGGGGCACACTGAACACTCAGCATATAGCACAATGGCTGCAAAGGTGTCAGTGCGTTGCCTGACCAAAAAACACGACAGTGATACAAAAAAAAGACACCACTTGCTCCCATTTAGTGTGCCTCCACTGTAGGGACACTTATAAATTAGTGTTAGGTACCACAAATACCAGGGTGCCTTGACAAGGCTCTGTGGCTTACGCATGTATTTGCAAATGTGTGCAGACTAAACCCCTGCTTTTAACGTATACTGTTAGACAGGTTATTTGGTTGTTTGCGGGCTGGTGGTGAATTAAGCTTGGTTTTTGTACCTGTAAAGCCCCGTACACACGAGAGGATTTATGTCCGACAGACTTCCGAAGGAGTCCTGCCGGAGTTCCGACAGAGTTCTGACGGACTTTTCGACTGAGCGGACTTGGCCACACACAATCACACCAAACTCAGACGGATTCGAACGTGATGACGTACGACTGGACTCGAATAAGGAAGTTCATAGCCAGTAGCCAATAGCTGCCCTAGCGTCGGTTTTAGTCCGTCGGAATAGCATACACACGAGCAAATTTTTCGAAGGGACCGGTTCCGGCGGAGTTCCGTCGGAAAAATTTGAAGCATGTTCCATTTCTAAAGTCCGTCAGACTTTTGCGAATCAAAAGTCCGTGGCAGCCCACACACGATCGAATAGTCTGACGGAATCAGTCCGTCGGACTTTGGATGTTGAAAAGGCCGCTCGTGTGTACGCGGCATTAGCCTTCCAATGCTTCTTACTGCGATAGCCAGCTATTGATGGGAGCAAGTGGCATCTTTTTTGAGTGACGCAGGTAGGCTGGATGAGACTCAGCAGCAGCTTCTCTGGCGACTTCTCCCTGCTTGCTGGAAACTTAAGAAGGTTCCAGAAGCAGTTGGGAGGGGTGTAGGAGGAGCTAGCTGGAGTGTTCTGAGGACCCTGAGCAATCCCCAACAGGTGGGTTGGCAGGGGGCAGGCCTCCTCAAATACTCAGGATCAGCCCATCTGGGGCAGTGTGGATTTCAGTTGGAAGATAGAATTGGAGTGTTAGACTGGAGGCCTTTGAGAGTAGTTCCCCAGTCTGAGGGGGGCAGGTTAACTCAGGCCTGGGTTTGGGAGCGGAGGGGACTAGGGCTGCAACCAACGATTATTTTCGTAATCGAATGACTGCCCGATTATTTTTTTTGAACACCAATGCCGGGGGCGCTAGTCCTCCCGGGGACACCAATGCCGGGGGCGCTATTCCTCCCGGGGACACCAATGCCGGGGGCGCTATTCCTCTCGGGGACACCAATGATGGGGCACTATCCCCCCCAGAAAACCAATGGGGCACTATTCCCCCTCTCCCCCTCCCAGAAACACCAATGGAGCACTATGACTATTCCCCCCTCCCTCCCAGCAAAACCAATGATGGGGCACCCCCGCCCCCCCCCAGGAATACTTAGTTGGGGCACTGGTCAGTGAATGTTGTACTGTGTATGTATGCATGTTTTTACTGTGTAGTGTATTGTAATGTATATAGTCACTACCTTTTCACAATGTGCAGCTCGGCTCTCCTCACAGCTTCTCTCCCTCACCTCTCTGTTCCATTAAGGCAGCAGCGGGCGGGGCTGAGAAGATCGTTGGGAATGCCGTCAGCGAGGAGGAGAGGCACGCCATGGACGTGCAGCGGCATGGACGTGCCTGGTTACAGACAGCGATACAGGATTACACAGGAGGGAAGGATTTTTTTTCACGGACGGACAGGAGGAAGGTGCGGAGCAACAAATCGATAATGAAAATTGTTGACAACGATTTTCATTATCGATTATCATCGATAATATCGATTAATCGTTTCAGCCCTAGAGGGGACCCCCTCTCATGACACACGGAGGGATGCTCACCAGGAAGCATGGGAGCAAGGAGAGGATGGCAGAAGGACACTGCCGGGCAAATCTCCAGAGAGGAAGACAGCCAGGCAAGCTGGCAGTTCCCGAAGAGGTAGTACTGGGAGCAGTGCCCACAACCGGCATTTGCTATGGTCTGATTACGCTCTTGTCAGACCAGCCTGTCAGTACAAGCTGGTCCTGGGAGTTGTGGTTCACAAGCAAGTCTGTGCTGGAGGTAGACGAGAAGTGAGTATATACTGGATGTATATAGTTGAGTCCCTGATGATCTCCTACTGATCAAGTGGGCATACCATAACAACGCTTCCCCATCCAAGTTTAATCCCCTAAATAAAATAAACAAAAACAACGCTGCAAAGGACTGCTTCTTGTCTCAGAGCTTGGAGAAAAAATTTCCATCTTGCTTTTTTGAATTTTCTCAATGCTGTGGTCAAAAACCATCGATTTAACCCACTGATGATTAGAAAAATGAACGAACATTCCTACAACTAAAAACATTGAATGGAAATCTACTAGTGTTTACCCAGCTTTATGAGGGTGGCTTTGTGGATTCTCCATGGGTCCGCTGTATACACCCTCATTGGTGCACTCCCATGAACTATGATAAGGGCAGACTGGCATATATAAGAAAAATAAACACCAATTGCTACAAGCGCTGCCCACACAGTACAGCTCATAATGGAAATATGAAAATAGGCATGTGTAGGCAGGTTGCCTAATGTGTATGTGTTGTTAGTACCTGACTGCCCAGATCAAGCGAAAGGGTAATGTTTTGCCGCCTTTCCTGGGGTATGCAAGGGCTTTCGCTGGGGTCCAGCCTCCCTTCTATCTTCTATAAAAGGGAAGAGATCCGGATACTAGGGGGGCTCTGGGGAACACATGGGAAACCTATGCTAAAGGCTTGCTGGGACCTACGGTCCGCTCTAGAACATGTCATTCTCTGTCAGAGCATCACCAAGTATGGACTTTCCTCTAAGAGACTTCACACGAGCAGGTGACCTGGGGCAGCCACAGTTAGAAATGGAATGTTATACATGTTTGCCAAGTTACAGTGAACATTGATTAAGCTGCTCAGAGCCTGGTCTGAAGTTATTCAAGGGGTGCATGTGAGCATATCAAAGAACTTGGGTCATTATCCACTGTATGGGGTATGTGTAATGCCACGTACACACGACCAGACTTTTCAACATCAAAAGTCAGACGGAATGATTCCGGCAGACCATTCGATCGTGTGTGGGCTGTAGCGGACTTTTGATTTGCAATAGTCTGACAGACTTTAGAAATGGAACATTTTTCAAATTTTTCCGACAGAGCTCCGCCGGACCCAGTTCCTACTGAGAAATCTGCTCGTGTGTGTGCTAGTCCGACGGACAAAAACCGACACGAGGGCAGCTATTGGCTACTGGCTATGAACTTCCTTATTCTAGTCCAGTCATACGTAATCACGTTCGAATCCGTCAGACTTTGGTGTGATTGTGTGTGGCCAAGTCCGTTCATTCAGAAAGTCCGTCAGAACTCCGTCAGAACTCCGTCGAAAGTCTGTCGGACCTAAGTCCGGTCGTGTGTATGCGGCATAACACTAAGTAGAGATTCACAAGTAACTACAAGGAGAAACAGCAACCATTCATTGGCATAGCCTCACCTGTAGTGAGGGGGATGGTGCTTGAACCCCCTCCCTAGCTGTCTATATCCATTGGTCACTGGGAGCGGGCTAGAAATACGGAGATCTATGGCATGGTATGAGAAGGGTTAAGTGAACGCACGTATGTAATCCATGCTATGTACTCACCAGGACCCCATTCTGTTACTGGAGGTAACAAGAGGTATGCTGATTGGTAAAGTGGGCAGCGGCTCAGCCTGTCTCTCTGAATTCAAGGTATATGTAGTGGTGGCTCCTGAAGAGCATGCGCTATGCGTTTTTCAAAGTTAAACTTTGCCTAAACTGCAGTTTGGTTTGGGTTTATTTGTCGAAATTGGACCTCTGCATCAGTCTGACTGGACTGTGAGATGTTCAGCCTGGCCACAGGGGGCACTGTTTTTTGTGGCAGGCGTGGAACTATGGTCTGGTTAGGTGCTTAAGTTACTCTCTTTTGGAGCCAGGTCAGTGGCCCTCTCGCCGTGCACTCTGGGAGAGGGTATTTAAGATGCGGACGTCACGTGGTTTGGGGTTCCGGTCCAGTGTGATTTGCTGACTTCATGGTCCTGGTCCTTCTGACCAGCCCCCAGGAAGGCTATGGCCTGGGGTGCGGATCCACCCGACTTTAATGTCTCGGGGCTGGCTAGCCCGAGGCCAGGAAACTAAAGGAGGATTCTGAGGTGGTTGGGTGCCGTCTCCGGTTCGGGAGAGACCCAGAGTACTTTGAGCATTCCAGGGGAGGACTCTTTAGAACACCACGTATGGGTTGGTTTTCTTAACAAGAGCCTGGAAGGGCTAAAGTAACTGAGAGAATCCAGTCTTGTGGATATCGCCAAGCAGGCTGAAAGAACCAGGTATCCTACAAGTGTTTCAAGTTTAGTTTCCCTACATGTTCTACAACAACGTCTGTTTGCAGAGACATTATTTTGTACATTCTACAACGTCTGTGGCAGAGACTTGTTCCTGAGTAAGCACCTTGTTGACTGTTAGGCCTTGTGAGAGAAGGACTGTCCAACCTGCGTGTTCATCCAGCTGCGAATGGCTATTCTCTGGATGCAGTCAAAGTAAGCAAGTTCTTCAACGTTTTTGACCTTGACACCAAGAGTACCTGAACTTCCTTCCCAACCCTCTGATCCCAAGTTGAAAGACTGTTCAATTGACTGAGTTTTGCAAATAAAATCCATTCAAGTGGATCTGTTATCAGTCTCAAGTTACTGGGCTATTTACCACGGGACATCCCCTAGACGTGCCACAAGGAGAACAGAAGGTAACGTTAAGCCCAAAATAACCAGCAGCTCCTTCGGGGGTTAGTGCTACATATAGATCGGTACAAGTGTGTAGGACATGGGACGAAGATACTTAAAGTGGTTGTATAGTAAATTTTTTGACTTTACCTACAGGAAAGCCTATAATAAGGCTTACCTGTAGGTAAAAAAAAAAATCTCCTAAACCTGTACGGTTTAGGAGATATTCCCCTTGCAATGCACCGCTGACTGCAGCGGTGCATGCGCACAGGGGATTCTCGGCTGAAAGCCCGGCAGACGCCGGACCCTGCCGGGATGAAATCTCCCGTGCGCATGCGCGGGAGTGATGATATCACGGCTCCGGCCACTCACAGCGCCGGAGCCGCGATACCCGGAACAAACATGTCAGCTCCCTCGGTGTGGATCGGGACAGATGTTGGGGCCTCGCTCTAAGGTAGCCTCGCTCTAAGGTAAGTATTTCATAATGAGCTAGTATGCGGTGCATACTAGCTCATTATGCCTTTTCCTTTGCAGGTGGCAAAAAAATAAAATAAAAAATACATCAGCGCGTATACAACCGCTTTATGGAGGAACGCTGTATCTTAAGTATTACACACACACACACACACACACACGTGGCTCATCTCCGAGTTAGGAGATTGCCTTAATGTCTGACCTTTCACACGACCAAAACTCTCACCTTGCCCCGAGCACGCATTCGGGTGATGTATTACGCCACGTGCAAGGATTAGTGACCCAGTTGAATGCCTGGCGTAGTCCAAAGAACCCACCCCCGAAGGGGGAACCTCTCATGTGACCCTTGATAGCGTCCAACATGAGAGGGAAACCTGTGACAGACCACCTGTTTTCCAATTTACAGACGCATGCATAGTAGAACCTGGCCCATTGACTACAGTGATCTGTAATTAAAAGGAGAGCAGTGCATGTGACCGCAATACACACACATTGTTCGTAAACCTAAAGATTGTAAGTGACGAGAAAAGGGGGAAAAAATTATGATTATATGAAAATGCTAGATTATTTTTATTTATTTTTTCTAAAATTTTAGAGTGTCACTATTTCCAAAAGGCTTTGTTAAACCAAAAGATCATTGAAGAATAAAGCCTCATACACACGATCGGATTTTCGGCAGGGAATTGTGTGATGACAGACTGCCTAAAATCAAACCGTCAGTATGCTACATCAGACAATTGTTGTCCAACTTTCTGCAAACAAATATTGGATAGCAGGCTAGTAAATTTTCGGTGGAACGGTCTATTTTCAGATTTTCATATCATGTGTACACAAGTCCGTCACACAAAAGGCAAAAGTACAAACACGCATGCTCGGAATCAATGCTCACTAAACACGACATTAGCAGAAGGTGCCCAAAGGGTGGTGCTTGAGCTGAAATTCCACGTAGTAAATCACTACGTTTGTGTTTGTTGGCCGACAATTGCGTGCCGTTAGTATTCAAGACAAGTTCCTGACACATGCCCTTCGGACAAAAGTCTGACACTCTGTTGGCCAATAATCCGACGTTTGTGTACGAGGCTTTAGTCAGGAGTAAATCGGTAAAGACTGGGTTAAAGGTACATTTTGTGCGAAGCTGAGACCACGTGAATGGTGTATATTCAGACCTATTCAACTTTCCTCTGCCACAAAGAAAAGCTACACAGATCTGTCACTGATTAAGCCTACAATAGAAAACTTGCTCTTACGAGTTGACTTTACATTCCCATTGACACCATGGTCTTGAAATGTATGCAAAAGTCAATTTTTTTTTTTTACGTTATGAATACAAAAGCTAGAAAAAAAATAAACTAACAAGTTTTAATCATTAAGTCCTTTTGGAGAGCTTTCTCCTCCCAGAGACCCACCAGAAAGTGAAAGGAAATCTCTGCAAGGAAAGAGGAATTCCCCTCTTAGATATTTGTTACTGAAACAAATGTCCCCAGTGGATGTTTTTCTCATTCTTCCTGTTCTGGTGACAACTGTAAAATGTGGGATTTTCTTTTACTTTCCTGTCTCAATGTCTGACAATGGGCCACCAGGCCAAAAAGAAAGGGTTAATCTCTCTAATATGGCCACAGACAGCAATAAAAAGGTCTAGCTTTTCCAATCTCCAATCTAAAACTAAGCAAAAAATGCGTGTGCTATACATGCTGATAGACTGGCAGAAGATTAGCATGAGTGAAGTCTAAAGCCCCATACACACGGTCGGACTTGTACAAACTTTTCCGTGGACTTTTGTACAAAGTGTGTTGTCCACAAGTTTGTATTGCATACACACGGTCGGACTTTTTGACAACAAACACGAACGTAATGACGTCACAACGTACTGACGCCGCTTCAAAAGAGGACGTTCAATGACTCCAGCGCCACCTTTGGTCAACTTCTGTATTGTAGTCTGATCGTTTGCAATGGTTCTGAGCATGCGTGTTTGTACCTTGTACAAAAGTCCGATGCTTTTGCGTACACACGGTAGGACTTTGCTCCATCGGACTTCTGTTGTCAAAAAGTTTGTCCGTTCGCAGAGCCAACAAAAGTCCGATGAAAACAGAAAAAGTTTGTC
Source organism: Lithobates pipiens (assembly GCF_037356315.1). Taxonomy (NCBI): domain Eukaryota; kingdom Metazoa; phylum Chordata; class Amphibia; order Anura; family Ranidae; genus Lithobates; species Lithobates pipiens. The sequence goes on from NW_027507787.1 coordinate 27,352,424, forward strand.
CGATGGAGCGTACACACAGTCGGATGTTGCTCCAAAACAGCTAATTTGCATGTTTGTTGTCAAAAAGTCCGACCGTGTGTACGGGCCTTTAGGATGAGCTCAGGCGTGTCTGCAAGGAAGCTGACACTCCGCAGCACCAATCACAGGTAGTGAGACATTTCCCGATCTGTGCAGCCGTGGATTGGGAAATGTCTCGTTGCCTGTGATTAGCACTGCAGAGTGTCAGCTTCCTGGTGGGCGTGGGTACGTGGACTTGCAAACGCGCCTGCGCTCATCCTTAAAGAGGAAGTAAAGGCTATTAAAAATAAATAAATGCAACCTGCAAGGCAAAGGCATAATGAGCTAGTATGCATAGCATACTAGCTCATTATAAATAACTTACCTGAGAATGAAGCCCCCAAAGCGGTCCTCCGTCTTCATCTTCGCCGCTGCCATGTATCCTGGAGTGACTTCCGGGTCTCGCTGCTCTGGCGCTGTGATTCACCGGAGCCACGATGACGTCACTCCCGTGCATGCGCACAGGAGCCGACACAAGCGTCATATCGCAGTGATCTGCGGCTTGCTCAGTGCGCCATAGACAGCGGTGCCTGTCTTTTGGTAAATATCTCCTAATCTGTATAGGTTTAGGAGATATTTCTTGGACCTACAGGTAAGCCTTAATCTAGGCTTACCTGTAGGTCAAAGTGGTTTGTAAGGGTTTACAACCACTTTAAGTCTTTAGAAACCGTCACTTGTATTGATATGGTTATTGTTTATTATGCACACAGGTACAGAGGTATGTACACCACCAGAATTCAGTGTATTTCTCCACCTGGGAGTCAAAGGTGTTTGCATATAGCTGCACCTAGTAGCCTGTACAAACTAACGACAGGCGCACATCCATGTGGATACATGTGTACAGAAACTGATGATCGGTCCTGAATGTAAACTGGTGCATATGCATCCATTGGGATGTGAAGGTTCATCCGTACAGCTGTGGCATCGGTCAGCCTGTCATTGATTTGTACAGGCTGCTGGCCGCAGCTTTACAAAAACGCCTGCGACTCCTGGGCTGTGGCGGTGTACAGCCCTCTGTATCGGTGTGCACGAGTTCTTAAACAAAAGAGTATTCGATATAATGTGCAAAACACATCTCAAACCTAATAGCTGAAGCTGTGTTTTGCCTCCATTGAAATCACACCAACCTCAGAGTAGAAGATCCCCATGTCCACAGCACGTCTTCGGCTTCCAGATCAGACGCTCTTCCAGTTAAATGGATCTCCTCAATTGACCATCAGCTGCTTTTAAAAAAAGGAAAACGTGAAAAAATAAAATTGTGAAAGATGAGGCAAGCTCCACTCATAGCATGTCAGTACTCAGGTGGAAGTGTGAAATATCCTGTCATGAAAGCATTGCGGATGATAATGCCCAACCCAGGAGTGTTGTGTTACTCAATAACAAGACAGGACTAGAACGAGTTACAACACTGGCCTCTCCCATTCATTGTTCACAGACATTGCCAGCAGCATGTGGAGCTGCCATAGAAGGCACATATGACAAATAATAGATAACATATAATTAATCATAGCCGGAAACATATCCTATAGTAGATATCACATCAGGAAATCATATACCTCATGTGAACATCGCTTCCCCTTCCTTCCACAGGTATGCTGCTACTTTACACAGCCGCCTAAAAACTGACTGATTGCTCTGTCGATGGTCAGCTGCTGCATTTCACCACCTGTAACCTTGTCCACATTATTGTAAAGTGAGGATGAGCTCAGGCGTGTTCGCATGGTCCACGCGCAGAGCCCGCCAGGAAGTCAGCGTGGCGCTGCACTAATCTCAGGCACTGAGACATTGCCTCAATGTGATCGGGCAATGTCTCACTGCCTGTGACTAGTGCAGCGCCGACTTCCTGGCCGGCTCTGCACGTGAACCATGCGAACACGCCTGAGCTCATCCCTATTATAACGTTTATATTGTTCTTTAGCCCAGGCTCACACTAAACTGCAGGAATGAAGCCATGCAAGTTCAGCTGAACTCGCAAGATTTCACTCCCGCATGTCAGTCCCGATTTCGGATGCGGATATGCGTACAGATGTCAATGTCAATCGCAACTCAAAATCGCAAAAACTGCTACAGAAACTACTTTTTGAAATCGGTGTAGCGCCACAGACACGTCGTCGCACTGATTAAGACGATGCCATTGACAGCAATTGCCGCCAATTTGACATGTCAAAACGTTCCAGTGTGAACCAGGGCTTAGTGTCTTACCAAAATTTGGCTTGTCTATATTCCCCTCGCACAAGTTCCTGTGAACAAAGCTCATCAATAGTGGGCGCTGCAGTGACTACCAGCTGTTTACTGGAATATGTGCATTTACCAACATTTTGGACTGATCTTAATTTTTACAACACAGCCCTCTTGCAAGTCTAATGCTGGCCATACACCTAAGGTTGCCACCTCATCCATTTAAATCCAAACACATATGAATTACACACCTTCTGTGGCTAATTTTAATGCAGATAAGGCACCAAGTGAGTTTAATTACCACCTTATTCAGCCACAAAACCTGTGTAATTAATATGTGTTTGGGTAAAGATGAATTTTGGCGTGTGCGCACACTCTACGTGCAGAGCCTGCCAGGAAGTCAGCACTGCGCTGCGCTAATCACAGGCTAATCACAGGCAGTGAGACATTTCCCGAACTCTGCAGCCACACATCAGGACAATGCCTCACTGTCTGTGATTAGCGCAGCACAGTGCCGACTTCCTGGCGGGCTCTGCACGTGGGCTGTGCAAACACGCCGGAACTCATCCTTATTTAAAGGGATGAGGTGGCAACTCTACGAGAAAGCGTCTAAGATTCGGTCATTTGGACAGTTCATTAATTTTTCGGCCAGTTTCGATTACAAATCGGCAATCGATTGTGAAGTTTTTGACCCAAAAAACGAAGGACAAGTTTGGAAATTTTCTGCTAAACGAACGATAATTTGAAAGGTTAATGTGTTTCTCGTCCAAACTGTTTGCACTAGGTACTGTGAGGCAAAAAGTATTTATCCTCTGCTGATTTTGTACGTTTTCCCACTGACAAAGAAATGATCAATCGATAATTTTAATGGTAGGTTTATTTTAGCAGTGAGCGACAGAATAACAACAACAAAAAAATCCAGAAAAACGCATTTCAAAAAAGTTATAAAATTGATTTGCATTTTAATGAGTGAAATAACTATTTGATCCCCTATCAATCAGCAAGATTTCTGGCTCCTATATGTTTTCTATACAGGTAATGAGCTGAGATTAGGAGCATTCGCTTATAAGGAGTGCTCCTAATCTCAGTTTGTTACCTGTATAAAAGACACCTGTCCACAGAAGGAATCAATCAATAAGATTCCAATCTTTCCACCATGGCCAACAGGGCCGTCTTTTAGGCTGGGTTCACATTGCAGCGGTTACGAAAACCAGATGTGATTCGCACCGCACTGCAGTGCAAATCACATCCGATCTCTGTGCGATGCGAGTTCAGCCATACAGATAGTATGGCTGAATTCGCATCGCACACGGCCCAAACTCGCACAGGACCCTTTTTTTGGTCCGCAGCAGAATCGGATCACATGGGTGTTCACACCATGCGATCCGATTCCTGTCCGAGTTTGCAGATCGCACTGCGATATGCGAACTGATCTGGGGGTGTCATTAATGTTTCACTGACACTCCCAGCAGTTTGCATATGGCAGTGTGAACTGCCGCCGGGAGGTATGCGATGCGGGAACCCGACGCGGATTTGCAGCGTTCCCGCATCGCTGCAATGTGAACCTAGCCTTAGGTAGCAGTATTACTGCACATTAATCTCTAGAAACCAATTAACAAGCAGAAATCATTTGCTGTAACCTCTAGCAACTAATCAGTGAACCGTAATATGTTCTGTAACCTCTAGCAACCAGGCATTAAGCAGTAATGATATGCTGTAACCAATGACAACCAATCGCAATCACTGCCTCATCTGATACAGTAAACTTATTTTAAGTCTAGCTGCTATTTATTGTATGTCTCAGAGCAGGTGGGGAGTGAAATTGCATGGGGTGGGGGGGCAAGAAAATTCTTGCCAAGGGTCCAATCAATATTAAAGGCGGCCCTGATGGCCAAGACCAAAGAGCTGTCCAAGGATGTCAAGGAAAAAAAGACTGTAGACTTACACAAGGCTGGAATGGGCTACAAGACCATCGCCAAGCAGCTTGGTGAGAGGGTGACAACAGTTGGTGCAATCATTCGCAATTTGAAGAAATTCAAAATGACTGTCAATCGCCCTTGTTCTGGGCCTCCATGCAAGATCTCGTCTCGTGAAGTTCCAATGATCATGAAAACAGTAAGGAATCAGCCCAGAACTGCATGGGAGAATCTTGTCAATGATCTCAAGGCAGCTGGGGCCATAGTCACCAAGAAAACAAATGGTAACAAACTACGCCGTGAAGGACTAAAATCCTGCAGCTCCTGCAAAATCCCCCTGCTCAAGAAAGCACATGTACAGGGTCGTTTGAAGTTTTCTGATGAACATCTGGATGATTCAGAGGAGAACTGGGTGAAAGTGCTGTGGTCAGATGAGACCAAAATCAAGCTCTTTGGCATCAACCCAACTCGCCATGTTTGGAGGAGGAGAAATTATGCCTATGACCCCAAGAACACCATCCTCACCATTAAACATGGAGGTGGAAACATTATACTTTGGGGGGTGTTTTTCTGCTAAGGGGACAGGACAACTTCACCGCATCAAAGGAACGATGGATGGGGCCAGGTACCATCAAATCTTGGATGAGAACCTCCTTCTCTCAGCCAGGATATTGAAAATGGGGTCGTGGATGGGTATTCCAGCATGACAATGACCAAAAACACACGGCCAAGCAACAAAGGAGTGGCTTAAGAAGAAGCGCATTAAGGTCCTGGAGTGGCCTAGCCAGTCTCCAGACCTTAATCCCATAGAAAATATGTGGAGGGAGCTGAAGGTTTGAGTTACCAAAACATCAGTCTTGAAACCTTAATGACTTGGAGAGGATCTGCAAAGAGGTGTGGGACAAAATCCCTCCTGAGTTGTGTGCAAACCTGGTGGCCAACGACAAGAAACATTTGACCTCTGTGAACGCCAACAAGGGTTTTGCCACCAAGTACTAAGCCATGTTTTGTAAAGGGGTCAAATACTAATTTCACTCATTAAAATGCAAATCAATTTATAACTTTTTTGAAATGTGTTTTTCTGGATATTTTTGTTGTTATTCTGTCTCTCAATGTTAAACTAAACCTACCAATAAAACTATAGACTGATCATTTTTTTGTAAGTGGGCAAACTTACAAAATCAGCAGGGGATCAAATACTTTTTTCCCTCACTGTATATGTGAATAAAAAACAAAAAACTGATTAATTTATGGCCATTGAACAATTTATCAGTCATTACATGATGGCACTATCGGTTGCTCTCACAGCCAAGTGTTTGTGTTTCGAAAATGAGTTTGAACAATATATCGTATAGTGCAGTGATGGTGAACCTTGGCACCCCAGATGTTTTGGAACTACATTTCCCATGATGCTCTGGCACTCTGCAATGTAGTGGAGCATTATGGGAAACATAGTTCCAAAACATCTGGGGTGCCAAGGTTCGCCATCACTGGTATAGTGTATGGCCAGCATATCTCTGGTGTGAAAAGTTTTCTCGGCAAGACGTGTCCATAATTAACTCCTGATTGACAAACACCCTACCTATAACAGTATAAGCCCCAGTTCACATGTATGCAAATTCTACAGGGATCAGATGTGATCCAAAAAGCAAAGATTTGCATGTCATGTAAAAAAAGCATTATTTCCAATGAAGGCTGTTCACATATATGCGGTGCAAATTTGATCCGGTTCAAAAAAGAGTCCTGTGCGAGTTTAGTGCAGTGGGGTGCGAATTTCAGCTCCATTTCTATGGGGCCAGGTTGAAATCACAGTCCAGTGTTCACATCACTGCAATTTTTTTTTTCTGCCTAGATTTTATAGAAAATAAAATTGCCGATGTGCCCACCACTCCACGTCGTCTACTGCTTTAAATTTGCAGCGCATAAGTGTAAACAAGGTCTAAAACTGGACCCCCTTTGTGTGTAGCACTGCCTCCAAAGAAGCCGCTGGAATTCGACCTATCCTCCCCCCGCCGCTGGAATTCTGGCCTTTTTCACACTCTCCAATTGGCTTAAGAAAACAGTCTAGGGGTTTTAGTATATTTTGCTTATTCAGGGAATGTTGAACCTGAATAGGGATTTCTATACCTGGGATGCTAGAACTGGCGTAACTTGTAAACCCTAAATGGTTGACAAACTACTAAAGTCTCTGGCTGCTAAAATCCAACTGAACTATGTTGCATGCTTGCAGGAGTAATGAAGCAGCTGAAACAGTAATTCAAAAATTCCAAAAAAGAGTCAATGCTTAAAGAGGAGCTGCACCTAAAAAAAAAATATTAAAAGCCAGCAGCTACTAATATTGCAGCTGCTGACTTTTAATAATATCACACTTACCTGTCCCAGGTTCCAGCGATGTCGGCGGCAGATGACGAGCGATCGCTCGTCTCGCTGCAGCCACCACCGCCATCCTCTGTCAGGGAATCGGGAAGTGAAGCATGAGGGCTTCACTGCCCGGTTCCCTACTGCGCATGCGCGAGTTGCGCTGCGCTTCTCTTATGGTCCCCCGCTGTGTCTCTGGGAACTGTGTGTTTCCCAGAACACAACGGGGGGGGGGGGGGTCGGAGCGATGCGGGGGTCTGCGGCGGTCTGGCCGGAAGTGGGTGCAGTTACCTGGATTATCCAGGTAACTGCACCCCCCTCCCCCCCGAAAGGTGCCGATTGTGGCACCGGAGGGGGGGAGGGATAATACTAGCGGAACTTCCCCTTTAGGGTGAAGAACCGCTTTAAGAGACAGTACCTGGCTGCTCTAGGCCCTAAGTAGAGCTATTGGGGTGCTCTTTGCTGTCTTGCACTGTACTGAAGATGCCCCATAGGTCCCAAACCTATGGGACACCTATGGGGACTTTTAATTTTTTCAGTTTCCATTGCACTACACTGTCTCCCCTGTGGCTTTGGGTGTGATGCTGGTTTATACTCATTCAATTCCCTTTAAGTCGTTTCTTAAAATTCAGAAAGCTGCTGCACTTGCATACCTCCCGACATTTTGAGATGGGAATGAGGGACACCTACTAGAGAATGTATGTAGACATAAGACACGCCCCTGCCACACCCCCTTAAAGGAGAATTAACAAAAAAAAGGTTAATTAAATCCACAAGGAACTTTTTTTTTTTTACCACTACTGTTCCTTTATATTGGCCTTTTATATTTACAAATGCAGCAATTTAGAAATCAAATGAAATGTTTAGCACTAGGAAACACCTTTTGAAAGATAAAAAGTGCATTTTATATACATCTATATAGATCGGACCAAAATTAGGGACAAATGAGGAATGAGGGACAGAGGGACATTGCTGCAAATCAGGGACAGTCCCTCGAAATCAGGGACAGTTGGGAGCTATGGCAGTGTATAGCTAGGGCAGCCATGTTGGGAGGGACAGTGTGTAACTAGGAGAGCCATGTTGGGAAGGGCAGTGTGTAACTAGGGCAGCCATGTTGGGAGGGGCAGTGTGTAACTAGGGGGGCCATGTTGAGAGGGGCAGTGTGTAACTAGGGGGGCCATGTTGGGAGGGGCAGTGTGCAACTAGGGGGGCCATGTTGGGAGGGGCAGTGTGCAACTAGGGCAGCCATGTTGGGAGGGGCAGTGTGTAACTAGGCCAGCCATGTTGGGAGGGCAGTGTCTAAGTAGGGCAGACATGTTGGGAGGGGTAGTGTGTAACTAGGGCAGCCATGTTGGGAAGGGCAGTGTGTAACTAGGACAGCCATGTTGGTGGGAGAAGTGTGTAACTAGGGCAGCCATGTTGGGAGGGGCAGTGTGTAACTAGGGCAGCCATGTTGGGGGGGGGCAGTGTGTAACTAGGGCAGCCATGTTGGGAGGGGCAGTGTGTAACAAGGGCAGCCATGTTGGGAGGGGCAGTACATACCTCCCAACATTCTGAGATGGGAATGAGGGACACCTACTAGAGAATGTATGTAGGCATAGGATGCGCCTCCTGCCACATCCCTTTAATGGAGAATCAACCAAAAAAAAGTTACTTAAAGGTTTAGCACTGGGAAACATTTTTTGAAAGATAAAAAGTGCATTTTATATACATCTATATAGATCAGACCAAAATGAGGGACAAATGAGGAGGAATGAGGGACAGAGGGACATTCCTGCAAATCATGGACAGTCCCTCGAAATCAGGGACGGTTGGGAGATAAGCACTTGCCTCTATGCTGAGCAGACATATGCTGTATATGCTATATTTTGCATATACTGTGTGCATATAATAGCCAATACATATACGTACGATGTGTTTTCTCCAGCAGACTGCCCCTCTGAAGAAGACCCCAATAGTGTGGGTTGAAACGCGTCAGTGTTATTTTTTCATACTTTCGACAACTGTCATTATTTGTTTGTATGAAACTTCAGTCTGTGCTGTATATCCATATTTTTTACAGTATTATTGTCCTGCTAGAGCTCATTTTTTAAACATTATGTCAATACTCTTTTTTTTCTAATACATTTTGGATTATCTATAAATTGATGACTCGACCCATAATTCTGCTGCCTAAAAATCCCATTTCTGGGGGAGCACTTCCCAATTTTGCTGCAGACTGCAGTTAAGCTTAGCTGAGACAATAGCTGAGTGATGTCCTCGAACTTTCCTTCTCTCTCTTTTTCTTCTGCCCCAGGGGTCACCTTTAGACTGCTGGACTCTGCTCACAGACTGACAGACTTCTGCATATTTATGGGTTGTTTCCCTGCCTTCTGGGCCCTCCTTCCCAGGGATTGGTGGAAACTCCATAAATATTTAGCCTGGCGCCTCTCTCACTCTACCCACCACATTTTGAAAATTTACAGAGAGTTCCAGAAAACAGGGACGTGACAGAGCCACAGCCTATGAAGCACTGCACAGTCACCTAAACACAACATGCTCCTCTCCCTACAGGGGAGCTAAACTAAATTGACCTACACTAGCAACTGTGAGGGTGCTACATGGAGGAAGCACATGTTTGGGGTTCTTTAATTACGTCAAAGTAAAAGCAGTGCAGCGCTCAAACCCAGAGTAAGTGTGAATCAGCTGAACAATGAAAAAGTGTGGCAATCAATCACAAGTCTCCTTTTGAATAACGTGGAACAAATAGCAAATATGCAATTCATATCAGTAAAAGTAAAAACAATGCAGCACTCAAACACTGAGTTAAATATAAACCAACCAAATAAGGAAGTGTAGCAATAACAAGTGTTCCTTTCAATACCATGTGGCAGCAAATACACAGTTCAATTCATCTCTATATCACACAATTGTTCCATATGTAAAAGAAGGTGATAAAATTAAATGGAAAAAAAAAGGTAAAAGTAAAAACAATGCTCATACCCACAGTAGGCCCTTGTACACACGGTCGGAGAATCCGTTGGAATGTGTCCTATCGGACCGTGTTGTCGGATAATCCGACTGTGTGTGGTATGCATCGGACTGATTCCGTCGGAATATACGTCGGACCAAGTTTTCCAACATGTTGGAAATATTTTCCGACCAACTGGTCCGATAGGACATACTCCGATCATGTGTAGAGAATTTTGATTGGACAAAGTGCCATGCATGCTCAGATCAAATTCCTACATCAAAGCTATTGGCTACTAGCCTGAATGTAGTCCCATCGTAACGAAATTACGTCATCACGTTCTGAAAGATCGGATTTTTCGACAACTTTGTCCGACCGTGTGTATGCAACAGTTTCGGACAAGATCCGACGGACAAAATCCGACGGATTTGGTTGTTGAAATCTCCGACCGTGTGTACAGGGGCTAAGTGTAAATCAGTTAAAAGTGTAGTAATGACAAGTGTCCCTTTTAAATAACATGAGGTAACAAATAGCAATTATGCAGTTCAATTCAGTGAAAGCAAAAATAATTCAGTGCTCAAACACTGAGGTAAATATAAATAAACCAAATAAGAAAGTGTAACAATACTCACCAAAAAAGTGTCAAAAAGTATAAACAGAGATCAGTAGACAACATAGTGCTGTGTGGAAGGCGGGAGCAGGAGCTGCTGCAGTTAACATGTCATAATTACAAGCTAGTGATTGGTTGCTAGGACCACTTAGCAACCAATCACATAGTCAACTCCTGCCCTCCATCCAGCACTATGCTGCATCCCTCTGTAGCGTACATGAGAGTGGCGGAGGCTGAGGGTAGGCAGAGCCGTGTTTACAATCCACCTAGACAGTATCATACGTTCCTGGGCAATTGAGGATGTTGTCAGGGAGTATCCTAACTAGAAGAAGTAGTTTGCCCCTGAGTAAGGTGTGGCTCAACCGCAGATTATTATCTCACACCCATGCAAGGAAGCGTGATCCATGAAGAGTCAGTGGAAAAGCTGAGCACCCAAACGAAGGGTACATTGGGCTTGGCCTTGAGGAAAGCAAGCACTTGGCAAGGTTCGAATCCCAAAAGGTAGCCCGGGGGAGGAGAGGCATTGAAGGAGGTCTAATCTTAGGGTCTGTCTAAAGCATAGATGTGATATCAAGTATCATCAGATCATTTTCTAAAGAGACTCATAGCTTGGGGGACCTCCCATGATACCAATCTAGTACCCAAATCAAGGCAACTGCATGAAAATAGAGGGAGATTGCTAGAGAAGCGAAGCTTAAAAGGGGACATCAAGGCAATTTACAAATATCTCAATGATGATCCCAGCATAGGAAAGAAATTATTCAGTCTCAGGGCATGTAAGAGGACACGGGGCCACACAATGAGATTGGAGGAGAACCGGTTTAGCCTAAAACTGTGCAGGGGGTTTTTCACTGTCGGGCAATAAAGATGTGGAACTCTCTTCCACAATTGGTGGTGGCTGTGGGGAGTATGGATATTTTTAAAAGACTCTTGGATGTGTATCTTAAAGAACACAACATACAGGGATATGGGAAATAATTATAGACACTGACACATGTGCACCTACACAGGTTCAACTGGATGGACTATTGTCTTCATTCAGCCTTACCTACTATGTAACTATGTAAGATTCATGGAAGTGCCACCACACCTCGCGCCTGTGCACAGGGATAGAACATTCAGTTTAATTCTAGGTCGTTTTCAGATATACTTGCATAAGGCTTTAGTTACAGTGGGACTGGGACTGCTTGAAAAATATAAAAGAATTTTGGATTTCATATGTTTTAATAAACAGGTGTTTTAGATTTATTTTACTCTGTTTATATAAAATCTTTATTTTAGAAAATGAACATTCACTATTGGTTTTTAAAGAAGAAACACAGCAGAAACTGATTCCCTCGCTTTCTCACTGATTAAAATTCTGTATTACCCTTCTAAGTAATCAGTAAGGGGGCTGGGACAAGTCCGGCCTTATGCAACTGTACATGGAAATTTGAGCGTTCGCCGTAAACGATTGGCTTTTTCAACACAGCAGCTAATAATGGACATGTAAACGGGAAGATAAAGTTAGAGTTCCACCTGCTGGTTGTAATATGAAATGTGCACTATATTTTTTCTTAATAGTTGTTAGTCTTAAACACAAAAGAATGTTCCTCAGTGTTTCTCAGCAGGGAAAATTACATTTTGACCATAATACTTTATAGGCATTCCTAACATGCTGTACCTGACCTTTCAAATGACTGCCATCCACATTTATGAATATATTGGCCTCACCCAGCTTGAATCTAAATGACTAAATTATCAAGACTGGTTCTTCCAGTTCATTCGTTAGCTTCACAGAATAATATTTAGTTAGATTGCTTCATGCTTTGTAGTGTGGAGCCCGAAAACGAAGAAAGTGTAATTATACCACTGATTTTTTTTCTGCTGACTGGGCAAATTACTGACTGTTTTGTACTTGATAAGGACTTTGTTGCCATTGGATTAAAATTCTGGATAGCTGTTAAAGTAGAAGAAAACATAATTTGATATACTCCATGGATATACAAATAACTATATCTGTGCACAGTAGGTGACTTCTCACCAATATGGCACCTCCTGCAACTTTGCTCGTCTATCCATGCAGAGCTGTGCAGGTAAGTTCCTACCTTGTCTAATTCTCAGATTCCCCTACACACATCTACATGTAAAATAAAAACCATACCGTTCTGTAGTTTCTTTTGCCCCTTTCTCAGCTACAAAAATTTGTATGTATGATTGTCAGTACATTTACTGATAAGATCAAGATTGCTGCTGCTGCATCCACCTCATTTAGCCTAATGATCAATTGAATTCTTCAACCCCGTTTATGAGTGCCTACTACTTTAATGACCCTCCCCATACATATGACCATCTAACTCCCTCCTAGACTGCTGACCACTTATAACATTCCCTGGACTTATGACCACTTGGGAACATCACCCTCCAGTTTTTGACCAATCAAGTCTGACTAGATGCTAGCAGGACAACAAATGTTTTTGGAAAAAGTGTAAGTCCTCATTTAGGCATTTATTTATATTATAGACATAACACCCTCCTGGGTAGGTGGTAGGATTATATAGATAGAATTAGTATGTGATAGGTAAATTTGATTGCCACCCTGTAGCCAGTGTGGCTGTGATTCTTTATTCAGTAAAAGCATTGTTTGCTCACCATGCTCACCACTAGTTAGGTCTGATCGGTATGCTCAGCTGCTGCCAGTCTGGTAGCTCCATCTGTATCCAGAGAGCTTGAGAAGCTTCTGGATCATAGGTGTGGAGTTATGCAGATGGTAGATGACTATTGATACAACCCTGACCAATCCCAAAGAGGCAGGCCCTGAAGGTATGCTGGGAGACTTTATATATTCTGTGGGCTCTGGGTCTTTTCCTGGAAAGGATTAGTCCAGCCTGGAGGGCACATTGCCCTTCCAGGCAATGCTGCTATATATTTTTTTCATAAACCTGTATGCCAGGGGAAAAGGTATCAATATCAAAAGCGCCAATAAATAAAAATAGAGAAAAATTAATAAATAAAAGCCTTGCTGCCACCCATGAAGTGTAGAAACACTGAATATAGTAATGATTGTGATATATAGGGGGCGCTAGTGATTCACAATTAAACACACCCAATAGACTAACTATATATATATATATATATATATATATATATATATATATATATATATATATATATATATATATATATATATATATATATATTATAGTTAAAGTGCTTATATAAATATATAAAAAATGACCGTCCATAGATATATAAACTTTCAGTTCATAAATGATGTGATCCAGATAAATATAAACAAGAATTGTGAATAAAATATTAAAAAGTTGATATAATTTCAAGTCCTTCTAATTTTACCTAGACGTAAATACCACCACAATTGTGCAAAAAGCAATCAAGAAAAAGAGAACTACTCCAGTCCATATAATAAATCCAACTTGAGTCTTCCTCTCCACACCATGCTATGACACCCAGTGGTTAGTGTGCATGCTACAAACTCACCAGAACGCCAGTGACCTTGTTGTTAAAAGTAGTCAATGTGCGCTTGTTCCCACTCCTCGCGTATCCAGGGAAAATCAGCTCTAGTTGTTATAAGCTTCTACTCCCATGCATCTCTTCCTTTTTCAAGCATTTTCCATGCATCTCTTACATACAACAGATTAGCCCAGAAAAGAAAAGTTTCTTATAGTGTAGCAAATGTATTTAAAATTAGGGACATAAAACAGTGACAAATGCAGGTAGATGGCCTCTGACATAAAATGGTGCCTAATACAACCCAGAAGTACACTAAGAAAACTGAAAGTTTATATATCAGCATCACGGGACAGAGTATACAGCCCCAGAATCACAGGAGAGAGTATACAGCTCAGCATCACAGGACAGAGTATATAGCTCAGCCTCACAGATCAGGGTATATAGGTCAGTATTACAGATAGGGTATATAGGTCAGCATTACAGATAGGGTATATAGATCAGCATCACAGATAGGGTATATAGATCAGCATCACAGATAGGGTATATAGATCAGCATCACAGATACGGTATATAGATCAGCATCACAGATGTGGTATATAGATCAGCATCACAGATGTGGTACCGTATATACTCGAGTATAGGTCGATCCGAATATAAGCCGAGGCCCCCAATTTACCACAAAAAACTGGGAAAACTTATTGACTCGTGTATAAGCCGAGGGTGAGACATGCAGCAGCTACTGTTACATCCCTGTGTCCCGTCCATGCCTGTGTCCCGTCCATGCCTGTGTCCCGTCCATGCGTCCATGCCTGTGTCCCATCCATGCCTGTGTCCTGTCCATGCGTCCATGCCTGTGTCCCATCCATGCCTGTGTCCCGTCCCTCCCTGTGTCCATCGCAGCCTACCTGTCTCTTTGCCTTCTGCAGCCTCTGTGTGCCATACCGCGCCGCACCTCTCCTCCTCGTCTGACAGACGGCGGCCATTCCACTGTTCAAAAGCCGCGCCTCTCTGTCTGTGATAGGCGGAACACTCAATTTCCCAGCAGTCAGTGTTCCGCCTATCACGGACATCCTCTCATCCTCGTCCGTAGTATGAGAATGAGCGGATGTCCGTGATAGGCGGAACACTGACTGCTGGGAAATTGAGTGTTCCGCCTATCAGACAGGGAGGCGCGGCTTTTGAATAGTGGAATGGTCGCCGATCTGCGTGACTCGAGTATAAGCCGAGGGGGGCACTTTCAGCCTAAAAAAAGGGGCTGAAAATCTCGGCTTATACTCGAGTATATACGGTATATAGATCAGCATCACAGATGTGGTATATAGATCAGCATCACAGATGTGGTATATAGATCAGCATCACAGATGGGGTATATAGATCAGCATCACAGATGTGGTATATAGATCAGCATCACAGATGGGGTATATAGATCAGCATCACAGATAGGGTATATAGATCAGCATCACAGATGTGGTATATAGATCAGCATCACAGATAAGGTACATAGATCAGCATTACATATGGGGTATATAGAGCAGCATCACAGATGGGGTATATAGATCAGCATCACAGATAAGGTACATAGATCAGCATTACATATGGGGTATATAGAGCAGCATCATAGATAGGTTATATAGATCAGCGTCACAGATACGTTATATAAGTCAGCATCACAGATGGGGTATATAGAACAGCATCACATATAAGGTATAAAGGACTGCATCACTGCCCAGTCCACCCCTTCCCCATGCAGGGCTCGCAGCACTGACAGCACCACCCCCCCCCCCCGCATGCTGCACGGGTCTCCCTGCACTGACCCCACCCCGTGCAGTGCTCCCTGCACTGACTGCACCCCCTGCTGTGTCTCCTCTAGCGGGGTGCCGCTCCTCATGCTTCCTCCGCTCTGCGTCTCCTCTTCCGCCAAAGCGCTGGGTATCCAATAGGATCATTGACCTGCCTCCCGATTGGCGGGGAGGCACTGTAGTGTGAAAATATGGTCATACAATTGGTTGGGATCAGGCACACTCTTTGTGCCCCAAGCCCACCTTTTTTTGAAGCCTATTAGAGCCTCTGGCTCTAATCACGTGGTTAAACAAAAACACCCCTCCCATCCCGCCAAAGGAATCCATGCACCTGGAATCCTGAAAGGGGCCAGCACATGGATAGGGAGGTGGCGGAAGGGATGGGGGGCGCATGTGCGCCCACAATGCACGGGTACACCTCATTTGTACCCCCTCTCGCCATTGAGGGGGACTTCCAGTGCACACCCCGACTTGATGTCATGTATTCCTCCTCCATTGTGCCTGGAGTCCATCTGCAGTCTACTGATGCCCGGAGCAGCTGTGCCCTCACGTATGCACGGGACATCCTCAGACGCGGTGTCACGTCACATTCGGCTACCCATCACATTTTTTTACCCACTGTGGTGCGCATGCATGACGCCACCATATGGATTCCAACAGCTTGCTTCGCTCGCCACGCTTCGGGCAGGCCTGACTTCGCTCGGCATAAATATAATCAAACTCTATGTCCACTTGGATGGTGGGGCTTGAACTTGGGCGTTGTATGCGTTCCACCCCTGCGTTCCAACATATGGTCACCCATAGTGCCTTTGTGATGTCGCTCGCATGCGCTGTGGCTGTTTACATGCCGCATCTCGGCGGTGTTCTGCTGGCAGCTCCTAAATGGTGTAATCGTGGGTCTGGATGGAACAGCCACTAGGTCCGGATCCGGTGATGCCCACTCTAGACCCCCTTTTTAGGTGTCATCTTTACTTACCTGTTTAGTGTCTTGTATGGATGGAAGTGGCATGGCTGCTATCCTGGGAGTGTGTTTTTAGAAGGACAACGTTGTTGTTTTAATCTTTTTTGCCATCGTTTGTGAATGTTTACAAATTGTTTATTTGTGTATCATATCTATTCTGCACTGGAAGAATCAACCTTTTTGCTGCTGAGGCTATGGCAGTCAAAGTTTCTAATGGATACGCACCTAAGGTTATTGTTGTGCAAGGGATTTGCATGCTCTAATGGTGGTCAGGAAATGGTTCTCTTATCTTTATCACCAAAAAAACTTGCATTATTGGTCATGGGCTAAGGTGATGGTCTGTGACTAGTCAAGCAGAACGAGTTGGATAAAATTATTTTCTGGTTAGTCCTAGGGCAGTTATGTGGCTCTCTGTGCACCAAACTTAGGTCCCTTTCACACTTGTGCGACTTGGGACTTCAAAGTCACATAACAAATCGTGCCCTATTATTTACAATGAGTACCATTCATATCTGTGCGACTTCAAGTTGCACCGACTTCAAAGTACTGTACTACTTTGGTCCGACTTTAATGTGAGTTGACACAAGTTTACACAGGCATTCCCTGAAATTGCGTCAAAATTGCGGTAAAATGGCTTTGAAGTCGTGGTAGTGTGAAATGGGCCTTACTAGACTGAGGCTGTTATAGAAGAGAGAGCAACTAACGTTTACCTAAAGTTCTAAATAAAGGGAGGTATAATTAGTGCCCCGTGTACTAATAATGAATAAAGCTAAACAGCAAACACGTTGCATCATACACCACAACAGTGTTTATTATATCATGTAGTAAACAGTACTTAAGCTAAACCAAATATTAGGCAATGAGGGATCAGCAAATATTAATAATTTACAGTTTAAAATACTTATATATAGCTTTATGCTCATAACAGCAGTTTTTCTCCTATAATATATAGTGCAAAATAGCATAAATTTGTAACAAAGCATATATTACCTCAGTAAATGTATTAATAAAAATGTACATGCTTCTGAGTAGAAAGAGGTGAACTTCTGAAGAATCCAAACACTTGTGGTTTGCAAAAGCATTCTAAATTATTAAATTATAGAGTCTACAAACTATGGGATATATACAGTACTGGATTTTTTTTTTTATACTACTAATGATGGCGATTAGTGACTTATGGGACTGGGATAGTGCGGCAGCCAAGCTGACACTAACTGACACTGGGGAACTGACTAACTGCTAGTGACATTACCACAGTGATCAGTGATAATACTATACACTGTCACTGTACTTATGACATTGGCTGGGAAGGGGTTAACATCTAGGGTGATCAAGGGGTTAAATGTGTGTCTAACTATGCGTAATGTGTGTAAAGTGTGCTGCTTTTACTACTAGATCTCTGTTGCAAAGCAGGGAAGAGAAACTGACAGCTCTGAATCATTGGCCGGGACTTGCTGACAGGCTCTCACTGTATACAATCCAGGGCTTTTTTTCTGGTGGAATGCACCAGAACGCCATTGCACCACCTTTGCCAGAGCACTTCCTACTCCTAATCTGTATAGCCTGCCTGCTGCATGTGGCCATGGAGGGATCAAACACAGGCCACCTCCGCCAGCGCACTCCCCCCGTATCCTGTGTGTGTATGCCTCCTCCTATGTAGTCTGCTACGAGCTGCTGCCTATAAAAACTGCCCTGAGGGATCGAATGGCTTCAGCTTGTGAGAGTGGAAGGCAGAGGGATCTGTACTCCACCCTGCCTCTTAGTGCAGACCGACCAGACTGGAAGCTTGTTTTGGCACAGATGTTCGTGGATGGTGTGGGTAGAGCACCGTTATATAGCCTGGCTGTCCTCCTGCTCACTTAAAGTGGTTGTAAACCCTTACAAACCACTTTGACCTACAGGTAAGTCTAGATTAAGGCTTACCTGTAGGTCCAAGAAATATCTCCTAAACCTACACGGTTTAGGAGATATTTGGCGAAATACAGGCACTGAGCGCGCCGCAGTTAACGGTGATATGCCGCGAGTGGCGGCTCCCGTGCGCATTCACAGGAGTGACGTCATCGCGGCTCCGACGAATGACAGCGCCGGAGCAGCGAGACCCACCAAGAAGATGGAGGCTCCGGACTACAGGGGACAGCGGTGACTTTGCTGGCTCCTGTGTCAGGTAAGTGACACATAATGGACTACTATGCGATGCATAGTAGTCCATTATGCTTTACCTTTGCAGGGAATCAAAGAGGAAGTAAACCCATCAGGGTTTACTTCCTCTTTAACTGGTGTGTGTTTTGAAGTTTTCTGGTGTTAAAATGCTGCTGAATGGGGCTGTGGTGTGTCTCTTTGCTGTGGACTGGGTGGTCTCTTTGCTGTGGACTGGGCTGAACGGTCTCTTTGCTGTGGACTGGACGGTCTCTTTGCTGTGGACTGGACGGTCTCTTTGCTGTGGACTGGGAGGTCTCTTTGCTGTGGACTGGGCTGGACAGTCTCTTTGCTGTGAACTGGGCGGTCTCTTTGCTGGGCGGTCTCTTTGCTGTGTGTCAGTGCTGGGCTCCGCTCTTCTTTCCTCTGAGCTGGCTGCTCAGCTATTGGCTAATTGCCAGCTCCTATTTCTCCACAGTGATTCACCTGTTGATAATATCCTGCTCTTCAGTCCTGCATACTTAAGCCGTCCAGCCCAGATTATCAAGGCTTGCTTGGCTGACATTCTATCTGGCTCCAGATCCTACTTGCTGTTCCACTACGCTATCATCTCTGGCTTTCTGACTTCCTGGCTTGTCTGACTATCCATTCTGGTTACCGAACTTTGGCTATGTTTTGACTATGTTTGTTCTATTTACTTTTATTAAACAAGTGTGATTTAACTGTACTTCTGTCTTGGTCTGAGTCATGGTTTCTGACACTGAGGATTGGGTGGTCTCTTTGCTGTGGACTGGACTGTCTCTTTGCTGTGGATTGAGTTGAGCAGTCTCTTTGCTGTGGACTGGGCAGTCTCTTGGCTGGGCTGGGTGGTCTATTTGCTGGTCTTGTCAGTCTCTTTGCTGTGGACTGGGCAGTCTCTTTGCTGTGGACTGGGCAGTCTCTTTGCTGTGGACTGGGCAGTCTCTTTGCTGTGGACTGGGCAGTCTCTATGCTGTGGACTGGGCAGTCTCTATGCTGTGGACTGTGCAGTCTCTATGCTGTGGACTGGGTTAGGTGGTCTCTTTGCTGTGGCCTGGGTGGTCTCTTTTCTGTGGCCTGGGCGGTCTCTTTGCTGTGGACTGGGCTAGGCAGTCTCTTTGCTGTGGAATAGGCTGGGCAGTATCTTTGCTGTGCACTGGGCTGGGAAGTCTCTTTGCTTTTGACCGGGCGGTCTCTTTGCTGGACTGGGCTGCGGCTGTCTCTTTGCTGGGCTGGGCAGTCTCTTTGCTTTTGACTGGGTGGTCTCTTTGCTGGACTAGGCTGTGGCTGTCTCTTTGCTGGGCTGGGCGGTCTCTTTGCTGGGCTGGGCAGTCTCTTTGCTGGGCTGGGCAGTCTCTTTGCTGTGGACTGGGCTGGGCAGTCTCTTTGCTGTGGACTGGGCTGGGCAGTCTCTTTGCTGTGGACTGGGCTGGGCAGTCTCTTTGCTGTGGACTGGGCTGGGCAGTCTCTTTGCTGTGGACTGGGTGGTGTATTTGCGGGGAGGTTACTTTGCTGTGGACTGGGCTGGGCGGTCTCTTTTCTATGGACTGGGCTGGGTTCTTTTTGCTGTGGACTGGGGTGGGGCAGTCTCTTTGCTGGACTGGGCGGTCTCTTTGCTGGACGGGGCTGCGCGGTCTCTTTGCTGAACTTTCCCTTTGCTGGACTGGGTGGTCTCTTTGTTGGACTGGGCTGGGTGGTCTCTTTGCTGCACTGTCTCTTTGCTGGACTGGGCTGCCTCTGCTGGGCTGCAGCTGTTTTTTTGCTGGACTGGACTTGTCTGTCTCTGGACTGGGCTGTAGCTGTTTAGCTCCCAAATTATACTTGGTTCCCTGTTCTCTAAAGGGGCAGTTCTTAGGGTGGGTAGGGGTGTGACCTAGGAGGGGTGGGGGGGGATTCCTTCACCTTTTCTCGTTATAGAGTCACAGCTTAGTGATCCTCTTTAAGTTGGCCATTCACCAGCCGAATTACCTGAGTAACGGTTTTGTAAAGTTTTTGACCGTAGTGATGAGAAAATTTGAAGGCGCTGGATGGAAAATTTTTCTTGCATGAATGAAATTCTGTGAATATGGTTTTCATTTGGGAAAATTATAAAACAGAGTCTAAGGCAGGGGTGTCCAAACTTTTTTCAAAGAGGGCCAGATTTGATGAAGTGAACATGCGCGAGGGCCGACCATTTTGCCTGACATTCTTTGAACCATTAAAATTCGGTCTAAGTGTGTTCGTTTGAGCACTAATACACTGCCCAACAAGAACTCTCTTGCCTTTGTGGCTGTGTGTGGTGAAGAGATGAACTCAGGTGTATTATTAGGATATACCGTATTTATTGGCGTATAACACGCACCTTCACTTTAAGAGGGAAGTTTCAGGAAAAAAACACTTAAAATTTTAAATAAAGAACTGTGAAGCAAAATAAGGGTCAGTGCCCATCTGCAGACCCACCATTGTCAGGAATGCAGTGCCCACCATTGCCAGGAATGCACCCACCACTGCTAGGAATTCACCCATTTCCAGGAATGCAGCCACCATTGCCAGGAATGCAGCCACCATTGCCAGGAATGCAGCCCCACAATTGCCAGGAATGCATACACCATTACCATCAGTGCAGCCTTGGAGGGGGCTGCCTAGTAAACAGGAAATAATCCTCCTGTGTGCACGGCACTCGTCCCGCCTCCTGCCTCCGAGGCAGCCAGCCTATATATCTTTTGTGGCCCCGGTGCTGGGAGATCGTCGGGGGCCACAAAAGATATACATGTTTAAATAACCAGGCGGGCCGTTCAAAACCGGACCGCGGGCCGGACTTTGGACATGCCTGGCCTAAGGTATAGAAAAATCGTACATATTTTAATGAAACCTGTTTAACACATATGGGATTCCATTCAAATAGCAGGTCTGGACAAAATTTTAAAGGCTTTCGAGTGAAATTAGTTGACACAGTAATGGCAAGAAAGAATGTTCTGAAGAGCAAAATTTCAGAATACCCAAACAAATGTTCAAACAAAAATCTAATTGTTTATGGCCAGCTTCAGATTAGTCACAGACTTGGCCATACATTATACACGTTTTCTATTCATTTCCTTTAGATAGACCTTCAACTATAAAGTGCAATGTTTAGGTTTGACCTCATATTATATGATTTTGGAAAATCGAAAGGAACATTGTATAATGTATGGCGGGGATATGCAATTACCTCCAGCTGTTGCAGAACTACAAGTTCCATGAGGCATTGCAAGACTCTGACAGCCACAAGCATGACACCCAGAGGCAGAGGCATGATGGGACTTGTAGTTTTTCAACAGCTGGAGGTCCGCTAATTGCATATCCCTGATGTATGGCCAGCCTTATGCATTTTTTGAGGATAAAGGGTTTGGTATGCTCAAAACAATTGCTGCTACTTTGTATCCTGTAATGATAGAAAGTGTGCTGCAATCATCTGATTAAAACTTCAGGACATATATGTATATCCCTAAGACAGTCAATGCAGCCAGCCTTTGGTTGTAACAAACAGTGGCGGCCCATGCCACTC
The DNA here is from genome assembly GCF_037356315.1 of Lithobates pipiens. Taxonomy (NCBI): domain Eukaryota; kingdom Metazoa; phylum Chordata; class Amphibia; order Anura; family Ranidae; genus Lithobates; species Lithobates pipiens. The sequence goes on from NW_027507787.1 coordinate 27,374,380, forward strand.
CTGGTGCCAGGATATCAGGCACGTGAGTTGAATATATATATATGAGTTTTTCATCATTGTTCCATAAGCACCAGCACTTTTCACTGGGGAATGTTTTATTTATTTATTGTTTTCAGTATTTTACATTTAATTTTCTGTATGTAGCAATATATTGAAGATAGCATTTAGCACGGTATATTTATTATTTATTTTTTTTATCAATTGTTTACACCAATTTCACACTGCAGCAGCAAATCATGTGGTAATTTTTACTTTTATTTTTATCCATGATATGAATACATACATGAGGTGATTTACATTGGTAGTAATCCTTTTGGCACTTTGGTTCATATATATATATATATATATATATATATATATATATATATATATATATATAACAGTACAGCTCAAATAAACATAAAAATAAATATAAAAATAAATATAAATAAATTTATATTTATTTTTATTTTTATATTTATTTTTATGTTTATTTGCGCTGTACTGTTACTTTTTACTTTGTAATGTGGGATTTGGTATTTTGACCTATAGTATTCTAGCTGCATTAATATTTTTTTCACAATTTTTTTCACTATTTTATATTTATTTTATTGTGTTCAGCGCTGATTGATTTCCGTTTAATATATATATATATATATATATATATATATATATATATATATATATATATATATATATATATATATATATATATATATATATATATATATATATACATTATTTTTTTTTTTTTTTAACTGTTAACCCAAGTCAATAAAAATAATGCCATGTTCTTTCTCCAGATTATCTCCACAGAAAATAATAGATTATGCCAGGTTTAAAGCAACATACAGTATGCTATCATTCAAAATATAACATGAAAAATGAATATAGAGAAAATGACAATCTCATACATTTTGATATAAAATAAATGTGTCCTTTGGAAAATGTATAGGCACACATAGCTAAGCTTCTTCTAAAAATGCTACTTGCCTGGTTGTCTCTGGCTTCAATGACGAGGCACTGGCCTGTAACAGGAATGCAGCCAGAAAGTCAAAACTTTTGATCTATACACTTACTCTTAAGCCGCATACACACGCTCTGATTTTTCGACGGGAAATATGTGATGACAGGCTGTTGGTGGAAAATCCGACCGTTTGTACGCTCCATCAGACAATTGTTGTCGGATTTTCCGCAGACAAGTGTTGGATGGCAGGCTTTAAATTTACAAACACGCATGCTCGGAAGCAAGGATGAGTCAGAAGCGATCGGCCTTGTAAACTAGAGTTCATAATGGAGAATTAATATTCGTGACGCAGCAAGTTATGAAATCTAGAAATGCAGCGCAAATTCTCTTCTTCTTTAATGGGATAATAATGAAGCTGCTTTGCTGGTGACATTGATGGAGTTATTGCAAACTAATTTTCAAAGGCCTTTTTTGTTCTAGTGATATCAAGTATAATATTATTATGCTTGTTATTTTTTCTTTGGTGCAAGTTACCACAACACCATTATCCTGTAGTTTTTAAGATCAAAGATACAACTATGTTGGTGTTCTTTGTTAATTTTACATTGTATTTTTTAAAATGTAACTGCCTACTCCCAAACTGTCATTTGAAGTAAAACACATAGCCAAGTATTATTCTACACAATTTTTTTATTATTGTGCATTAAAAAAAAGAAAACAAATAAAATTAGACATGCTATCTGCCAATAGAACCAAAAAGTGCATTCTATGCATACAAAAATATAGAAAATATAACAAATCAAATCATTATTCAACCAAAAAATAAAATAAAAGCCTCATGCATGTGTCCTGCTTCTTAATATAGGGGGTCAACAATGCCAAGAGTTGGTGAAAGCAGGGGTCCGTCATCCAGAGATAATTCCGAAAAACATCCGGATTATTCTCCTGGAGCTCCCGCAGCAAAGGCATATGACATAATTGGTCACGATTAATAAAGCAACCAATTTTTGGTCCTAGAACTCCTCCTCCTCCAGTTCCTGGACTGGACTTGGGTCAAAGCAATAACTCCAAGGCCAATAATAAATAACACGTTATGTCCTCCGATACCGCAACATGTCTGAAATTAACTGAAAAGCGTGGAATGAAAAGCTCAAAATGAAAAGTGTGAATCAACACTCGCCAAACTTCTACTAATATGAAATTAGCAGATGGAGCCCAAAGGGTAGCGCTAAAGAGCTAAAAAAACATGCAGTACGTCACTATATTCGTGTTTGTTGGCTGATAATTCCTTGTCGTTTTGTATGCAAGACAAAATCCAGGCACACGCCTTCGGACAAAAGTCAGAGGTTTTGTCTGCGGAAAATCCGATCGTGTGTACGAACGAGGCTAAAGACTCAGAAAGTTCAAGTCAAAGAATCAACAAGTCAGCTGGCCAAAGAGCATTTTCAAAAGTTGATCACCAGTGGGATCCTTCACATTTCTCTGAGGACAAGCTCCCTTTAACCACTTCCCACCCGGCCAATGCACATATACGGCTGGGTGGGAGCCGTCTACTCCTGATAGGACGTTCAGGAACGTCCATCAGGAGGAGCGGGATCGCGCGCGCACGTGCCCGCGCAGCGGCGCGATCCCGATGCGCCCGTGTCGCCGGGACACGGCGCATCTCAGATCGGCAGGAGGGCTCTGTGATTGGCCCTCCTGATCACATGACGGCCGTGTCCAATCACGGCCGTCATGTGATGTAAACAAACAGCCGGTTGCTAGGCAATCGGCTCCTCCTCTCCTCACACAGAAGTCATCGCTGAGGAGAGGAGAGCAGATTGCTGCAGCCGGCTGATGATCAGTGAGTATGAGCTGTTTTTTACAGCTTTTTACTCACTGATCTTCAGTCTAGTGTAAACACACAACACACCACACAGTGTAAACACAGTCCCCACATATGTCCCCATAACACACATGTCCCCAAAACATGCATGTCCCCAAAAAATAAAAACACATGTCCCTAATAATAAAAACATGTCCCCCACATATGTCCCACTAAAATCACTTGTCCCAATGATTATGTGCACACATATGTACGTGATCACCTGCACACATATGTACATGATCATTTGCGTACATATGTCCGTGATCACACAAACCAATTATTATACACTTAACGGAATTTTTTTTACCAAAAACATGTAGCAGAATACATTTTGGCTTAAATTTATGACAAAATTTGATTTTATTGGATTTCTTTTAAAATAGAAAAAAGAAAATATTGTTTTTTTTTTTCCAAATTTCCGCTTTTTTGCGCTTATATCGCAAAAAATAAAAAACGGAGTCGTGAATAAATACCACCAAAATAAAGCTCTATTTGTGCGAACAAAATGATAAAAATTTCATTTGGGTACAGTGTAGCATGACCGCGCAATTGTCACTGAAAGCGCTAGAGCGATGAAAGCTGAAAATTGGGCTGGGAAGGAAGGGGGCGAAAGTGCCCTCTATTGTAGTGGTTAAATAAAGAACTTTGATATTAGTACAATAATAAAAGGCTGATTATTTTTATATGAAGCAGACAGATTACCCTTTTCCTATACTTATACTAGTGAGTGCAGCTTGCTCATCATGCTTGAACAATGTTGCTCTTGGTGATGAAATTGGTGCCATAACTGACAGAAAAATAAAAATCACATGAAGAAAAGTTTAAAAGGATTTTTTTTTTTTACATTTTCTTATAACAAATGATACTTAAAAACATAGGGGGTAACAATGTAACTTGTATATCACATAGCCACATAAAAAGGACAACTCAAAAGTGACATTTTTGTCATAGACAGAGTGTTGTGGATAAGACAGCACCTGGCTTCTTTTACATCTTGGATACTCCAATAAGGAGATCTCCGTGCCCTAATTCCAGACTCTGTTCTTATCATCTGGGGATTTAATATCTTCCTGGCAACCTTCACATGTTCCAGCACCTCTTAGATTCTCTACAAAATAAAATAACACAAGTGATCATAGTAAAATGATCAATATATTATCAATATAGTATGGCTGAAAGCATCACATTTGGACAAAACTCGCACAGGACCCTTTTTTTGGTCCGCACCAGAATCGGATCGCATGGGTGTTCACACCTATGTGATCCGATTCATGTCCGAACTGTCAGTTTGCTGTGTGATATGCGAGCTGAAATGGGGGTGTCATTAACATACAGGCACTCCCTGCAGTTCGCATATGGCAGTGTTTACCGCCGTGCGAGTTGGGTGCGATGTGGGAACCCGCAGTGGATTCGGAGGGTCCCCGTATTGCACAAATGTGAACCGGTGCTTAAGAGTCCTGGTGCACTTAAAAAATGCATTAAGTGCTTTTCATGCATGTTTGGTGTGCTTTCTGGTTTCCTGACTCCCAGCATGCACCGGCAAAACATGGACACGTGACTTAAAAAATGCACCAAAAACGCAGACGTGGTTCTCATTGTCTGTTTTTGGTGGGCTTTTGAATACCTGCACAAAGTTGCGCACAGATGCAGCATGCAGGACTTTTCAAAAAGCAGTGCACCTGCAACACAGTGATGTGAACAGTTACATAGGATTTATAGGGAATCGTTTTCATGCACTTTTATTGCACTGGAAACGTGCATTTTAGTGTGGCAAAAGCGCCCCAATGTGAAACTGGTCTTGTAGAAAAAAAGTGTAAAATTAAAAGCCCAGTAAACAAAGTGTGAAAAGGGACAGAAAAAAAATAGATTTTGCCAGATGTCATAAGATGTCATAATCTGTAATATTAAGGGTCCTTTCACACAGTGCTGATCCGCCCCGTGGATATCCGCTTGCTCAGCAGGGATCGTCGGAGTGATTTCCGCTGAGCAGGAATATGACAGGTCCGTCTTTGCACACTGCGCAGGGACGGACCTGTCACAGCGCCGCTCTCCCCTATGGGAGATCGGGTGACGATGGACCGCAGTGTCCGGCCATCGTATAGTGTCCGCCCCGTACTGCACATGTGCAGCGCTTGCGCAGTATGGAGCAGAAGAAGCTTCGGAAAATATCCGAAGATGAACGGCGCCTGCGCCGTGAGTCGAGGTGGTAGCCCCACCATCCAAGCGGACATAGGGCTGGGAAAATTAGAGGGCCTCTCGCGGGCTCGCGATCTCTGCTGAGCAGGAAGAGGACAAGTCCGTCTCTGCACACTGCGCAAGGACGGACCTGTCACAGCGCCGCTCTCCCCTATGGGAGATCGGATGACGATGGACCGCAGTGTCCGTCGTCACCCGATCCGATGACGGATGGAAAAATAGCTTTTTCCTCCGTCACACTTTTTTGGATCGGAGCGGGTCGGACGTCAGCGGACTTGTCACCGGTGACATCTGACGCTCCATAGAGCTCTATGGAGCATCCATTCAGGTCCGCCTGAAAAACTGACAGGCGGACCTGAATGGATTGGTAGTGTGAAAGGGGCCTAATGCAACATGTTATACCTTGGTGCCAAGCGTTAGGGCTCTTTCTCATGGGTACGCATAAAAAAAAAAAAAAAATGGGCATAGCTCCCAACTGTCCCTTATTTCCAGGGACTGTCCCTGATTTGGAACAAAGTCCTTCTCTCCTCCTCATTTGTCCCTCATTTTGGTCTGATCTATATAGTTGTATATAAAATGCACTTTTTAGCTTTCAAAAGTTTTTCCCAGTGCTAAACCTTTCATCCAATTTTTTAATTGCTACATTTGTAAATTTCAAAAGCCAATATTAGTGTAGCAATTTAGAAAGTAGTGGGGGTGTTATAACCAGAAGAGAGCAGCCGAACGTTCACCATTAAACTACTAAGGTAAGTGAAAAAAAATTTAAAACGAGGGGTGGAGGGATTGTCTTTTCTTTAAGAACAAGTTCTAGACAAGTTTTACATTCTATAATAAATTATTTCTTTTTTTTTTATTTTTATTCAAAAACTATACTCTTTATAATTAGTTTGAAGAGGAATGTCGTTGTTATGGCAGCAGCTAGCTGACCCTGATATTCTCTTCTTCGGCCAGCGGTCCGCTTTGTAGTAATTTTTTTTTTTCTAAATGACAATTTTTTTATTTCTTTTAATTGCATTTAAGGCCACTTTCACACTGGGGTGTTTTTCAAGCTCTACAGCTCTAAAAATAGCGCCTGTATAGCGCCTGAAAAAATCTGGCCCCTTTCACTCCAGTGTGAAAGCCAGAGGACTTTCACACTGGAGTGGTACGCTAGCAGGACGGTGAAAAAAGTCCTGCTAGCCACATCTTTGGAGCAGTGAAGGAGCCGTGTATTCACTGCTCCTAAACTGCTTCTACCCATTGAAATCAATGGGGCAGCGCGGCTATACCGTCGGCAAAGCGTTGCTGCAGCAGCGGGCGGTTTTAACTCTTTTTCGGCCGCTAGCGGGGGGTTAAAACCGCCCCGCTAGCAGCTGCATACCCCTGCTAAAATGATGGTAAAGCAGTGCTAAACATAGCGCCACTTTACCACCAACTCCGCTCCCGCCCCAGTGTAAAAGGGGCCTTAGTGTAAAGCGCAGCTATTTCTAAAGGTGCTTTACTGTTGGGTTTGCGACGCTATTTGGCTGCTAGCAGGGCGGTTTTACACCCTGCTAGCAGCCAAGAAAGGGTTAAAAAACCCTGCAAAGCGCCTCTGCAGAGGCGCTTTTCCGGCTGTAAAGTCGCGCTGCCCCATTAATTTCAACAGCAGCGGCTGTTTCAGGTCGGTTTGCAGGTGCTATTTTTAGCTCTGTAGCGCCTGCAAAACGACCCAGTTTGAAAGGGGTCTAAGTGGTTAAACTACTTTTAGTTTGTTGGAACTACAACTCAATATTATTACCATATATGATCTTCTTTTGATGATACCATATGTACTTATGTATACTAAGACCCCTTTCACACTGGGGCGCTTTACAGATGCTACATCGCTAAAAATAGCGCCTGCAAAGCGCCCTGAGCCTCTGCTGTCCCTCTAATGTGAAAGCCCTGAGGGCCTTCACACTGGAGCGGTGGGCTGGCAGGACGTTAAAAAAAAGTATAAAGCGCTCCTGCCCATTGAAATCACTGGGGCAGCGTGGCTATACCGCCGGCATAATGCTGCTGCGGCAGCGCTTTGCGGTGGTTTTAACCCTTTCTCACCGCTAGTGGGGGGTAAAAGCGCCCCCAATAGCGACTGAATATCACCGCGAAATTGACGGTAAAGCGCCCCTACAAATATCGGCGCTTTACCGCCGATGCCACCACCGCCCTAGCATGAAAGGGGCCTAATTGTTCAAATGCAATAAACAAATTTGACAAGGAAAAAAAAAAAGAATAATTTTCATGCACTTTTGCGATGATGGAAAGGTGCGTCTTAGCATAGCAAAAGCGCACCAGTGTGAAAAGAGGCCTTAATGGCAAGGATGAGCTCTGGCGTGTGCAGCAAGTCGACACAGCGCTGCGCTAATCACAGGCAGTGAGACATTTCCCGATTTCTGCAGCCGCACATAGGGGCAATGTCTCACTGCCTGCGATTAGCGCAGCGCAGAATTGCTGGCGGGCTCTGCACGTGGACCATGCGAACACGCCGGAGCTCATCCTTATTGGTGAGTAGGGATGAGCTCAGGCATGTTTGCATGGAACACGTGCAGAGCTCACCAGGAAGTCGGCGCAGCTCTGCGCTAATCACAGGCAATGTCTCACTGCCTGTGATTAGCGCAGCACTGCGCCGACTTCCTGGCGGGCTCTGCACGTGTTCCATGCCAACACGCCTGAGCTCATCCCTATTGGTGAGTATCATCCTGAATTTGCCCCTCCCTTTTGGATTGTAAATTCTTACAAGCAAGTCTTGTTACCCCCTTTTAACTGCACTGTTTCCCTTTATTTTGTAAAGTGCTGGCTCTGTGTAATAACATGAATGTATATTTGTATATTATTGTATGTACCTGCCCTCCTCAGGTGATCTCCTAAAGCTTTGTCCCTGCCATGATTCTAGAAAGGGAGCCCTTTGTCTTCTGTCCCTCCATGCACACAAAGCCTGTGATGATCCCACATGTGAACATTACACAGCAGCATGCAGCCTGCATTCCCCTGGGCTCTTTAATAATAAAGCCATATGAGGCCAGCAAATAGGCAGCTGCAGACATTTTGCTTCCTGGAGAGGCGGGAGGTGTGTTCCTTGTACTGTATGAGAAGTGCAGAGCACGCTGCTCCTTCCTCTGTGCCCAGCACCATCCTCATCCTCAGCTTCCCTGCCCTCTGCCTGCCCCCTCCGCTGGAGCCTGTGCACCCAGGGGGCAGGACACACTCCATACAAAACACAGCAGCTGCAGCTCTTTCCAGCAAAGCCAGGAGCAGCCTCTGCATTGTCAGTGAGTAACTCCATCATTTTCTGGGCTGTATGGGAGAGAAGGGGATGGACAGGGATGTGGGGGCTGATGATCACATATAGAAGGATGAGGAGGAGGAGGAGGAGGGTGGCAATCTGACATCTGCTGTAATGGGAGAGCTGACATTACATGGCAGCTTTCCTGTCCTCCTCTAATAGAAGTGCATTGTATTCTACACTCAAGGACATCCAATAGAAGTAGCTGCTTTCTGTACTTGTATACATACATGACACCTGGGATGGGTCATGTGAAGAGCGTTGCCTATGGCAATCCAATAATGATGTGTGCTAGAAAACCAACGGCAGGCATGTCATTGGTGGGCACAGGGGGACCCCCAGGACTTTTATACTGTATAGAAACTCTATTGTGAACTTGTAAATATTTGAACCTGGGGGGGGGGGGGGGGGCATTGGTGGTAATAACAGGCGGTTAAGCCGCAGGTTAAACTAATGTTGGCTGGAGGGGTTGATTCACAATCGCAGCTAAATTTATACCTCCCGCTGTGTTGGGTAGGAGCAGCACCGACAAATGTGACTCATTCGAGTGAACGACAGCATGTAATGCATACGTTGCTGCAGGCTTTCAAGGGTTAAAACAGATGTATCATCTACCAGCCATCAACTGCCCTCTGAAAAGTGATCCACACGTGTAAACAAGCCCTTATGGCCTCGTTCATGCATGAGTGTCTTTGGTGTTTTTCTGTCATTTTTTCCTTTTATTTTTTTATTATTTATTTTTATTTTTTTGCATTTGTACAGGTGTTTTTATTTTATTTTTTTTGTTTTCGCATGTATTTCAGGCTTGAGCTTTTTCCCTTTTACTAGGCAAGAAAGTGCCTGAAAAACGCTCATTATGCACATTTTTCACATGCTCCTGATTAAACTCTGTTGGGGCCAAAACATTGAAGTGCTTTTAGTTAAGCTCTTCAAACCACTCAGGTGGGGCCTCAGGACAATGAAAACAATGACGGGAGATTTGGATTGGTCAGGATGGAATACTGCACTTTGCCCTCTGATTTATATAGTATACACAGGTGTGGGTTGTGTTTATTGACACACATCAATCCTGTGAGAAGAAGAAATGTTATTACTTATAATGTTCATGGTGGGTAAAGAATAGCTGAACTCCAAGAATGAGGCGAGGATTCAATGCTCCTTTACCCTAGTTTCACACCTTTGCGTTTATTTTTTCTTGCAGTTTGCAGAAACGCACTACAGTCCATTTAACATGGTTTTCTATGGTACACATTCACATCTTTGCGTTTCAGCCGGTGCGTTCTTGGAAAGGGTCAGGAACTTTTTTCCTGCAGCAGATTGCGTTTTGTACATAATAGACTTCAATGCGTTTTTACATGCACTTTGCGTTCTGCAGCCCCCCCCATGTTGAAGGCATATATGGTATGGTTCAGGAGGGGGGAGCTCATTCATCCCCTCCCTTTCCTGACCTGATGGGCTGCATGCTTGGATAGGGGTCTGATATGGATTTTGGGGTGGACCCTTAAAATCCATATCAGACCCGAAGGGGTTTTTGCCAAGTTCTTCCTTTTTTTTAATTTTTATTTTATTTCAGGTGTTCTGTCAAGAATGCTCCCCATCAAATAGTGCCCGCTAGGGATGAGCTCAGTCATGTTCGCATGCTCCACATGCAGAGCCCGCCAGGAAGTCGGCGCATAGGCAGTGAGACATTGCCCGATCTCTCTGCAGCCGCGCATCGGGGCAATGTCTCACTGCCTGTGATTAGTGCAGCGCTGCCCCGACTTCCTAGCGGAGCATGCAAACTTTTATTTTTATTTTTGTTTCTATTTTCATTTTTTATTTTTCTCTCTTTTTTAATTTACATTTTTTTTTAATATATTGGACTGTCTGGTTGTAAATGTAGGAGTGTACCTTATGGATCAGCTGGGATGGTTTTTATAAAGATATTTTAAAATAATAATTTTTTGTGGGCATGTCCAACATGTCCGACTCAGCTTTAGGATGTACATTATTATAGCTGATTATGTGGTGAATCATCACGTGGACATTGAGGCTTATTTTTTCTCCTATCCTCTCTTATTGTTATATTTGCTGCCACATTCTATGGTTGAATCGGGTGTCATGGTGATGGCCGTACACCCGTTTTTATTGGCCTTAGCGGTCAGCTGACTTGGTATATAAAGCGGGTGGCTTATGTCATGCCATCACCGCTGATGAAGTCCTGCCCCCTTGGGACGCAACGCGTACGGAAACCACGTGACTGCGATCGTGACGTCACCCGCGTCCTTACACGCTGATCCTTGTGGAACACTTAGTTTGAGATTTGTCTTTTATCCTTAGCACTGGGGCACAGTGCGGTTTATGTGAGTGCACACTTTTACTTTTAAATAAATATTGTTTTAAGCAATCAGAGAGCACTAGGTTTTGCTGATTTTTATTACATGTATTACGTCTGGAAGAGAATGATGATAAGCCTGAGATACAGCAAGCTCCACAGTTGATACCAGTGTTTGGGTCCGCTAATTTATTCCCTGAAAGGGACCGTTGTATTTGACCTGTCCGATTTACTCAGGGGTCCATCTCCTGAGGTGAGTGGCCATTACTATTGGTGGTGACCATACTTGATGTGTAGATCACCTGTCTCACTGGATATTGCTGGGCTTCTTTGATGATTTCATCAGTTTTTTTTTCGCTTTCAGTTTAAAGAGAATGGACTGTTTTATTTTAGTTAAAATTTTTGTTTAATTATCTGCACTGTACTGCTTTTTTATAATGAGAATGCGAACACGCCTGAGCTCATCCTTGGTGCCCGCGCATTTGCTGGATGGAGCTGCACTTCAGCTGGAGTGACGTGACCAGGGCGCAAGCGCATATCGTAGGAGGCATCTCTCGATGGGAGATACCATTTTACGGCCACAATTAGAAACAGCTGGGGGGGGGAACGTAATTCTCACATTGTGCCTCTCTGTTGCGGGTCAGCTTTACAGTGGTCTGATGGTCCGCTTTTGTCTGTGTTGCAGGGCAGGTTTGCTGTGTTGTATGGCCGGTTTTGCCTGTGTGAAAGGTTGGATTACAACACAGACAAAACCAGCTCTTCAACACAGCAACTAGTCACCCTCCAGCAGCAGTGTTGCACAATCTGAGAACTATGGTCTCCCCCGCTGTTTGTATAGGTTTAAATTGTACCTTTTTGAAATGGTATCACCCATCACAAGATGCCTCCTACGATGTGCACTTGTATTCTGGTCACGTCACTCCAGCTGATCCGCAAATCAGCTGTTGTGCTGTTCCGTCCGGTGCATGCGCACTACATACAGCGCATGACAGAACACCAAAGCTTCTTCTTACATTCAGCTGTCTGCGGGGAAGCCCGTCGACAGCTGATGACTCTTCGGTTGTTAAGGATGGTCTCCTGGCCCCCGAACCAGCTATACACAGTTTGTTAAAGAGGGGGGGGGGGGAACTCTAATGCACGCACAATGGCAGAGGGGATTGATGTCTTCAAAAGGTCTGATGGTCAGGGCATATTCTGACACCAAGATAGGAACTCCACTTACAGGGATCACAGAACCAGGGGCTAAATATTTATACATACACAAGATTTCTGAATAACAATCATTCAATAGAAGGGGTACGGGATAGTCCATTCAAAACAACTTTAAAAAATGTGAATTAAAAACACTGCCAATCATTTTGATGCACAACATGTAACAACCTGGGAAGACATACACTACTCCCTTCTTGTGGCCAGTGTTCAGGGCAATCTGTGGATGCGCAGAGCTGGAAAAACAGTGGTGTCCTTGATACAAAGCAGCAAACCTTCTGGTCCCAAAGTCTGCCTCCAGGTAGCGTCAGTTTACCCCGACAATGCTTTTTTTTTTTTTTTTGAGGAAGTAAGGTCACGTTATTTATCATCTCGTAGACAAAATGAGCAGTTAACCCTTGCAGTAGGGAACCCAATGCAAAGGTAAAATCTTTTTTTTTCGCCAAGAGCTCCACTTTATTGCCCTGTACATAAGGTCGGACTTACCGACGGATAATGTGCGATCGGATCTTGTTGTTGGAAAATCCGATCGTGTGTGGGCTCCATCTGACTTTTTCCATCGGAATTTCCGACACACAAAGTTTGAGAGCAGGATCTACCGACAACAAAATCCGATCGTTTTAAATTCCGATCGTGTGTAGACAATTCCGACGGACAAAGTGCCACACATGCTCGGAATAAATTACGAGACGAAAACTATTGGCCACTGCCCTCTTTATAGTCCCGTCGTACGTGGTCTACGTCTCTGCGTTCTGAACGATCGGATTTTCCGACAACTTTGTGCGACCGTGTGTATGCAAGACAATTCGTTGGAAAAAATCTGATGGATTTTGTCGTCAGAATGTCTGACCGTGTGTACAGGGCATTAGAATGTTAATATGTAAATTATGGCTACTTATAGTCACTAATTTGAATTAAAGAGGAACTGCATTCTGCTCACATAATTTGTAATAAAAACATCTATGCCATTCTGAAGCTTCCCTCCAACCACTTTGCATATTTTTATATATATACCGAGATTCTGTACTTACCAAATATGCTGCAGAAATCTCCCGCCACTGTGTCTGGCTGCAGCCATTTTAACTGTGGGCAGCTGAAGCTGCTGCCTGTTCACTTCCTGGATTTACGCAGAGGCACACCTCCAGCTCTGCAGCTCGCATTGGCCCCCTTATGACTTACCCCCCTTCCCTTCCTGGCAAAACTCTCACAAGAGTGAGCGAGAGAGCTGTGCATGATGTCATAAACCTAGGCTTTTTACAAGACAAGAAACAAGAAGTGGTCTGTATAAGGTATTTACTGGGAGGAAAAAAAAAAAAAAGTAAGTTTTACTTTCCAACGTTAAAACAAGAGCAGAAGATTTAATAGATGGAAAGATGAACAAATGACTGAAGTTCCGCTTTAACATGTAAGGGCAGTAATGCTGTGTAGCGTCGGTTCCTGACGAGCACATGCTATATGTTTTTGAAAATTAATATTCCTAAAACCACAGTTGGGTTTTAGGGCTAATTTTGGATTTACTGGAATTCCTGGAATTCCTGGATTTACACAGACACACACCTCCAGCTCTTCAGCTCTCATTGACCCTCGTATGACTCATCCACCTCTCCTTTCCTGGCAAAAGCTCACAAGAGTGAGAGAGAGCTGTGCATGATGTCATAAGCCTAAGCTAATGACCAGACAAGAAACAGGAAGTGGTCTGTATAGGGTATTTACTATCCAAAGTTAAAACAACAAGGGCAGAAGATTTAATAGATGGAAAGTTGAAAAAACTACTGGAGTTCCGCTTTAAGTTAATTATACTTGCTAAATATCTCTGGTGACCTTGCAGTGCTGGAGAGTTTGCTTACATTCCTTGCTGTGTGTGACCTTATATGTAGTATTTAAAGTGTGTGTGTGTGCCATTGGAGAAATTACCCTTCACTTTCTGTCCCAGAGACACAACAGGAACTTAAAGGAAATCTCCCAAAATGAGAGGATTCACCTCTTTAGGCAGTTATCCCCAGAACAGGTGTCCCCATTTGACAATTTTTCTTTACCTCATGTTCTGGAAACTCGAGAATTTTGGATTTCCCCTAATTTTATTTTTCCTGGCGACACAGGGGGTAATCTCCTCAATAGAGACACATACAGCAATAAAAACTTGACATAGGGTCTAACTTCCCCACTCTATCCAAAACGAAAAAAAAATAAAAAATGGTTAGAGATACTTTAATATTTTATCTGCTTTAGGCAAACCTACAAAAATGCCTATGTGTTCCTTCAGTGGTAACTGGCATTTGACGGGTGTATGTGATTATCGCAGATAAATGGGCACTTCTCTTGCCCATGTTGGACTATGGATTTTGCAAAAGACATCTGCAGCACATGTAGACATGTCACTGGAGAAGTGGTCGGGGGGGTGTACATCTCACCTAGGTTGCTACACAGTGTGAGATGGTAAGTCCAGGATGGATCAGTTTCTCAGCAGCAATATGCTGCTGAGTTGTTATTTAATCTTGCCGGGCCTGGGTTTATATGGAATGGCAGGTAGGTTTGGTAGAGGGACCTGTCATTCCACACCCCCCATCCCTCGTTCCAGTTCTGGGTTTTGGATCAGGTGAGCTTTGATCCTAATTAGCCTGGGAAGGTAAAGGCTCTGCGGGCCTGCAGGTGTTTGCTCTCAGCCAGGGAAACGAACAGTCTGTGTGTTTGAGGAAGCTGCAAGCACAGCCACTGCTGGAGCTAAAATCCACCCTGCGATATCCAGGCGAAAGACGCTGTGTTTATAAGTGTCAGATAGGTGAGAAGAACCTGTTAGTAAGCGCCCAGCCGGGCTAGGTTGTTTGTTTTGTTATTATTTTGTTCCTGTTATACACAAGAAGCACGGTGTTGCTGTATACTTTGTTTGTTGGACTGTTTGTACCACGAATAAACGCCAAGGTCTACTTTATAAAGTCCAAGTCTGCTGTGAACTGTGTCTAAACACACCCTACCCCGGGAAGATCCCTTACAATTGGTGGAGAATGCGGGCAACACGGTTGCTAGGGGCAACGGTGTGGACAGACTTGGCTACAGCTGCTGATGTCCTGGGTGAAAGCTGCAACTACACTCCAAGAACAGTCCAGCAACATGGAGGAGATGCTGAAGCAGTTTATGCAAGTGAGTTTGCAACAACAGCAGGCTCAGACAGAGGCCAATAGACGACATGAACAGTCCATGGCTGCACAACAACAACTTATCGAGCACCTGATAGCAAATCGAGAGGCGCCTGTGGTTGCTAATCCACCCACAGTGATGGGAGCCGCTCCAGAGATTTTTTTTGGGAGAAGGACTGTGCAGAAAGCGCTGCAAAAGATGACTGCTGAGGACGATGTTGAAGCCTATCTAACAGTATTTGAGCGCGTGGCTGAGCGAGAGAAGTTACCAGCCGCTGAGTGGGCAGAGGTAATTGCGCCCTATTTAACAGGTGAACCTCAAAAGGCCTACTATGACCTCAGTGAGCAAGAGGTTAAGGACTATACTCGGCTAAAAGAGGAGATACTTGCCCGACTAGGAGTTACTACTGCAGTCCGTGCCCGGAGGGTACGCAACTGGAGCTACAGTCTGGACAAATCAGCGAGGTCCCAGATGTATGACCTAATCCATTTGGCAAGAAAGTGGTTGGAGCCAGACACTTCTACTCCTGCACAAATCCTAGAGAAGGTCGTGATGGATCGCTACCTCCGAGCGCTTCCTACTGACCTGCAACGCTGGGTGGGACAAGGTGATCCTAAGAATGCAAACGAACTTGTCAACCTTGTGGAGAGGTTCCAGGCGACTGAGGACTACCTCCGTGATGTTCCTGCAGCATCTTCACCTCCCCGGAGCGCCAGATCTGTGCCGTCAGCTGGTAAGAGACTTCCATCTATTGGGGGAGTGTGGAGGGGTGCTGATGGAGGGAAAAGGGCTCAAGTGGTGTCTCAGGGACAAAAGACTGGTGATGGTCCCGGGTGGCTAAGGGGCTCTGAAAAGGACTCCTTGCCAAAGAGACCAGGCCCTATCCAGTGTTGGAGATGCCATGAGGCGGGACACGTGTCGGCCCATTGCCCTCTTACCACTGAACCCATGGAGTGTGACGCTAGCCGGCGTCAGTCGCTGTTTGCGGAACCATCTTGTGCTGCAGTTCCTGGACTAGAGACTGAACCGCAAATCTGCAATATTACCATCAATGACCTTCCCGTTGAGGCGTTAATGGACTCGGGAAGCCTCGTAACCTTGGTGCATGCTAGCCTGGTGGCTGGGGACTTAGAGTCTAAAAAACATATGAGTGTTGTGTGCATACATGGTGATACAAAAGTGTACCCTATAGTGCTGGCTAAAGTCGGGACTGAACAAGGCACCGTACAATATGAAGTGGGTGTGGTAAAAAACCTCATGCATAATGTAATATTGGGGCGCGATTTTCCATTATTCTGGGCTCTCTGGGAAAAAAGAAAAATCCCCAAAAGGAGTGGGGATACCTCTAAGGGGGTTGCTTTGTCCCCTGTGAATGATAGAAGTGTGCAGGATGAAAATGATTGTTCTCCTTTGCAGGTCCTGGCTGGGGAGGAGGAGGCTCCTCCCACTGAGCAAAATATACTAGACTTAGAGGTGTCTAGGGATAATTTTGGCGCTGCACAATTACAGGACCCCACTCTCAAAAATGCGAGAGAGCAGGTTGCTGTTATGAATGGGGTACCTCAGGAACCAGATGCTGAAAAAAGATTTCCACATTTTTCGGTGACTAATGATCTTTTCTATAGAGTCAATAAGGTTAAGGATGAGATTGTGGAACAGCTTCTGGTACCTAAGCCGTACCGGCGTCAGGTGCTTGACATGGCACATAACCATGTTCTTGGGGGACACTTGGGGACTGACAAAACGCGAGAGAGGGTTCTCCAGAGGTTTTTTTGGCCGGCGATATATGATGACATTAAAAAATACTGCGAGTCGTGCCCCACATGTCAGGTTAGTGCCCCAGTGTCACATTTTCGCAGTCCTTTGGTTTCGCTCCCTATTATAGAGGTGCCTTTTGAGCGTATTGCCATGGATTTAGTGGGTCCCGTGGTAAAGTCAGCTAGAGGACACCAGTATATTTTGGTAGTCATAGATTATGCGACCCGCTATCCTGAGGCTGTACCCTTAAGAAACACTGCATCTAAAACAATTGCACGTGAGTTGTTTTATATGTTCTCTAGGACTGGGATCCCCAAAGAAATCCTAACTGACCAAGGTACGCCATTTATGTCAAAACTGATGAAGGAATTATGCAAACTATTTAAAGTCTCACACATCCGTACCTCTGTATACCACCCCCAGACGGACGGATTGGTGGAGAGATTTAATAAAACTTTGAAACATATGTTGAAGAAAGTGGTGGAAAAAGATGGTCGTGACTGGGATCATTTATTACCCTCATGTTTGCTATTAGGGAGGTGCCCCAAGCATCCACAGGGTTCTCACCATTCGAGTTGGTCTATGGTCGTCACCCTAGGGGTCTACTGGACATTGCAAAAGAGACATGGGAGAGTGAGTCCACCCCATACAAGAGTGTTATTGAGCATGTAGCACAAATGCAGGACCGTATAGCCACTGTAATGCCCCTGGTAAGGGAACACCTCCAGAGAGCTCAAGAGGCCCAAAGTAGAATTTACAACCGGTCCGCAAGAATCAGGACATTCAACCCAGGCGATAGGGTCCTTATACTAGTCCCCACTGTTGAGAGTAAATTCTTAGCGAAGTGGCAAGGTCCTTATGAAATTGTTGAAAAGATCAGTGAGGTGAACTACAAGGTGCACCAACCAGGTAGAAGGAAGCCTTTCCAAGTTTATCACATAAACTTGATCAAGCCCTGGAAAGACAGGGAATCCTTGGTGGCGACAAATACTGTTAATAATTTGTCACCACCAATCCCTCCAGTCAAAGTAGGTGATGCTCTATCAGTGTCACAGAAACAGGAGGCTCTGGAATTTTTACAGAAAAACAAAAACAAGTTCTCTGACCTCCCAGGGCGTACCCACCTCATCCATCATCACATTGAAACTGAGCCTAGAAGCAGAGTAAACCTAAAGCCCTATAGGATACCGGAGGCACGTAGAAAAGCCGTATCTGACGAGGTAAAACGTATGCTTGATCTGGGGGTAATTGAGGTGTCACAGAGTGAATGGTCCAGCCCAATTGTGCTAATCCCAAAGCCCAATGGAACTTGGAGGTTCTGTAACGATTTCAGAAAGTTGAATGAGATCTCCAAGTTCGATGCTTATCCTATGCCCAGGGTAGATGAGTTGATTGAGAAGTTAGGTAACGCCAGGTACATAACCACCCTCGATCTCACAAAGGGCTACTGGCAGATTCCACTTTCTGGCGAGGCTATAAAGAAAACTGCATTCTCCACCCCTGATGGGCTATTCCAGTATGTAGTGATGCCATTCGGGTTACATGGAGCGCCTGCAACTTTCCAGAGGTTGATGGACTTGATTCTGCGACCACATCGGGATTACTCAGCCGCCTACCTCGATGATGTGGTCATTTTTAGCCCTGATTGGGAAAGTCACCTCTGTAAGGTACAGGCCGTGTTGGATACCATAAGTGATGCAGGGTTGACCATAAATGCCGAGAAGTGTGCTCTAGCCCTAGAAGAGGCCAAATATCTGGGCTACATTGTTGGGAGAGGATTGATTAAGCCACAGCTAAATAAAATTGAGGCAATACAGAATTGACCTAGACCCCTGACAAGGAAACAGGTTAGAGCTTTCCTGGGTATTACCGGTTATTACCGTAGATTTGTGCCGAACTTTGCCTCAGTTGCTGCTCCACTAACTGACTTGACAAAGGGCGGAAAGACAGCAATGGTCACGTGGACCCCAGAGGCTGAGAAGGCTTTCCAAAGCCTTAAGTCTGCCTTGTGCCAACCACCTGTGTTAGTTACCCCCAATTTCAGGCGAGAATTTCTGGTCCAGACAGATGCCTCTAACACAGGCTTAGGTGCAGTACTCTCACAAGTAGTGAATGGTGAGGAGCATCCGGTGACGTACTTGAGTAGAAAACTAACCCCGGCCGAGAAAAATTATGCCATTGTGGAGCGAGAATGTTTGGCAGTGAAGTGGGCCCTAGAATCTTTAAAGTATTACTTGCTAGGCAGGAAATTCAAGTTGGTGACAGACCATGCCCCCCTAACATGGATGAAGTTAAACAAGGAGAGAAATGCAAGAGTGACTAGATGGTTTCTGTCCTTACAAAACTTTAATTTCACTGTGGAACACAGGCCAGGGAAATTATAGGCAAATGCTGACGCATTGTCGAGGGTGAGTTGTCTGTGGGGACAAAAGGCTCAGCCCTCCGGTCTGAAAAAGAGGGGGGGGATATGTAGACATGTCACTGGAGAAGTGGTTGAGGGGGTGTACATCTCACCTAGGTTGCTACACAGTGTGAGATGGTAAGTCCAGGATGGATCAGTTTCTCAGCAGCAATATGCTGCTGAGTTGTTATTTAATCTTGCCGGGCCTGGGTTTATATGGAATGGCAGGTAGGTTTGGTAGAGGGACCTGTCATTCCACACCCCCCATCCCTCGTTCCAGTTCTGGGTTTTGGATCAGGTGAGCTTTGATCCTAATTAGCCTGGGAAGGTAAAGGCTCTGCGGGCCTGCAGGTGTTTGCTCTCAGCCAGGGAAACGAACAGTCTGTGTGTTTGAGGAAGCTGCAAGCACAGCCACTGCTGGAGCTAAAATCCACCCTGCGATATCCAGGCGAAAGACGCTGTGTTTATAAGTGTCAGATAGGTGAGAAGAACCTGTTAGTAAGCGCCCAGCCGGGCTAGGTTGTTTGTTTTGTTATTATTTTGTTCCTGTTATACACAAGAAGCACGGTGTTGCTGTATACTTTGTTTGTTGGACTGTTTGTACCACGAATAAACGCCAAGGTCTACTTTATAAAGTCCAAGTCTGCTGTGAACTGTGTCCAAACACACCCTACCCCGGGAAGATCCCTTACACACAGTATTTCTTAAAAGCGTGATAAACTGCTTATAGCATGTATTTTTACATCAATAATCTGCTGGGGTACGCCTCTGAAAATGTCCATCTGAAACGGAATCCCTGTAGAGGGAAAATGACATGACGCTGACACAGTGACCCGATGACGTTACCTGCTATTGTCATCTACATGACTATAACAGTCTGTTTACATCAGCCATAATGCTTGTCATTCTCCAAAAATTCCATTTATTAAAACTTGCTTGAAGTTTATGGAAAACTTTACAGGTTTATTAAACGTTCTGTTTAGTTATGACCAGTCTATGAACAGTCCCTATTGTCAGGGGTATGATGATGTTCTACAGGCTTCATATACACTGCTGTTGTTTCATTTTAACTTGTAAAGTTTGCTCCAAGGGCGTGTTTACGCTTTGCGGTGACTGGGGTTTATTCTGGCCTGTATTAAGGTATGGATCTTCAGTTATGGAGTTGAAGGAAGTGTCAATGGATGAACAGTACGGTGATGTCACCGCACTGTTGAGAACTATGAGTCCCCCCTGCTATGGTGGCAGATGGGACTTATGGTGATCCGGGCGGCTGCAGAGCCACTTGTTCATTTTAACTGCATTGTACTGTTGCCGGGCGTCCCACCGCCACTGTCCCCTGTGGTTTCTGGGCTCTCCCATTCCTCTAGAGAGCTAGGACTGCCGTAAATATTTTCCAAGATGGAAAATGGAAGGAGGTTTTGGGACATCCCTTTCCTGATCTCCTCTGCAACGGATGAACCCGAAACTGATTATTACACAGTGTGTAATAACTGTGATTACTGGGACGGATCAGCCACCTGCTGACTATTTCTTCAGGGCCATTTATAAAAGGCATTGGGTAAATAATGGGCAGCTGATCTGTTGATTTAAGGACATACCTCAAGAAGAACAGGGGTTAATGCAAAAATGCATTGTGTCATTTTGTAAAAAAAAATAAAAATAACGTTCAATGCAAATGCCATACCTGTAGGCCTTTTCTGTCACCTATGAAGCCCGGCTGAAATACCCCCAATAATGACACTCCTGGGTCCAGTCTTATTTTCAGGACATGGGCTAACAACAAAATGGCCAACGAGGCTTCTTCTTTGAGGACAGCAGATGCTCAGCGGATATTTCGTTGTACCCAGGGCCAGTGCTACCACTAGGTAAACTAAGCAGCTGCCTAAGGTGCAGCTACAGCATGTCCTAACAAGACAGCGGCATGTACAGAAACCACCCCCCTGCAGCTGCTGAATGCCGGCTTCTCCTCCTCCTCCTTCTCCCACAGGCATTCAGCAGCTGCAGAAGGGAAATGAAGGTGATCTGTATGTCGCCCCTCCTATCCAGGTCCTGCGTCCCCCCCCCCCCCGCTGTTTCCTCTCCCCCACCCAGCTCTACTGGCTTCTCTCTACTCCTCTTACGCTGGCTGCTGCAGGGATGGAGAGCAGGGATCACTAACTTTTTTGTCCCAGAATGTAGGTGCCCAGGACCCAGGACAGGCCTACCAAATGCAGAGTGGCCAGAAGAAAGCCATTAGTTCAGCAAAAAACAAAATGGCACATTTTAAGTTTGCGAAAAGGCATGTGGGAGTCTCCCAAAATGTATGGAGGAAGGTGCTCTCGTCTGATGAGACTAAAATTGAACTTTTTAGCCATCAAAGAAAATGCTGTCTGGCACAAACCCAACACATCACATCACCCAAAGAACACCATCCACACAGTGAAACATGGTGGTGGCAGCATCATGCTGTGGGGATGTATTTCAGGAGTCTGGACTGGGAAACTGGTCAGTGTTGAGGGAAAGATGGATGATGCTAAATACAGGGATATTCTTGAGCAAAACCTGTACCACTCTGTGTGTGATTTGAGGCTAGGATGGAGGTTCACCTTCCAGCAGGACAATGACCCCAAACACACTGCTAAAGCAACACTTGAGTGGTTTAAGGGGAAACATGTAAATGTGTTGGAATGGCCTAATAAAAGCCTCAACCTCAATCCAATAGAAAATCTGTGGTCAGACTTAAAGATTGCTGTTCAGAAGCACAAACCATCCAACTTGAAGGAGCTGGAGCAGTTTTGTAAGGAGGAATGGGCATAAATTCCAGTGGTAAGATGTGGCAAGCTCATAGAGACTTATCCAAAGCGACTTGGAGCTGTGATAGCCGCAAAAGGTGGCTCTACAAAGTATTGACTTTAGGGGGGTGAATAGTTATACACATTGAATTTTTCTGTTATTTTGTTCCATTTTTTTTGTTTGCTTAAAAAAAAATCTTCAAAGTTGTGGGCATGTTCTGTAAATTAAATGATGCAAATCCTTAAATAATCCATGTTAATTCCAGGTTGTGAGGCAACAAAAACACGAAAAATGCCAAGGGGGGTGAATACTTTTGCATATTGTACATATTGTAGCTCATCTTTGTTGACGCGCCCTTTTACCACATATTATCTATTTCCACTCATACAGAACAGGTGAAAGCCTAATCCCTTGTGTATGTCAAACTAACAGTTCTCCGTTCTGCCAGGAGACAAATTGGAGCATATTGTAGTTCCATCCATGGGATCCACCCAGGATGAGCACCTGGAGCATATCAGTGTTATAAATAGGACAAAAGCTTTCCAGCGATGGAAAGAAATGTCTAGAAATTGTAGCAGTCAGAGCCAAGCATGATGCGTGTTGTGGGTTTTTTTTACATTTTATTTTTTTATTTATGAAACAGTCATACCCCATGGTTTCCAGTGAGTACTGTTCATATCTGTGCGACTTCAGAATAGTCCCTGAACTACTTTGCTCTGACTTTGATGTGACTTGAGGTCCATAGACCTCGCATTGCTTCAAGTCTTGTGACTTTCAGGTCGTACAAGTGTGAAAGGGGCCTTATGGGCCTTGGTTAAAATGAAAAAAGATGGATCGCTAGAAACACAGCTAGTGCGATATGGAAATAGTTCCAAGGTCCAGGAGGGCCAGTAGGCAAAGTCCAATATTTAGGAAAGATGTTTTACACACATGTGCAGGTGAAACGGCCATTCACTTGTATGACAGGCTGTACATGCCATACGCTGATGCATGTTCCCCTTGTGAGGGCCTTGGTTTACCCCCACATGCACAGGTGTTCCATGCATCCCTGTGCAGGCAGTGCCATTGATGTCAATTGGAATGAGCAGACACAGCCGCTGCACCTAATGGGATGGCGCACCTTGCACGCAGCCCTCACATGGGCCACATATGCATGAGACCCTTATGCTCCCCTGATGATCCAGCCAGTAAGTCTGTTCTCTTGTTCTTTCTCAACTTACTTTTATTATTATCATTATACAGGTTTTATACAGCGCCAACAGTTTTCTCAGCGCTTTACAACATTTACAACAACTTTTAAGGTGAGCGACTGCAGTACCTCTTTAAAGATGGGGGGGTATTTACTAAAGGGAAATCCACTTTGCACTACAAGTGCACTGCGTAAGTGCAGTCTCTGTAGATCTGAAGGGGACATGCAAGGAAAATAAAAAACTGAATTTTTGGTTGTACATGATTGGATGATAGAAATCAGCAGAGCTTCCCCTCATTTCAGATCTTGTAGTGCAACGTGGATTTGCCTTTAGTAAATCAACCCCTAAGCTTATTTCTGACACTTGTTGCTTACAAGTTGAAACCAGTATTTTTTATTTTTTTGCTAAAAAATTACTTAGAACCCCCCAAACATTATGTACATCAGAGACCCTAGAGAAATAAATGGCGATTGTTGCAATATTTTATGTCGCACTGTATTTGCGCAGCAGTCTTTCAAATGCAATTTTTTTGGGATAAAACACACTTCAATGAATAATAAAAAAATTTAAAAAACGTAAAGTTAGCCCAATTTTTTTATTTTTTTTTCTTTAATGTGAAAGATGATGTTACGCCGAGAATCATAAGAGAATCGTGATCTTTATTCTACGGGAAAAAAATGTGATTCTCATTTTATCCAGAATCGTGCAGCTCCAAGTTGTACTTGTTTTTTCTGTAGCCCACTCTCATCTACATCCATTTTAACCACTTTTGTACCGCTGCACGCTGATATACGTCAGGTTTTTCAAGAGGGATATCTTTTGTTATTACAGAAGCTAGCTGCCATAACCCAGGTATCATCTTCTTCAAAGGGCGGCCCAGTTTCCGATAATAGTGGTCTCTGCAGTGGATTCCCTGCAAGATCACTTTTATCAGCGGTGGGAGAGGGCCCTCCGCTGCTTACTGGAGCCGTTGGTAGCGACGGAGGCGATTGGGTCCTCTTCTGTGTGTGGTATGGAGACGAGTGAGGGGAAGATGGCTCCCGCCCATCTCCATAAAATTGCAGGGCGGAAGCGACGTCAAAAACGTCACTTCTGCAGATAGCTCTTAAAGGGCCATTTTTTTTTATTTTTTTTCATAAGACAAAATAAAATTCATATTTAAGGGGTCCTGACATGCTTTTTTTCCATTACAAGGGAAGATTACATTCCTTGTAATAGGAAAAAAGCGCCAATTTTTTTTTTTTTTTTAAAGAACAGTGTCAAAATAAAAAGGTAAAATAAGAGAATTTTTTTTTTAAATGCACTCCATCCTGCCGAGCCCATGTGCAGAAGCGAACGCATACGGGAGTAGCAACCACTTATGAAAACGATGTTCAAACCACACACATGAGGTATCGACACGATTGGTAGAGCGAGAGCAATAATTCTAGCTCTTCTCTTTGTAACGCAAAACATGCAACCTGTAGAATTTTCTTTAAACATTGCCTATGGGGATTTTTAAGGGTAAAAGTAAAAAAATGGGCTAACTTTACTGTTGTCTTATTTTTTTAATTAAAAAAAGTGCGCTTGTAAGACCGCTGCACGAATACAGTTTGACAAAGTATTGCAACGACCGCCATTTTATTCTCTAGGTTAGAAAAAAAAATTATAAAGTTTGGAGGTTCTAAGTAATTTTCCAGCAAAAAACAAACAAAACTGTTTTTAACTAGTAAACAATAAAGCTCAGAAAGAAGCCTGGTCCTGAAGTGGTTAATGGACCAAGCTGTCCAGAAAAATGGCAATTTGAGGGTTGAGACAAACCATTTTACCGGTGTGGTTACAATAGTCTGTTTTATAAATGGGAAAAAAAAAACTGACCGCAACAGTTTATCTGGAATTCAGCTGTATTTATTAGTCAAGTCCATATAAATCTGCTAGTATATCTGTTTTTGGGTTTAATACAGTTTTTAAAAAAGCTCCATTGCATTCCCCCCTGTGACCGCATACTTGATGAACACCTGCTATTCTATAGGAATATATCGGTGTACAGGTGCCTTTCTTTCATGCTGGCAGTCACAGGAAACTCGAAGAAAACCATAATTTTTCTCTTCCTCTTTTCTGTCCTAAATTTATGACTGCGTGGCGATGCACGCGGCATGAACCCATCATACGAGTGTAGTTACAATTCATTCTTTATGGGGAAGATGACAGTCATTTTTCTGAGATTCTGCCATCTAAAGGCTTGTGTTCTTTCAGCCTTCTTCCTTTCAGATGACGTCTTCTCTCCTACTGTACTCTGCTTGAATAACACAGAGTATAAGAAGAGGAAGTTGTATACACTGATGTTATGGTCTGTGTAAAGTGCCTGTCGGTATGACTGGCAAATCTAGAAATAAACGTGAAGGTCAATAAAGCCACCATCACATTAAAGTGGTTGTAAACCCTTACAAACCACTTTGACCTACAGGTAAGCCTAGATTAAGGTTTACCTGTAAGTCCAAGAAATATCTCCTAAACCTACACGGTTTAGGAGATATTTACTAAAAGACAGTGACAGCTGTCTATGGCGCATGCGCCGTAGACAGCGGCGCGCAGGTGCACTATCGCGTTAGCGGCATGCCGCTGCTAACCGCGATATGCTGTTACTGGCGGCTCCCGTGCGCATGCGCGGGAGTGACGTCATCACTTCTCCGGCGCTGTGAGTGGCCAGAGCAGCGATATCAGGAAGAAGTTGGATGCTCCGGACTACAGGGGACAGCGGTGACATCGCTGGCTCCTGTGTCAGGTAAGTCAATATTTGCATACAACTTCAGCTGCTTCTATCACTGGATCTTCTGATTGTTAGCATTCAGTTTTCACTGAAGTTATTTTGTGCTTAAACGTATTTCTTTCTAACCTCTTCTGTACCGTTCCACACAGATATACTGCGGCAAGGCAGCCCTCCTGCGCAAAATCGCATATCTGTACCGGATTTTGTGCACTGGGTCTGGGGGGAGATCCGCCGGCGACCCGCTCCTCCTGTGATTGGACACAGCGGGAGCCAAACAGCGGGTCCAGCGGACCCAATGTTCGCCAGCACCCCACAATCATTCTCAGAAGAGGCAGAAAGCAGACCACCGTTCTGTGAGAGGGGCAGATGGAGATGTTGCGTTGTTTCTGCTAAGCGGGAACATAGATCACTGTGTCCCCAACCCACCCCCCCCCCCCAGTCAAAGGACAGTTCCAAAGCACTCTCTAGGACAGTGATGGCGAACCTTGGCACCCCAGATGTTTTGGAACTACATTTCCCACGATGCTCATGCACTCTGCAGTGTAGTTCAAGGTTCACCATCACTGCTCTGATGTTAATTCCTTCCCTGCCAGTGTCATTAGTACAGCGACAGTGCATTTTTTTCAGCACTGATCAATGTATTGGTGTCACTGAGCTCCATAAAAGTGCCAGATTTATCTGCTGTAATGTTGCAGTCCCGCTAAAAATTGTTTATCGCCACCATTACTAGTAAAAAAATAAAAATGTATTAAAATTCCTTAAATATTTCCCATAGTTTGTAGACACAATAACTTTTGCGCAAACCAACCAATATACATGTAGAAGAATACATATTTGCCTAAATTGTTGAATACATTTGATATATATATATATATATATATATATATATATATTATTAATATAATTTAAAAAAAAAATAGCTTTTGTGGGGAAAAAAGGGACATACATTTTATTTGTGTACAGTGTCGCACGAGCGCGCAATTGTCAGTTAAAGTAGCACATATTGCAAAAAGTGGCCTGGTCATGAAAGGGGGTAAACTTTCTGGGGTTGAGGTGGTTAACTGGGGGAGTTTGAGGTAGGTTTACTTAAAGTGGTTGTAAAGGCATAATGTTTACCTTAATGCGTTTTCTGCATTGAGGTAAAGAACCTTCCAATATATGCCCCCCATACCCAAATACTTTTGGTGCGCATACGCTAGATGAAAGATCGTTCACAAATCTGTCATTTGGACAGTTTGTTCATTTTTCATCCAGTTAATGGGCACAAATCAAAAAACGGTTGTGACAAAAAAGCAAAGGAAAAGTTTGGGAAAACTTTTGCCGAATGGATGATAAATTGAAAGGTTATTGTGTGTCCTGCCCATTAAATATTTGAACTGTACGTACTGCACATATGGGGCTCAGAAGCAAAAAACGAGTGAGAAACTGATTCATGTCCATTGAAAGCTTTATCGGTCTTTACATGATGGGAATATTGTTTGCTCTCACGACCATGTGTTCGAAAACGTCTCATTTTCGACTTCAATGGAAAAAAAATTGAAAGAGGATAATAGCAATTTTTTATCAAGGGAACAAAATTTGAACTGATGGTTAGTCTTGGTGCGGGTAAGCTATGGTAATAGCCTTTTTTAGCAGCATTTCAGGAGCATTAGCATTTTATTAGTGTTTTTGCAATAAGGCTCCATGCACACTAGTGTTTTTTTTTTTTTTAAGCTCCTGGAAGCTAAGACTTTAGGCTACTTTAGGCTATTAGAAATTTTTGAGCTTCAAGTGGAGTTCCACTCGAAATTGGAACGTCTGCTTATCCATCTCCTCCCCTCCTCTGTTAGCCACATTTAGCACCTTTCAGGGGGGGGGGGGAGGTACCCGTTTTTGACATGTACTGTTCCCCACTTCCGGGAGGTGGGGCCTGCAGCCCGTCTCCTGGAAGTTCGGCCCCCTCCTCCTTCCTCCTTTGCTGGAACATTAGAGGGCGCAGCTTGCTTCGCGCATGCGCAGTAGGGAACTGCCTTCATTACTGTGTTCCCTTACCAGGAATGGCAGCGGCTGCACCCGAAAGCTAATCCGAAGATTGGCTGGGGTGCCGACATTGCAGACTCCCTGGACAGGTAAGTGTCCATATATTATTAAAAGTCCACAGCTGCAGTATTTGTAGCTGCTGACTTCATGTGGGGCTTGACCTCCTCTTTCAGCTTCAAGGAGCAGAAAAAATAATGTTTTTGTAGAGTTTCTTGGAGTGTTTTTTCTAGCAGAAACGCTTTTAAATGCTGCAAAATGCTACTAATAGCGTTCTTTTTTTTTTTTTTTTTTTAAGGGAACTGCAAAAATGCTAATAAAATGCAAATGCTGCTAGAAAAACTGTTACCATGTTTTTTTATCTAGTATTTTTTATCTTAAAAAAAAAACGCTAGTGTGCATGGAGCCTAAAGGGGGGGGGGGGGGGTAGCCCAAAAAAACGCTATCCGCAGCATTTAGGTGCTTTTCTGCTGAAGAAACGCTCCAAGAGACTCTACAAAAACTTCTTTTTCTACTCCGATTCAGTGTGTGTCATATAGGTCAGTGTATATCAGGTCAAGTAGGTCGGTGTAGTGGTCAGGTAGGTCAGTGTATGTGTCGGGTAGGTCAGTGTACGTGCCAGATACA
Source organism: Lithobates pipiens (assembly GCF_037356315.1). Taxonomy (NCBI): domain Eukaryota; kingdom Metazoa; phylum Chordata; class Amphibia; order Anura; family Ranidae; genus Lithobates; species Lithobates pipiens. Next base: position 27,402,843 of record NW_027507787.1, read on the forward strand.
CTGACCTATCTGACACGTACACTGACCTACCTGACACATACATTGACCTATGTGTCAGGTAGGTCAGTGTACTTGTCAGGTAGGTTAGTGTAAGTTACAGGTGACGGGTACCATTCCCCACTTCCGGGAGATGTTAACCGGTCTTTAGTGATTGGGTTTGCATGTACTTTGGATTAATACAATTATTTGGAAAGTAAACCTTTTACTAAAATCCTTTATATTTTTTTTCCCTGAATGTTTTTTTTCCTGTTCAGAACAAAACTGGACGAACTCGCCATATAAATCATTTATTTTTCCTGGTAATGGGTCATGTTGGCTGTAATGGCCACTCATTGAACATGCAATAGTATGCTGTGATTTATGAAAACTTGGTTTGCTGAGTACAGTGTTTTCATATGTAAAGGTAGGCCTGCTTTCCAGGCAGCAGATAGCTTTGACCTCCTGTTTCACGGTCAGCGGGATAGGAGGTTATATTGTGTTTGGCAAAATATATCTGGCACCAAGCACCAGTAACACCGTTTTCATTTAGAGGCTTTATAAACCTTCCTACCTGCACCTTGTGATTTTCATGTGTATGGGATTGCAGACCCCACAAGCACCCCCTTCAACCAAATAATAACAAAAACACCTGAAATAGAAAAGGTACTTAAATGAAACAATATACAACTATCTTGGAAAATATTAGGTCACACCCCTATATTTGGAGTTAAAGGCTTGTAATTAAAATCATTAAACTTTAGAATCCTAAGCAAACCAATAATTATTTTGAAATATATATCAAACACCAAAGCTCAGTCACCAAGACTTGAGCTGAATGTAACAGTTTATCAAGTTCTTTTTTTATCAAATTCTTTAATCACACTGTCCACCCACAATAATGGGTGACAAATCCCACCAGCTGCCCCTCAAACCCCCCCCCAACACAGTGGCTTGATCAATCAAGGATTGCAAACCTGCCTGAAAATATCTGAACAAATATGAGAGGGTCTGCGATGATGGCCAACAGAGTCGTTTTCCAATATGCAATGTCTAAAAGAAAGAGACCAATTATGCTCTTGCGGACCTTATTTAAAATGCAAACTTGGGAGCAATAAAATAAACCGTCTTACAAATAACAGCTGAGAAAACCAACACAGCAGAACCGGAGGGGGGGACAGGTGCTGAGAAGCAGGAGAAGTAAGAGCCTTAACTAAACTGGACAGGCAGGCCCAGACTGGTCATAGCCCCCACCGGGTATTTGGTGGGCTGCATGTCAGGGCCAGACTTGGCCGGCTGCTCTGATGCTCCAAAAAAAAGGCTGCTGCTTCCATCACAGTACTAGGCCTGACCCAGATCTGCTTCCACTGATTCTACCTCTGGCTGCCAATGCCCACTGTCTGGTTGCTGGTACTGCCTGGCGTCTAGCAACTGGTGACATCATTATCAGAGGCCCCAGCATTTAGAGCAGAGGAGGGTGCAACTTCCTCCTCCTAGTGCTCAGCTGCACTTGCCTCCTCCAGCCTCTGCCGTGGCGCCCCTCTGCTTGGAAGGGAAGGGAAGTGGGTTTGAGAACCTGAGGTGAGGTCAAGATGGAACCTGTTGGGCTGTCATGAGGGAGCCAGGCAGAGAGGCAGGGACAGAAAGGATGGCAGCTGAGCTGGTCCTGGATGACAGTTGACACCCTGGGGATAAAAAGGGGAGGAGGTCACATCCTTAGATCTCAGGGGTTCATGCTGGGACTTGTAGTCCATCACTCCCAAAAGTGAAGGACTACAGGTCCCAGCATGAATCCCTCAGAGCTAAGGATGTAACCCCCCCACTAGTGATGGACTACAAGTCACAGCATAAACACCTGAGATCGAAGGGATCTCACCCTTAGATCTAAGGAGATCGTGCTGGGACTTGTAGTCCTTCACTTTTTGGAGGTGGTCACATACCTAAATCTCAGGGGTTCATGCTGGGACTTTCCCAGAAGGGAAGGACTATTACCTTCCCCCACAAGTGAAGGACTACAAGTCCCAGAATTAACCCCTCAAGGATGTGGTCCCCTCCCCTCCAAATTAAAGAGATGCTGGCTCGCACTGAGGGGACGACCCCTCTGTGCTTACAAGCATAGCCTTCTATATGCCATATGTCCAGCCAGAGGGACGTGGGGCATGCTCAGAAGCATCAGTTCCAAGTAAGGGGAAGCAGCTTGTGCAATGTGAACTAGTCAAAACAACAAAAACATTTGAACGTGTACAATGCCTTTAACCACTACAATACTACACCCCCTTCCTGCCCAAGCCAATTTTCAGCTTTCATCGCTGTCACTGTTTAAATTACAATTGCGCAGTCATGCTGCACTGTACCCAAACAGAATTTGTACCCCTCCTTTCTACTCCCCGCAGATGCAGAAGGAAAAAAAATATTTGTGAGGAAAAAAGGGATGTCAATTTTGTTTTGTTCACCGCTTGACTGCACAATTGTCAGTTAAAGTGACGCAGTGCCGTATGCAAAAAATGGCCTGGTCAGTAAGGGGGCAAATCCTTCCAGGGCTGAAGTGGTTAAAGAGCACTTGTTTTTTTTTTTTTTTTTTTAAATCTATACTTCTTTTTTAGATCTATACTGTTCTAGAAATTAATATTAACTATTTAAATATTAGCTTTTGAATAGAGTGAGAACCATTGTAATCACATCCAATATGTGCAATGACATCTCACTGCTTAGTGTTGTCAGACTGTCTTTGATGTTAGAATTGTGTTAACAGATTGAATATCTGAGCAGGCCGCTTGGCAAGAACAGCAATTCAGTTTGGTTTTGGCAGCTGTGCGAAGGTGAAAGAGAAATCAAAGTAAATGATCCCTTTCACGGATGTCTAGATTATCCATCTGTAATGCTGTGCTAAGATTTTATGTGTATCCTAAAATAGTAAGTATGGTGGATGCATGTTTGTAGGCTATCCATATACAGTACATACAATTGGTAGAATGAAGCTTTAATGTTGTTGCCTGTAGCAGTTCTTTCTATGCTTTCTGACCTTTTGGGCATTGCGTTATCAGTTTTCTTAGATATTTAAACATGAACGAGATCGATTTGATATATACGCTGCTCAAAATTATTATTATTATTATTTTTTGCTTGATTTTTCATCTTTATTGCCGGGAGCCGGCAATACATTACAGCCGCGAGCAAGTTTTAAATGACATTTTTCTCCCTTTAGAAATGTAAATTTGCTGCAGGACTGTTCTACACATCATACAGATGTGCCACTTTACAGGCAGACTAAGGGATTCCCCCGGCACAATATTAAAGGAATATTTCATTTTTATTGTTTGACTTTAAACATTATTAAAATCATTGCTCCTGAAAAAACTGTTGTTTCAAAAACTTTTTTTTTTGCATTAATACATGTCCCCTAGGGCAGTACGTAGGTCCCCATACACTTTTGTGTGGCAATAACTTTCATATTAGCCTTTAAAATTATCACTTTTGATTTTTCATGTTCATGACCCATAGACTTTAATAGGGTTTGCATGTTTGCTCAAGCTTTTTGCCTGTTCACATATTCTGAACTGAACGTGAAGGGGGGGGGGGGGAGGGGGGGGGGTGTTCAGCTTGTCCCTATCCAGTATGATATTTTTCCCATTGAGATCTGATGTGTTTTCAAAGTATTCCTTTAATTATTTTTAACACTGTATGTATGCTAATGAATTTGATACTTTTTACAACTGACGATTATATATGTACACAGATGAAGCCATATTTGCTCATTACATAGCAGGTATTGGTTCATGTTTTAGGGGGCTACACAATGGTTGTGGTTTACTGCTGCTTACAAGTCTGTAAGTCAGCCAACGCAGATAGGGATTACTCCTTTTAACCACTTTCAGACCGGACCATTTTGCTGGCTTAAGACCAGACCACTTTTTGCGATTCGGCACTGCGTTGCTTTAACTGACAATTGCACAGTCGTGCGACGTGGCTCCCAAACAAAATTGACGTGCTTTTTTTTCCCACAAATAGAGCTTTCTTTCGGTGGTATTTGATCACCCCTGCGGTTTTTATTTTTTGCCCCAAAAATATATAAAAAAATAATTTTTCCCTCAGTTTAGGCCGATACATATTTTTGGTAAAAAAAATCGCAATAAGCGATTATAGCGTTTACAAAATAGGGGATAGTTTTATGGCATTTTTATTAATAATTTTTTTTTACTAGTAATGGCGGTGATCAGCCATTTTTATTGTGACTGCGACATTGTGGCGGACACATCGGACATTTTTGACACATTTTTGGGACCATTGTCATTTATACAGCACTCCATGCTATACAAATGCATTCCTGTGTAAATGACACTAGCAGTGAAGGGGTTAACCAGGGGGTGGCAGTGTATGGGTTAAGTGTTCCTAGGGGCGTGCTACTAACTGTGGGGGGCTGGGTTGTGTGTTAGTGAACACTGATCTCTGCTCTAATCACATGGAGCAGAGATCAGCGTCACTTGTTGCTAGGCAGAACAGGGAGATGGTGTTAACAATGGAATCTCCCCGTTCAGCCACCCCGTGAGACGATCGCGGGTATCCCCGTGGCGATCGAGTCTGCAGGACCCGCGGCCAGACTCACGGGGGTCCCGACCAGCATGCAAGCGCACCACCGGCGGTGCGCGTGGTGGCAGGGCGGCATTTAAAAATGGACGTACCTGTACGCCAATATGCCTGCCCGTGCCATTCTGCCGATGTACATCGGCGTGCGCTGGTCAGTAACTGGTTAAAGAGAGAATTTGGTTTTATATACACTTCAAGACTACAGCTGGAGAGAAGGTATCCTGCCACATCTTGCCTTTAGATTACCTGACTGCTGCCCCTTTATAGATTAATTACAGATATGGCAATTTTTCAGTAGTTCTATTGGTCCAGCTTGGACCAATGTAAGTATGTATGTGCCATACCTTGCCAATCCCCAAAAAGCTGGAAATCGCTGTGGTAGGCACCACTACTACATCTCCACTCGTTTTCCTGGCCTGTGGCTTTAACTTCTTAGCACAACATTATACTTGCAATCTGCTGATTCGTCTGATGTGCAAACTTGTCTAGATATTAATTATACATTCACTGAGTACTATCAGGAACATTACAGTGTACTAAATTGTGGTAAGCCTCAATACTAACACAGGCTGTGGCTTTCAAGAGATGACTGGTATTCAAATGCCAAGAGAGCGTGCCAAGAAAGCATTCCCCACACAGTTACACCACCAGGCTGGACTGTTGACACAAGGTAGGTTGGATCTATGAATTCATCCTGTTGATAGAAAGGTATGCAGTAGTCCTAATACACTTCTTGTTCTAGGGCAGTCATGTCCAAAGGCCGGCCCGCGGGCCATTTGCGGCCCGCGGTCCGGTTTTGTATGGCCCCCACCTTGCCCCCAGCTTCTCCTGTATTATGGCCCGCCTGGCTCCGCACACCCCGAGCGCCTCTCTGACAAGCTGGGGCGTGTGCGGCAGGTCCCGAGCCTGTGATTCCGCGGGGATTGGTGGCGGTGATTGGCTGCTAGTGCCTCTCACCCCGCCTCTCATCCCCGCCTCTCACTGACAATCAGATGCTGGGGAAGCGGTCCAAGGCCTCCGGGAATCTGACAGCACACGCCGCCAATAGCAGACACTGAGCTGTCCCTGCAGCAGCTGCAGATCTCTCACAGTGCCTGTGATTGGCGGCGCGGATTGGCCAAAGCCAGAACGAGAGGAGAAAAAAGGTAAAGAGAATTACAGATAAAGATAATTAAAGAGAATTAAAGAGAGAGAATATTAAAGAGAGAGAGAATTAAAGAGAATTAAAGAGAGAGAGAAATAAAGAGAATTAAAGAGAGAGAGAGAGAAATAAAGAGAAATAAAGAAAAAGAGAATTAAAGAGAAATAAAGAAATAAAGAGAAATAAAGAAAAAGAGAATTAAATAAAGAGAAAGAGAGAAATAAAGAGAAAGAGAATTAAATATATATATCCAAATAACAGCTCATCTTCCCCACACACAGCTGCAAAAGGTAGCAGAATTCTTGCTGGGCGGTGTATAAGTGTATGGGACGAACACGCTTAGACCAAAACCTCTGACACTGCGCTTACATAATATTTTCCCATTCTGGTCAATTTCTAAAATGGCGACTGTAAACAAGAGAAGGAAAGTTGACAGTGAGGGCCGCCGCTTCCAGGACAAGTGGAAAGTGGAATATTTCTTCACTGAAATACGAAATCACTGTGTTTGTCTGATATGCCAAGAGACTGTGGCTGTTTATAAGGAATTTAATGTCAAGAGGCACTACCAGTCGCGACATAGCACATATGACAAGCTAACAGGGCGCGACCGCAGTGAAAAGTTGAAGCAACTTGAAGCTGTTTTAATGTCGCAACAGCGATTTTTCACAAGAGCCCGTGAGTCAAATGAAAATGCCACAAAGGCAAGCTATGAGGTGGCAACGTTAATTGCTAAAAATTGCAGATCTTTTGCTGAGGGTGACTTCATCAAAGAATGCGTTATGAAAATGGTGGAGAATATCTGTCCAGAGAAGAAGCAAGAGTTTGCCAACATTTGCCTGGCTCGTAAAACTGTAGCACGGAGAATTGAGGAGATTTCATCAGATATTAAGAGACTTCTTTTCAATAGCCTGTGATGAAAGCACGGACCTATCTGACACGGCTCAGTTGCTGATTTTTGAGAGGGCTGGACGATAAAATGAATGTGACTGAAGAGCTACTTGACCTCCAGAGTCTTACGGACCAAACAAGAGGAAAAGATTTGTTTGTTTCTGTTAGTTCCGCCATAAATGACATGAAACTGCCTTGGAACAAAGTTACTGGGATTATTACTGATGGGGCACCTGCCATGGCTGGTGAGAGAAGTGGATTAGCAGCCCTAATCTGTAACAAGGTGATTGAAGAAGGAGGCAAAGCTATTAAACTCCACTGTATCATTCATCAACAAGTTCTTTGTGCTAAACATCTCAAATATGACCATGTTATGAAACCGGGGGTGAAGACTATTAATTTTATTCGCTCTAAAGCCCTGTGCCACCGCCAGTTTAAACAGTTTCTACTGGACATCCAGTCTGAATACGAAGATGTTTTATATCACAACGATGTAAGATGGCTCAGTCGGGGGTCTGCACTGCAGCGTTTCTACTCTCTCAAAAAGGAAATTGGAGAATTCTTGGAAACAAAGGGACAACCGATGCAAGAACTATCTGATACGATGTGGCTGGCCGATTTGGGGTTTCTAGTTGACATAACCAAGCATCTGAATGTCCTGAACACGAGTCTTCAGGGGAAAGATGCAGCAGTGAACCAGCTTTATTCACACCTCAAAGCCTTTGGAACAAAGCTGCAACTTTTCATAAGGCAGTTGTCACAAGCACAACCCAATCTTATACATTTTTCAGCGTTGCAGGAAATAATGACCAGTTTTCCACAGGACAATATCAGTGCGCAAATGAGCAGATATGCAGCAGACATCACATCTCTGGCTGGGGAGTTTAAACGGCGCTTTCAGGATTTTGCAGCTATTGAAAAGGAGATCAGCCTTTTCTCCTCTCCATTCACTGTTGACCCCGATGATGCTCCAGATCAGCTGCAGCTTGAGCTCATTGAGCTGCATTGTGACAGCGAATTACGCAGTCGTCACCAACAACTCTCTTGTGAACTTTTATCGCCAACTGGATAAAAGCCGGTTTCAAGAGATTCGAACATTGGCTAAGAAAATGCTGAGCTTGTTTGGCTCACCATATATTTATGTGAGAAGACGTTCTCTGTTATGAACTTTAACCTCCCTGGCGGTACGATTATTTCGGATTTTAGGTGCTAAAAGCGGTACCATTATTTTGCATGAAAATTTGGCGTTTTATATTGTAGTCCTCCAATTCTTAGGAATAACTCTCTTAAATCTGTCCAAACCAGAGTCTAGCAGACATCCCGGGTATGATAAAGTTTGAAAAATTAAATCATAAATTATAATATAATAAATAATTATAAATAATTGTACCAAATAATAATATAACAATAATAAAAATTATTCAATAATGTAATCAAATCAAAAACACTGAAATTTGCTCAGTTGCAGAATTGTCACTGTCATTACTTTTCAGTATTTGATGACGGATCTCCCCACAAATCGCTATCGCTCAATTCTGCGAGTGATTCTAATTTATTATCGCTGTTTTCTAGCTGGTCTAAAATCATTTTTGATGTAGTGACAGTTTTGGTTGCTATGGGCAATCTCCAGTTTCCAGGCATAAAGAACAGTTTTTATTATATAAAACTGCATGCAGGACACTGGGCAGACCACTAGGGACAAAGGGGATGTGAAATATTTACATACAGCAATGTAATCTGTAAGATTACATTATACTGTATGTATACTGTGTGTTTCACTTTTTGAATTTGGCGCCGATCTCCGTGCCCGTGCGTCGCAACGCTCGCAGGGCACGGAGATCGGCGATGTAATGCATCGAGCGAGACACGGCTCGCTCGTACAGCGGGGAGACAACGCTGGATCCGAGGGAGAAGGTAAGTAAACCTCCTCCTGGATTCAGCGATGCAGTCCCGAGTCTGACTCGGGGATACCGCTCTTGGTATAAAAAATCCACCCCGAGTCAGACTCGGGAATACCGTCAGGGGGGTTAACAAGAACCGCGTGAGGACAAGACTAAGTGACTCTCACCTGCGGGACATTTTGCGCATCAAAACCACTGCCTTTGACCCAGACCTGACCTATGTGCTGCAGTCCAGATCTCAGTTTCACCCTTCACATTAATGCAGACAAGTTTTCTTTTTCAATTCAAATTAATGTAAAATCTCAGTTAGTATCAGTTGGTCTAAATAAGTTATGACTATATTTCACAAGATGGACACTTGGTTTTATGTTCCTGTTCATATTTTTTTTTTAGCTTAAAAGTTGACAGACAGCCTTTATTAATGTACTTTAGAATGTTCCTGACATATATTTCAGCTTCCTGGATTTTTTTTTTTTCATCCGGCCTTCTATGAAAGGCAGAGTGATTTAAAGCGGAGGTCCACCCTAAAGTGGACCTTCCACTCATCGGAACCCTCCCCCCCTCCGGCGCCACAATTGGCACCTTTCAGGGGGGAGGGGGGTGCAGATACCTGTACAGTACAGGTATCTGCACCCACTTCCGGGATAGCTCTCTGCGGAAAGGGGCGTAGATTACGCCCCTTTCCGCAAGTGCCCGCCCCTTTCCGCAAGTGCCCCGCTGCCTGCTGGGAAACACACAGATCCCAGAGGCAGCGGGGACCGTCCTTATTGCGCAGCGCGACTCGCGCAAGTATTTGTAGCTGCTGGCTTTTAAAAAAAAAACGCGGAGTCCCGGCGGACTCCCGCTTTAACACCTGTGTAGATTTGTCATCCATGTGACGAAATGAAAAGTATGCCGTTTGCAATAAACTTTGGTTAAAAATGTAATTTGCATTTCATTTTAACGGTTCAAAAAAAGTCAGGCAAAATGGTCGGCCCTCATGCATGTTCACTTCATGAAATCCGGCCCTCTTTGAAAAAAGTTTGGACACCCCTGTTCTAGGGTGAAATTGATGCTCCTCCATAGATACAATAAAATGTTGTCTCCTTAGGACAGGAAGTGTGTTATTGGTCAGACCACCAGGTACAAAAAGGGGGCAAAAGCTTGGTAAGATGAAATATATAATACATTTGTATTTTTGGGTCTGTGATCCTTTTTTTGGACTCGCTAGTCGAAAAGGAAGTCTTTTCTGTTCTTAGAACAAATCATTAATGGATGTGGATGACTCATTCGTTTTTGGTAAATAGCTGCAGTGTCTTGCTGGATAATGTTGGACCCCCCCCCCCATCTTCCCGTACCAAGCAGCACAATGCTTGGGATGAAGTGCAATTTATTTTTCTGTCGCCTTGTGTTTTGCAACAGTCTCTTTGATGAGAAAGCTTTGTGCTCTGTTCTTTCGAGGCTTTGAAGGTAGAGAATTAGCACTGCACTATAAGCAGAGATTTTAATATAGGTTTTAATCCCTAAGGGCTCATTTAATGCGGGTTCAGTTGAGCTGCAAAGATCAATGCAGGCTCAGCACCAGGATACACAGGAAACAATTGTTTCCAATCTGCCCTGTTCACACTATGCAGCCTTGAGGTGGGTTGCAGTACGTTGCATAAAAAATTCAGATATGTTGCATTTTTCCATAGCTTGCCTCAAGTCACTGTCGGTCACCTCGATGCATGGAAATTAATAGAACATTGTTTTGTGATGCTTCAATAAGGTTAAAAAAAGGTAAACATTGGGGCTGATTTACTAAAACTGGAGAGTGCAAAATCTGGTGCAGCTCTGCATAGAAACCAGTTGGCTTCCATTTTTTTTTTTTGTCAAAGCTTAATTGAAGTTCGAAGCTGATTGGCTACCATGCAGACCTGCACCAGATTTTGCACTCTCAGTTTTAGTAAATCAACCCCCAACGCCTTGCCTTGTAACAATGCAGGCCACCACACCCCACCACCCGTACACAACAGACACTACCTTTTTGTTTTTAACATATGGACTGTGAACAAGCCCTATAAAACATCTACCAGTTTCAATAGGGATGGAGGTTGTAGTAATCGTAGCATATCCATGGTCAAGACCAAATACATTTTAATGTATAGTACATAATAACATTTGGAAATGCTGGAAGGTGGCGAAGAAGCTGCAGGTAAGAAACTAAGGGGAGGCAAACCATCAAATAAGTTTAAAAAAATGTAAAGAATAAAACAAAATAGAGGCTTAAAGAAAATACAACATACAACCATACTAAAAAAAAAAAAAAATATATAAATCGATTAGTTGGCTGATTGTTGTTTTGATTAATCGGTTAATAACTTTAAAAAAAAAAAAAATGTGGGTCAAATTGACTTTCATTTTCAACCACAGTGACAGGAAAATTTGGAAATAATAGAAAACTTTAGTCAAAGGAATTTTCAGACAGTGTATGTGGTTTTCGTTCAATTACATTCATTTTAAAAACAGAATGTTAAAAACAAGTGAAAATTTCAAACAAAATTCTTTCATTCAGCGAATGTACAAAGATTTTTTGCCTGAATATTCTCATCTGAAAACTGATCTGTGTGGCCAGCATACGGCTCGGTACACACCTATGCAGTTTGATCTGTTTCTGCAGTGCTTTTTGCTGTGCGTTTTGATTTTTGCGCACGTGATTTTAATGCAATTCATTACATGCTTTTCTGCAGCTTCTCCATTGAAGTATATGGAACCAATAAAGCACCATTTTGTGTTAAAAGTCCCTGACCCTTTCAGATGTGAACGTATCCCATAGGAAACCATGTATATGAACTGCAGTGCATTTCTGCAAAAAGCATCAGTAAACACATAGATGTGAACCAGGTCTAAGACGTTTAGTAACATAATGGGGTTAAAAAAACTAAAATTAGCCCTTTATAGTACAAAAAAGCAGATATTCACTACTGTAAGGGGTCCTTTTTTTACTGTAGAACAGTGAAAGTAATATTTACAGTAGCGATTATTTGCTCTTTTTGTACTATAAAGAGATCATTTTAGTTTTTTTTTTTTAACCCCATTATGCTACTGGCCGATTAATCGATTATGAAAATATTAATTGATTAATTTCATAATCGATTAGTTGTCGATTAATCGATTAGTTGTTTCAGCCCTACTTGAGTTTCATACTTGATAAAGGAGAGGGGTTGTCTGTATGGGTGAGCCGATCGGAGCATTTTGTCGGAAAATATTTCCGACAAGTTGGAAAATTTGGTCCAACGGATATTCCGACGGAAACAGTCCGTTGCATACCACACACAGTCGGAATATCCGACAAAACGCTCCGATCGGACACATTCCATCGGAGTCTCCGATCGTGTGTACAAGGGCTTAGAATTGTTTAAATTCAGCCACATTGGAGGTTTTTTTTTTTTGAGAATGGATGGCCTGTTTGAGATGCTATGGCATGATCTTAACCTCCCTGGCGGTGATCCCGAGTCTGGCTCGGGTTGGGACTTTAGTTCCACGAGCAGTAACCCCGAGCCAGACTCAGGATCGCATCGCTGGATACAGGGAGGACACAGGGAGAGTTACTTACCTTGTCCCCTGGATCCAACTATGTTTAACTGTTGGTACGATGTGCTTTTTAAAAAATTCTGTGTTAGTTTTATGCCAGATGTAACATCAGTGTTCATGACTCAACAATAAGTGCTCATGCACACGGACGTTTTAAAAAACTGGCTGCAAAGCTAGCTCCAATGCCTGGAAAAATTGTTGTTAAAAACGTGATTTTTACCGCGTTTTGCATTGGCGTTTTTGCGCGTTTTTTAGCGTTAGCGTTAAGTAGCGTTTTTTAAGAAACACATCTCTTGGCTATAGCACTCAGAAAACAAAGAAAATATGTTGCGCGTTTATGCGCGTTTTTGCGTGTTTTCCCGCGATTCGCGTTTTTACAGCTCTAGCTCCACGCCACGGAACGCACTGGTCCTGGGTTTTTTTTACAGCTTAAAAACGCCTATGCCATTTGCAGCTCAAAAACGCCTAGGTGGGCATGAAGCCATAGACTAACATGGACAGCCGTTTTTAAGCTGCAAAAAAAGCTCAAAAAAGTGGCTGTAAAAACGTCCGTGTGCATGAGGCCTAAGAGACTGGGCAGAAATGGTATTCATGGGAGAGTTTCAAAGCAAAAGCCACTGTTGACCAAAAAAAGAACACAAAGGCTCGTCTTACATTTTCCAAAAAAACATGAAACAAAAGCTAGACTTTTTGGAAGGTGTGTGTCACGCACACCTTACAAAAAGTTTAGCTTTTGTTTCATCAATCCACAGAATATTTTCCCAAAAGTCTTTTGCCTTGGAACTCTCCCAATCATACCACTTCCGCCCAGTCTTATTGTTGAGTCATGAACACTGACCTCAACCCTTTCCCGCAGATGTGCTTATTCAGCTTTCGGGGGTTATACCGGGATGATGCCCGCAGCTGCAGGCATCATCCCAGTAACATTTTTTAGAGTGGGTGACCGGCTTTCCGAGGATAACAACTGATGCGGCTAAAAGCCCGATCTTCCCGATGGCACGGGAGAGCCGATCGACGATCCGGCTTTGTTCCAGTCTCCTTGATGTAAACACGGAAGCAATGTCACTTCCTGTTTACTCTGCTGCCAATGATGCCGGATTTTAAAAAATATGCAGTATTCAGATACACCGTTTTCGGTGATCTGAATACTTTGAAGTGCAAAGGAGGGATTTGGGGTCTTTTAGACCCCCGATCCCTCCATAAAGAGTACCTGTCCCCACCTAATACTGTCACAAGGGATGTTTACATTCCTTGTGACAGCAATAAAAGTGATCAAAATTTTTCTTTTTTTTAAAAAACACAATTTAATAATACAAAAAAAATAAGAAAAAAAAATGTTCAAACCGCCCCCTCACCGCAAGCTCACGCAGGAAAGAAAGCGCATACGGAAGTCGTGCCCGCATATGTAAACTGTGTTCAAATCGCACATGTGAGGTATCTCCGTGATCGTCAGAGTGAGAGCAATAATTCTAGTACTAGACCCCCTCTAACTCTAACCTGGTAATCGTAAAAAAATGTAAAGCGTCGCCAATGGAGATTTTTAGGTACCAAAGTTTGTCGCCATTCCACGAGTGTGTGCAATTATAAAGCGTGACATGTTTGGTATCTATTTACTCGGCGTAACATCATCTTTCACATTATACAAAAAAAATGGGATAACTTTACTGTTTTTTCTTTTTTTTTAATTCATGAAAGTGTCCCTTTTCCCAAACAATTGCGTTTAAAACACCACTGCACTAATACCGTGTGACATAAAATATTTCAACAATCACCATTTTATTCTCTTCTAATATATATATATATATATATATATATATAATATACACAGTGGCTTTCGCTTTGAAACTCTCCCATGGATACCATTTCTGCCAAGTCTCTTATAAATATATAATGTTTGGGGGTTCTAAGTAATTTTCTAGCAAAAAATAGGGATTTTAACTTGTAAACACCAAATGTCAGAAATAGGCGTAGTCATGAAAGGGTTAACTGAGGCAAGTGAGGCCTGCAGTACTTTTAGATGTTGTTCTAGATTCTTTTATGACCTCCTAGATGGATCGTCTTGCTCTCGGAGTAATTTTGGTTGGCAGCCATTCCTGGTAAGGTTCACCACTGTTCCAAGTTTTTTGTATATTTGTGGATAATGGCTTGGTTCACTGGAGTCCAAAAGATATAGCTTTGTAATCCTTTCCAGACTATTCTTTTATTTGATTTCTTTAAATTTTAAATCGAGACATGATGTTGTTTTTTGAGATCTTTTAGTGTGCTTCAGTTTGTTAGACAGCTTCTATTTAAGTGATTTTCTTGATTCAACAGGTCTGGCAGTAATCGGGCCTGGGTATGGCAAGTGGAATTTAAATTAGCTTTCCAAAAATGTCGTTACTCACAATTCATTGCTTTTTCACACAGGGTCGGGCAGATAACGACAGCTTTTTTTCCATTCATAAATGAAATCATCATTTAATTTGTGTAATATTTGTTTCATCTGAAACATTTTAAGTGGGACAAATTTATGCAAAAAAAAAAAAAAACCAGGAAGGGGGCAAATACATTTTCACAGCACTGTACATACTGTACATACAAATTTGGAGTCGTATGAAAAAATACATGTATTGGTTTTTCTCAAACTAGATTGGTCTTTTATATTTATCTGTTGCTCAACTGGTTATGCAACAAATTTAAGAAAGTGACAACCATCTCAGTTTCAGTGTATTTATGTACACAGTTGTGAAAGTGATCAGTCCGGCTTCCGCATAATGCATATCTGATGTGCACTGTTAGGATATTGAGGTACAGTTAAAAGACAAATATGGCAACATTGCTGATCTCTTCTGAAAAAATGTTAGGTGCCTGGTTGTCAATGCTGTTTGAGTAACTGAGACGTAACAAATATTCAGCAACGAAAGTCAAGGTGATGTCAAGGTGATGTCAAAACCCAAGTAAAACACCCTGGTGTACTTGTTCTAAAGCCAGAGGGTCAGAATGATTGATAGATATCTAACATGTAACTGATGGAGGCAAGCAATGGCAGCTTCTGTGTTTGTTTCATGACTATCATCTTGTAATGTTCACATTGTACTGTCTTCTAACCCAGTCATGTGATTTCCTGTCATAAGCAGACACTATAAATATTAAACAGGTTTCCAGCAGTAATGCTGAACAGATAGGATATTGATTTAAACCAGATCTAGTGAAACTGGAAACAGCGTTACAATTCTGTATTTGAATTTCTCAATATAGTTAACTTGGCTGTACCTCTCAGTCCCTTTGGTTCCCCTGAGGAATATCACCACACATCCAGGGGTGCCTAGTGTGGTGATGTGAGGTCTGAAATGTGGTCCATTCAGCAATGTCCTACCGTGGTGATTCTAAAGCCTCATACACACGGTCGGACTTTGTACAAACTTTTCCGTGGACTTTTGTACAAAGGGCGTGGTCCACAAGTTTGTATTGCATACACATGGTCGGACTTTTTGACAACAAACACGAACGTAGTGACGTCACAGCGTACTGACGCCACTTCAAAAGAGGACGTTCAATGACTCCAGCGCCACCTTTGGTCAACTTCTGTATTGTAGTCTGATCTTTTGCATTGGTTCTGAGCATGCGTGTTTGTACCTTGTACAAAAGTCCGATGCTTTTGCGTACACACGGTCGGACTTTGCTCCATCAGACTTTTGTTGCCAGAAAGTTTGTCCGTTCGCACAGCCAACAAAAGTCTGATGAAAACAGAAAAAGTTTGTCCGATGGAGCGTACACACAGTTGGATGTTGCTCCAAAACAGCTAATTTGCATGTTTGTTGTCAAAAAGTCCGACCTTGTGTATGGGCCTTAACTCTGATTTAACACACAATTCTAACTATACAAGACGCTGAAGTACTACTATATGGTTCCCTGCAAATACGTCTCATTTGCAGCCTAAAGCGATGGCCACACAGCCACAACATAGCATGCCTCTAAAACCCTCCCATGTGGCATCTTTTTACCATGCTCTAGTGGCCACAAAGGATTATGGATGGCAGAGATAATAAAGCATAATATTTGTATGAAGTGGATCATTAGCGTTTTATTTTATTTTTTATGTTCTTTGGCAAGATCTTGCTTTATTGTTGGCCATGATTTCCTCTTCATCGTGTTTTGGAGTATTGGTTGAATGGGGTTCATGGTGAAATTTCAGGATCGTTATTTTGGAGTAGTAAGATAATGATGAAAAGCTTCAAACAGAAGGAGTTCTGATGAAAGAACAAGATTAATATTGTCAAAATATTTCCAAATAAATATTTGACTACTTTTTGACTAAATGCTGGATAGGAATGACAATATTACTTTAGATTAGGACACTCGAGGCAAAAAAAAAAAAAAAGTAATATTATTGATCAATGAATGAAAAGGATTAGCCCTATTTGTTTTTAATCTGGATTATATAACCCTTTACAATAAAAGCATTGGCTCTGCATAACTAATTACAAAAAGTCAAAATTTTATATAGAGTAATTCAATACACTAAAATTATTTCATTAAACACTTTTTAATTTGCTAGTTAAATGTGTGTTTTTATTAATTGGGGGGTTCATTCTCTTTTGACTGATACTACTTCTGTTGGAAGTTTAAAATGTGCTGATGACCCATCCACTAGAATTTGCAACGGTTATAATGCATTCATATTGTAATGAGAAAAAGAATTGTCCTTGATTTTTGTTCATTGTATAGAGAAATTGACAACAAAAACAATGTTAGTATTATCAAATACAATACATAAAATTTAAACCACACAGCTATCAGAAAAAACTTGAAATAAACTGGCATACATTTTAACAAACTGAGAGAAAGAACAACTAAGTTGAACAAAGCCCTCAAAAAATTGGGTTTAAAATGAACCTGTGCTTTGTTGTGCCGGACAAAGTAACAGGTTTACTTAACGTGTATGTAATTCTAACAACAAACGTCTCTAATTTACCGTTTGGTAAATTTGCTTTTTCAAAGAGTTCCTTTTGGCGCTGAAGCAAGAAGGAAGCATGGGACATTATTGGAGAGTTAAGTAGATATTGACTATATTTTATTTAATATATATTGTGGAAAAGGAAATTTTAAGATTTTTGTACTTATTTTTAAACTTCTACTTGAAGTGAGCCTGTTTTTTTCCTGCATTGACAAAACACAATTTTACTTTTAAAGGGATATATTTAGGAGCTACCAAGAAGCTCATGCACTTTTTCGAGCTTCACATGAAAACATTCAGGCATGAGCTGGCCCATTGAGAATAATAAGATGCTTCATCTTGAGCGTTGTCATGCTTCAGAAATCACACAGATGTGAATGGGGGCTAAATGATTTTTGAGCTGAAGAAGGAAAAAAATGGAAAGGTGGAGAGATATAAAAAGTATGTTTTGGTTTTGATGCTTAAAGCCTGACACAGTACTTCTTAGCCCTTGTACACACGGTCGGAGAATCCGTCGGATTGTGTCTTATCGGACCGTGTTGTCGGATAATCCGACTGTGTGTGGTATGCATCGGACTGATTCCGTCGGAATATCCGTCGGACCCAATTTTCCAACATGTTAGAAATATTTCCCGACCAACTGGGCTGGTTGGACATACTCCGATCATGTGTAGCGAATTTTGATCGGACCAAGTGCCACGCATGCTCAGATCAAATTCCTACATCAAAGCTATTGGCTACTAGCCTGAATGTAGTCCCATCGTAAGGAAATTACATCATCACGTTCTGAAAGATCGGATTTTTCGACAACTTAGTCCGAAAGTGTGTATGCAACAGTTTCGGACAAGATCCGAGGGACAAAATCCGACGGAGAAAATCCGACGGATTTGGTTGTCGAAATCTCCGACCGTGTGTACAGGGGCTTAGTGAGGTGCATTCAATGTGAAATTAGTAAAAATAATGGATAATTATGTAAAAAATTTTACTTTTCCAAGCTGTAGTTGCATGTGGATTTTGTATGGAGGTGTGTTTTGATCATTTTTTTTTTTCCTTCACCATGCATTAACGTACGCCATTTCCTTTCTATGTTCAGTTGCCTAATTTCAGCATATTTTGAAATTGTGTAAGGCTCCATGCACACTGGCGTAAAAAATGTTGCTTCTACAGGATTGTTGTGTTCTGCCTGTAGAAGCAACTCATTGTTATACTATGTGTCCATGCACATTAGGCCGATTACAGGCATATTTTGAGCTCAACGTTTAGAGGCAGGATAAAAACTCTTCTGGTTCGCGTTTCTGATTGGAGTTTTTTTTAAGCTCAGTGTGCATGGAGCCTAAAAGCTAATATTTCCCACTTCCAATAAAACCATTGTTAAACACCATCTGTACTGATGAAAATTGTTGTTTATTCAGAAGATGCAAACACAATTTTCATGTACAGATCTGAGAAATGCATCCATGCCATTCGTTTTTTTTAAATTTTGCTGAGGTCTAATTAAATAGAAAATGTCAATAATAGAAATAAGAGTCCTCACTCCAATCCATCTTGCATTCTGCCTTCAATAATTAGAGGCCTTGTTAAAGGAATCTAATGAGCAGAAAATGACTGGATTGTATTTTCTGAAAGGATGCTGAATGTGTGTAATGCTGCCACGCCTGTGTACAGGGCTTGAGATCATTAAGACTGTTATAATTTTCTGAGCTGTCCTATCGATCGGTGATTCATAGTAGAAGAACTGATGTTATTTGATACTTATGAAGCAAGCATTGATTTTGTTTGTACCCCTCTGGTTTCAGATGGAAGGATTGTAAAGCTCTTACTAGCCCCTTCCCATCAAATCTGAAGACAGCATGGAACAGTCCATCTCCATTTCATCTCTGGTGAAACCGCTTTCTTTCTTTGTTATGCATGATTTGTTTTACGTGAATCCCTGTCATATTGACTTTAGACAACAAAAGCATGTGACACCTACAATAATTGGTAAAATTTGTGGAATTGGCTATATGACTGTATGTATTAAAGTTATACTAAAGTCGTGTTCTAAAAAAGAAAAATGACCGTGTTATACTTACCTGCTTTATGCAGTTGGTTTTGCACAAAGTAGGCCAGATCCTCCCCTTCTCGGATCCCTCTTCGGTGCACCTAGTCCCTCCCTCCTGTCAAGTGCCCCCACAGCAAGCAGCTTGCTACGGGGGCACCCGAGCCAAGCCGCAGCTCCGTGTATCCATTCAGACACGGAGCCGTGGATTGACCCTGCTCCCTCTCTCAACTCTGATTGGCTGTCGGCTAACTGACTTTGACAGCAGTGGGAGCCAATGAATCTGCTGCTGTGTCTCAGCCAATCAGGAGAGCCGAGGCCCTCGTGCACATCGCTGGATAGAGATGGGGCTCTGATAAGTATTAGGGGGGCTGAGGGGGCCGCTACACACAGGTTTTTTTTTTTATCTTCATGCATAGAATGCATGAAGATAAAAAAACCTTCTGCTTTTACAACCACTTTAAGGTATTGATGCTTGAGGTGATTGTAGCCATATTTGTGTAATTGTAACGACAACAATTGAGTACTGTCAGTGATACTTTTTTTTTTATTTGCACTTACATTCAAGTTTTCAGGACAAGCCTGCAGGGTGTACCTCCTTCAAGGTCCAAGCAATACTAATACACAAAATTTTAGCAGAAATATTTGCAACCCATCATAACAGACAATGAAACGGTGAAGGAAATATTCCAACAACCCTCAATACTGGCTTTCAGGCAACCCAACCTTAGACATAATCTAATTAGCAGGAAACTTAACCACTTGCCTACTGGGCAATTAAACCCCCTCCTGCCTAGACCAATTTTTAGCTTTCAGTGCTCTCACACCTTGAATGACAATTACAACAGTTTTTTGAATTTGTAATTTCTTTGCAAAATTAAGATTTTTATTTTTCTCACAAAATTGTCCTTGTAATAGGTGAGAAATAACTTATTACAAGGACAATTTTGGGGGGAAATTTTAAAAAATCTTAAAATTTTGCAAAGAATTGTAGGGAAGAAATTACAAATTCAAAAATGGCATGTGCATACCACAAATGACACCACAAAATACATCCTGCTACAAAATACATCCTGCAAAACCACATGTGTGAGACTTTTTCACAACCTGGCCACATATAGAGGCCCAACATGGAGGGAGCCCCATCAGGTCTTCTAGGAACATTAGTTACACATCTAACTTGTTGACTACCTATTACACTTTTGAAGGCCCTGGAGCACAAGGACAATGGAAAGGCCCACAAAATGACCCCATTTTGGAAAGCGAACACCCCAGGTTATAATCTGAGGCATTATGAGTCTTTTGATCGGGTAATTTCTTTCCAGAGGTTTTTGGAAAATGTGAAACAAAAATAATCATTTATCAGATACCATTTATCAGATATTTCCAACGCTTAGCATGTACATAGCAAAAATTACAACCCAAAATACATTCTGCTACTCCTCCCGAGTATGGCGATACTACGTGTGAGGCTTTTACACAGCCTGGCCACATACACAGGGCCAACATTGAAGTGTAGCACCTTTAGGCATTCTCGGAGCATAAATTACGCATCTCATTTCTCAACCACTTATTACATTTTTGAAGACCCTGGAGCAAAGGATTTTTTGGACATTATTATTGTTGGTGATGATGAAACTGCACAGGTGTGTGCTGATAAGCCTGCACTGATGGGCACCGATGAGCCTGCACAAATGTGTACTGATAAGCCTGCAATGATGGGCACTGATGAGGCAGCAGTGATGAGCCTGCACAGATGTGTGCTAAGTCTGCACTGTAGGGCACTGATGAGCCAGCACGGATGTGTGCTGATAAGCCTGCACTGATGGGCACTGATGAGGCGGAAAAAATGGGAACTTAATATTGGGACCGATGGGCACTGATGAGGTGGCACAGATGGGCACTGATGAGGAGGCACAGATGGGCACTGATGGCACAGATGGGCATTGTGACACTGACCCTGATGGGCACTGTGACACTGATTGGCACTGTGACACTGGCACTGAATGTGATTCTGTATAGAAGAAATCCCTCATGCTGATCACGTGGTAAATGGCCGATCACAGCGGGGGGCACGGCTATCCCAAATTTTTACACGGGGAGCATACAAAGGGGAGGACGTCATAGGACAGCGTCCTGGCAATTAAGGCCCGTGCTGTAGCCGTCATTCAGCTATTGGGACTAGCGGGAGTTTCCCGGGGGGCCAGTGGCTCAGTGGGCCACTCTGATGTAAGGGGGCTGGTGATGGGCCACTCTGATGTAAGGGGGTGCTGATGGGACACTCTGATGTAAGGGGGTGCTGATGGGACACTCTGATGTAAGGGGGAGCTGATGGGACACTGATGTAAGGGGGCTGGTAATGGGACCCTCTGATATAAGGGGTGCTGATGGGACACTCTGTTGTAAGGGGGCTGGTGATGGGACACTCTGATGTAAGTGGGCCGGTCTGGATGAAGTCCAGGGCCAAATTTCTGTCCCAGTCCAGCCCTGGAGGGAGATTCCAGAAGAGGAGGTTCAGGGCTGCTCTGTGCAAAACCATTACACTGAGCTGGTAAGTATGACACGTATGTTTATTTAACCTTTACCATAACTTTAACCACTTCCTGCCCAAGGCCGTCATATGATGTCCTGGACTTTCAGTGGGAATATGTAAATGATGCCAGCAGCCACAGGCATCATTCAGATATCCTTGTTTTCAGCCAGCACCATAAGAACGATCATAGTGGCAGTTTCGCCGCTTGATCGTTCTTACAGGCAACGGGAGGGGACACCCCCCCCCTGCCGCCATCCGGTGCTTCTCCGGGCTCTCCTGTGCCATCGGGGACCCAGAGAAAGGATCGTCCAGCGCCAGATGATGACGATAGAGATTTCCGGTGACCAGATGGTCACCAGTCATCTCTATGACCGTCAGAGGCCCAGGCACGACATTATGATGTCACGCCCGGGTTCCCGGAAGTAAACAAAGCCGCGATCGTGGCTGTCGGCATGGAATCGGTGGGATCTCATGCTTTCCAGCCTGGAGGAGAGATGTGGGGTCTTATTGACCATGCATGCTCGGAATCGAGTACTAGCCGGAGATATAACTAGCGTTGGTAATGGAGATATCAGGTGCGTCTTGTACAACACTATGTTCATAATTGTTGGCCAACATTTGTGTGACCATGTGTATGCAAGACAAGTTGGAGCCAACATCCTTCGAATAAAAATCCACGTTTTTTGTTGTTGGAAAGTCTGATTGTGTGTATGGGGCATAACACTGCAGTCACCAATTCCAGATGTATAGAAATTCCAGACTGCAAATTAGAGGTGTGGGTCGGATGTGGCAAATCAGTATATACTGTACAGCAGATAAAATAATATTATAGGTGCCCCGTAAAATCTCCTCTTCCTCACACCCTTCAAAGTGCGCATGTTGGGAAAAGAAAATGATTGATGAACATAGAAATGTGACACTGAGGTAGGCTTAAAGCGGAGGTCCACCCTAAAGTGGACCTTCCGCTCATCGAAACTCTCCCCCCCTCTGGCGCCACAATTGGCACCTTTCAGGGGGGAGGGGGGTGCAGATACCTGTACAGTACAGGTATCTGCACCCACTTCCGGGATAGCTCTCTGCGGAAAGGGGCGTAGATTACGCCCCTTTCCGCAAGTGCCCGCCCCTTTCCGCAAGTGCCCCGCTGCCTGCTGGGAAACACACAGATCCCAGAGGCAGCGGGGACCGTCCTTATTGCGCAGCGCGACACGCGCATGCGCAGTAGGGAACCGGGAAATGAAGCCGAAAGGCTCCATTTCCTGATTCCCATACCCAAGATGGCGGCGGCAGCACCCGAGAGACGATCTAGAGATCGGCTTCGAGTGCCGACATCGCGGGCGCGCTGGACAGGTAAGTGTCACTATTTTAAAAGTCAGCAGCTGCAGTATTTGTAGCTGCTGGCTTTTAAAAAAAAGTCCCGGCAGACTCCCGCTTTAAAGTTTGGCTTAGTCTGAATTAGTTTGGCTTAGTCTGAATTAGTTACCTTATTTAAGTGGTCCATTGACCACAAGTCCAGGATTTTGTGTTGCAATTGTGGGACTTGGAGAGATGGTTAGTAGTAGTGTCCACTAACCAGTGACATGGGTGGCACATGTAGCTTTGAAGCTCTTAACACATATATGTTTTATTTTGGGTGCAGAAAAAGCTTGTAGCGATGCCCGATCACACAGATGTATCTCTAAGCCCGGAGGAGCGAGTTCGGGCTCTCAGCAAGCTTGGCTGTAATATCACCATCAATGAAGACATCACGC
The DNA here is from genome assembly GCF_037356315.1 of Lithobates pipiens. NCBI lineage: Eukaryota > Metazoa > Chordata > Amphibia > Anura > Ranidae > Lithobates > Lithobates pipiens. The sequence continues at coordinate 27,426,140 of NW_027507787.1, forward strand.
CCAGGCGCTACTTTCGATCTGGGGTGGAGATGGAAAGAATGGCCTCTGTGTACTTGGATGAAGGAAATCTTGAAAATGCCTTTGTTCTCTACAACAAGTTTATAATGTAAGGAGTCCAGTCATATTCTGATTTAAAAATGTCTTCAGTCACCACCATTTAATGTAATCAATGAGATGTCTGTTTGGTTCCAGGCTGTTTGTTGAGAAGCTGCCCCAACACCGAGACTACCAACAATGTGAAATTCCAGAAAAACAAGATATATTAAAGGTTAGTTTGAGTTACCTATATTGCCAATTATTTTTCTCCATAAAAAAAAAAATATTCATATATAAATTTCAATAGGACACAGATGGGGGTAAAAAAAAATAAAAAGCCTAAGGCTGGTTTTACACAGGTGGTCCTAGTAGTCCACATCTGCCTGCTCAGCAGGAGATCACCCCGCTGAGAAGGCGGGTGACAGGTCTGTGTCCACTCAACTATGCAGAGCAGACACAGCCTCACTGTTCTGTTTAAGAACGGACCGCCTATCCATTTCCAACTGACTGTCATCCAATCTGCTGTTCTTGGTGGACAGGATGGGATCAGATGCCAAATGGTGTCAGTGGACACGTGTCCACTGATATCTGCTGCTCCATAGAGAGCTATGGATGGTCCAATCAGGTCTGCCTGAAATACTGACAGGCGGACCTGATGTAAAAACCAGCCTTACTCTATCCAAAATGAAGAAAAACATTTTGGCTTTGGTTCTAATTTAAATAATTAATACTAGGTGTTAGCTGCATGTTGCTCTTGGCTGATTGGGCACATCTACCCTGTAACACAGAGATGCAGGTTAGATTGTCACTGTTAGCAAAGCTACAACTTATGTTACCCTCTATGGGGGGCAATATAGTAGCAACAGTTGAACTTTCTGTATGGCTGTATTGATTGTAAACCTATGCTTCTTACATGGGCTCCTGTAGTTTCCCTTTAAACACAAGTTTGGTTGTAAGAGCTTTCTTGCAAATACAAATATTCATAGAAAATGTATGGTAAATTGTTCAACCTGCAGTTGATAGAAATTATTATTTACATTTTTTTAAATATTTTCACCTGTGTTTTCCTTTTGCAGAGATTAAAAGAGATTGCATTTCCAAGAACAGATGATCTTAAGAAAGAGCTTTTGACAAAATATAACTTAGAATACCAAGAATATATGCAAGGCATTGTAAGTGCTCTAGAATGTTACTACTGTTTTTCTCTTTTTTTTTTTTTTACCTTGCAGTGGCAGTTATTCATGACTGGCACATTAGGGGTGTATAGTGGAACTGAACCCACAAATGTAACTGCTTTTTCCAAAAGTTAAAATGTTCTATACTAAATTACTAAATCTTTATCAAACATACCAATGTCATTTTGTTTTCATTTGCAATCTTCCTACTAGCCCATGGACAGTGTACTGTATGCTATATTCAAGGCATGACTATAAATGTCACAGTTGCCTTCTGTAAGCTCACAGGCAAAGTCTTTATTTAGGTGACTCAGCTGAAAATAACTGACACTTTTTTTTAAACAAATACCTTTTATCCTTTATGAATTGAGCCTTGTCTTGCCTATGCATTCAGTGGCTTTGTGTCTTATCCTGATGTAGAGAGTGAGCAATTAAAATAATACTATTATTTTTTTTCCCTCAAATTTTCACATACTGGTATAGAAATCGGACTACACTGTGGCAAGGATTGGTCCTGCCCACTTTGGACCTCCTTAATCAAGAGGGTAAAAAAAAGTCGGTGACCAATGCTTTTGCAAATCATCAGTTTCACTTTGTTGATTTGATTTTCTCCTTTATTCCAGTGGGGCCATTTGAAACCCTCTAGGCCTTGTTCACATAGGATTTTTTTATTCCAGTCAGCGTGTCTTTTGGTTTTCATCAGCTAATAGTCATGCTCTTACATTTGATCCTACAGTCATAAGTAGAAAATTAGAGAAATGTGTTTTCAGTGGCTACGCTTCTTTTGAGTCAATGTAAGCTTTAGGGTACTTTCAAACTGCTCTGTAGCAAAATCGTGGTAAAAACACGAATTCCGTTTTTTACTGTGATCTTGCTGTGTTTTAGATGCATTTACTACAAAAAAACAGGAAATCACCCTGGGACTTTAAATGAGGTGAATGTGGTTAGCCAACAATTGACAGAGTAAATGCAGTCTCAAAATGTACTAAACAATTTACTAAACAAACATAAACAACACGAATCATAGCCAAGCCACTGAAATGATACATACAGTAAAAATGTCATTACACGTATCATGTTATAGAAGATGACTTGCACAGGCACAAGTACACAGGCGTGAAAAGTATTCCAACGCGTTTCGCAAGACCATGCTCGCTTTATCAGTGGTAGATGTGTGTGTAGTACTTCTGTGGGGGGCATAATGAACCAAATAAGTATAAACACAGAGATGGTATTGTGACAGTTAGTCAAGAGGGCTGAAAACGCATGGCACTAAACTCACCAAAGGCTGGATCAGACCATCAAATGCTGAATACCCAGAGGCAGCAGTAATGAGTGTCCGGCTTGAAGCTGAGGAGGCAGAGGAAAAGCCAACCCAACAGAGCACAAACGGGGGCAGACATGGCCAGGATGGGCGAAAGTGTCACCAAAGATCTCCCAGTATCCATTAATAATGTCAACTGAAGCATAAATGTATCAATACATGCTAGATGAGTATGTAGTATATGATATAAGTATGTATATGCATGAAGCAATCTGGTTCAATAATGGTATGGGCTTAGAATCTAGGGGACAATAGAGAAAACAAAAAACAAATATATATAAATAAATGCTGTATTTATCGGTGTATAACATGCACAGGAGTATGTCACGCACATTCATTTTAAGAGGGAAGTTTCAGGAAAAAAACTTATATTTTAAATGAGGATCTTTGAAGCAAATAAGGGTCAGTGCGTATCTGCAGCCTCATCATTACCATCAATGCTGCCGGATCAATGCATATCTGAAGCCTCACACATGCCATCAATGCAGCTCATCAGTCTACATCAATGCCACCATTGCCATCAATGTAGCAGTCTCACCATTGCCATCAATGCGGCAGCCTCACCATTGCCTTCAATGCAGCAGCCTCACTTTTGCCATCAGTACAGCCTGATCGTTGCCCATCTGCAGCCTGTAGGGGACAGGGAGGGGGGCTAGATGAGCGCCGACAGATTACATACAGTGACAATCTCCTATGATTGATAGAACAGTGGTCCAGTGGGGGCTGACGGCGCTCATCCCGCCCCCCTTCCTGTTCCCTTCAGGCTGCGGATGGGCATCGATCCCTCAGAGGCAGCTAAAATTGAAGTATTGGTGTATAACATGCACACGCTATTTGCACCCGATTTTCAGGGTAAAAAAGTGCATGTTATACACCAATAATAATATATATTTGGTTTTTTTTGGGGGGGTGGGAGGTTCTCCATTGTCCCCTAGTGTCTAAGCCTACACATGCATCTACCCCTGATGACGCGAGCATGGTCTTACGAAACATGTCGGGATACTTTTCATGCCTGTATACTTTGCAATTTACGTTTTATAACATGATACTTGTAATGACATTTTTTACTGTATGTACTGTATCATTTTAGTGGCTTGGCTATGATTCATGTTTATGTTTGCATGCCAATTTTAATAAATCTTGAGACTGCAATTGTTGGCTAACCAAATTCACCTCATTTAAAGTCCCAGGGCAACTGTAATGCAGTGGTGTGAAAAGTCCCATAGGATTTGAAGGGAAACATTTTTCCTGTGTATCAGTGTGAAAGGGCCCTTAGTTGAACATACCGTTCATATCATATTCACTTTCATTGGAAGCACAGCCCTTGTGCACTACTAATCAGGATATACAGCCTGCTTCTGACATAAGCAAGTATGGCTGCCACTACTTACATTTAAATTTACAAAGAGAACAAGAATTAACACTCAGTGTTTAATATCTGTATATAGTAAGCTGTTCACCTTTACTGACCTGTGTGTGTGTGTGAAGGCTAGATCCACCTTTTTATACTCCAGCCCTGGTGCCCTTTGGTATTGCTTCTAGGTATTTGCAATAATCCCACCTAAAAGAACTACATTTTGCCCCAGAGAAGGAGACTTCTGTAATAAAAACAATGGAAAGATTCCCTCTCGGTGGGGAAGGGAATTGATCTTGTATCTGCCCCATGTAGTGTCTACAAGGCTGCCTGTAATTGGTACACCCTGACTGTAGATCCTCTGGTCTGTCACCACCCATACACTCCGATTTATTTGCAACACCATTGCTTCTATGCAAAATGAATTTATATTTGTGGCTGTTGAGGCATCAATTGCAAATGGCTATTAACACAGGTCAGTTTTAAAGCAAGCCTGCCATTTTCCCATTTAGAACAAAGCAACAGTTTTGCTAGACAAAGCTTGTAAAGATCTAGGTTTTTCCTTCCTCGCACTTCCTTGCATCACTATTTGCCCATTCGTCCCAAAAAAAAAAAAAAAGTGGAGCATGTGAATCTCTCTCCTGTCTTAGACTTTGGGATGTTTGAGCAGTCAACCATTAGGCCCAAACATTCTCCCATGAGCAGAAGCTTCCTACCCTTCTGTGAGCTCCAATCCAGTGTATAGTCAGAACTCACACAGTGATTTCGAGAGGACTCTGGCAGGAGACCTTGGCAGTGGGGATCCATGGAAGGGATGAACAAACTCTTTACTATGCCTGCTAACAAAGAAAAAGGACCAAAAGTGGCACTGGTTCAGACTTTAGAGGCAAAATGGATGAGAATATATATAAAAATGTAATACGTGTTGGCGCATAGGGGCTCACTGCTGTCCATATGGTGTTAACATTTTGTTACACCATACATTTATGTCGATTGTGTGTTTACTGTTTGTGGTTTTAATTCTTTTGCTATCTGCTTTATGTATAACCAAGTGTTATTAATAAAATATAATATTTTTGTATACATTCTCATCCATTTTGCCTCTAAAGTCCGAACCAGGGCCACTTTTGGTCCTTTTTTTATTTCAAAATGTATCCCCATATGGATGTGACTTTGGGAGTTGTTCTTTAACTCTTATGCCTGCTAACAAGAAGTGATGAGCTGGGTTTGGTCCAAACTCAGTCTGAACTCAGTTCAGCAGAACCCATGGAAAGCTGTCACATGATCGCACAGTCAGCAGCGTGTGGGGCATTCCCGGCCTGCAGTTGCATGCACACATAAAGACGGAAATGTCTGTGACGTCATTAACCTAATATGTCCACATAGCTTTTTGGCCATACTTGGACAATTATGTCACAAGCATCACCACCCCTTTATGCAAGTGCAACTGTAGGGCAATAATGCGCTGGGCGCTGTTTACTGGTTAGGGGATCGCGGAGAGGCTGCAATTGTGTGATAGCTTTCCACGGGTTCTGCCGAACTGGGTTTGGATTTAACTCTGCTCATCCCAACTATCCAATGCACCATTACTAATTATAACTACCCTAAAACACTAAAATTTCTCAAAGAAAATATAACCTTACAGTTATTAGTAGCGGTGTTCTCTGCTCCTGGAATAAAAAAAGTTAGTCAATGGTGTGGATTTACTAAAGGCAAATAGACTATGCAAGTTGAGAGTGCAGTTGTACTCATTTTCCCCAGAGCTTAGTAAATATGGTAAAGCTCTGATTCCATCATCCACTTGGGCAATAAAAAAAAAATTTATTTTTTATTTTTATTTCCTTACACCAAATAGGGTATTCTTTACAAAGTGAATCTTTACCACATTTACTAATGAAAATGAGCACAACTGCACTTGCAAAGTGCAGTCTATTTGACTTTAGTAAATCCAACCCAAAAAGTCCTTTTTTGAAGTGAAATCCAAAATGAAACCCTGCAATGCAATAGAACTGGTCTGAACATTCACAGCTGCTTTTACACTTTATCAGAACAAGAGGAAAGCAGAATGTCTGAAGAAAATGGAGCAGCAGCAGCTTATAGAGGCAGAAAAAAAGCGAGTGGCCCAGCTACGGCAGCAGCAAATAGAGACTGAACAATTCACCTTCTTTGAGGACCAACTTCGAAAACAAGATCTTGTCCGGGACCAGCAGAAAAATACAGATAAAGTCTCTGAGCAGACCGATGGTAGCGCAATGACTTGTTTTCCTTCTCCTAAAACCCACCCAACGTGCAATGTTTTTTCTGGAAAAGCTGGAAGGAATGACGCAGCCACATATGCGGGTCAATCACCTCCTATAAACAGAGCCTTAAGGCCAGCAGCCACTCTAAGTGCCGTTCAGAGTGAGTACTTTTATTTATGTGATCATTTTTAGAGCTGGATTTCCAGTTGGGGAAATTTTTATGTGTTACACAGTTTACCAAAACCATATGCAGATTCAGGAGCATGTCAAGGTTGGTTATGTTAACCTCCCTGGCGGTACGATTATTTCGGATTTTAGGTGCTAAAAGCGGTACAATTATTTTGCATGAAAATTTGGCGTTTTATATTGTAGTCCTGTAATTCTTAGCAATAACTAACTTAAATCTGTCCAAACCAGAGTCTAGCAGACATCCGGGTATGATAAAGTTTGAAAAATGAAATCATAAATTATAATATAATAAATAATTATAAATAATTGTACCAAATAATAATATAACAATAATAAAAATTATTCAATAATGTAATCAAATCAAAAACACTGAAATTTGCTCAGTTGCAGAATTTTCACTGTCATTACTTTTTAGTATTTGATGACGGATCTCCCCACAAATCACTATCCCTCAATTCTGCGAGTGATTACAATTTATTATCGCTGTTTTCTAGCTTTTGATGTAAAGGGACAGTTTTGGTTGCTATGGACAATCTCCAGTTTCCAGGCAGAAAGAACAGTTTTTATTATATCAAACTGCATGCAGGACACTGGGCAGACCACTAGGGACAAAGGGGATGTGAAATTATTACATACAGCAATGTAATCTGTAAGATTACATTATACTGTATGTATAGTGAGTGTTTCACTTTTTGAATTTGGCGCCGATCTCCGTCCCCGTGCGTCTCAACTTTTGCAGGGAACGGAGCTCGGCTCCGTGATAGATCGAGCGAGACACGGCTCGCTCGTACAGCGAGGGGACATTGCTGGATCCGAGGGAGAAGGTAAGTAAACGTCCTCCTGGATCCAGCGATGCGGTCCCGAGTCTGGCTCGGGGCTACCGCTTTTGGTATAAAAATTCCACCCTGAGCCAGACTTGGGAATACCATCAGGGGAGTTAATGACAACAGGCAAACAGGTTTGGTTTCCAAGGTTTTAATACAATTTTGTGAATGGTTTCATCTACTGTATGAAAGGATATTCCAGCTGGCTATTGTTGTGATGCACACACTCACCTCTGCCAATAAGGATGGGCATGCTGGTACCATACTGTTAGTATCTCTGCTTTCTTGGTGAGCTTCCAGCTCATTTCATAGAAGTAGAGGTGATGATGTTCACTGATTGTCTATTGGACAGGCTATAGACAGGTGATACAGGAAGCTGTACTGCTAAATCAGGAAATATGTGTCATCTGCCTAGTTCCCCAGTGTTGCAAAGATGCATAAATCACAAGACTGGCTGACCAGCATCACAATTCCTTTGGCAGGTGTGGGGGTTAGCTTAAATGGGGATCACCTTCCCTGTGAAAAAGGCAGTCCAAACAACGGGTCTTTTCTTAAAAGTCTGACTTGTAGCCAGTTTTATTTAAAAGGTTGCCTAAAAAAATAAAAAACAAAGTAAATCCTTGCCATCCAGGCACTAACTAAGCATTTCAGGTTCATATCTCATAGGTGAAGGGCTTCTCCCAGTCACCAAAAAAAAAAATGTTTTGCAAACCTTTTCCTTTCTCTTACAGAGCACTGTCCATATGCAGCTCTCTCAGTTAGTTATTAGCTTCCCTAAACCACAGGCTAGAGCAACCTTTTGCTCCAGTCCTGCTTTATTTATACCACCTGCTGGTGGTCACCAGTGGAAAGCAAAATCCGGTTCCGCACCAACTCTGCCAAGGTGGCCTGGAAAACCCAGACCGGATTCCATCTTCATTTCCTGCATATGAACGCATGCGAGGAGATACATAGCATCCATCAATCACCTCGCCTTTCCCATTGTCACACAGGTTAAGCCATAAACCTAAACCGTAAGTATTTCCGGTATATACTTGCGCATTTACCCTAAATTTTTTCATGAACAAAGTAAATTGTTATGTAATAATGTCTTAAATTGTGGAGACTTCAGTTATCCAAGCTGATATGTCATCCGCTCTACGCCATTACGCTAGGTAACAAAAATGCAAAAAAAAAAAAAGAAGAAGAAAAGTGCAAAAGATTCTAACTTTTAAGACCTCTGATACGCTTGCTTTGGTGTCAATATCTGCATGAGCATTATGAGACTATTGTTAACCTAGTGTTAGATAGATGTTTGCAGATATGATACCAGCTGGAAATCATTTTGTCCACATGAAAATAACTGTTTTCTTGTTTTGCTGTGTTAGATGAAATTGTGGAAGGCCTCCGAATGGTGGTTCTACCCAAAGATCTTTCTCAGAAATTTTTGCAGTTGGCGGATGCAAATACCACCCGAGGAATTGAGACGTGTGGGATTCTTTGTGGCAAGCTGGTATGACTTGTATTCAAATCTGTTCTAAAGAGATGCAGAAATATTGAATAAAATGATGGACTTAGGTCACAGATGTTAAACTTTTGAGGCTCCATTGACAAGTTGGCATTTTTCAGGGGCCTCAAAAAGATGTGGTCTCCAACTGAAAGCTGTGGTACTGTAAAACATCTGAAAAAAAGTTGTGTAACCTTTATTTAGAGCTCTATTCAATGGGTTTACCATATCTGTTAATTTAAGGAATCTATAGACATTAGATGTTGGTTGAACTTGTAGGCTCAATCTGACTGCCTAATATTTGTAAGAAGTCTTTCCCCAAATGCATATGCTTGATTCTTTGACATATACGCACAGTTGAGCTCTTGGATGAAGGTGGAGGTGCACTTAGCAGACTCCCCAAAATAAACTAGCCTTAAGCTGAGAAGGCAGAACGTGTTTTAGAATCTCCAGAGATGCACTCAGACACAAAATAACATTTCTTTGATTTCTTTTAATGCAGGGGTGCCCAACCTTTTGAAGAGCGAGGGCCACTTAAGCGACTTAGTAACCAGTCGCGGGCCACAATGAGCATATGACAGTTCTGCGTCCACTCTGCATATGTAAAGCGGACACAGACACAGCCCACTCTACTCTATGGGCCCTCTCATCTGGTCAAATGGAAGGGGACGGATCCTGGTCATTGTGTTTACACAATGGCCACCTTTTTCACTCTCCCTCTTCACTATCTCTTCCCCACTTTACTTATTTATTTATTTTGATTGTTGTGTGTCACGTTTTGTGTTGTCACTGGATGTTTGGCGAGTAGGGTGTCGGTCCTCGGGCCAACCCTGAAAGTCTTCTGGGAGGGTGGACACAGGCCTTCTGGCTTGGTTCGCCCTCTCTTTGGGGGGCCTCCCTTCGGAGGAGCCCCTACCCTAGTACCTAGGTGGGTCTGTTTCGGCAGACCTTCTGGAGAAAGGCGGTCGTCCGGCTTTGGCTGGATGGGCCATGTATTTGGTACCTCAGTCCCCGTCTGGAGCCTAACGCCCTGGGGGATCAGGGTAAGGTCCTTCCTTGTGGAGGACAGCAGACACCCATTGCACATTTTTGTGTGTCACTCTTGATGTGTGTCCACTTTTTTTGGCACCGGGTGGACGTTTTTGGGTGTGTTTTGCACGCCATAGGTTTTTTTTAAAAGAAAGAAAAAAAGAAAGTGGAAGGGGACGGATCCACTTTCCGTTTTTTGAGCAGATCGGATTGGAAGGAGGCAGGTGTAAACGGAAACAAGTCTGTTTACATCTGCTGCTCCATAGCGGTAAATGGAGGGTCTGATTGGGTCAGACAGATCATGTTAAAGGGGCCTTAGGCTACTTTTACACTGATGGTCTGTGGTCTACCTGCACCTGTGGCTTTCCTGTAGGTTAGCTGTTCTTTGCCATAGAATTTCTTTCTGAAAGTGCAATAAACCCACAGGTAAGACGAGAAGTCTATGGCTCAGTGCAGGTAAGCCACAGGTACACTGCGCTACACCTGGAAATCAGTTTAAAAGCAGCCCAGTAACCACTGCAGAACAGATATGTCCATATATACACTGTGATTTTAGTAATAAACTTGCTGTCCCAGGCAGAGTGCATTTGGTATCACTCCACCTATGACAGGAGCCGGTGCTATACAGGAAGCATTGGCTTATGAAGCTCTGCTCCACAGCTGCTTGCTTTCTCTACTGCTGGCTTCATTCACAACACTGATGCTCTGGTATGGCGGGTAGACAAACTGCAATCTGGGCTTGCCAACCCACCATCCCAGAGCAGGAGGTTGCGGACCACATCAGAGGGCTCCACGGGCCACTGGTTGGGCACCCCTGTTTTCGTGGATTGGGTGACTATCCTATTCAAGTGGGTAGACCATGAATCAAGGGGAAAAAATTATCAGGCAAGAAAGAAACTCTGTTCCGATCCCTTTTTGATATTAATCTGTCAAGCTAGCCTCAGTTCTTGCTCCCTCACTTTGCCAAACGATTCTCCTGTTTTGCTGTCAGCAGTGCTTAAAATATGAGAGTAAAAGTATTCTCGCGCCTACCAATGTGTCCTAAAACTAGTGGGGTTGCAGCAAAACACCGGCAGGGGTATACACCCTCCCCAGATTAAGTAATAATGGTTAAGAAATGGTGTTGCGCTCCGACTACATAAATCTAATTAAATTAACATGTACTCAAATGACAACCAAAACAGTAATAAACTAAAGTGTGGAACTGTATGTTTAAATAAACTCAGACAATGTGCATAAATATTAAAGTGCAATACACCAGGTCACATTGTGCGCTTGACAAAAAACTTGATATGAGAAATCCTCTATAGATGACAGTGAGATAATATTAAGTATATATCCGAATATATAGATGATATGACAAAAAAAAAAAAAAAAAACCTGAGTGTCGTTATAAAAGTGCAAAACAGATCAAAGAATACACAAAATACTAATAATCCATGTGTAGTGTGTCACGTGTCTGAACAAAATACTAATAGTCCATAAGCAGTGAAATGTGTGTTTGAGCAAAAATTCCAAAAACAAAAATAAGGTGAACTATAGTTATATAGAGAGCATATCCATTTAATGATAAAATGCGTCCATTTGGTGATCAACAAAGCAGTATCCTGCGTGCTCCAAAGGCAGGGGGTGGATTCCACCAGTGCTCCTATCCGTATAATATCCTCACACTAGGTGCAGTAATTACCTTACCTTACTGCTGTAAGGTAAACAGCATTTCCAAAGTGACGCTTGTTGTCCAATGTAGGTTCAGTAGGTGATGTAATCCTGGACTCTCATTCACCGTGGGCACGTTGTAACATGCAGAGAAAGCAAGGGGAACACTCCAATAGTGAAGTACGTATTCACAATTTATTGGGTATAAAACGAAGGTAAGGTACTCACATTTAAAACAATAATAAAAGCACAACTTAAACGAACGCGTGTCACGTTCGCGCTTCCGGACGTCACTTCCGGTGTCCTTACTGGCCAATTGTGTTCCTACGCGTATCGTCAAATGACTTCATCAGGGAATAACAACTGGGGTAAGGGCGAACGTATAAATAGTGTCAGTAATTAGCAGCCATTTTTGTGAAGTCCATTGTGGCCCCATCTACGGCCATTTTCTCGTGGGCTAATATATATAGAGTAATGGTCAACGGACGTGACAGTGACAGGAAATGTGCAAGCCTCACTTGCGATCATTTTGTGGGGGTATTTTTTATTGTAGATTATCATTAACTGTTATAGCCCGCTGGGAAATACCCAGGAAACATTATTCTTATTGGCGCAGCCCCGAAGGTAATAACAGAGCAACCCTTCTCATTAGCGTACCTGCGCAATAACGTTCGTTTCTAAAATGACATCTAGCATAAAACAACAAAGAGGAAAAGTATAGGCAATACTGGGCGAATATATTAAAATTGAAAGTGATTAAATAAAAACAAAAAAGCTACACTAGTAAAACCATAGTCATAAAATTATTATGTGTAAGAGATATCGATAATTATATAAAATCTTAAGGTGTGTGGTATAGCATGGCCAATAATTGGGAATCAGCTATTGGCGATATAAATTATCAACAGGTCCATTTAAAAAGCAGTGATGTCTAGGAGGGAGACAGTGATCTACAACACACTTACGACTATTTACTAGATCACTAGCAGTGTATAAACTGAGTGATATGGGAAAAAGTTAAAAGTTATAGCTAAAATTGTGTATATATGAGATCAACAATATATTGGACTAGGATGTAAGAATTCCATGATAACGGCCATCATAGATGGTCCTAACGGGAGTCATAATCGATCTCCAAGAGTAACACTAAAAACATAGACTGATTAAAAAAAGGGGAATAGAATATATATAAAAATAGAATAGAATAAGATAGAATATGTAAAAATATCAGAATCACTCTGATATGAGCGTTGTAGTTTAGTATGAGCGGTAGTCATAATCGATCTCCAAGAGTAACACTAAAAACAGAGACTGATTAAAAAAAAAGGGGAATAGAATATATATAAAAATAGAATAGGATAAGATAAAATATATCAAAATATCAGAATCACTCTCAATTTAGGAGAGGACACCGGAAAAGAGATCCAAAATTCACATAATAGTAATTTTAAAAACATCCTAACAAAAGAAGCTTATAAATAATGTAGTCAAAAATCACTAATAAAACAATTAAGGTCAAAATCAATATTGAGTCCCTGGGGCGCAAAAGTGTCAGTGTTTAGACACTTTAGACACTTTTGCGCCCCAGGGACTCAATATTGATTTTGACCTTAATTGTTTTATTAGTGATTTTATATATATATATATACTTAATATTATCTCACTGTCATCTATAGAGGATTTCTCATATCAAGTTTTTTGTCAAGCGCACAATGTGACCTGGTGTATTGCACTTTAATATTTATGCACATTGTCTGAGTTTATTTAAACATACAGTTCCACACTTTAGTTTATTACTGTTTTGGTTGTCATTTGAGTACATGTTAATTTAATTAGATTTATGTAGTCGGAGCGCAACACCATTTCTTAACCATTAGTGCTTAAAATATGTTAACTAGAGTTTAGCTTTGTGAGCCACTTACGGTATGTAAAGTCCATCTAATTCTTCTAGTCCGTCTAACACTACCCTCCTCAGGCAGTGCTGCTTTCCAAGTGTGACTGTTTCTTATACTTAGAAGAGCCAGGAAGTATGTTATTGGCCAGATCACCAGGTGAAAATAAGGAAACAATGCCTAAACAATAAATGCACCCACTACATTTAAGGATTGGTAAGCTGCAATATAGTACATTTTTGGTTTAATACGACTTTTATCATGATGGCGGTTGTTTAGAATTGTTGAAGTATCTGGCAGTGAGTTTCCTACACATAGAGCATGCATCGTAATTTCAAGCAGACCTGCTTGGCTTGTTATGTATGGCAGAAACTACAAACTGTCTGGTCGATTTCATTATGGATATTTCAGTTGTTAGCACCAGTGCTCCAGGGATAAATGTGAAAGGCCATTAAACCATGGGGAGTTCAGTATATCTAACATTTCTCATTGCTTTCTGTGTCTGTTATGTCATGCGGAAGGAACATAGCATTTACTTCTCTGCATTTGATGGAGCTCTATGTGACAGATATGTTCAGGCCTCTTCAAGTGTGTCAGATTGTTCTGACAAGCAGTAAAATAAGGAAAATAACTAGATCTATCAAACAGAAATGCTAGCACTGGGTATTGTAAGACAGCTAAAGCGTTTTTATTGGTAGAAGCAGAGAACTTTGATTTAAATATAGTAGTAAAAAATGTATTTGACAAACAGACCAGCAATAATCAGTCAGATGGATATATTTTTTTTTTACCAGAGTACAAATCCTAGATTAGTCTCTCCTGCATAATTTTAAAGGAGAATGCTAATGCATGCCAAATTCCCCAGCCTGCCTGACTAGGGTTTGTTTAAAAGAATGGAAGAGCCTTCTTTGGGTTGAGAAAAGTTCCCACCTTTTTTCTGATGGTGTAAAAATCTTTAAATGGAACCCCTGTCATATTCTGGTTAATATCCAGACTTTTGAGAAGACCCAGAGTAATGAGCTAAAACAGAACCATTACAGAAAAAAATGGGCAGTGGTCTCCCAACTGCGGCCCGGGGGGTGGATGTGGCCCTTTATTTGATTTCATGTGGCCTTTGGGGCACTATTCCTCTTGTTGACACCTACAAAGGGGGCATAATTCTTGCCACTGACACCAACAGTGGGGCACTATTCATCCCACTGACACCAACAATAGGACACAATTTCTCCCACTGACACCAACAATGGGACACAATTTCTCCCGCTGACGCCACTGTTAAATCAGGTTAGGGAGGCTCCAAACAAGACCATTCAGTAAGCCCAAATCGATAAAAAGGAAAATGGTGCTGTTTATTCCATACACTGCAGGGGAGAGGTACAACACAGTTCTCAGTAACCTAAGCGAGTAAAGTGAACATGTTTCTGAGGTTGCATCTACAGGCTATAACATTTTATACGTATGAATATGCATAAGGTCTAGGCGTGTTTTAGGTGTGACTGTATAGTTTAATCCAATCAGAACTCATATCATCTTTGCCGCCATGACAGTACTGCATCAGACCAGCTAGATAAGACAATCTATTTCTGGGAGCAAAAAGGGAGGTTCAAGATTTAATTTGCATATTTCTTCATAACATCCGTTCTAAAGCATGTCTTCTCTTTTGTACAGCACCAGTGGCACAGGTTGCAGCTGCAGCTTTATTTTTGTGTTCTTGCCACGACGTAGATCTTGGTGCAGCCACCAACCATATCTATTTCATACGCGGTTTGAAAGGGTTTGCGGTCAACAGGGCAGGATGAGGAGGGTTCACACCATTTAAGAATGGAGGATATACATAAAGCGTGACAATAATCTTCTGGACAGCCAACTTCTAGGGAAAGACTGTTCAGATAAATTGGTCACCTCTCAGTTGAACTTAATGCTAAAGTACTGGCACCAGTCCTATCTTTGCCTTTGTCGCCATCCTTTTCTTCATGTTGCCCGTCTCTGGCATCAGATGAGCATAAACCTTTGCTCCTCATCTTTCTCACTAAACCTATTAATGTGATTTATCTCAGCAGGTTCAGAAATGGATGCAACCATAAAATCACAAGCCAAATAAAGGCTATCGTAGCTCTGATTCCTCAACTGCAATTCTGTTATTCCATTATATCGTTCACAATGTTCTTTGGTGTCTGCGCCTTTGGCAAGATGCCCACTTTTACCACAATTTAAACATTTCCTGGTTTCTCTTTGAAAAACACATTATCTTCTTGAACCTCATTTTAGGCTAAAAAAGCATTACGTCTGTTGTCTTCTCTTTTCTCTCCTTTCTCTGGGCTTCAATGCTCTGCACACTTCTCTTGGCAAAGCCAATTCAAATCCTTGTTTCCTTATTATGGCAGTAAAGATAGTACAATCAGTTGCATCCAAGGACTGAACACATTTAAAGTAATCAAAAACATCCTCAGCCTTTTCTTGTCTAGCATCCATCAAGACACCTGATTTTTTTCCTGAGAGGGCCACTCATTAATTCTACAACATTTTGTCCACTTTCTTTCTAGTGCAATTCACTTTCATGTTTCCCATTTACTTCTTTAAATCATCAATAACCTTCTGATTTCTCTCTTCTACAAACACACAATGTTACACAGGAATGTAAAGGGGAGGGGCACCTCACTCCTTTCTTACACAGAAATACAAAGGTGGGAGGTGAGGAATCTGCAAAAAACGCAGGCTTCTCATATCCCCAATGAATTCTCACACTTATTTTTTTCAACTCAGTTATACTTAGCTATATTTCTGCTTCTCAAACATTTCTTAAACATTTAGATAACACTTGCATTGCCTGGTCTTATCCCTTTTGCTAGACCCATCAATGATATGCATTAGATAAACTTTGACAGGCTTATAACTAGTTAAAATTTTATCACGTTTCATACTTTCAAAAATCCAATATTGTACACATTTAATCCCCTTATCCAACTCTGTCAATCTGCCTTAAAAATTAACATACACAGAAACCCAAATTAATAGATAATAACACCTTCTGGTATTAGATCAGCTCTGTTTTGGTCCAGCCTATAATAGTCTTGGTGTAATATCTTAACCACTGTCCATATCTGTGTGCCATAGGACTTACTCGTGCCACTTTTACCTCTCCCGGTCTGCAAGGCCCATGAGAGTGCCTTGCTCTCAATCTAGAGTCCTCACACCGAGTCTCAAAATTTGTGGGTCGTCACCCAAAATTTATCCCGGGCTACACACAGTAGCCGTCAAATGGCACTTTATTGCACATGGCCACAAAGGCCTGTGCACTTCCCACATAGGCATTACTTGCCACACAAGCTCACTACTACAGTCCTCTGGTCAGACCTTCTCATAAATCTATTGACACCCCAAGCATAGAAACAAAACATCAACAATGATAATTATTATCGGCTCTATTATTTCTGCAACAAGTAAAGTAAAAGAGCTATTTGAGTCAAACTGTGTAACATCAACATTATTCTAGTTTACACTAAATTTCTCCTTAATTTTTCCCTAATCTCACCATCTCGTGAACAACTCCTTCAGCCAATGGATCCCAGACACCGACTAATTACTCGCCACAGAGAGCAGAATAAGTAAAAATAACAGTTTCTTACTGTGGCCACTTGTCTGCTCAACGTGAGTTTTGTGTCTCTGTGGCTGGACTGTATCCGCAGGCACCATTCTGTTAAATCAGGTTAGGGTGTCTCCAAACAAGACCATTCAGGTGGGACAGTGAGCCCAAATCGATAAAAAGGAAAAAGGTGTTGTTTATTTCATACACTGCAGTGGAGAGACAACACAGTTCTCAGCAACATAAGCGTGTTAAGTGAACAAATGAATATGCATAAGGTCAGGGCGTGTTTTAGGTGTGACCGTATAGTTTATTCCTACTCCTACTCTCTCTCTCTCTCTCTCTCTCTCTCTCTCTCTCTCTCTCTCTCTCTCTCTCTCTCTCTCTCTCTCTCTCTCTCTCTCTCTCTCTCTCTCTCTCTACCTATATCTATATATAAACTCAACATTATCAGACTCCTATAATTTTACTCACCACTAATAGGGGCTTTATTACTGCCACTGACAGCAACAACGGGCTACTATTCCTCCCACTTACACCAACAATGGGGCACTATTCCTGCCACTGACACCAATGATGGGGCATTATTCCTCACACTAAAGATGTTGCATTGTTTACTCCCACTGACATCAAGAAATTTTCTACTCCCACTGGCCATAGTCACACCCATAAAGTCTGAAGGACAGTAAACTGGCCCCATATATGTAACGTTTGGAGACCCCTGCTTTAGGGTCACTACACTGCTGCTCCATGTTTATGGTTTGGTGAGAGAGCATTGTCACCCTAGGATAGAAAGTATGTTAGTGGTTAGAGCTAGTTGAAAAAAGCTCAAAAGAAAACAAATGCAACCACCACATGTAATGACAGGTAAGATGCAATATAGCAAATGATTGCTATTGGGTTTAGATGCACTTTTTAATTACCAACTTTGGTTGTTTGCTTGCTTTCTTTTACAGACACATAATGAGTTCATCATTACACACATAATTGTACCAAAGCAGTCTGCAGGTCCAGACTATTGTGACATGGAGAATGTGGAAGAATTATTTAATGTACAGGATCAGCACAATCTACTTACTTTGGGTTGGATTCATGTAAGTGTTGCTTGTTGGATGGTTTCAGAATATGAAAGGTTGTTATCCTGTAAAACTACTGCTAGATAATTTGTAAACTTACCCAGTTTAAAACTCCTATACGTGATCTGGTAGCTCCAAGCAATGTGACTTATTAGAGCCTTACAAACTATAATTGTTTACTGTATGGGTGCGCGGAAAAATGCTTTGGATGTCACTGGGACTTAAAGTGAGGGAAAAATCTTAAATTTTATGTAGTTACTGGACCGAGAATAGAAGGATATATTCCATTTGGGACACTTGATCTGATGACTGCAGTCTCTGAAAGAATTGACCTTACTTTAAAGACCTCTCCTCTCGATTATGGTTGTGTCTTGAGCAAGACATAAAATGTGAAGTAATTTCACAGAAGGAACACCACAAAAAATAAGATGGGTTGAATCATACTTGTCCAACACTAAAAACATATTTCCTTATGGTTTTTCACCTTAATGCATTTTTTTAACCTTAATGCATTCTATGCATTAAGGTGAAAAACCTTCTGTAGTGCTGCAGCCCCCCAGCCTCCCCGTTTTGCTTACCTGAACGCTGTCATCCTCCCTCTGGGAATCAGCAGACCAGATCTAGCTGGTGTCTCGTGTCCTGATTGGATAGATTGATAGAAGCGCAGCCATTGGCTCTCACGGCTGTCAATCAAATCCAATGACGTTGCCAAGTCATGCATTCTGTGTGAATGGACACAGATGCGGGACTCAGGTGGGTGTCCACCAAGCAGAGTGCTTCTCCAACGTGGACACTCGATGCGGGGAGGAGCCACCAGCGCTGCCGGACCCCAGAAGAGGAGGACCGGGGCCACTCTGTGCAAAACGAACTGTACAGTGGAGGTAAATATGACATGTTTATTATTTTATAAAAAAAAAACTTTAAAGTATAACTAGAGATGGATTTAGAACACTGGTCGGTTGTCCCCAGAAAAGTAATAAAAGGGAAATCTTTCAATGGGGACACTATTTCTGGTGACCTGGTGATCCACAAGAGATTCCCTTACATTTGCAGCTATTTCCTCTCATGTCCTGTTTTGGCTATGGGACAAGATGTGAAGGGAAATCTCCCCAATGGGACAAAATGACAAAAAATAAACCTTATGGCTTATAATATATATAATTTATTTACTTTTTTTTTGTTTTGTTTTTGTTTTTTTGCTTTTTGTCTCAGGCCTGAATTAATCTTTAATGCCATGCAGACTTTTGTTCTTGCTAAAAAATCTGCCCATTTAAAAAAAAATTATGTTGTGAGTCTAACATAAGTTGCATTTTATGGGCATCTCAGTAGCAGTGTATGCACAGTGCACAAGCTGTGTGTAGATATCCTGTTTCCCCAAAAATAAGACCTAACGTGATTTTTGGGGAAACAAGGTAGGGCTTATTTGGGGGCTAGGGCTTATATTGCAGCCATCACCGACAATCACGCTAGGTCTTATTTTCGGAGAAACAGAGTAGGTCTTAGGCTGGGTTCACACTGGAGCGATGCGGGAACGCCGCGAATCCGCGGCGTTTTCCCGCATCGCATGCCTCCCGCCGGCAGTTCTCACTGCCCTATGCGGACTGCTGGGAGTGTCAGTGAAATCTTAATGACACCCCCAGATCAGTTCGCATATCGCAGAACACCCATGCGATCCGATTCTGCTGCGGACCAAAAAAAGGGTCCTGTGCGAGTTTGCGGCGGGTGCAAAGCGAATTCAGCCATACTATCTGTATGGCTGAACTCGCATCGCACAGAGATCGGATGTGATTTGAACTGCAGTGCGGTGCGAATCACATCCGGGTCTCCCAGCCGCAGCAGTGTGAACCCAGCCTTAAAGTATGAGTAGTTTAGTAGCTGCTCACCAGAGACTCTCTTGCTGGAATTAGACTATTGGTGAATTGCTTCACATTTGTAGCTGGTACACAGAACACAGATTGTTCTCCTTGCTTAAAGTGGAGCTCCACCCAAAAGGGGAAGTTCCGCTTTAAGCACTCCTCACCTAGTTTTGACAGGTACCTGTTCCCACTAGGAGGCTCAAGCGGAAGTTCTCCTCTCCCCCCTCAATCCTTGCAATCTTCTGGGGCACATCACAGGTCCCAGAAGATTGCCCGACCAAAGGGGAGGTGCTGCGCAACTCGCACTCGGTTGTGAAGCGATGTGAAGATGTCACAGCCGGGTGCCCACAATTACAATGCTGGTGCTGTGGAGAAGCAAGGTTTTGGGTGGTCGCATTGCTGAACTGTGGGACAGGCGAGTGTGTGTTTATTAAAAGTCAGCAGCTACACTTTTTGTAGCTGCTGACTTTTACTAAACACAAAAATGAGTGGAACTTGCTTTAACCAGTTTTTAGCAAAATAGACACCTTGACCCTAATTTACCAGTTGGAATGTTCACATTCAGTGTAAATTTTTACTTTCCAAGTGAATGAGGAGAAACAAAGTGAAGAATCACTTTGCAAAGAATACCCAATCATGTGCCAGGAAAAGTTCGTTTTTTTTCCTTCCCTTTATCGTGAATAGGTTGTGTTTTTTTTTTTTGTTTTTTGTTTTTCACCATGTTTCCTAAGCTAAGAGAAAATCCACTCTCATAGTGATAAATAACTTTTCAAAGTGAACATGCTCAATTCCGTTAGTAAATTTCACTGAGTTCCTTGAGTACACGTATACAAATACCCCGTGTTTAATACCCAGTGCCCAGGGTTTGCATGATTTAACCTTAAAGCTGGGGAAAAGTGGCTTGGATTAATACAAAATGGAAAGTCAATGTATTCAAAGCAGGCTAAGAGAATTAAGGTATAATTATATTGAAGGTTAGGCCCACTGAACTGTGAGATTTCGCTTCTTTGTAGACGCTGGATGCTAGTTCAAACCATCTAATATGTCTTTTTATCAAAAAAAACTATTAGATGGGTATCCTAACGATCACAACATACAAGGGTATACAATGTGCTATTAACGTAACTGTGTAACTATGTCTAATATTTGGTTGTATATCTGAGCTTTTCTAGATGTGTGTTTTAAGTTCCTGTGTCTGTTCACATGCTGTGGCCCTTACAAGGAGTTCCACTTCTAATTTATATGCTCAGTAATGCAACAGGAGGAGTGTGGGCAAGAACTGGGGAGGGTACGGGCAGAGCTTGGAACTATAATATGGAGTCCTGAAAAGTGCCATCTCTGCCCTTCAGACTCTATAACTGAAATATCACTTTTAGATGGACTGGCCCTTCAATTATATGCGTTAAACATTTGTTGTTAAAATCTTGACTTTTTCTTGCAGACGCATCCAACCCAAACGGCTTTCCTGTCCAGTGTTGATCTTCACACTCACTGCTCCTACCAGCTCATGCTACCTGAAGCTATTGCTATTGTTTGTTCCCCAAAGCACAATGAGTATGTCTATTGCATGATACGTACAGTATATAAATAGACTATGTACCTGCAAAACTATATATATTCAATGTCATTTTTATGTAACAGCTGATGTGTTGTGTTATTGTAACATAGAGAGTCAATTAAAGCAACAGTTTCACTGTAACTCACTGTGAGCAGGCAGGCTGTTACTGCAGAAAAGACGCGCAATGTCCCTTCTGCAATAAAGGTTCACCTACCTGCCTGCCTGATCACAGCAATCCCCAGAATGTAATCTGAGCTGCACATGCACAGCTCAGCTTACAGCAGCCAGCTCCGATCCTGTGTGCCTGGATGAGTAACTCCTGCGGATGCGTACTGGCCAAAGAAGAGACCTGAAAACTGGCACACCGGAAGACGCTGGCACCAGAGGGACTGTTGGGAAGGTGAGTATCTCTGCCTTTAGTTCCACTCTAAAGCTAAACTCCCGGTATTATCTTTATTACATACTTACATTAGTCTAGTTTGTGTAAGTATGCAAATTTCTTACCTGGGGAACCACTGTGGAAGCTAACAATGGCTGTGGAAGCTGTTAGTCCCACTACGATGATAGTTGCAGTCTTCCAGGTCCTGTTCTGAGCCACTGTCCCACTGCATACTGACTGTAGGATCACTTGATCAGATCTGCTGCCATTTTCCTAATACCTTGTGAATACAAGGCATTTTCTAATTGGATGAGGTAAAGAGGAGGAGGGGTGATGTCATGATTTCCACCTCATCCAATCAAAGAAAGCCTTGTATTCACTGAAAGAAATCCGGAGCAAGGGACTCCCTGCAATGTAAGTATGCAATTAAGATCATACTTGGGGTTCAGCTTTAACTATTTTATAAGAAACCAGAGCGGTGGGGCTAAAGTTTCATCTTTTTATATTTAAACAAACTCAAGGTAAGCTGCTAGATATACAGACTGTATAGAGTACACATATGGAAGCTGTAATGCTTACTAAAAGCATTTGCATTCATCTATCCAGTCCTGATATTTAAATAGCTTTGTCATACAGTGCTGTCCTGTCTGGCAGAGAGAAGACCTGAATTTTCTCTGCTGCAATTTAGTAACACTTAAGCCTAATACAGACCACTAGTTTTTTTTTTTTTCGTTCAACCCGCTGGGTTGAATGAAACAAAACTGACAGATCCGTCCGGAGCCGCTGTACTAACAATGCAATTGTTTGTACAGCGCTCTCCCCTTCTGTTCTATTGTGTTCTGACAGATAGAACCCTGTGTTCTGGCAGGGGCAGCCCCCCTGCCAGAACACTCTGATCAGCATTGAGGTGGCCGGCTGCTGGTTTTCCATCATTGCTTTTGTTGGACCGGCGGGCAAAAACACGGGCTGTATGTCGGCCAGGTTTTTATTGAACCGACCAACGTCGTCCGACATTCGGCCCGTGTGTACTAGGCTGTAATTTTTTTCCTTCCCCAGTTTATGATTGGACTGTAAAAAATAGGAGCAGCACAGTCATGAGTTAATCTCTCTGCTCTCCGCTTCTGTCAGCATTCTCCTTGCACTGTATCACAACTGATTGGTATCTTAAATACTGCTTTCATAGGTGTCTAGTATATCTGCATGAAGTTCCGCTTTGACTTTTGTACTTTTTTATTTTACTACATTGTTCAACAGCTTCGTTTTTCCAACAGTTTTATGTTTCTTTTGATGATCAGAATACATTTTTTATTTTTTTTATCCCTTTCAGCATTGGAATATTTCGACTTACTAATGCTGGCATGCTGGAAGTGTCTGCCTGTAAGAAGAAAGGTTTTCATCCTCACAGCAAAGAGCCCAAACCATTCAATGTAAGGGAATGTTAAGCACTCAGTGACGTGGCTTGTGTGTTGGGGAGGGTAGTGTGGTGAACATGGTGTATTGTGTGCATCAGGCGATCAGATAAGGACAGTGCAATCTTAAGATGCCCATAAAGATTAGATGACTACATTAAGCTCTCATATGAAGTGCTGCCTTAGGCACTACTCCTAGTGAACTCTGCCTTCTCCTTACAGTGGCTCGACGCAGTTCTGCATCCCTGTGCTGCTTAATTAGCGTGAATACTAACGTGAAGACATTATTCAAAAGGCCATACAAAGAGTGGTTATAAAATCCAAGAATCCAAAGCAGCCAATAGTGGTTCAGCTTGCTGGGGAGATCTTGAAAGATGAATGCTGTTTGGTTGCAATGGGTTACTACACATTGTATGCTCTCATCATACCTTGGCTTGTTACATTTTGAACCGGGGCCAGCTGCGGCCTGTCCATTAGGGGCGCACCCTCCCACCCATGTGTAGCGCTACCCCCCGGAGGAACCGCTGAATTATAATTGGTTCCATACTCTGCCCCGCAACCCCAAGACTTGTCTCAGCCCCTTTGGCACACCTAGCAAGCAGTGTAAATGCATACACAGTAAAACCGACACAAATGTAGTGAACACAAGGTTTGTTTATTGAGAGACTTTACACAATCAAACAAACAGTAGTCTGATAACTCAATAATCAAAAATGGCAAACTGTGATCTTTGATCTGTGATCTTTAACAGTGTAAGTCAAAAGCAAATTCAGACTTCAAAATGGCACCATCAAACAACTTAAATGGCTCTAAAGTGACCTATGCACTTAGGCATAAAGGGGAACAAATCTGGCTTGACAACAGTCTGCCTGTTTCCCTGAAATCACAGACCCAGGCAAGGAACATGTGAGGCAATAGGGCACAAATGAAAGCTATCACTTTAACAATTAACGTGAGAGTTCCTCTTTAAAGGTCTTTTAATCAGTGGAATCACTAAATTACTAATACTGAAAGAGTAACAGAAAGGGTCCTCACAATGGAGATATCCAGAATCTTCCCCTAGCCTGGCGTTGGTGCATTTGGTGTCTTGTCAAGCAGGATAAACAAAGTGTACTTGAAAGTATCCTGGTATGGCAAAGTGGAATGGAGGATGTTGGCAGTATCCTGGTAAGGCAGATGAAATTTAGTGACTTCAGCAGGCAATGTTGCCTGCAAACAGTGTCTTTAAAAATGGGCAAATTGCCCGCTCACCAGTCCTGCGACCAAAAGGATCATGCAACAGGTTCCCCCGGCTGGCCATCTCATAACCAAAATGGCCCACGCCCTCAGAAACACCTGGAGATGCACCCAGGTTCCCTATCGGATGGGAGGTCCATCACCGTCTGACTCCTGGAGCTGTGGCAGGATCAACATACCGACCTCTGGAGATGTGGCAGGATCAGCAGATCATCGCAGGTCCCCTTAACCCATCTCTCTCATTTTCTCCCTCGTGGTGATCTCCCCTCAGACTCACAAGATGGAGTCCTTCCCCAAGCCATCTGTAGCAGAGCAGGCTGGGATTTGTAGTTCTTTCCCCTTTAAGGACAAATAAGGCCATCTGGTAATGAAACTTCATGTCCCATGGTCCTTTGCTGCTGCTGGGGTGGCTGCTGATTGGCTCCTTACTGCTTCTACTTCATTGGATCCTTCCTTGCCAATAGGGACCCAGGGGAGGAAGCAGAGCGGCCGGGTGCCTGTGTGTGAGAGGAGAGGGAGGGGGGTACCCCGCACAGAAGCTGTCAGGCACGCTCTCCCTGTGTGAATAGTCTGTGTCCCGGTGGCGGCCAGCTTGGTAGGTAACCGCTACACATGAGTCCGGCCCCCTAATCTACATTCGGGGCATCAGATGCAAGGATTTCATGGGGGGAGGGGGGTTTGAAGAACATGATTAAATCCAGAGGCTCTAATAGGCTTCAAAAAAGGATTGCCTCAGGACGCAGAGCACTGTGTTCCGAGCCCACCCAGTTGTGTGACAATAACGAATGGATATTCGCTATTGCCACACTGATCCTCCTCCCGACCAATCAGAAAGCAGGTCCTGAGACCCATCACTCGATTGGCTGAAAGGACAGGTGATTTTATTGGATGCCTAGGAGGGAGGAGATGCACAGTGGGAGACGTGCGGTGGAAGCCGTCACGATGCAGAGGAGGAGAAGTCCCGATGGAAGCAGAAGCCCATAGGAGTGCTGCCCGACCCCCCCCCCCCCCCTAAAAATAAATAAATAAAAAACACCATCCACCACTGACCAGAGCACAGAGCTGTGGGTCATTGCTCACAATCAGAGGCTCAATTAGAACTACTGGAAATACTTAGACTTTCTTTCCTCCTGTTTTAAAAAAAAAATAATAATAACTAAGATTAGCTCCCTGCAGCAGTACAGCTTTTAGGCCTCTTTTACACAGGGGGCTAAGGGGGGGGTCAGTAAAAACAAGCCGTTGAACCATGTTTTTTCAGCCCTCAAACTGTCCCTCTAAAGGCTACAATACAGCCAGAGATACTGTTCACATGATGCTGCTGCAATGCTTTGTAAACTTAACTCGCCATATTGAGATGACAGGTGGCACTGTCTGGCATAAAAAATTGCCATTATTGTTTTATTAATGCGAGCAATGTAAGAACATGTATTTGACTTGGGATGTCTATCAATCTCCTATACAACAGAGCTCAAACTGGGAGAGGGAGGGGCAGAAGTAGGAACCAATCAGGTGCAATCTATGGTTCAAACCCCAGCTTGTAAAGGAAACCAGCTGGATGGCATGCAAAAGAATGGTAGACCTTCAGTTCCGAAATCAGCTTGTATTGTCCTAGGTTAGGGGTCTTCAAACTTTCTAAACAAAGGGCCAGTTTACTGTCCTTCAGACATTAGGGGGGCTGAACTAGGGCCAGTGAGAACAGAAAATGGCCTGGCGTCCAGTGGGAGTAAACCATGCCCTATCTTTGGTGTCAGTGGGAGGACTAGTGCCCCATTGTTGGTCTCAATGGAAAGAGTTCTGCCCCATCGTTGGTGTCAGCGGGAGGAATCGTGGCCCATTGTTGGTGTCAGCGGGAGGAATAGTGGCCCATCGTTGGTGTCAGTGGGAGGAATAGTGGCCCATTGTTGGTGTCAGTGGGAGGAATAGTGGACCATTGTTGGTGTCAGTGGGAGGAATAGTGCCCCAAGGGCCAGATAAAGGCAAGCAAAGGGTCGCATCTGGCCCCAGAGCCACAGTTTGGAGACCTCTGTCTTGGGTTGATACATCTATAGCCCTACCTATTCCCCATTGAAGGACAGCAACTCCTATTCAAACACTTGCTGTAGACTTATTGGAGGCATGCCTCAGGCAGCAGCGAGTCTCTGCCTCCACTTACTAGCAGTGGATACTGTATGGAATAGCAGTCACATGAACACTTAAAAAAAAAAAAAAATACCAGAAATAAGATCTTTAGAGATCTTTAGAGTTTGGCTTAAAGATAATGTGAATGAAGATGTTACTTTTATGTTATTTTATAATGCAATGAGCATTTTAGCATTCAGATACACTTTAAAGTCCAACTGCAGGAAATCTGAAAATTCCCCCTTGCAGGAGGGCTGTGCCTGCAGTACAAGAATTAATCGCTTGACTAGTCTTAAGGAGAGTAAAAGCACTTTTACTTACCTGACAATGCTCCCCTCATGCTCCGGCAGTGGAATGTCCCTTGGCATTGACCCGTCCAGTGCAGGACTATGGACCCTGCATCTTTCTTGATGACATCAGGACTTTAGAGTGCTATAGCATGGAAAAAATGCTGTAGGGATCAGTCTAGCAGTATGGAGGATCAGGTAAGTAAATCTTTTCTTTGTCCCCTAGAACAAATCAGTAACATTCGCAGTGTGGGCGCAGCCCCAGTTCAAGGGAGTATTTTCAATCCCCCGGAGTTGGGCTTTAACTGTAGCAGAGAAACACCAGGGTTGTGCTGTGTAAATCTCAGGACTGGATGGACAATAATCCAGATCTTTTGGCAGGTAACGCAACCCACATGTACAGCATATATTTCAGTTCAGCTTAAAAAAAAAAGACCCCAGACAAATAAAGTACAGTGCTGTCTAATCTATGCTGGAGGAATACCACTCACCTATGTTTTTGAATTTATCATTTAACTGAAATGCTAATGACCAGAGCCTGCTAGAACTCTACAGCCAACGTTCAACCCAGACATCACTAAAACTGGATAACTGAAACTAGAATAGTAAAACAATGTCATTTTAATAATTGATTTCCTTTGCTGTCATCCAGGTGTGCAGACACGTGATTGTAAAAGATGTGAAAATTACAGTTCTGGATCTGAGGTGATAGTTCCTGACATCTTTTGTGCTAGAAGTTCTCAACAGGAACAAGCGGACTGTTTTTCTAATTTATCATTTTTAAATGTGATGATTTCATATTTATTGCTCCTGCCCATTTTGGATTCTTTTTTTTTTTTCAATTAGAGTGGCCTACGTGGTCATAGAAGTGAAACATGTACCATCTATGTTCATATGTAGATCACAAGAGGCCTCTAATTAAAAGTATGCTTCCATGAATAATGTTGGACTATCTCTTTATTGGCTTTTTTCCCCTTTTAAAATGTTATATTTTAACATAAAGTTTTTTTTTGTGGTTTCATATGCATTTTTAAGGCACACACACCCTATGAAAATACCGTATTTATCAGCGGATAACACACACCCTAATTTTAAGAGGGAAGTTTCAGGAAAAAAAACATATTTTTAAAATAAACAACTTTGAAGCAAATTAAGGGTCAGCGCCCATCAATGTCCATCTGCAGCCTGCATTAATGTCCTCAGTGCAGCCTGATTAATGCCTTTTTTTATTTATTTTTTAAACTACAGTCATTTTGCAGCCTCACCATCTCCCTCACCAGCAGCATGAATCAGGAAATCCCCGAGCCGTCATCTCCTCTCCACTCGGCTCTCATGTTACACCCACACAGAGTCCCACCTCCGTCAACGACATTGGACCAGCTCCTGTGATAGGCAGAACACTGGTCCAATGCCGGTGGCGGAGGTGGGACGGTGTGTGACGTGAGAGCCGAGTGGAGAGGAGATGACGGCTCGGTGAGGCATGATGGCGGCGTATTACACGCACCCCTGATTTCCCCCCAAAAGTCAGCGTTATACGCTGATAAATACGGTATGTATGCAATCAACATTTTTTATATTTATTTTTATTTTTTATTTTTTATTTTTTTATGCAATCAAATTTACAAGCAATATAGTAGAGATTGTGATCATTACACACCTTCACACCTATGCAGGTTGCAGTTGATGCATATTCCATGTGCGTTTTGTGTTTTTCATTACACGTTTTTGATCCATTGAAGTCTATGGAACCAAAAACCAGAAAAAAGTCCCTGGCCCTTTCCATAAAATGCACAGATGTGAATGTGACCCATAGGAAACCATGTGAAATGTTATGTGTCTTATGCCGCGTACACACGACAGGACTTAAGTCCGGCAGACTTTCGACGGAGTTCCGACAGAGTTCTGACTGACTTTTCGAATGAGCGGACTTGGCCACACACAATCACACCAAACTCCGACGGATTCGAACGTGATGACGTACGACTGGACTCGAATAAGGAAGTTCATAGCCAGTAGCCAATAGCTGCCCTAGCGTCGGTTTTAGTCCGTCGGAATAGCACACACACGAGCGAATTTTTCGGTAGGAACTGGGTCCGGCAGAGTTCTGGCGGAAAAATTTGAAGCATGTTCCATTTCTAAAGTCTGTCAGACTTTTGCGAATCAAAAGTCCGTTGCAGCCCACACATGATCGAATAGTCTGACGGAATCATTCCGTCAGACTTTGGATGTTGAAAAGTCCGCTCGTGTGTACGGGGCTTTATCGTTGTATGTATATTTTCTGCTGCACCAAGGCTTAAATGTACAGTATGTGGCGGTAGATAGCTTTTCCACCAGGGAGGTGCGGGTATTTTAGAGGTTAGAGTCGGAGGGGGTGTGTGAACAGAGGAAGGGCCAGATTCAGTTCTATCATGTTGTGTTTTTTTTTTTTAAGTTCTATCATGTTTTACGTTAGTATGGCATGGGGGAGTGGGACAGCACGTATTTTAATTAAAAAAAGTCAAATTTTTAATTATTAATACATTTTGTAAGTACATTAACTTATTAAAGCATATGCAATATTAGTTATTGTTATAGATTAAGTTATCACAGTCCACTTATTAAACCAAAGAATTTTGTTTTTAGTTTGATATAGGGCAAATTGGAAAAAAAAAACTGAAGGCAAGAAAAAAAAGGTTTTATCCATAAACCAGAGTGATAAATTGCAAGAGTGCCCCCTTGTGGTGTGCTCTGTATCAGCAACCCATTTATACTGCTGTGTAACAGTGCAGAAGCATACCATATAAGCAGCAGCACCTTCTTGCAAATGCCAAGGCGCGATAGTGTTTATTAAAACTAACCTGTACTTGCCCTAACCAGGGCAAAATATCAGATTTACCAGACAGCAGCTTCTGCTTGTGATGTCACTGGAGTATACAGGACTCCTTTAAACACCTCAATACTGGGCACTTTTACCCCCTTCCTGCCCAGGCCAATTTTCAGCTTTCAGCGCTGTCGCACTTTGAATGAAAATTCTACGGTCATGCAATGCTGTACCCAAACAAGATTTTTATCATTTTTTGGAGACAGACAGAGCTTTCTTTTGGTGATATATAATCACCACTGATTTTTTATTTGTTGCTAAACAAATAAAAAAAGACAGAAACAAATAAAAAAAATGTTTTTCTTAGTTTGTTACACAATTTTGTTACTGAGTTATTTTTTTCTTTACTGGTATGTGCTGATGAGGCGGCACTGATGAGGAGGCCCTAATATGCAGCTCTGATGGGCAGCACTGATAGGTGGCACTAATATGCAGCAATGAGCACTGACAGGTGGCACTGATAGTTGGCACTGATGGGCAGAAATGAGGAGGAACTGACAAGCATCACTGAGTGGCATCACTGGTGGGCATCGCTGAGGGGACTGCACTGATAATCAATGCAGACCCCTCCTGTCAGGAGAGCCGCTTATTGTCTCTGCGAGTAGAGAAATGACGATAACTGGCACATCCTATTTACACTGTGATTGGACACAGCTAGTCATAGGCTTTTTACTGTGATCGGAGATCCGGTGTGTTGGAGCGACACCCTGCACTGCCGATCACCACACACACTGCACACCAGTGGGGGCACGCAAATGCATCTTGTTTGGAGGATGCCATATATCTAGTGAGAGCAATGAAACCCTCCGCGCCGGACAGGAAGGTATTAAAATGGAGTTTCACCATGGAGTCCCCCCCCCCCTCCGGTGCCACATTTGCCATCTTTCAGGGGGAGCGGATACCTGTCCTTAACAGGTATCCTGTTCCCACTTCCGGGAGCCGTGGCTGTTGACATCACCGCTCCCTTACCTGCAATGGTGGAGGCAGCACCTGGCAGCTGATGGAATCAGCAGCGGTGCTGACATCACTGGACTCCAGGACAGGTAAGTGTCCTATTAAAAGCCAGCAGCTACAGTATGTGTAGCTGCTGGCTTTTAATTTCTGCAGCGGTGGGTGGACCTCTGCTTTAAGCCTATAATATGGGCTTGCATAGGACATTATCTTGAGGGGGAAACCATGGACAGCAGATGCACTGCCTTTGTAACTGCCCAGACTCCTTGTGTCAAGCAATAGGCAGATGTTTTCATTGGGCAGCGTGCACAACACGTGGCTTTACCCACAAGCAGCACAAGACAAGCTAAGTTCACAATAAAGGCACAATCTCTCCCTCCTTCTAAGGGCTATCTCATCTGTAGTTCACCTTCACTGACTGACTTCGTACCAGGAGGCATGGGAGGTGAGGGAGGCAAGGGTGGGACTGCAAAGCTCGGAGACGAATGTACAGGAGGCTTCCACAAGCACTCCTTAAAAGAGTCTTTCTCTGAGTCTGGCGTCAATGAGGATGGCAAATGTAATCAACTTCTCCAGCTCAGTGGGTATATCTTGGGCTGCTATCTCATCCTTGATGGTATCAGAGAGATCATGAGAAAAAGCAGCCACGAGGGCCTCATTGTTCTAAGCAACCTCTGCTGCCAGAGTACGGAAATCAATGGCGTAATCGGCAGCAGTACTCGTACTCTGATGCACATGAGGCAGCAGAAGCAGAGTGTGTGGGAATATCAAATACCCTTTTAAAGGAAGCCACAAACTCTGGGTAACTCGGGACAATGGGTTTTTGCGTCTCCCATAGAGGGTTTGCCCATACCAAAGCTCTTTCAGAAAGCAAAGATATCATGAAACCTACTTTGCTTCTGTCCGTGGGAAACGCCTGGGCCAGCATCTCAAAGTATATCTCAACCTGGTTGAGAAGCCCTTCTGCATTGAACTAGATCGCCCCAAATCGCTGGGGAAGTGGAGCGGAACCAGACATACCCGTTATAGAGGTAATACTTGAGGCGATTGCAGCAGCAGGGACAGCCTACAACACAGGTTGTACCGGAGCAGTCACAGTGGGAGATTCCAGGTGAGCCGTGTGATTTAGGAGCGCTTAACGTCATGACAAACTGATCCATACGAATATTACTAACAAATGGATTGACTGCATCTTCTGAACTTGTGGCCTTCACTTACTGTCAGAAACTATGAACCAGACCGAGACAGAAGTACAGTTAAATCACACTTGTTTAATAATAAAAGTAAATAGAACAAACCTGGTCAAAACATAGCCAAAGTTCGGTAACCAGAACGGATAGTCAGACAAGCAGTCAGGAAGCCAGAAATCAGCATGGTGGAACAGCAAGTGGGATGTGGAGCCAGAAGGAAAGTCAGCCAAGGAAGTCTTTAACATTAGCGCAGGAGAAAGTTTCTGTGATGTTGACCAAGGCGAAGGCAGAGATCATCTGGGCTGGGCGGCTTAAGTAAGCAGGACTGACGAGCAGGATATCATCAACAGGTGGGTCACTGTGGAGTGATGGGAGCGGGCAATAAGCGGACAGCTGATCGGCCAGCTCAGAGAAGGAAGGGCTAAACCCAGCCCTGAGGAGAGATTTCGGGTATAATAGACCCCAAATCTCTCCATAAAGAGAACCTTTCCTTGTGATAGCAATAAAGTTAGTACAAAAAAAGTGTTAAAATATTGTATAAAATATATATTTAAAAAAATTTAAACCACCCCCGTCCCACCGTGCCTACGCAGAAATGCAAACGCCTGCGTTACTCCCGCATGCATATGTAAACGGCGGTCGAACCACACATGTTAAATATTGTCGTGAATGTCAGAGCCAGAGCAATAATTCTAGGACCAGACCTCCTATGCAACTCTAAACTGGTAACCTGTAAAGGCATTTAAAGCAACACTTATGGAGAATTTTAAACAATGTAGTTTGCTGGCATTCCACGGGCAGAGGCAATTTTAAAGAGTGACATGTTGGGTATCTATTTAATCGACGTAGCATGATCTTTCACATTATAAAAATAAATTGGGCTAACTTTAGGATTTTTTTTTTTTTTTTACTTCATGAAAGTGTTTTTTTCACAAAAAATTGCATTTGAAAAACTGATGTGTTTTGACTAAAATGCCTTCCACTGGGGCATATCATAGATATGCCCCAGTGGAAGACTTTTTCGTTGAAATGCCTAAAAAGCAATGTGGGATGCAGGAGGTGCTGGCCCCACACATTTCGACTAAAAAGTCTTCCACTGGGCAAATCTTAGATATGCCCCAGTGGAAGACTTTTTAGTTGAAACGTGCCGGGCCAGCACCTCCTGTTTCCCACATTGCTTTTTATGTTTCTATTTGTGATCACTTTTTATATTTCATCCTGCATTCTGATGTAAGATGATTTTTATTCTAATAAACCATTATTTGGTTGACCTGCGCCATATGGAGTTCATTGTTTCTTAATTTTCCATATTTGGGCACTGACGGTTACCTTCCTGTTAACATCGTTTTCTGGATTGGTCTGGTTGTTGTGAGCCCCGGAGCCGCAAAGTGACCATCGAGTGGCTGGAGTCAGGGACGTATTGGTATAACTCAGCATCTGCATACCATCAGAAATCCAGCATTACAAGCCCGTTTGATGCACTGCCGTATGGTATGTGGGTCCATCTTATCTGGTAAGGGTACTCCACCTCTTATTTGTCTGAAGTGCTTATCAATATATTCTACAGTCTACTGCAATCAGACGTTTTACTCCAGATGGAGATCGAGGGGAAAGAACTTTCTTATCCTATATAAATTTCCATGCGGACATTGACACTTGTTTTTTGTTTTTGTCACACTACTTATTTCATACCCATTACTTTTGCCTTATGCCAAGGTTCTCTATCATGCTGGAAAAGGCATTGTTCTTAAGTAAAATTGTGAGTGATCCCACTCCCTTGCCTGAGAAGAAACCCCCACACTTGAATGGTCTTAGGATGCTTTACCGTTGGCATGACACAGGACTGATGGTAGCCCTCACCTTTTCTTCTCCAGACAAGGTTTTTTCCAGATGCCCCAAACAATCAGAAAGGGGAAAGCAGTGGAATCCCTGTACCTTTTGCAGAATATCAGTCTGTCCCTGATCTTATTCCTGGAGAGAAGTGGCTTCTTTGCTGCTCTTCTTGACACCATCCTACAAAAGTCTTTGCCTCACTGTGCATGCAGATGCACTCACACCTACCTGCTGCCATTCTTGAACAAGCTCTGCACTGGTGCTGTCCTGATCCTGCAGCTGGAATGAATTACTTATAATATATATAGCTGTATATATGGAAGAGCAGGGAAGGGGCAGGTGTTTGCAGAGTTGAACTCAGCAGGGCTGACAATACTGTTTGAGGTTTCAGTGCAGCAGAGGCACAGAACACAGGAACTTACAAGCTTACTGGATTTCTAGCAGGTATTTTTATTTTTTTAATGGGACCAAATGGGAGAAGTTTATTGTTGGGCTTACATATCCTTTATCCCACTGCTGTATTCCATACGTCGTCATCAGTGGGGGAGGTTTACATCACTATGTCCATTGTGCCACATGTACAGTTACAGGGTATGTCCACACAAAAGTGATCTTTCAGTTATAAGTGGAGTCTGCTGGGCTTAGTCGCCCACTGGCTTCTTATGTCTTCTATAGTCACCACCTTACAATAGTTTATTGTTCTGTTCCTGCCCACAATGGGGTGTTCTCACTTGCCCTGTTGCACCCACCATTCAATTAACTGAATCGCTCATCCAGGAGTCAACCCCCCTTACAATGGCTGGAGTAAATGTAAAGATCTGGGATCTCCGTTCCAGCCATCTGGTCACAACATATGAGAAACAGGTACTATAACGCTCCTCCATCTATTACTGAAAGTTTTGGATGGAGTGACTTTCCAAAAATGACCATATATACCATCCCCCTATAGTGTCATAACACTGCCTGTGCTCCTTTTTTGTCCAGGAAATCAGCACCAACTTAGAGGACATTTATAAAGCCGTAGAATGGCCTTAGTGGTGTTTAGTTGTTCAGTGTTCAACTTCAGTGTTCAGTGATCAACTCAAAATTGTACAGTCTCAAGTGCAGCCCCCAATACTTCCAGAGGGCCACAATATCACACCATTTTCACGCATTGAGGTGTCAAGTTAAGCAGCCCATTAAAAGAAATAGGCAATAATTCACCACAACACCCAAAGCTTTCAATCCTGCTGTATGTTTTGCTGTGTATCGCAATGGACAGTTTGTAGTTAAAAAAAAAACCAGCAGTGGTGGCAGTAACAGTATTATTAACCCATGACATGAGCATTGGTGTCAGTGGATGGAATAATATCCTAGGACAGTGATGGTGAACCTTGGCACCCCAGATGTTTTAGAACTACATTTCCCATGATGCTCATGCACTCTGCAGTGTAGCTGAGCATCATGGGAAATGTAGTTCCAAAACATCTGGGGTGCCAAGGTTCGCCATCACTGTCCTAGGACATTTCAGTGGAAACAATAACCCCTGGCATTGGTGTCAGTGGGTACAATAATAACCCTCAACATTTGTGTCAGTGGATGCAATAATAACCCTCGACATTGGTGTCAGTGGATGCAATAATAACCCTCGACATTGGTGTTAATAATAACCCTCGACAGTGGTGTACCCAGCCATACCCGGTGATACTCTGCAATACCCAGCCATACTCGGCCATGCTCAGCCATACTCAGTGATACCCTGCAATACTCGGTGATACCCAGCCATGCTCGGCTGTACTCAGCCTCTGTATGTTGCCAGGCTGTGGAAGTCTCACACACGTGTTATCGCTGTACTCAGGAGGAGTAGGAGAATCTATTTTGGGGTGTTAGTTTTTGGTATGTACATGCTATGTGTTAGAAATATTGTATAAATGGACAACTTCGTGTTAAAAAAAAAAATGCATTTTAACCACTTCCCACCCGCTGGCCATATGATGTCCTTGACTTTGTGCGGGGATATCAGCTTTTTCAGCCGACTATTCCCTACACCATAAGAATGATCATTGCGGCTGTTCCACTGCTTGAATATTCTCCCGCCGCCCTCGGGTGCTTCTGCTGACTCGGCAATACGATCAAAGCCAGAATCGTTCTTTATTTTTTTATTTCAGGCTTCCCAGCCTAGGGGTGAGATGTGGGGTCTTATTGACACCATAACTCACTGTAAAGAGGACCTGTCATGCCATATTCCTATTACAAGGGATGTTTACATTCCTTGTAATTGGAATAAAAGTGATCAAAAAATGTATTTTTGAGGAAAAAAGTGTCAAACTAAAATAAATTAAGTAAAATGAACAATAAAAAAAATATATATTTTTAAAGCGCCCCTGTTCCCATGTGCTCGCATTCAGAAGCGAACGCATACGTAAGTCCCGCCCACATATGAAAACGGTGTTCAAACCACACGTGAGGTATCGCCGTGAGCGAGAGCAATAATTCTCTGTAACTCAAAACATGTAACCAGTAAAAAAATGTAATGCGTCGCCTATGGTGATTTTTAAGTAGCGACATTTGGCACCATTCCACGAGCGTGTGAAATTTTGAAGGGTGACATGTTCGGTATCTATTTACTCAGCGTATCTTCATCTTTCACATTATGCAAAAACATTAGGCTAACTTTACTCTTTTTTTTTTTTTTTTTTTAAAGCACAAAACATTTCCAAAAAAAAATGCGTTCGAAAAATTGCTGCGCAAATACCATGCGAGATAAAAAGTTGCAATGACCACCATTGTATTCTCTAGGGTCTTTGCTAAAAAAACATATATAATGTTTTGGGGTGCTATGTAATTTTCTAGCAAATAAATGATGATTTTTACATGTAGGAGAGAAATGTCAGAATTGGCCTGGGTGCTCCAGAACGCTTGATGGTGCTCCCTGAATGTTGGGCCTCTGTATGTGGCCACGCTGTGTAAAAGTCTCACACATGTGGTATCGCCATACTCGGAACTAATAGCAGAATGTGTTTTGGGGTGTAATTTGTGGTATGAATATGCTGTGTGTGAGAAATAAACTAATAATATGACAATTTTGTGGAAAAAAAAATCTTGATTTTGCAAAGAATTGTGGGGAAAAAATGACAACTTCAAAAAGCTCACCATCCATCTCACTAAATACCTTGGAATGTCTTCTTTCCAAAAAGGGGTCATTTGGGGGGTATTTGTACTTTTCTGGCATGTTAGGGTCTCAAGAAATGAGAATTTTCAGATATTGGCACCATAGCTTGTGGACTCTATAACTTTCACAAAGACCAAATAATATCCACCAATTTGTACTTATTTTTACCAAAGATATGCAGTAGTATAAATTTTGGCCAAAATGTATGAAGAAAAATTACTAATTTGCTACATTTTATAACAGAAACAAAGAAAAATTAATTTTTTTACAGAATTTTCTGTCTTTTTTCTTTTATAGCACAAAAAATTAAAAAAACAGCGGTGATTAAATACCACCAAAAGAAAGCTCTATTTGTGTGAAAAAAGACAAAACTTTCATTGGGTACAGTGTTGCATGACTGAGTAATTGTCATTCAAAATGTGAGAGCACCGAAAGCTGAAAATTGGTCTGGTTATTAAGGGTGTTTAAGTGCCCAGTGGTCAAGTGGTTAAATAAGGAAATGTTTTTATTCCAAAATTAAAACGGTAAAAAAAAGAGATAAATTTGACAAATTTTTGGGACCATTGTCATTAATACAGCGATCAGTGTGATTAAAATTGCATTGATTAATGTAAAAATGATCAAGACTGACGGGCACTCGCAAAAGGGCCCCCTAGTGGCCATTTATGTTACTGACGTAACAAAGCGGCAATTTGCACAGCCGAGCCATGTTGCAGCAGTACAATTGCGGTGGCTGGTCGGCTAATGGTTAAAGGCACAGGGAAACACTGGACACTTAGAACATGGCAGCAAAGGTGTCCAGGGTGTCCCCCTTACCTTACCAACTGGCCACTGCCCCCACCAATAACTGCCTTTCACAGCAAGGAGCATGTGGAAGGGCAACATATGCAAAACACAACCAAAGAAAATTCCCAGCTCAACTCACAAGCCAATCTGCTACCAACCAAATTATCCTGTCTAACAGTTTGCATTAAAAACAGGGGTTTAGTTAGCACACATTTGCAAATACATGCGTAAGCTGCAGAGCTGTTTCAAGGCAACCCCATATTTCTGCAGTCCTAACTCTTGTAAATTTATGAGAGCCTCCATAATGGAAGCGCATGCATTCTAATAGATAGAGGGCAATATATATATATATATATATATATATATATATATATATATATATATATATATATATATAAAACACAAACACATAGTTTATACGCGCCTGCGTATAAACTATTTTGTAATATATATATATATATATATATATATATATATATATATATATATATATAATATACACACACACATACACACACTCTAAATAAATGTAAAAACTGTAAAATGTAGTAGAGTAGTGGACGGTGTCAGTAGAGCAGTGGACGTGTCTGTAGGGCAGAGGTTGGTGTTTGTGGGGTAGTGGAATGTGTCAGTGTTTTTTTTTTTTTGTATTATTTTTTACAATTTTATTTATATATTTTATTATTCATTTAAACATTTTTTAGGAGCTTTGGTGAAATATCAGCAGGGGGAATCTGTACCGCACTGGGTGATGAGGGTGTGCCCAGGCACCTCAGCACACCCCCTGCGCACACCTATGTTCACCTTCACCTTATGGCAGTAGGTGGACATACAAAATAAATAAACGTCACCTATGCAGTACTGCAGGGTTATAAAGAGTCCATGTTTGATTTCAATCATTAAGATATCAGTTTTGAGTGCAGTTGCATTACAATGTGTACATAGGAAATGACTGTGCTCAACTTGTTGTGTTGATCTGAATGGTCAGTGACAAAGTCTGCTTACAATCAACCCCTCTAGCAAGGAATACTCACCCATCCATGCTCCCTTGCCAACTTCCCTTGACCACTCATAACCAAAAGCCCTGCCCTGTTTGAGCAACATGGCAAAGTCTTTGATGGAGCAGGGGTTGGAGAGTATGCTTTGCTGGAGGGTGGCCCAATCAACAGACACTGTCGTTTTGCCTATATAAGACTGGCTTGACACCTATGTGTTGCAAAATTAACCTTAAGTGCATTCAAGCTTGATAGTCCCATTCATTTGGGATGACACCCTAATGCACTTGCTATACAACTGTTGGTTTTCCCATAAATTCATTAACAACACATTGGGATTAGCATAAAGTTATGAAGGAGGACTTTGTCTCTTTGTCCATTCAGGGCAACAGCATGACCAAATCTGCTTATAGTCAACCCCCCAGCAAGGAATAGTCACCACCCAGGCTCCTTTGCCATCCTTCCTTGGTACTCATAACCAAAGCCTTGCACCATTTGAGCAACAAAGCAAAGTCTTTGATGGAGCAGGAAGTTGCAAAGGAGCAAGAGTTGGTGGGTATGCCTCGCTGAGGGGCTGGATCTTAAAGTGGTAGTAACCCACATTTTCCATATTTTACCTACAGGTAAGCCTGTAATAAGGCTTATCTGTATGTACTGTGAATATCTCCTAAACTTGCACTGTTTAGGAGATATTCAGAGTGCATGCAGCCGGTGACATCACCAGCGCATGTGCTCTGAAGGTCTGGCATAATCTTGGTAATAAACTCCATTGTGCCCTGGCCACTCATGTAGCCGGAGCCTGAAAACCCAGGAGAAAGACTGGGGGAAGATGGAAGCCCTCTCAGTGGTGACAGCGGGATGCTGGAGGGCTTCGTTTTAAGGTTAGTCTCTCATAATGTGCTAGTATGGGGTGCATACTAGCACATTATGATATTGCCTTACAGGGGATTTTTTTTCTTTAACTGAGGATTACTACTGCTTTAAGCACAACAGAACTTTAAAGGGCCATTCATTTGGAATGACCCCTCCAATGCACTCGCAATGTAGCGCCCCACAATGCACAGTAACATGCAACCATGTGTTGAGGTGCACTGCACTGGGGAAAAAATGTTCTGGTATGTTTATTTATCCATTCTGTTGTATTGGACAGCCATTTACCACTTGACCTCCGGAAAGGTTTTACTCCCTTCATGAGCAGGGCATTTTTTCCTAGTCAGTACTGTGCTACTTTAACAGGCAATTGCGCAGTCATGCAACACTGCACCCAAATGAAGTGTATAACTTTTTCACACAAATAGAGCTTTATTTTGGTGGTATTTAACCACTTACAGACCGGACCATTTTGCTGGTCAAAGACCAGACCACTTTTTGCGATTCGGCACTGTGTCGCTTTAACTGACAATTGCACGGTCGTGCGACGTGGCTCTCTAAACAAACTTGACGTCCTTTTTTTCCCACAAATAGAGCTTTCTTTTGGTGGTATTTGATCACCCCTGCGGTTTTTATTTTTTGCGCTATAAACAAAAATAGAGCGACAATTTTGAAAAAAACACATTATTTTTTACTTTTTGTTATAATAAATATCCCCCAAAAATATATAAAAAAAACATTTTTTTTCCCTCAGTTTAGGCCGATACGTATTCTTCTACATATTTTTGGTAAAAAAAAACCGCAATAAGCGATTATTGATTGGTTTGCGCAAAAGTTATAGCATTTACAAAATAGGGATAGTTTTATGGCATTTTTATTAATATTTTTTATTATTTTTTTTACTAGTAATGGCGGCGATCAGCGATTTTTATTGTGACTGCGACATTGTGGCGG
Source organism: Lithobates pipiens (assembly GCF_037356315.1). Taxonomy (NCBI): domain Eukaryota; kingdom Metazoa; phylum Chordata; class Amphibia; order Anura; family Ranidae; genus Lithobates; species Lithobates pipiens. The sequence goes on from NW_027507787.1 coordinate 27,466,437, forward strand.
ACACATCGGACATTTTTGACACATTTTTGGGACCATTGTCATTTATACAATAATCACTGCTATATAAATGCAGTGATTTCTGTCTAAATGACACTGGCAGTGAAGGGGTTAACCAGTGGGTGGCAGTGTAGGGGTTAAGTGTTCCTAGGGGTGTGTTACTAACTGTGGGGGGGTTGGGCTTTCATTTAGTGAACACTGATCTCTGCTCCAATCACATGAAGCAGAGATTAGCATCACTAGTTGCTAGGCAGAATGGAGAAATGCTGTTTACATGGCATTTCCTCCATTCAGCCATCCCGTGAGACGATCGTGGGTATGCCCGCGGCGATCCAGTCCACGGGGCCCACGACCGGACTCACGGAGGTCCCAATTGGTAAGCGAGCGCGCCGCCGCCGGTGCACTCGCGATGACAGGGCGGCATTGAAGATTGGTTGTACCTGTACGCCAATATGCCTGCCCGTGCCATTCTGCCGACGTACATCGGCGTGCGCTGGTCGGGAACCGGTAAGGCCGCGTACACACGCGGGGACTGTTCGCTCAACTTTGTTCGTCAAACAGTTTCAGCGGACAGTCCGCTCAAAATTAGCATGGACGGACTTGGCAACACACGACGAACGAACAGTCCGCTGAAAGCGTGCGCGATGACGTACGACGGGACTAGAAATAGGAAGTCCAAGACACAGCAAAGCACCCTTTGAGCTCCTTCTGCTGACTTTGCGTTAGTAGAAGTTTGGTTAGAGACGATTCGCGCTTTTCAGACTTCAGGTTAATTTGTCCGTTCACTACAGCGCAGTCTACCTGTGAGGTTTATATCTGTCTTTCGGTACGCGTGGATCAGTTGTACCTGTTATTAGGCGCTTCTGGTCCGCTCGTTTCTGGGTTTCAGGTCGTTCTTCATAGGTCTGGCTGTTCTTCAGTGCGTTCAGTTGAGCTTGTCTGTCCATCCGACCGTTTGAAAGCCATGGAGAGTGGACGTACTCGGGAACGAGTTCGTGCTATATTGGGGCTTGGTGTTTTAGTTGTTATGAATTGTTTTTATTTAATGACTATTTTTTTTTTCCCTGTGTTTGACTCCCCAGTTTCCTTCCACACCACAGGAATGGCAGACTGTGGCTTCCCAATTCGCTGCCCGTTGGGACTTTCCCAACTGCGGAGGGGCGATCGAAGGGAATCATGTGAGGATTGTGCCCCCACCCCATTCGGGGTCCTACTATTGGAATTATAAGGGGTTCCATAGTGTGGTGCTAATGGCGGTGGTGTCGGCACAATGTGACTTTCTTTATGTGGATGTGGGGAAGAACGGCCGGATGTCTGACGGAGGAGTCTTTAGGCAGACCGAGTTCTGCCACCGTCTTATCACTGGTGGCCTGGACTTGCCACCAGATGCCGAGAATGTGGAGGGTCTACCGTTTGTGTTTCTGGCTGATGAAGCGTTCGGTCTGAGTGAACATCTTATGAAACCCTTCCCCCAAAGGACCCTCACCCCGGAGAGGAGGGTTTTTAATTACCGGCTGGCCAGAGCAAGAAGGGTTGTGGAGAGTGCCTTTGGCATTATGGCCAGCCGGTTCCGTCTGTTGCTGACAGCCATCAACCTTGCAGAATATAAACTGAACTATGTGATTCTGTGCTGCTGCATTCTGCACAATTTTCTAAGGAAATTTTCAGGTAACCAGTACCTGCAGCCTATTGGGCCTGAGGCCGGACTCAGGCTTCCAGAACTGACAGGGCTGGATAATGCCCTTCCTGGCTTAGCCCCCCAAACAGCACGTGAGGTGCGTGACCGCTATGTCAGCTATTTTAATGGTAGGGGGGCTATTCCAATGCCAGCTGACCAATAAAAATGTATTTTTCTGGAAATATGTCTTGTCTGTTCAAATTTTGAAGTTTGGTTCTTGTTTGCTTTTCACGTTGCTTGTATCCTACATTCTCCTAATTCAGGGATATGCAATTGGCCAACCTCCGGCTGGTGCAAAACTACAAGTCAATCATGCCTCTGGGTCTCATGCTTGTGGCTGTCAGTCTTGCTATGCTTCATGGGACTTGTAGTTCTGCAACAGCTGGATTTCCACTAATTGCATATTCCTGTCCTAGTGCATTTGTATAGCAAAGTGGTTTTTGACAATAGGAAATAAGGCCCTTTGTGACACAAAACACAAAATGACTTCCCAAACTGGTATTGAGTATTGAAAGAAGTAGACACACACACACACACACCTTTTTTTTTTGATTTTTTAATAGTGCACATTCCAACCAGTGCCTCTTATTTAGATCTTTTTTTTGTTTTTTGTGTCTTTTTTTTTATTTTTTTTAATAAATTCTTTTTTTTTTTTTGGAATTTGTTTTTTTTTTAAAAAAAATTTTATATATATTTTTTTTTTTTATAAATTCTTTTTTGTTGTTTTTTTTTTTTTTTTCTTTTTTGGTAAACATAGAAATATATAGATATATCAAAAATGCAATTATCACAAAAATAAAAAAAATAAAATCAGATTTTTAACTATTTACATAAAACAAGGGGTAAAGCCAAATTTTGAAGATGCACACCAAAAATTGGTAATGTCAACATGTGCTATGTACCATCATGAGTGATCAATGGACGTGTTTGGTGTGTGCAATCCCTTCCTCTCACATACTAGAATGAGGAAGGGTTTGCAAACACCAAATGCGTCCATTGCGATCCTCTGATGGCACATAGCACATGTTGACACACCGTGTGCATCTTCAAAATTTGGCCTCTAAAAATCAAGTAAAAACCTTAAAAACTTTTTGGCAAGGAAATGAAGAACATGATCGATTGTGTTTTAGGGAAAAGGGGCTTAGATTCTCCCTAAAACATCGATCATGTCCTTCATTTCCTGCCTCATAGGGACCAGCTGTTGTTGTATAGCCTGGATTTGGTGTAGCATGGCCTGGATGTTGCTCTCCATCAAATCCATCCTTGCATTCCAGGCCATGACCTGCCCAATCAGCCTGTGGGCACTGTCCGAGGTAAATGGCTCGGCTTGTCCTTCCACAACCAGATCATCACCTAAAAACATGTGTAGATAAAAAATTGGTTAACATATACAGCCATTAATTGTTTACCTTAAGCTGGGTTGTCAGACACTCACTTTGTGGGGTGTGTATCTCCACCACCTCTTCCTCCTCCACATCTAGCCCTGGGCCTGGCTGATCCAGCTCGGACACGGGGCTTGGCTGCTCCCTCACGGACACGGGGCTTGGCTGCTCCCTCACGGACACGGGGCTTGGCTGCTCCCTCACGGACACGGGGCTGGGAAGCTCCATCACTGACACGGGGCTGGGGCTGGGGCTAATTGCCCAATCAGGCTGGCGAGGTCGGGGGGTCCTGGGCTGCTCCGCCTCTTGTCTGAGTCGTTGTTCCCCTATGAGAATGAAAAAAAAAAAAAAAATATATACTTTTAAGCATAGTGATATTTGAGTTCAGAAATTTGAATATGAAACATTGGTTTGAAGTGGTGTACAATTATTAGCTGGTTATTACAAGCTCCTAGTTTAATACATCCTTAAAATGACTTTTTTTTAGTTAGGCTGTGTTCAGACTGCTGCGATGTGCGAACGCTGCAAATCTACTGTGGTTTCACGCATCGCATGCGCAGTTCGCACTGCCCTATGTGACCTGCTGGGAGTATCAGTGTAAAGTTTTATTGACACCTCCAAATTAGTTCTCATTTCACAGCGCAATCTTTAAACTCGGACAGGAATTGGACCACATGGTGTGAACACCCATGTGATCCGATTCGGCTGTGGACTAAAAAAAGGGCCATGTACAAGTTTGGGCCGGATGCGATGCAAATTCAGCCATACTATATACATGGCTGAAATCGCATCACACAGAGATCACATGTGATTTGCACTGCAGTGCGGTGCAAATCACATTTGATCTCGTACATTGCAGCAATGTGAACCTAGCCTTTAACCAAACTGTGATACTGTATATCTTTTGTCCAAGTTTCACAGACGGACACACTCGAATCATCCCCTGGAGTACCTGTGTGTGATTATGTCAAAAATGTTCTATGATGTCCCAAACTACACTTATAAAAGTTTCCTAGTCCAGATGTTGAACCAGCATTTTATCTATCTATCTCATTTTTTTAATTGAGTCTACATTGCACTGAATACATTTATGAAACTTTAATAAAAATTGATATCCTATAAACTGAGCGTGACAATTCAGTTTATCATGAACAATACCAAAAAAATAATAACTAATTAAAATCTAATCCAACACCAGATAAATTTACACCATACACAAATGCATGCTATTTACGCCCACATATACGAACAACCATATGCGCTCATTACACGAACTATTAACTACACGAACGATCAAATCCGCCAGAGTTACATAACCTACCTACAAGAACGATTACGATCAAATCCGCCAGTTTCATACACTACCTACACGAACGATTACGATAACATCCGCCAGATTTACATACACTACCTACACGAACGACTACGATAAAATCCGCAGATTTGCATACACTATCTACACGAACGATTACGCTCAAATCCGCCAGTTTTCACACACTACATACACGAACGATTACGATAAAATACGCCAGATTTACATACACTATCTACACGAACGATTACGATCAAATCGCGGAGTTTACTCACTTTTTTTCAGGACCTTTTTGATGCGGTAATATTGGTCCGGCTCCCTGGACTTGATGTCGGACCATCGTTTCCGGAGCTGGTCCTTGCCTCTTCGTACCCCAAATTTGGTCTCCAAGGTTGTGACTACCTCATCCAAGATGGCGCTTTTCCGGACATTAGGTTTGGGGTACGGGCCATGTTCCCCATCATAATCCTCCCTTTTTAAGATAGCCACCATCTCCACCATCTCTTCAAAGGCCATATTGGTGGCCTTATATCTCCTCCTTCCTCCGGAAGCATGGGGCCCATGGCTTTCCTCCGCGCTGCTCACGCTGCTCATAGAATTTGCGTCCGCCATTTTCTCCTCTCATTCACCCATAGCGGAACGAGGGTAAAAGGGGCGGGGAAACACGGATGCAAGGAACGTCAGGGGCGGGCGACGCAGGCGGAGCCTGACCGCATCATGCGCTGTATACAAAGCGTTACCACTAGGCCGTACGCTTGTCCGAACGGAAGCAGCGAGTGCTACACGCGACGGTAAGATAGTTATCGTTTTATTTTCGTTTAATTTAAAGCCTGCGTTAGGGATGTGCATATTGAATTTTATTCTTATTGATGTTTAATTGATTTTTATGTGGGTTGGTGGTTGGGTGGGGTTGGTGTTTTGTGTGGTAGTGTGGGGGTGGAGGTGGGTGTATAGGGGGGGGGGTGGGGGTAGTGTTTGTGTGTGTGGGGTGGGTAGTGTTTGTGTGTGTGGGAGGGGTAGTGTGTGTGTGTGTGTGTGTGTGTGTGTGTGTGTGTGTGTGTGTGTGTGTGTGTGTCGCCTACATTACATTGTCACAATATAGTGTGCATTTGGTCTGACTTTATTTTATTTTTTATTTTTTTATTTTTTTGTGTTTTTTTTTGTTTTTGTTTTTTTCAGAAAATGCAAAGGTATACTGCAGAACCCTTTAAGGAGGAGGCCTTCCTCTCAACATTTCTCGATTTAGTGGAGTCGCACAGCAATCTTTGGGATACAAAACACCCCCAATATTCAAGCCGTGCTGCCCGGAAGAAGACACTGGAGACAGTTTTGGCGTTTGTGAAAACCCGACTCCCCCAGGCAGACACTGACTTTGTGAACGCCAAAATTAAGAACCTGCGTAGCGTGTATAGGCGGGAGCAAAGAAAGATCCTAGAGTCCCAAACATCAGGATCAGCAGCAGGTCAGGTCTATGTACCTAGGCTGTGGTATTATGACAGGCTGCGTTTTCTGGATGACACGTCAGAAGCCAGGCCGTCACTTTCGACTCTTCCGTCTACCCGTCCCTCCACCCTTCCCTCCGCCTCAGGTGAGCCATCCCTGGAAGATCCAGACCCTTCCTTGCTGGACGAAGTTGATGCGCCCAGCTGGAGCCAGGTATATTTTAGTTTCTAAAGTTTGGATTGCTCAAATATTAATGATGTCAAGTTCAATGTTTGAATTGCTTCCAAATCTAGGATTTCATCACAAATTAAATTAGATAGAAGGATACAGTAGTTTCCACAAATGTGGCTCAAATCTTGGTGAACTGATGGAAAAATGATGGTGTCAAAATGATAGCCTTTTGTATTTCAAGACAAATGTATTTGCAAGTGAGAACTGTAAAATTGTTAGTGATTGATGATTTCAAAATATAAACATATTTTATTTATTGATTTCTTTGTTTTTTTACACAGGATGAGCTCACCCAGGAGGAGGCCGGGACCAGTGGTAGGGAGGAGGAGGCCGGGACCAGCCACACACAAGAGCTAGCTGGGCCCAGCAGGAGTCGGACTGAAAGCCAGGTCCCTCCCCTCCGCCTAGCCAGCAAAAGGCCCAGGAGGATGGGCCGTACAGAGGAGGAGTCCTTCCTTGGTGCTTATACGCCAAGCCACACAAATTTTGTCAAAACCCCCCAATCCGGAGGAGGCCTATGCCACTTATCTGGCTAGTAAGCTACAAGAAATGGACAAACCACAGCGAAACTTGTGTGAAGCAATCTTTTTTGATGCCATCCAACGGGGTCTGAAGGGTGAGCTCACACCCACCACTAAGCTTTACAACACAGACCCTACTCCTCCTCCTCCTCCTCCTACCACAACTCCACCACCAGAGGCACAGCCTCCAGCGACGCGTGGAGGGAAGGCTAGACGGAAGAGTCGCAAGTGACTGCCTGGCTTCAGTCTGCTCTGAAAGAAGACGCAGGCTGTTGTAGTACCACAGTCTGGGGACATAGATCTCATCTGCTGCTGTTCATGGTCTTTGGGATTCTAGGACCTGGTTGTGCTCCCTATGTACATGCTACGCAGGTTCGGAATTTTGGTGTCCACTCACTTTATGTGTGCCTGGGGGACAAAAGGCTTCACAAACTTGTCAAAATTGTCTCCAGTGTTGCCTCCCTCTTGATTTATTTTTGTTCTGAGGAAAAATAAAAATTTATTATTTCCAAAAAATCTTGTATGTTTTTTTTATTTTATTTTTTTTTAAATATTTTTGTATAATTTTGGCTTAAAAAACAAACTTTATTTGTGAGTAGGCAGATACATGTCAAAAGACTCTGGGGGTTATTTACAAAACACACGTTCATGTAAATATGCTAACTTCAAGTGCAATTTTTAAAGCACTGCAAGTGCACTTGGAAGTGCAGTCGCTGTAAATTTGAGGCTTAACATTTGAAATGAGGGGAAGCTCTGCTGATTTTGAACATGCAATCATGTGTAAGCTAAAATGCTGGTTTGGGTATCTATCTATCTATCTATCTATCTATCTATCTATCTATCTATCTATCTATCTATCTATCTATCTCTACTTGCATAGTCCTGCTTGGCCAAAAAAAAATGCAAGTCCATCTTGTTTCAAACCCCCCACAAAAAAAAAAAAAAAAATATGACAATAGTAGTTCCAAAAATATATAGTAATAGATAAATTCTATATTTTTTTTTTTTCAGAAATAAAAATATATATATAAATTTATTTTTTTTTTTTTTAGTTTATATATATTTTTTTTAAGATAGACACACACATATATATATAAAATTTTAATCTTTTTTTTTTTTTTAGAGGGTTTTTTTTTTGTTTTGTTTTTTAATTTGGAATATATTTTTTCTATAATTGGAAGATTAATCATAGGATGAGGATGAATAAAAACATGTAGTATAACTCTGTGTGAATATAAGCAGCAAAGCTACTTCACTTTTCTTGCATTACGAAGAAGAAAAGAACGGGCTATATTAAAAAAACCACAAAATTAGCAGCATGACGAATATGCTAGCTTCAATACGAACACTAGTTTTACAAGACCGAGCGCTTCCGCCCTGTAAATTCTTTCTGAGTATGCGCGGAACTTAGTTTGACGAACAAGCCTACACACGAGCGGACTGTCCGCTCAAACAAAGTTTCAGCGGACAGTTTTTTGGAAATTCCGAAAAACTTTGTTCAGCAGACTGTTCGCTGAAACTGTCCGCTGAAAGACCACACACGAGCGGACTGTCCACCGAAACACTGTTCAGCGGACAAAGTTGAGCGAACAGTCCCCGCGTGTGTACGCGGCCTTAAAGTGTTACTAAACCCAGGACCCTGCATTCACTATATCTGGTCTTCCACAGTACTCAGAACATTATTTTAGAAAATATAAACTGCTAAATACCTTTTCTCATCAGTAGTTAGAGAAATCTTGTGACTTCTATCAGTGTCTGGTTAAAGTTTGTAGGAGGATTTTTCATTCTTCTATCATTGTCCTATGAGGCTGCAGGACCCCTGACTCCCTAGCAATACACACCAAACTGAGCATGTGCAGCTTGCCCCCAGCCTCTGTTTTATCAGGAGATGGGTTGGGGACAGTGGAAGAAGAGGAGGATCAGAGAAGACAGGATGAAACAACCTTTTTACATAATGCAGAGGAATAACCCCTTAGGTTCCACAGTGAGTATAACATGATTTACTGCATATACAGACTGATTTTACTGTTGTGGGTTTAGTAACACTTATATCACCACCTGATTCAAGAGTGTACCTACAGGGGTAACAGTTGTGACTAGGCCCCATACTCCAGGGTCCCGTGCAGCTACCCTGTACATCTGGAGAGGAGACGTTTCGGGAGGGTGGGGGCATTTAAAGGAACTGATGCCCCCCATTTTTCTCCTGCATCCTTTGAAAGCCCACTTCTCTTCCTGTCCCTCCAGCAGGCATTCAGCATCTTCAGGAGGAAAATGCAGGGGATTGGTTCTATATGTAACTCCACCACGCCTCCTGTCCAAGTCCTGCTGCCCCCTACCTGCTCTCCTGGCCCACCTCCTACCCCCACAGCTCTGCCAGGTCCCCCCCCTCTCCTGCTAGCTGCTGCAGGGAAACTATCAGGATGGAGAGTGGGGGAAGGGGCTGGTAAACATGTAATTTACCGATCCCTTCCTTTTCTGAATGGACGAACTCAGTGATCGGTGCCGATCACTGACGCTTTCTGTTCATTACTGAAGCATAGTAAACTCTGATTACTATGCTTCAGTTTGTGAATGAATGGGAATCTCTGTACAGAGCTATTCCTGTCAATTCATTCTGTGCAGCTGAGGCTGCAGAGATGGATATTGGGGGCTGTGTACTCAATCTCCTTTTTTTATCTTAAAGGTGGAACATCAGAGGCCTGTTTAGATCCCTTATATCTCACCAAAGCACCCTCTTAAAATTTGTTTAAAAAATAATAAAAAATAAAAGTGTAAAAAATAAATAAATGAAATTGTAAAAATAATAAAAAATAAAAAACTACTGACAACAGTGGAGGAACTACCAGGGTTGCAAAGGTTGTACAATATGCTGCACCCTCTTTTAGATTAAGTCCCCATCATATCTCACATACCAGCTGAAAGTTGAAACATAATAAAAGGCAATTTTTTTTCTATATTTTGAATGGGGGGAGGGGGTTTATAACCCCATCAGGTTTTTTTTTTGTCATCGGTGTCCCCATTGGTGATATTTCCCTTCAATCGCTGTTCCATAACCCAAACAGGAAGTGTGAGAAATTTTCTAAAGTGACAGAAACCCAGGCTGTTATCAGAGCTTGTGTCCCCATTGGAAGATTTCCCCTATTCCTGATCTGGTGACAACCCAACATTTGAGGATTTTATTTCACTTTTGGTGGTCATTTACATATACACGCACTGCTGGTAACAAGTGCTGATTTGTTTTGGGTTTAGAACGCACACAGAGTTCAGAAAGAGCTGAGACTGATGTCAGGAGGTGGGTTTGAGACTGCTAAAGAAATACTGGAAGGATCAGAAAAAAAAAGTCAATTATTTTGGGTAATAGTGATTAAATGAAAGCTAGCTAAAAATAATTATAAAAGCAAGACATACAGAAAATGATTTCATCTGCAGAAATGCTTTCTATGATGTGATACTACTCAATTCACAGTGTTATCCTAGGAATACAGATCTTTATTTCAGCCATGGGGCTGTAAGGTTTACAAAATATCTGTCACTCCAATAAAAAAACATTATTTTAAAAGAGCCATGTCCCTATTAGATCTGTATAGCGAGCCAACAGGCTGAATTCACAAAGATAACACACCAGCCAGAGGATCCTTTAAAAACAAAAACATGTTTACATAACTAGCAAGGCTGTAGAGGTCACATGACCAGTAGGTGATGTGATGTCATCAGCTGCTCCCATGTAAAGAACGCTGAGGAGGCTTTCCATCAGTAGCTGAGTGTTCATTGACCAGTGAGGATGTGCTGCTTTTCTCTGCCGAGTTTTTTCTTGCAATTCCATTGGATTTGATTTTATTTGGTTGGATTTAGTTGCAATTTCATTCTGCAGGCTGAGTGTGTTTCATTATTCCTAATAAACAATTTTTAACTTAAACAGGTTGTTTCTTAAAAAACACCAAAGTGAAACTGACCAAAGGTAGATCAGTAAACAGCTTGCAGATACCCCAACCAAGAAGCCCACAAAAACGAAGAGGGCTTGTGCTTTTGTGCACGGCTACTTCAGAGCCATTGTTGGATGTTTAGGTGGCGGCTGTAAACCCAATGGATAACACCAGAAGACAGGAGACTGGTCTGGTAAGTATTGTGGATATTCATAGATAAAAAATGTCTGAAACCCTTTTTTATCCTTGTTTCCCCATTGATGACGGGTCGCATTCCCATATGTACACATGTATAGGGATGGCCATGGACATTAATGGCTGTTGTCTTATAAACACCAATCTGCAGATTTTTTTAAAGCAAGAGAAGCAAATAGTAATTCTTGGAACTGAATACAGGGAGCCAAGTCTCCCCTGCCCTCTCTCTCTCCACCTGTCAGCTGCTAACCAACTTTTTTTTTTTTAACAAGGTTGCATTCCCCTTATTACAGGCTGGACTGATGAGCTCAGTGCAAACCAACAAGATGGCCACACCAACCTGTTGCCAGAAATGTATAACATGGAAAGAAAAAAAACTTTTTTTGCTGTGCATTTATAAAATCAATGTAGGCAGAGAATGTTTTTTTAATTAGGAGCAGGGCATTCATTTAAAATGGGAGTCATTTTACATTTTATAATTAAACCAACGGGATACTTTAATTTAACTGATATAGGAGAGCTGTAGTTATGGCTAAATAAAAACAACAAAACACACTGGTAGGAAGCATAGACACTGACCCCAAGGTTCTGCCAGGTGCAGACATGAATGATGTAAACCAGGGGTACTCAACCTTTTGAGGAACCAGGACCACTTAAGTTATTTGGTAACCAATCAGAGGCCACAATGAACTTTGGGGCTTTACTGCCCCTTAAACCACAAAAATAAAAGATCTGTTACTGTCCTGAGCCCCCTATAAGGCTGATTTCACACTGATGTGCTGTGGGTGCAGTGCACATTCGGTTTTCTTTTTTTAACCACTTGCCGACCAGCCACAGTACATATACTGCCACAAGTTGGCTCTATTGCACAAAACAATGTACCTGTATGTTGTTTAGTACAATAGTCACTGGGGGCGCGCACTGGGGGAGTCCCGCCGATCGTTCCCTAGAGAGGCAGAATGACGATCTGTCTATGTAAACAAGGCAAATCTTCATTCTGACAGGGAACAACATGGAGATCTCGTGTTCTTGCTAAGCAGGAACATGGATCTCTGTGTTCACCCAGTTAGTCCACCCCCCACACAGTTAGTAAACACTCCCTAGGGACACACTTAACCCTTTGATCACCCCTGGTGTCAACCCCTTCCCTGCTAGTGCCATTAGTATAGTAACAGTACATTATTTAGCACTGATCACTGTAATAATGTCACTTGTTCCCAAAAAAGTGTCAGTTAGGTGTCTGATTTGTCTGCCGCAATGTCAAAGTCCCACTAAAAATCGCTGAGCCCTGCCACAACTACTAAATAATACGTGAATAAATAAACATGCCAGAAATCTATCCCCTAGTTTGTAGACGCAATAACTTTAGTGCAAACCAATCAATATACGCTTAATGTTTTTTTTTACCAAAAATATGTCCAAAATTGTTGAAGAAATTAGATTTTTTATAGGATGTTTTATAGCAGAAAGTAAAAAATACTGTTTTTTATCAAAAGTATAGCGCAAAAAATTAAAAACCAAAAGAAAGTTCTATTTTTGGGAAAAAAGGACATGGGTACAGCGTCACACAACTGCGCAATTGTCACTTAAAGTAACGCAGTGCCATATCATAAAAAATGGCCTGGTCATCAAGGGGGTAAAACCTTCCAGTCCTTAAGTAGGTAATTACTCTGGATTGTTTCAGAAGTAGAAAGTTCCATTTGCTGCTGCCTCACACTGGCCCTGATCCCGGGACACAGACTGAGATCGAGCCATGGTGGGACAGCATACAAAACAGCATGACTGTCCTGGCAAATCAGGGACAGTTGGCAAATATGCATATGTGCAGGAGAAAAAATGGGGCTTTAACACCCACATACCCCACATATGCATTCATGGGTGGCAGAGCTTTATATTCAGATAGCACACTTCCAGCACAGTGACCAGCTCTCAGTCTCTACTTTTGAGATTGAGAGTAAGTCCTGTAATTGGTCGTTCCCTCCTATCCCCCAGCAAAGCTAACATGTAGCAATTAAAGGAACAGTATGAATATCTATAAAACAATTATAACACAGGGAACCATACATAAATATTCCTCCTACATTAGTATTTTGTTTTCTCTCCCTTCCAATGTAAACATAATATCCAAATTCAATATCCAGGTTGAGAGTCCGCCAAAACGCAATGTTCAGATTGAGACTCCATCATCATGGGACGTTCACATTGAAACTCCACCAGAATGTGACGTTCACATTGAGACTCCACCAGCATGTGGCATTTAAATTGAAACTCCACCAGAATATGATGTTCACTTTGAGACTCCATCAGCATGTGACCTTCACATGGAGACTTCACCACAATGTGACGGTCACATGGAGACTACACCAGAATGTGACATCCACAATAAGACTCCACTGGATTGTGAAATCCATATTGAGACTCCACCAAAAAGTGACCTTCACATGGAGACTCCATCAGAATATGATGTTCATAATTAGACTTCACCATAATGTGACATTCATGTTGAGACTCCACCAAAAAGTGACTTTCACATTGAAACTCAACCATAATGTTACCTTCACATAGAGACTCCACCAGAATGTGAAACTCACATTGAGACCCCCAGAATGTGACGTTCACAATTAGACTTCACCAGAATATGACGTTCACGTTGAGACTCTACCAAAAAGTGACTTTCACCTTGAAACTCAACCAGATTGTGAAATTAACATTAAAACTTTCATTAGAATGTGGCCTTCACATTGAAACTTTACCAAAAATTAACTGTTACGCTGAGATGCCACCAAAATGTAAGGGGAACCATAGAATCATCTCCTCCAGAGAAAATGGGGGCACAGTTATAAGAAAGGTTAGGCAGTAGACATGGGCGCCGTTTCGTTCTGTTCCGTTTCGATTCGTAATAAAATTAATTCGTAATTCGTATTTCGTGTCCGAAATTCCGTTCTGTTTCGTACGAAATACGAATTTTCGTACGAACGTTCTTTACCATGAATTTAAAGGCAAAAACATTGCTCATTATGCTTATTATGACTTGCAGAAGACTTCTGTGATAGAAGTCAATGTAAGTTGCCTGAAGACATCGGTGAAGCACTTTCATCCTCTCTGGGCAGGCTGCCAAGAAAAGAACAAAATGATACAATGTTTCTTCTTCAATGGGCTGAACTCTGTGTGTAGAAGTTCTCAGTTTAACCATTTAAAGACTAAATATTTTCTGACACTTGTTGCTTACAAGTAAAAATCCAGTATTTTCTGCTAGAAAATCACTCAGAAGCCCCAAAAAATATATATATATTTTTTTAGCAGAGACCCTAGGGAATAAAATAGCAGTTGTTGCAATATTTTTTGTGACGCGGTATTTGCGCAGAGGTCTTTCAAACGCAAGTTAGCCCTTTTTTTTCGGTCGACCTCTAGAAAGCACTGACATTAGCAGCGTGACATACAGCAATGACACCTGCACCGTGATAGAGTGATCTGACACCAGCACGGTGACATAACACATGTATGAGGTGAATCTGGGATCAACAACTACAAGCATTCTTTTTTTATATGTGAAATTCTGAAAATGCAGGAATCTTGAGATAATGGAGGCGAGGGAAGGTCAGGGTAGGCAAAGAAGAGGGTGCAGGAGATGATCACCAGCACCAGCACCGTGATATAGAGCACTGACACCTGCACCGTGATAGAGTGATCTGACACCAGCACCGTGACATAACACATGTATGAGGTGAATCTGGGATCGACAACTACAAGCATTCTTTTTTTATATGTGAAATTCTGAAAATTCAGGAATCTTTAGATAATGGAGGCGAGGGAAGGTCAGGGTAGGCAAAGAATCATCTCCTGCACCCTCTTCTTTGCCTACCCTGACCTTCCCTCACCTCCATTATCTCAAGATTCCTGCATTTTCAGAATTTCACATATAAAAAAAGAATGCTTGTAGTTGTCGATCCCAGATTCACCTCATACATGTGTTATGTCACAGCGCTGATGTCAGATCACTCTATCACGGTGCAGGTGTCAGTGCTCTATATCACGGTGCTGGTGCGGGTGATCATCTCCTGCACCCTCTTCTTTGCCTACCCTCACCTTCCCTCGCCTCCATTATCTCAAGATTCCTGAATTTTCAGAATTTCACATATAAAAAAAGAATGCTTGTAGTTGTCGATCCCAGATTCACCTCATACATGTGTTATGTCACAGTGCTGGTGTCAGATCACTCTATCACGGTGCAGGTGTCAGTGCTCTATATCACGGTGCTGGTACTGGTGATCATCTCCTGCATCCTCTTCTTTGCCTACCCTGACCTTCCCTCGCCTCCATTATCTCAAGATTCCTGAATTTTCAGAATTTCACATATAAAAAAAGAATGCTTGTAGTTGTCGATCCCAGATTCACCTCATACATGTGTTATGTCACGGTGCTGGTGTCAGATCACTCTATCACGGTGCAGGTGTCAGTGCTCTATATCACGGTGCTGGTGCTGGTGATCCTCTCCTGCACCCTCTTCTTTGCTTACCCTCACCTTCCCTGGCCTCCATTATCTCAAGATTCCTGAATTTTCAGAATTTCACATATAAAAAAAGAATACTTGTAGTTGTCGATCCCAGATTCACCTCATACATGTGTTATGTCACGGTGCTGGTGTCAGATCACTCTATCACGGTGCAGGTGTCATTGCTGTATGTCACGCTGCTAATGTCAGTGCTTTCTAGAGGTCGACCGAAAAAAAAGGGGCTAACTTGCATTTGAAAGACCTCTGCGCAAATACCGCGTCACATAAAATATTGCAACAACTGCTATTTTATTCCCTAGGGTCTCTGCTAAAAAATATATATATAATCTTCTGAGTGATTTTCTAGCAAAAAATACTGGATTTTTACTTGTAAGCAACAAGTGTCAAAAAAGATTTAGTCTTTAAATGGTTAAACTGAGAACTTCTACACACTGAGTTCAGCCCATTGAAGAAGAAACATTGTATCATTTTGTTCTTTTTTTGGCAGCCTGCCCAGAGAGGATGAAAGTGCTTCACCGATGTCTTCAGGCAACTTACATTGACTTCTATCACAGAAGTCTTCTGCAAGTCATAATAAGCATAATGACTGAAAAACGTGGTAAAAAACGCCGCAAATCGCGGTAAAAAATGCCGCAAAAAATGCTGATCCGAAATCCGGAATTCGTAAACAAAAGTTCGTATTCCGTACAGAAGTCGGACGCACGGCAATTTGTATTTCGGATCCTCCCGAACATACGAATTTTGAGAAATTCGTACGAATTTGAGATTCGTACGAAACGAATCGCACATGTCTATTAGGCAGAGATACAGGTGGTAGGGGATTCAACTATTAGAGGAATAGAAAGGGTAACCTGTCACAAAGACCGTTATCGCTGAACAGTATACTGTTTACCAGAAGCTTGCATTCAGGACATTGCAGGTTGCATGAACAGATTGTTAGTTGTACCCAGCTGTCATGGTACATATTGGTACCAATGATAAAGTTAGAGGAAGATGGAGCGCTCTACAAAATGATTTCAAGGACTTATGGGCTACAAATGGCTGAAGAACTGGTGCAGTGAGGAGGGTTGTGGCTTCATGGAGAACTGGGCTGACTTTTTGGTCAGTTACTGGCTCTATAGCAAGGATGGATTGCACTTAAATGGGAAGGGTGCAGCTCTGCTGTGAGAGAAGATGACCAAAAAGTTGGAAGAAATTCATGTTGACACTCCACCAGAATGTGAAGTTCATATTAAGGCTCCACCAGAATTTGACACTCATCATGAGACTCCACCATAATGTAACGCTTGTCATGAGACTCCACCAGAATGTGACATTCACATTGAGACTCCAACAAAATGCCAGGGGAACCTTGGGAACATCTCCTCCAGTGAAAATAGGGGAAAGGTTACAAGAAAGGTTAGGCAGGTACTGGTGGTAGGGGATTCAACTATTAGAGGAGCAGAAAGGACAATCTGTCTTGAAGACAAGTGTCGACAAACAGTATGTTGTTTACCTGGCGCTCAGGTTTGGGACATTGCAGATTGCATGGACAAATTGTTGGGTGGGTCAAGGGAGGACCCAGATGTCATTGCACATATTAGTACCAATGCTAAAGTTATGGGAAGATGGAAACACTCTACAAAATGAATTCAGGGACTTGGGGGCTATATTGAAGAATAGGACCTCCAAGGTAATATTTTCAAAAATACTACCTGTACCTGGAGCCACACCAGAGAGGCAACAGGAGCTTAGGGAACTTAACAACTGGCTGAGGAACTGGTGCAGGAAGGAGGTGTTTGATTTATGGAGAACTGGGCTGACTTTTCAGTTTCAGACTATAGTAGGGACAGACTGCCCTTAAATGGGAGGGGTGCGGCTCTGCGGGGAGAGAAGATGACTAAAAAGTTGAAAGAAATGTTAAACTAGGTGGTGGGGGATGGATCAGAGTCAGACAAGGAACAGAAAGTATTGGACCTCTGTGTCTCTTTGTTTCTCTTCAAGAAAGCAATACCACCAGCTTTATTCACCAACGAGATTGCCACAAAGCCTTTTTTGCAGTTGTGCATTGGACCGGCTATGAGGAGAAGTTGAAGGCCAGTTGTCTTTTTTTTGCAGGTATGCGTTGGACTTGCTAAGAGGGGAGGTTGAAGGCCAGTTGTTGTTTTTTTTTGCAGGTGTGCGTTGGACTGGCTATGAGGGGAAGTTGGAGGCCAGATGTCTTTTTTTTTTTTGCAGGCGTGCATTGGACCAGCTAGGAGGGGAGGCTAGAGGCTGGTAATCTGTTTTTACAGGAGTGTATTGGACATAATTGTTTTGGGTGATTTCAGGTAAAAATGTTAATGAATTAAAGTTAATGAATGGTAGAAGTGTGATTTGTTTTTGTTTTCTTTGTAGTCAGACTTGTGTGACCAGTTGTAAGAGCTAAAGGCAATTGCGTTCCATTCAGTTTAGAAACAGTATCAACAGAGTTGTGTATTGTATGGATTGTATAGTTGTGAAATGGAATCTGTTATAGTTGTGAAATGGAACTTGTTTATACATATGTTTTTGGTTTGTTTGTAGTATGACTTGTGTGATCAGTTATGATCATTAAAAGCTAGTGTAATGTATTATTATCTTTGTGATAGCAACATAATAGCAGTATTGGATAAACAGCTAACAAAGAAAGTGAATAAAGGTAAATTAACAAACATAATTTTGGTATTTCTGAGAATTAAAGATATATCTGAGTGAAAGGGTGAGAATTGGGTAGCAGAGGGGAAGCATCTCAGAGTGACATAGAGAAAATTGGTGAAAACCTTCTAAAGGTCTCAACAGCCTCCAGTTTGGAAATGGATGAATTGCGGGCTACAGCAATTGCGTGCGTTGGACTAGCTATGAAGGTATGGTTAGAGGCTGGTTCCCTTTTTTTACAGGCATGGGTTTTTCCGGCTATGAGGGGTAGCATGGAAGCAGGTAGTATCTTTTGTAGGCGTGAGTTGGGCCAGCTATAAGGGGAGGCTGAAACTTTTTTTGCAGGTGTGCGTTGGACTGTACTAAGAGGGAAGGTGATTTCACATATGATTGCAAATATATGCAACCAAAACCTCTGTTTTTTAAACAAATTTAAACTAGTTTAGACTCTTAAAGAATTTTGCTATGTATGTCTGAAATTGGAAATTACGTTAGAATAGAGTTAGTTACCACACTTTGCAGAGGGGCCTTGATGTGGCAATGCGGCTTCATATATATTTGTAAATGTATCCAATGTAAACTGAACATAAACTGTTCAATTTAGATTTTTTTATTTTGCTGGCTAGCTGGTAAGTATTCTGGAGGACCCTGTGTATTGTATTGATCAGTGAACTACCATGCTTAAGCACCCGAATCCTAGTTGTGCATTATTGCAATGCATGGTAACATGTTACATGGATTAGTGTGTTACAGTGCCATCCATTGTCAATGGTACCACAGCACATTGAGCTTTACTGATTGCAGTGCTGTAGATCATACTCAGCAGGAGATGTGACAGACCTCTACAGAGAGATCATTGCTTCCACACAGAGAGCAAGGGCCTCACTGTGTAGCTGCTGACAGGCTGTGGCTGTTTTTTCAACTTCTGTACATTGAATGCCTTTTTGTCATGATGTATCTAAAACATTCAGTATTTAGCTTTATTCTAAAGGTGAGCATGTTCACCTGAATAGGGTGGCAGTGAAAATGTAAAAATGCAATTTATTACAGTTCACCAGTCCTTAGTTATGGTGGCTCAGTAACATACTTCCGGTCCTAAGGTGACAAAGCTCATTCACTGCAGCTTATTCATCTGTAAGAGACTGTGCTGGTGCTTGCTGAACTTTCTTGGGCGCCCTGAAGCCTTCTTCCCAAGTGCAGGTGTTTTTTATTGGATTAAGTTCATTTTCATGGCAAAGAGGGACTTTGCAATTAATGGCAATTCATCTGATCACTCTTCATAACATTCTGGAGTATATGTAAATTGCCATCATAAAAATTGAGGCAGCAGACTTTTTGTCATTCCCAAAACTTTTGGCCACAGCTGTATAATACAGGAGGTGTGTAATACAGGAGGTGTGTTGCTTGCTAGATCACCAGGAGAAAACAGAGTAAAACCTGCCTAAAAAAGAAAACTAATATAGCCGCTACATCTATTGATTGGTAAGTTGTAATATATTACCTTTTTTTGTTTTTGGGTTTAATATTGCTTTTAATAAATAGATTTTTTTCTGCTTTAAACCTCAACATTGAGGCTAGAGTTGAGCTACCCTACCAAAATTAGGAAACAATAATCTCCAGGAGATGTATCATTAAGCAATGGAACAAATGTCTATCTTTGGTGTAAACCAATGGTTCTCAACCTCAGCACTCAAGTACCCCCAACATGTTTTCAGGTTTTCCTTTACTTTGCACAGCTGCTTTAAATCAATATCAATGACATGGTATCGATAAGAGCTATTTTATCTAAGGTAAGTTCCCAAAACATGGCCTGTTGGGAGTACTTGAGGACTGAGGTTGAGAACCACTGGTGTAAACTGTATAAGTGAAATCATTTCCAGTCATCTGTAATTGATCACTGCTACATGCTACTGCATAATACTTGTGTAACATACTTCACAGGAAGCCCTTTAGATACTAGAGTCCTTAAAAAATATTAAAGTTACCTTACATAAATATAGTCTAGTTTCACAATCCATACCTCTATACTAAAAATATTATTTTTTATTTCCAATACTTTGGAATCAACCCTTTGACTGTATTCTATAGATATGGCATGAAGGACATCCTTTATGGGGCAGCTGCTATTTCTGTTTTATGTAACAGGAGCCTTCAGGGTTCCATTCATACTCTTCTCCCCATTATTTCTTGAATAATGTTGTCAGTTTCTTCCCGAAACACCCATATTCTAAGATGCCCAAAGGTTTCCAGTTGATCACAACCCCTCAAACCTGGAACCTGTGGGCGATAACTAGAGTGGTGTACCATCTTGTTAACACCTTAAAGGGGTTGTAAACCTTCGTGTTTTTTCAGCTTAATGCATCCTATCCATTAAGGTGAAAAAGCAGCTGGCAGTGTCCGCCCCCCCCAGCTCCCCTGTTTTACTTACCTGAGCCCTGGAACTTGACCCGGCAGGGACGTGCTATCTCTCTGCCCTGGGGTTCTCGGCTCTTGATTGGATAGATTAACCACTTTCAGACCGGACCATTTTGCTGGTAAATGACCAGAGGTCTTTTTACACTTTGGCACTGCGCTGCTTTAACTGGTAATTGCGCGGTCATGCAATGTTGTACCCAAACAAAATTTGCGTCCTTTTCTTCCCACAAATAGAGCTTTCTTTTGATGGTATTTGATTGCCTCTGCGATTTTTATTTTTTGCGATATAAACGTAAAAAGACCGCAAATTTTGAAAAAAAATGATATTTTCTACTTTTTGTTATTAGAAAAATCCAATAAACTCAATTTTAGTCATACATTTAGGCCAAAATGTATTCAGCCACATGTCTTTGGTAAAAAAAAAGTCAATAATTGTATATTTATTGGTTTGCGCAAAAGTTGTCACATCTACAAACTAAGGTACGTTTTCTGGAATTTACGCAGCTTTTAGTTTACGACTGCCTATCTCATTTCTTGAGGTGCTAAAATGGCAGGGCAGTACAAAACCCCCCCAAATGACCCCATTTTGGAAAGTAGACCCCCTAAGGAAATTGATAAGAGGCATGTTGAGCCCATTGAATATTTTATTTTTTTGCCTCAAGCGATTGAATAATGACAAAAAAAAAATTTTTTTTTTTTTTTTACACAAAGTTGTCACTAAATGATATATTGCTCACACATGCTATGGGCGTATGTGAAATGACACCCCAAAATAAATTCTGCTGCTTCTCCTGAGTATGGGGATACCACATATGTGGGACTTTTTGGGAGCCTAGCCGCGTACGGGGCCCCGAAAACCAAGCACCGCCTTCAGGCTTTCTAAGGGCGTAAATTTTTGAGTTCACTTCTCACTACCTATTACAGTTTTGAAGGCCATAAAATGCCAAGATGGCACAAAACCCCCACAAATGACCCCATTTTAGAAAGTAGACACCCCAAGCTATTTGCTGAGAGGCATGTTGAGTTCATGGAATATTTTATATTTTGCCACAAGTTGCGGGAAAATTACAAACTTTTTTTTTATTTTTATTTTTTTAACAAAGTTGTCACTAAATGATATATTGCTCACACATGCTATGGGCATATGTGAAATGACACCCCAAAATAAATTCTGCTGCTTCTCCTGAGTACGGGGATACCACATATGTGGGACTTTTTGGGAGCCTAGCCGCGTACGGGGCCCCGAAAACCAAGCACCGCCTTCAGGCTTTCTAAGGGCGTAAATTTTTGAGTTCACTTCTCACTACCTATTACAGTTTTGAAGGCCATAAAATGCCAAGATGGCACAAAACCCCCACAAATGACCCCATTTTAGAAAGTAGACACCCCAAGCTATTTGCTGAGAGGCATGTTGAGTCCATGGAATATTTTATATTTTGCCACAAGTTGCGGGAAAATTACAAACTTTTTTTTTTTTTTTTTTTTTTTCACAAAGTTGTCACTAAATGATATATTGCTCACGCATGCCATGGGCATATGTGAAATGACACCCCAAAATAAATTCTGCTGCTTCTCCTGAGTACGGGGATACCACATATGTGGGACTTTTTGGGAGCCTAGCCGCGTACGGGGCCCCGAAAACCAAGCACCGCCTTCAGGCTTTCTAAGGGCGTTACAGTTTTGAAGGCCATAAAATGCCAAGATGGCACAAACCCCCCCAAATGACCCCATTTTGGAAAGTAGACACCCCTAAATTTAGGGGTACACTAGTGAGACTAGGTAATAAATGGCGGGTGCCCTGAAACTATAAAAAAATAACTAACCAACCAGCGTCACCTGTAACAGTTATATGGTGATCACTGGTGAAAGGGTTAACTAGGGGGCAATTAGGGGGCTTTATGCGGTAGTATATGGGGGTCCCTGGCGCTATAAAAAGCTGCAGCGAACCTAAATACCTACCTGCCTAACTAGCGTCACCTGTGACACTAATACAGCGATCAGAAAAACGATCGCTTATTAGGCTGGGTTCACACTGGAGCGATGCGGGAACGCCACGAATGCGCAGCGGGTTCCCGCATCGCATGCCTCCCGGCGGCAGTTCACACTGCCCTATGCGAACTGCTGGGAGTGTCAGTGAAATGTTACTGACACCCCCAGATCAGTTCGCATATCGCAGTGCGATCTGCAAACTCGGATCGCATGGTGTGAACACCCATGCGATCCGATTCTGCTGCGGGCCAAAAAAAGGGTCCCGTGCGAATTTGCGGCGGGTGCGGCGGGTGCGGCGAATGGCTGAACTCGAATCGCACAGAGATCGGATGTGATTTGCACTGCAGTGCGGTGCGAATCACATCCGTTCTCATAAACCGCTGCAATGTGAACCCAGCCTTAGTGACACTGGCGACGGGGGGTGATCACGGGGTTAAACCTTTATTGGGGGGGTTAGGGGGGTACCTTAGAACTAAAGGGGGCTAACCCTAACTGCCCTAACAGTTATTAGTCACAAATGACACCCGCCGGGTGATCAGGGGGTTAAACCTTTATTAGGTAATAAATGGCGGGTGCCCTGAAACTATAAAAAAATAACTAACCAACCAGCGTCACCTGTAACAGTTATATGGTGATCACTGGTGAAAGGGTTAACTAGGGGGCAATCAGGGGGCTTTATGCGGTAGTATATGGGGGTCCCTGGCGCTATAAAAAGCTGCGGCGAACCTAAATACCTACCTGCCTAACTAGCGTCACCTGTGACACTAATACGGCGATCAGAAAAATGATCGCTTATTAGGCTGGGTTCACACTGGAGCGATGCGGAAACGCCGCGAATCCGCGGTGGGTTCCCGCATCGCATGCCTCCCGGCGGCAGTTCACACTGCCCTATGCGAACTGCTGGGAGTGTCAGTGAAATGTTACTGACACCCCCAGATCAGTTCGCATATCGCAGTGCGATCTGCAAACTCGGATCGCATGGTGTGAACACCCATGCGATCCGATTCTGCTGCGGGCCAAAAAAAGGGTCCCGTGCGAATTTGCGGCGGGTGCGGCGGGTGTGGCGGGTGCGGCGGGTGCGGCGAATGGCTGAACTCGAATCGCACAGAGATCGGATGTGATTTGCACTGCAGTGCGGTGCGAATCACATTCGTTCTCATAAACCGCTGCAATGTGAACCCTGCCTTAGTGACACTGGCGACGGGGGGTGATCACGGGGTTAAACCTTTATTGGGGGGGTTAGGGGGGTACATTAGAACTAAAGGGGGCTAACTCTAACTGCCCTAACAGTTATTACAGTCACAAATGACACCAATGCAAAAAAAAAAAAAGACATTGGTGTCACTGTGACTGGGGGGGCAGGGGTAATTGGGGGGGTGATCGGGGGGTAAAGGGGGGGTGTGAGTGTGCCTGGCATGTTCTACTGTGTGTGTAGAGTGTTGGTGCAACTCACCGATCCGCTCTCCTCCGTGTCGGAACGAAAAATACCGACACGGAGGAGAGAATACATCACTTCCTCTCCTGTGTTTACATTACAGGAGAGGAAGTGATGTCACCGGGGATTTCTATTCGTCGGGAGCGATCGCGAGGGGGTGGCCATGAATGAATGGCCGTCCCCTCGTCCGGGATCGCTCCCGAACGAATACCGACCGCCGCAGGCACCGGGCGGGGGCCCGATCGGGCCCCCGACCCGCGGGAGGCAAGGGACGTACATGTATGTCCTTATGCCTGCCCGTGCCATTCTACCGACGTACATCGGCGTGCGGCGGTCGGCAACTGGTTAATAACAGCACAGCCATTGGCTCCTGCTGCTGTCAATCAAATCCAATGACACGTGCACCGGGGGGTGGGGACGAGTCATACATTCGGCGGCTATGGACCGGGAGAGCGCTTCTCCTAGTGGGTTATCTTATGTGGGGAGGAGCTGTGAGAGATGACGCGGGACCCCAGAAGATGATGTTTGGGGCCACTGTGCAAAACGAGCTGCACAGCGGAGGTAAGTATGATATGTTTGTTATTTTAAAAAAAAAACCCTTACAATCACTTTAAAGCACTGCTCTGTCTCCTTCAAAACAATTGATGAAAAACTTGCCTTTTTAATATTTCGGCCTTCTGATGTTCATTCTCCAGCTAACTCAATCCTTGCCCCCATTTAGGTTCATAAGGTGGTATTTTATGTTCTGCTTAACCTACTAATATACTATATTTTCATGAGATATAGTGCCTTTTACCATCTGGTGAACTGCATAACTTTTCCATTGGCCATCTCCTAGGCGTATTGGCTGGGGAAGGACTTTACAAAGTGCTGAATTTGGGCATGTCTCCCTTCATCTAAGGGTATCCTGCCCCATTTCTCCTGAAAATGATTCCCCTTCATACCTTCCCTCAACTGTAGTGAATCTTTCCCTACCCATTGAGTAAAAAACAAATAATCATCAATCAACATTTAATGAAATCAATGGGGAATTACAGTATACCCCCATTTAAGTTGTCTATGTACTTCATCCCATACCCTCAGTGCATTCCTCGTTAATGGTCTAGTGATTCCACTTAACTTCTGATACCATTGTGAAATCTATATCACCTTATCTAATGCCACCCAACTTTGTGAGAATTCTATCTCCATCCAACTTTTATTATGCCCATTCCACCAGTCTTGATATTCCTACTGCCTGATAGTATCTTTTGAAATCAGGCAGTGCAATTCTAGGACAGCTATGCAAACATATGAATTTCAGGACAACTGATCTTAATATCTTAAAAAACACTAACGGTAAGACATGGGGAGCATCTGAAATACATACAAAACCTTAAGCAGAATGCTCCATTTTACTGTATTTATTCTGTCCATTCACAAAAGAGGCCTGTACCTTAAATATTTCAGTACCTTCTTCACAGAATTGAGCAGAAGAAGATAATACACTTTATATGAAGCTTCTAGGGAAGTAGTAAATCTATTACCCAAATATCTGAGTTATTTTTCCTGCCACCTAAAAGGAAATGTAGGTTGTATTGTCAATTGCTCTTTAATTGGTACTGAAATATTCAGTATTTCTGACTTTGCTATATTAACTTTGAAATGAGATATTTCCCTGTACTGTTTCAACTTTTCGACTACATTTGGGAGGGTTACTCTTGAGCTGGAAATATAAAATAATAAATCATCTGCATAGGCTGTGACTTTAAATGATTTCCCCCCTAATATGATTTCTTTTATATTTACATTAGCTTGAATCGAAGATAGAAGTGGTTCTAATAAAAGGACAAACAGCATTGGTGACGGGGAATCTTTGCCTTGTGCCATTAAATAGTTTGAAGGAATAAGACAAGGTACCATCAATCTGGACTCTTGCAGTAGGGTGGCAATATAATGCTGAAATCCACCTAATCATTTTAACCCCCAGACCTAGTTCCCTCAGGGTAACAAACATGAATTCTTATGCCTTGTACACACGATTGGAAATTCCGACGGAAAAGGTCCGATCGGATTATATTGTCAGAAAATCCGATCGTGTGTGGACTCTATCTGACTTTTTTTGGCGGAAATTCCGACGGAAAAAATTTGAGAGCAGAATTTCAAATTTTCCGACCCAAAAATCCGATCTGACTTTTTTCGATCGTTTGCAGAGAATTCCGATCAGACAAAGTGCCACACATGCGCAGATCAAATTACGAGACCAAAGCTATTGGCTACTAGCCTCAATGTAGTCCCGTTGTAACAAACGAATGTCATCACGTTCTGAACGATCGGATTTTCCGACAGCTTTGTCCAACCGTGTGTATGCAACACCAGTTTAGGACAAAATATGTCAGATGGATTTTGTTGTCGGAATGTCCGACTGTGTGTACAAGGCATTAGTCAACCCTGTCAAACTTTTATTTTTTGCATCTATTGATAGGAGTATGGCTGGGGATCCTTCTTTGACCCTGTGGATTACGCTTTTGTTTTTATTTGGTTATTGAGCTATTGCCTTTGATTAATCACCATCAATAATAATGTATATAACTAACGGCTGTACCTTCCATGCTCATGTGTCCTATTTGACCATTTAAAGAGGTAATGCTGATGTGCATGAACTTCCAATTGCTTTGGCTTTCAAAAATGAATAATGTAACACAATTTGTGCACATAAAGATAATATGAGTGGAAGTAGTGTTTCTTGCTATTAATTCAGCTTACTCAAACAATACGATTTGTTCATTTGCAGCTTCTTTAGCACAGTAATGCACTGTATACACTGAATGACGATGATACTATTCATTCAATGTTAAAGTCCACATCTATGTGGTTACTCACACTGTGCTAGGACAAAACCATGCAGTTTCTGTTTCTGTGCAAAATTCTGGTTTAATGAATTCAATGTCTACTAGGTTGAAAATACTAGCTTGTAACATGTATGTAAATGAAATCAACATTTCAGAAACACCTGATTAATTGATATGGGTATACACCCTGATGTAGCAAGGATATGATGGCCATCAGAGCATGAAGTACAAATTAATTGGCACCAGTGCCAGTGCTACCACTAGGCAAACTACGCGGCCGCCTAGGTCGCACTGCTGCCTAGGGCACCCCCTGCTGGTTTCCCTACTCTCTGTCTCTGCGATATGTAAGTTATCGGTGCTGTATTATAAATACCTCTGTAATAAATGTTATAACCTCTAGTGGGCACTGCTGGGATAAAGCATGCACATCTAGAGGGATGCAGAGGATGCCCCTGCTTCATGTTACTCAGGCAGCTGCCCTGTAGGGTCATTATAGCGGCACAGCATTAGAGGACATGTCTTGATGGAACAGG
The DNA here is from genome assembly GCF_037356315.1 of Lithobates pipiens. NCBI lineage: Eukaryota > Metazoa > Chordata > Amphibia > Anura > Ranidae > Lithobates > Lithobates pipiens. The sequence goes on from NW_027507787.1 coordinate 27,493,490, forward strand.
AGCAAACATCCCCTGTGTGCCTTTATGATCAGTGCACTCTACTGCAGCTGCATACGTCCTCTAGCGCCGACCCCTGTCACACTGATGCTTGGGCAAAGGAGGTGGATTCAGGGACAGCAAAATTAGGTTTTTGCCTGGGGTGTCAAAAATCTTTGCAGCAGCCCTGATCGTTACACACAAAAATATATAAGGATTGACCATTGGCCTGTAACCACATTATGCAGTAAAAAAACAGAAGGTTAGTTACTGTATGTTGACCCATAAGTAACCTGTTTTTAAGCATGTCTTGTGGTTTTGGCATTCTTGCAGTATACTGTGACTTTAATAAAGCATTCCCTTTAACACTGCATCTTTGCCCATGAGTAACCTTCTCTTTTTAACCAGATTTTGTGGTTAGTAATAGATAGCTTTTTGTTTTTTACCAATAAATCAGACTGTAATCAGAATGTATAAACTGTGTTACTTGTCAACAAGTTGATCCTTTTGCTTGTGTTGTATGTTGCAACAGCACAGTATTTATCATGGTAAAGGAAAAGCTATATGTCTGTATGTTGGTAGGTGTTTCTTGAAGTGATTGTAATAAGTCAACAGTGAGAAGGATGTTCATGTGTTATTATATAAGCTATCCTGTCTCATCTATTGTTCCCCCTGAGGTTACTAGAATACCTTTGAGCAATTTACACTTTCTGGGTGTCAGATAAGTAACCACAGACATCAATTATGTTTTCAATTATCTGTATAGGGGGCATCCTTTCCACTGACCACCAGTGTAATGGGGCCCTTCTCTCATGGACTCTCACATTGACCATCAGTATAATAAGTGCCTTCTCCCACTGACTCTCAAAATTATTCCCAATTTAAGAAAAATATACACCATGTATGCCATCTTACTTTTACTGTTATTTATTTTATATCTCATATTTTTCTTTTTTTTATATCTCAGCTATTCGTGTTAATATACTGTGAGCTATATTTTGTAATATATAGTAAATATTAACAATACATTTACTATACAGTATATTACTAATATCAATTTTGTAACATATAGTGCATATTACCAAAGGTTCTCTGACACCATGGACCTTTTTAACCTCTTTATGACTGTTCAGTGTAATTTTAAAGCTTTTGAGTTTTTAGTTTTTATACAGGAGATTGCCTGGTAGAAGCTCTTTTTCCTTCATCCATTGTCAATACATTAGCCTTGGTTATCCTTTAATCCTGTATAAAAAATATATTTTGGCTTAATAGCATTTTTTTTTTAGAAGACTGTGGTATTCTGAGTGTATATGTGTGTGTGTGTATATATATATATATATATATATATATATATATATATATATATATATATATATATATATATATATATATATATATATTTATATACACACACACACACTGAAGTTGGTAGGACTATATTACAAAAAACTGAAGCAACAATTCAAATTATTGCTCCATTTACCTTTAATGGATTTTGTCATCTCCAGTTTTGCTCCAGTTTTTGTTATTGTATTTGTTTTTGATTCATAATGATCTTATCTGCATCTGACAATAGTGCCTGTGTCCCCTTTTCCTCATTCCGAGGAGCTAAAAGCTCCTCAACAAATTCTCCAATCTCCACACCAATCTGTACAGAGTATGTTAGAAAACAGCATAGACCGTAGGCAGCTTTGCCCAGTGAAATACTTCAGATCTAGTAGTCGTCACAATAGTCGCCTTAATAAAAGTAATTTTTTTCCCCCTCAAATCAACTGAACTCAAAATATTCAAATGGACCTTTCCTTTCTCATTACAAGCATAATCTTTGCGCCAGTTTACTAAAGTGCCACTAGAGGGTAGTCTAATCACATGCTTGCAGAATAGAAATAGCCACACTGAGAAATTGGTAGAATAGTTTAAGCTTTATTCATAACAAACAAACAAAAAAAAAAATACTTTATCGAATTAGAGACTAAGACATGATTTGGAATGAAATGGTGGCCATGTACTTTTTGAAGTACACTTTAAAATATCTTGAAATAAAAGACAATATAAAAGAAAGAACATTTAAAAGCATTTGCGGTGCACAATGGAGGGGCCGGCTTCATCATATTCTGGTTTGCTGATCCACATCTGTTGGAAGGTGGACAGGGAAGCCAGGATTGACCCACCAATCCAGACTGAGTATTTGCGTTCAGGGGGAGCGATGATCTGATGGGAAAATGGAAGATGGTAAGTGAAGCAGTTACTATACCTAATTCCTACAATTTGTAGGTGCTTTTTACTAAATAGATAGAAATGATAGAAAAGTAAATTTGATATAAATACTGTAAGAAGTTAAATTGCATCAGTAACCCAAAATAAGTTCTGCAGTAACCTTTAGCAACAGAGATGACATTTTGAAATTTAAGAAGCTGATTTATGATTGCTTCTCAAGTTTTAGCGAATGACTTCTCTTTTATTTATTTTTTCCATTATAATTTTTTTTTTACATTAGGACAGGGAGATTGTAATTCTCAATATACAAAGCTATCTATCTAAAATAATTGCACTTTCCCAGATAAGCTCATGTTTCCAGTCTTCAGGGACCACTAATGGGTTGTATGGATTGTAGACATCCAAGTTAGAGCATGGTTGTGTTCATTAGTAACATTCTAGATAACCTTCCACCATGCTTTACCCATGATTATTTGAACAGAGCTATGAAACATCTACTGCTACTGGTCACTTAGAATCAGCATAGGAATCTTTGGCTTTTAGTGTTCATTGACGCTCAGTGCATTTTTCTATATCTCTGAAAATGTATAGTAGGTAGGTAACAGAGTATAGGTTATAAAAACCATTCAAAATATTAACATGTCATAGGTTGCCAGAACATCTTACCTTAATTTTCATTGTGCTGGGGGCCAAAGCAGTGATTTCCTTTTGCATTCTGTCAGCAATGCCAGGGTACATGGTGGTACCTCCTGACAATACATTGTTGGCATACAGATCCTTCCTGATATCAATGTCACACTTCATGATGCTGTTGTAGGTGGTTTCATGAATGCCAGCAGATTCCATTCCTGTGTAATACAAATGGGTTTATGGTTTAGTACACATTGTTTGCGATTGTGGAAAATTGGGAAGGAGTAACAGTACCACAATATCTACTAACAAACTCTTTTTATGTAGAGGTGGAGACCTTTAATATGTAAGGCAAGGTCTGCATTTAAAAAAAAAACTGATCAAATAATCTGCAGGACTATATATACCGGTAGTTTATACTTTTCCTTTACTACAAAAGGCCCTATATTCCATCACCTTATTTGCTTTGTGACAAATATGACCTACTCTATATAGATGTCCTTAAGGCATGACCAATGGTACAGTGATCAGGGTAAATCCCTTTCTGTTAGCTTACCAATAAAAGAAGGCTGGAAGAGGGTCTCAGGGCAGCGGAATCGCTCATTGCCAATGGTAATGACCTGACCGTCCGGAAGTTCATAGCTCTTTTCAAGGGAGGAAGATGAGGCAGCAGTAGCCATTTCATTTTCAAAGTCCAGAGCCACGTAGCAGAGCTTCTCTTTAATGTCACGGACAATTTCTCTTTCAGCTGTAGGTAGGAGAAAACTCAATGATTATCACCTTGTTTCAGTACGACAGGTAAAACTTTAGCTGGTTTGTGTTTACGAATCAATAATCTTACCAGTAGTTACAAAGGAATAGCCGCGCTCAGTCAAGATCTTCATGAGGTAGTCTGTTAGGTCACGGCCAGCCAGATCAAGACGCATGATGGCATGAGGGAGGGCATAACCTTCATAGATTGGTACATTATGGGTGACACCATCACCAGAGTCAAGTACGATACCTTTTAAAAAAGAATAATTGGTCAAACAATTATTGCCTTCCGAAAGACACTGTACATATTCTACCCTACTGGCTATTCTCAAATTTCTCCAAGAAAACCAATGACAAGTACAGCTTGTGCTATTTGCTGGTGATAACCATTCTCTTCCATATTATTACCAGCATTTGAATCTTTAACTGAACTGTATCATGAGGGTCATAGACAGTACACCCTAGGAAAATATACAAGTGACTTCTCCTATATATTTACCAGTTGTACGGCCAGAAGCATAAAGGGATAGCACCGCCTGGATAGCCACATACATTGCTGGTACGTTGAAAGTTTCAAACATAATCTGCAAGGAGAGAAGACGGTGTTGGTGACATTATTTATGTTATACCTTATATACACTTACTTAATAAACCATTCCCTACTTTTTTCCTAAGGTATACTACAAGGAAAACAAATAATACTTATGCAAATGTTGCATATTGGATTAATATCAAGTGGATAGTGGATAAACTTAATAGTATGATATGAAAAGACTTGAAAAAATCTTGGTCACTGTATTGCCTTTATATGCTTGGTTAGCGTGTTTACATGTAAACAGGAACAGATATCTAGAACAAACTAAAGCCGGCCATAAACAGTGCAATTTTCCTTCCTACAACCACGGGCTGCAGAAAAGAAAATCAATTCACAGACAGTGTTGATGGGGGGATCCCTTTCCGCTGAGCTATTGTGTTGTCCTGGTGGGGAAATGCGGGGAACACAGTGAATAGACGGAGAATACACAGTGATTATTGCTAGTGGCTACAGCCACTACCAATAATCACAAGAAAAACCCAACAGTCTGGCAGGCTGATCAACTTGGGTGCAATCAATCTGCCCATACATGGTTCGAATCTTGGCTGGTCCCTGCTGAACAGACCCAGATTCAAACTGTCTATGGTCAGCTTAAAGCTCGCCATACGCTATGCAGATTTTGGCTGGTTCCTGATGAACCAGTCCATAATTTTGATGTGGGTGGCCCTGTTGCCCCTCACTCCCCTATCCAAAATTATTTGATCTATTGAAAAATTGAAGGAGCTGAAAGTTTTGGCCACCTAGGAGCTACATCCATTTGCACCCGCAAATGGGTATTCTGGTCGCTGTCAGTACTTTAGGTAGAGCGGGAAATTCTTCCATCTGCGCTGTACAGTGTAGATGGAGGTATCTGGTAGATTTCTAACAGTGTATGGCCAGCTTAATTAGCTTGCCAAATTAACTATTGAGGGGCCTGCTGAATAGCCAGGGATGGACTATCGGTGTTACGGTAATTGTGTGCATAGTACCAGAAGTATTTTGTTGTAGTATGTTTGAGTCATAATGAAAGAAACCAAAGTTGGTGAAAAAATGTTATACCTGGGTCATTTTTTCTCTGTTTGCTTTGGGATTCAGTGGAGCCTCTGTGAGAAGGGTTGGGTGTTCCTCTGGAGCCACACGCAGTTCATTGTAGAAGCTGTGATGCCAGATCTAGGGAGAAAAAGAGTGTGTGCATTTCAGTTACAGTTTTCTAGATTCAAATAGAATGATGACATCATTTCTTAGACTAGCCAGCTTGTTGTCTTTTATTAGTTTTAGTCAAAACTGGAAATCTAATTCACAAGATTTCTGACTGTACTTTCAAATGAAAGCCAAGAATCTACCACCCTTCGAAAAGTCCAATATGGCTAATGCAAGATATTGATATTTCCTATATTAGATCATTATTGCAAAGTCTACACTTCACAGCCTGCTTTGAGCTAACTAGCTAGAAGTAGTCACATTCAGCTGGACTTGTTTTGTAAAGTTGAAGATGTTTCTTCGATCTAGCAGGATCCTGATATCTGTTTGAACTGCAGATAGCACTTGGATCTGTGCTGAAAGATCATCTACATTACAAAAGAATGTTCAGTTGAATATGACTAACTAGTACTAGTTATACCATGACCTGAATCAATTAAATCCTTCACAGGCAGACTGCTTTATTGTTAAAGCTGAACTCTGGACAAAAAACATTTAATTTATTCCTCAATAGCCACAAGAGCTATAAATCAGCTTTGTGTGCACCCAATTCCTTTGCAAACCCTGTTATGACATTGTAAACGCAGATATGACATCACCACTGCACTGAACATACCCTGTGCAGAGAACAGAGCTGTGGGAGGGGCCTGCATAAAACTACAGGAGGGGGCGGACACAAGACCAGTCACTCTGAACAAAGAAAGAGCAGCAGTGACTGGTCCTTATTACCAGTTTTACTAGTAATAAGCACCAATCTGGTAGAAATACACAAAGCATGCGGAAATTTAACAAATACTACACATGCCTCTTGTATTTAGACAATATTTGCTTATGTTGGAGTTCAGCTTTAAAAGCTAGGTTACACCTGTATTTAGGGTCTAATATGTTCCAGCAAGCCCCCATACTCGCCCCACCCCCACTTCCAGTGATAGTGATTATTCTCCCCAATGCTTGCTGTCACATTTAAAATCAGCATGGATGTGCAGGCAGATGAGCCGAGATGTGTGAATGAATAAACTACAAGTCCCGCTTGCCAGCACGGCAGATGGCTTGTAGTTCTCAATGAACTATGAGTACCCTGATCAGTGAGCTTGTAGTTCATTCACTCTTCCTCCAGCTTTCTAACGGAAAGTTCATACAGAGGTACTGCGTGCAGGAGCCAAACATTGCACTGATCATGGGTGCAATACTTTGCAGGTTTGTGTAGGAAAAAATAATAAATGCATTTTTTTTCCTGCAAAAATATGTGTTTTTATGAATTTTTCCTAAAAGGTGAACTTTAAAAAAAAGATTCTTTCTGTACCTTATATAAATTAAATTAAATCATGTTCTCTGTGTTCATTAAGCCCTACAATTACATTGCATTCAGCTAAAATCGAATATAGCAAAGTATGTCATTCTATGCGTTACTCTATGTGTGTGTGTGTGTGTGTGTGTGTGTGTGTGTGTGTGTGTGTGTGTGTGTGTGTGTGTATGTATATATATACACACACACAGTAATAGTACAGAAGAAAAAAAAACAACATATACATTGTACTGGAAATAGCTACCTTCTCCATGTCATCCCAGTTTGTGATGATGCCGTGTTCAATGGGGTATTTCAGTGTTAGGATACCTCTCTTGCTCTGAGCTTCATCACCTACATAGCTGTCCTTCTGACCCATACCCACCATTACACCCTGGAGAGAGACAAGAACGTGTGTTAGTATTAATGGCAAAATAAAATAAACAGAAGAAAAACACCCACAGACTAGATACTATAATAATATATCACAGAATGGCACTGCTGGGATATCAGTTAAACTCCCATTCTGATTGATTATGTAACTACTCTAATGTGGCATTATAGTTTACAATGTAAATATTTATATGGTTTGGTTTAAAATGTATGCAATCCCCAACATATGTTAACAAGTTAACTTCATGTAACCGATTTGCAATATAATATATAATAATATAATATTATATTATAATATATAATTCTGCGATTCACTATGTGCATGCCCCCAAAAAAAGTATAACAATTTGGGGAACTTTATATGAATTGCTAGATGGGCTTCACCAAGGATGTTAATGTTGGCTGGGCAGTAGGGTACAAAGCACTGTGAGGTTAATTTACTAAACCTGGACAGTGCAAAATCTGGTGCAGCTGTGCATGGTAGCCAATTAGCTTCTAACTTCAGCTTGTTCATGACAAAAAACCTGGAAGCTCTCCCATTTTAGTAAATCAACCACATAGAGTCAGCTATTGAAATAATAATTATAAAGCTTAAAAATCATATATTTCTGTATATAACATTTAGATTGTAAGCTCTAACGAACAGGGCCCTCTAATTCCTCTTGTACCAAATTGTAATGTAACTGTAATGTCTGCCATCATGTTGTAAAGCGCTGAGCAAACTGTTGGCGCTATATAAAACCTGTATAATAATAATAATTATATAGTCACAAGTGAGCAGCTACATTGGCTGATTCCATATATACCTCTCTACTTCTTTGATGTGCTTCACTGGTTTTCTAATCTTGTTTTTTTAATGACTGAATAAAGTCTCTATGGTTGCAGACAACGGACTTTCAGCAGTGTCATTAGACAGCAGTGTCTAATGACAGGAAACCTCCACAATGCTTCTGGTGGTACAAGATAACTCACAAGTAGGGATGAGCTCAGGCGTGTTCGCATGCAACACGTGCAGAGCCCACCAGGAAGTCGGCGCAACGCTGCGCCAATCACAGGCGATAAGACATTGCCCGATCTCTGCAGCCGCGCATCGGGGTAATGTCTCACTGCCTGTGATTAGCGCAACGCTGCACCGATTTCCTGGCGGGCTCTGCACGTGTTCCATGTGAACACGCCTGAGCTCATCCCTACTCATAAGTAAAGCTAACCATACACTCAGAGCACCCAAATGGCTGCTGGATCTGATTGGATGCAGCCACTCTTCATCTGACAGTTTTTTGTTTGGTTCATAAGTGTATGGTCAGTTTAATATTTTTTTTCTTCATGTGAAGCAAAGACAGTGATGTGATTTCATATTAGCATGTCATCTATTGCTTTACTGGTATTGTGAATTTCATTGGCCTCTTTTAAAGACCAAGTCCACTTTGATCTGATAATTCTGTGTAATGTAGGTTCTGTCTAATCAGATCATGTACCAGCTTCTTAGAACTGTCAAATACTTGAGTGGCAACTACAGTTCATCTTACCTGATGCCTGGGGCGACCCACGATGGAAGGGAATACTGCTCTCGGAGCATCGTCCCCAGCGAAGCCTGCCTTACAAAGTCCAGAACCATTGTCGCATACCAATGCAGTAGTATCTTCCTCGTCACACATCTTTCTATCAACTTACTCAGACCTCTCAAACAAGAAACCTGCAGAGGAAGCAGAATGAGATATTTGATTTTATTTAGACAAATTACATTTATAGCATTAGATTATTATCTATGGGCTGCAGAATAACTAAATATCCCAGCACAATGTACCATTGGAGGACTGGCACTGTGTTGTCCAAGCCATCCATTGATAGCTGAGCTCCTTACTAATTCTAAGGTAGTGATTTCACTCATGGTGCAATTTCAACACCCTGGACCAAAGACATTGAAATGTCAGCTTTCATCTAAGGCTTAATTCACCTATGCATTTTTAGTGCTTTTTGCATTTTGCTGATTGGCACTACAGTCCATTTAACATGGTTTCCTATGGAACACGTTCTTTAGAGCAAATCTGCAAAATGTAAAAAGCACAAAAAATGCATAGGTGTGAATTAACCTAAGGCTTCTTACACAGGTATACTGATCCATGAAAAAAACCTGTACTGAATACAATATTGAGGTGGCCAGTGATGACTGCCTTCCGAAAATGCTTGCTGACTGGCTTGCATGTTGATCCATTGGCTTTAATTCTCTTTTGCCTATGCTGAATAAATCTGGAAACAAGAAAAGCTGAAGGAAAATCAGAATCCTTCTCTGTATACTTGTCTTGGAGTAGTGATTCAACGTCCTAAAAACAGGGGATCAACATAACTGCAGCCAGGCAAATAGGATTTTCAGAATGAGCTCAGGCAGTCGCACAATCCTTGGTTCCTTTAAGACTTTCCTAGACTAAGCAGTCAATAACTCATTGCTATATTCACTGAATATTTTCCATATTTATTAATGGCTTGGATCTGATATCTGATCATATTTCAAAGCTAAGAGAAAAATGCAATGGGTGTAATCATTGGAATTGTTAAAGCTGAAGGTTAAACTGCCTATTTCTCTTCCCCCATCCTTCATCCACATGCAAATCAAGTTTTTATATGAAACCTGTTTTCTTTAAATACCTAATTTTAGACCCAACGAGGCATCACTGGGTCCCTGTGCTTCTCTATGCAATGCAGGCAGATCATGGCTGGTGGGAGGGGCAGTGTATAGCATCCAAAACTGCAGACTGCCCTAAGTAAAACCCACATGTGGTGCTAAACCTCCAGGAATGACAGAACTGAAAGCCAACAAATGAAAAGGGTAGGCCAGAGAGAGGTCAGCTGGTGAGGAAAGGGCTACATAAGGATGGATGCCCTCCAGCAGAAAATGAGTCAGGCTTAATTTGACTGGCTGTAGCTTCAAATGAACACTGTAAAAAGCTCACAGTGTGCAGTGAAATCAGCATGCAGAAGCTTCCTATCGTAAAGACTGCTCATTGCTGCTCTCATTTATTGTGCAGGGTGACCAGTCTAGTATCCCCCAATTTTAAAGAGCCAGCCTGTGGTGGATGGACCTGGTGGACCCCTTCCATAGTTGCCTGTGGTGGATGGGCCTGGTGGACCCCTTCCATAGTTGCCTGTGGTGGATGGATCTGGTGGACCCCATCGATATTTGCCTGTGGTGGATGGACCTGGTGGACACCTTCCACAGTTGCTTGTGGTGGATGAACCTGGTGGACCCCTTCCACAGCTGCTTGTGGTGGATGGACCTGGTGGACACCTTCCACAGTTGCTTGTGGTGGATGGCCCTGGTGGACCCCTTCCACAGTTGCTTGTGGTGGATGGCCCTGGTGGACACCTTCCACAGTTGCTTGTGGTGGATGGCCCTGGTGGACCCCTTCCACAGTTGCTTGTGGTGGATGAACCTGGTGGACCCCTTCCACAGCTGCTTGTGGTGGATGGACCTGGTGGACACCTTCCACAGTTGCTTGTGGTGGATGGCCCTGGTGGACCCCTTCCACAGTTGCTTGTGGTGGATGGCCCTGGTGGACCCCTTCCACAGTTGCTTGTGGTGGATGGCCCTGGTGGACCCCTTCCACAGTTGCTTGTGGTGGATGGACCTGGTGGACCCCTTCCACAGTTCTGCTCTCTACAAACAGTATTTGCAACACAATGATAATGTCACTACTACTTTTACAAGGTAATATGTAAGTTTGCAAATGTATATCCTTTGTGGCTATTAAGGGACATATATAAATTAAAGTTGGATATAAAAGCATATGATAGTCTATTAGTGTTTATAGAATAGGCCAGTGAGATTTCACCTGCTTGGTGACCATTCCTGCCCCTGCAATGCTTATTCACAGTACAGTGTAGTAACTAAGGGGGAGATTTACTAAAATTGGAGAGTGCAAAATCTGGTGCAGCTTTGCATAGTAACCAATCAGCTTCCAGATTTTATTGTCAAAGCTTAATTGAACAAGCAGAAGTCAGGAGCTGATTGGTTGCCATGCACGGCTGGATCAGATTCTGAGTACTCCTGTTTTAGTAAATACCCCCTTAAATGACATATCAGTACCATGTGCAGCTTTACAGATGTATTCAGAATATGTGATATTTAATTGATTTAATAAAGTGACACCATTGGACTTTTTTCAGTAAAACATACTATAAATGGTGTGTTCCTTATTATAAAATGAGGATCCAGTGCATAATCATAAAAGGATTTCCCAGAAGTGAAATCTTATTGGCAGACAGAGCTGCGCTGGGTCTGTGTGTGTATAGAGGCTGCAGCCTTCCTGGTGATCCCAGATGAATGAAGTGGTTGGCTCAGAACAAGCCATTTCCTAATTAGGAAATAGTCTGTCAAATGTCTGTTTTGGGAGCAGAATTCCAGGTCAGGGGGTTTTGTTCCTCCAAACACGCATCCAAAGCTCATTGCCAGCCAGAAAAAAAAAAGTCTGGGGAGGGGTGGAGACAAGTATATAAATATATTTAATGAACTCTTTATGGCACAAAGCAGATTCAGATCAGCAAACATAGTCATTCTGCAGTCGTATAAAAACAGAGCTGTTTTTGATTGCATGCACCTTGTATCATTTAGCCAGGACACTGCAGAAAATGCCATTCATCAGGCTACACCATAGACCAGCCAATCTCAAGAAGACTTCAAGAGCCGTGGCTGATTCGCCTCCCATTTGATGGTGACTGCATAGTTACCAATGCCACTTGGCAGACATCAATGATCCTTTAGCTGTCTGTATAGGTGGCATTCTGACCACCAATGTGAGAGGGGCATTCATCCCAGTGACCACCAATGTAAGGATGGATTTTGTGCCACTGACCAATGTAAAGATACATTTTTTTCTTACAGATCTCTAATGTAAGAGGTATTCTTCCCACTGGCCACCAATGTAAAGGGGCATTCTTTCCACTGACCACCAATTTAAGGGGAAATTGCCACCAGCATTGTAAGGGGGGGGGGGGGATTCTTCCTCCTGGCCATCAATGTAAGAGGCATTCTTCCCAGTGACCACCACCATAAGGGAGATTCTTTCTACTGACCACCGGTGTAAGGGGGCATTCTTCCCATTAACCATCACTAAAAGGGGGGTATTCTTCCCGTTGACCACCATTGTAAGGGGGCATTCTTCCTGCTGACCACCATTGTAAGGGGACATTCTTTTCACTGACCATCACTATAGGGGGCATTCTTCCTACTGACCACCAATGTAAGGGCGCATTCTTCCCACTGACCACAACTATAAGGTGACATTCTTCCCATTGACCATGACTATGGGGGGCATTCTTCCTGCTGACCACTATTGTAAGGGGGGATTCTTCCCTCTGACCACCATTGTAAGGGAGCATTTTTCAAACTGACCACCACTTTAGGGGGCATTTTTCCCACTGACTACTAATATAAGGGGGGCATTCTTCCTACTGACTACCAATGTAAGGGGGGGAATGCTTTCCACAGACCCACACTTTAAGGAGCATTCTTTCCACTGAAAATCACTGTAAAGGGATGTTCTTCCCATTGACCCCCAATTTATTTGTTTTATTAGCAGTCCCCTAAGGCTGGATTCACACCTATGTATTTTTAGTGCATTTTGCAGATTTGCACTACAGAACGTGTTCCATAGGAAACCATGTTAAATGGGATTGTAGTGCAAATCTGCAAAATGCAAAAAGCACTAGAAATGCATAGGTGTGAATCCAGCCTTAGACCTAAAAATTATTTTAGGCGTTCCTCTGGTGTATAAAAATATTGAGAAAGGCCGCCATAGATTATCAACCTTATCAGCCCGACCGATTACATTTCTACTATAAGAAAGAAGATCTGTCTGTATTGCTTGCACCAACCAGTCAGCTTCCACCTGACATTTTCAAGTGCAGGTTCGTGATGAGTAAAAGAATGAAATGGGTTACCAAAGGCAACTCAAACAGTTCTTCTTTCAGACATTTTTATAGCAATAACATGCAGTCCAAAGTCTTTGCATGTCTAATTAAAAACACATTGTCCAAGTCAATCCAGAGCACCAAGGGTTAAACATCTGTTTCCACTTGAAATCTCTAACTACTAAATAGATTAAATAAAGTGCATTATATAAACTCGCTGAAGATTTACATACAATATTTCTATTTTATAATTTAAACTGTTCAGTATTTGTTTTAAAAGTAACATGTTTTAAACAAAAAAGCACACAGACCAGAGTAGTCATCATGATATGGGTGAAGCCATGGTCTAGGCAGGACAGGTAAAGAATATCGATGATGGGGTAGCACTTACCTTGACAGTGCTTTGCTGGGGTTAGCTGCTCCGGGATGGTGCACTGAGAATGTGGAAGATGTTTGACTATATAGTGTGTTGGCCTGTTCTCCTCCCACCAGCTTCCCAAAGAAGGAGCACAGACAGACTTCAACCCCATCTCTCACTCTAACACATCCATATAGGGACCTCAAGACAAAAACCTCGGATCTGGGTGGATGAGGGCCCTGGGTCTCTTCCATTGCATTCCATTATAGTACTCAAGAAACAGGAGGAGATTTCAGCTTGGGGAATATAAACAAAATTGAAAATTTGAGAGAGCTGCTAAAATACTGACATACTGTATTCCTGACAAGCAGCCCCTGGCATTAAATAAACATTCTTCCATACAGGGCAGACGCATTGTACATCGGATAAGAAAACCCTATATTGTGCGCTAGGAGTGGAGGACTTCATGTTGGAATTTCTCTTCCAAAAAGGGAGTGACCCATGCCCCTGTAATGGGGTGCCATGCTTTTCATCATACCGCTATGTCTGCCACTGACACAGCATAGAATATGTGTATCTTACAGGGAGACGGTACTGGGTGTGTAATATGGTTATTGGATAACATTTTATGTTATTTTAATCTAATGTAACAACAGCACAGTGGTTAGCGCTTCTATTTGGCAGCACTAGGGTTGTCCATTTGAATCCCAAACCACAATGCTACCTGCATGGAATTTGCACGTTCTCCCTGTGCTTGTGTGGGTTTCCACCACACTCTAAAGCCCCATACACACTATCAGATTTTCTGCTGATGTTTTCCTTCAGATTTACCAAAACCATATAATATGAGGTCAAACCTTAGAAGTTTCAGTGTGTATGCAATCAGGCAGGTCCTTGCACTACATGGTTTTGGTAAATCTGAAGACAACAATCAGCAGAAAATCTGATAGTGTGTATGGGGCTTAAGACCTCATTCACACCTGAGCGTTTTGTAGCTTGAAGTCTGAAGCTACAAAACGCTGGAGGGGAAAACATCTATTATTCTCAATGGAGATGGTTCACATCTCCACTCCAAGTCGCCTGAAGCTCAAACAAGTTCTGGATCCTTTTTTTGTCACTCCAAATGGGCAGATTTGGGCGTTTTTCTTCTTTTTTCATTGGTGACCTTTTGCCCTGCACAAAATCGCCGTAAAAATGCAGCAAATTGCGGTAAAAATGCTGCAAAAACTTAAAAACTTGCGATTTTCTGCCTGAAAACGCTATTCTCAGGTGTGAATGGGGCCTAAAGACATGCTGGTAGGTTAACCACTTCAGCTCCAGAAGATTTTAGCCCCTTCATGACCAGGCCATTTTTTGCGATTTAGCACTGTACTACTTTAACTGGCAATTGTGCGGTTGTGCAATACTGTACCCAAAGAAAATTGACATAATTTTTTTTCCACAAAAAAAAATAAAAATTCTTCCCAAATTTATGCCAAAATGTATTCTGCTAGTTGTCTTTGGTAAAAAAAAAAAACAATAAGTATATATTGATTGGTTTGCGTGAAAGTTATAGCACCCACTAACACTATATATACTGGAATTTGTATTTATTTATCTTTTAAGCGATTCATACCTATGCATTTTTAGTGCTCTTTGCAGATTTGCACTACAGTCCATTTAACTTGGACTGTAGTCAGTGGCGGTTGGTGAAGTTTTTGGATGGGGGGGCGCTAGACCCCGCCCATCATGACCCCGCCCATCATTTTGGCCCCTCCCACTTCTCATAAACCACGCCCCTTATGTAATCTGAAAAAAAATTGGCGTGGGTTCCCCCTCTGAGAGCATACCAGGCCCTTAGGTCTGGTATGGATTCCAAGGGGAACCCCCTACGCCGAAAAAAAACGCGTGGGGGTCCCCCCCAGATCCACACCAGACCCTTATCCGAGCACGCTACCCAGCCGGCCAGGAAAGGGGGTGGGGGCGAGCAGGCGCCCCCCCTCCTGAGTCGTACCAGGCCGCGTGCCCTCAACATGGGGGGTGCCTTGGGGGAGGGGGGGCGGGCGGCCCCCCCACCCCAAAGCACCTTGTCCCCATGTTGATGAGGACAAGGGCCTCTTCCCGACAACCCTGGCCGTTGGTTGTCGGGGTCTGCGGGCGGGGGGCTTATCGGAATCCGGGAGCCCCCTTTAATAAGGGGGCCCCGGATACCGGCCCCCCACCCTATGTGAATGAGTATGGGGTACAATGTACCCCTACCCATTCACCTGTGAAAAAAAGTACAAAAAAAACACAACACAGGGTTAAAATATTTTATTGCACAGCTCCGGGGGTCTTCCGTCTTCGGGGGTCTTCTCGCCGGACTCCTCCTCTATCTTCTTGTAGCTCTTTTGCTAGCGGAGGAGCCCGGCTTTCTTCCTCACCGCCGGCCTCTTCTTCCGACTTCGGGGGTCTTGTCCCCCTCTTCGGTTCTTCTGCCGGGCCACCGCGCCTTCTTATAGCTCTTTTACAGGCGGCCCGCCGCCCGTTCTTCTTCTTCTTCTTCTCCAGGAGATGTTGACTCGACGATCTCTCCGGCTTGAATATAGGGACAATGGGGCGGTGTCACATGGGTTGATGTCACATGGGTTGGTCACATGGGTTGATGTCACATGGCGACAGTCCCAGCATCCTCCGGGACTGTGACATCGTAAGGGGCGGGGTCACCATGTGACATCAACCCATGTGACCAACCCATGTGACATCAACCCATGTGACACCGCCCCATTGTCCCTATATAAGTGGCAGCGCAGTGCGTCCCTGGCATTCCAGCCGGAGAGATCGTCGAGTCAACATCTCAGACCTAAGGGCCTGGTATGCTCTCGGAGGGGGAACCCACGTCAAATTTTTTTTCAGAAATTTGGCGTGGAGTTCCCTCTTCAGAGCTCATTCTCTGATTGGCCACGGCAAAAGTCGCCTGGCCTGGGGAAACCTTTCTGGCTGTGAAAGCTTTTTTTCCATTCATTCAGCTAAATGCATGAACATTCTCAACAAAGTAGAAACTAGAAAGCCTTTATGCGGTGACTCACCTCCTGCCTGACTGTCTTGCAGCTCCGCTCAGGCTGAGGAACGGAGCTGCCGACGTCACTTCCGGGTTTCGTGAAGCAGCCGAAAGCCGGAAGTGACCTGCCTGTCTAAGATTGACAATGCTCCCGCCCGTAGAATCACAGTGATTTTACGGGCGGAAGCCAGTCGGCGTTCTGCAGTGCGCCGCAAGGCGGGTTTTTAACCCGCAAATGAAGCGCCATGGATGCAATCTTGTGATTGCATCAACGTGGCGCTTCTCATAGTGCACTGTGACCGGCACCACAGTACACTATGTTAAATTGTTAAATGACATTTTTTTTTTTTTTTTTATGTCTTAAAGGGCCCGTTTTTTTTTTTTTTTACTTTTTTTTAACTTTTTTTAATTTTATTTTATTTTTATTTAATTTTAATTTTTTTACACCTAGGGAGAGGGGGGGCGGCGCCCGGGCGCCCCCTATGGGCGGGCCTCCACTGACTGTAGTGCAAAAAGCACTAAAAATGCATAGGTGTGAATCAGGCCTTAAGCTTAGTACAGTCAGCATTGTCTGCTTTAAAGTTATTGTATAGGATCGTTTTTTTTTTTTTTAAATAACAAACATGTCATACTTACCTTCACCGTGCAGCTTGTTTTGCACAGAGTGGCACCGAGCCTCCTCTTCTGGGGTCCCCCGGCGGCTCTCGTGGCTCCTCCCTGCATCAGATAACCCCCTAGGAAAAGCACTCCCGAGTCCAGCATTTGCGTCCACAGACCTGAATGCCAGACTCAGCCCCGCCCCCCCGGCACCCGCGTCATTGGATTTGATTAACAGCAGTGGGAGCCAATGGCTGCGCTGCTATCAATCTATCCAATCAAGAGCCGGGACCCAGTGGTGAGAAGGAGCGCGCATTCCCGCTGAAGAGATGAAGGGGCTTGGGTAAGTAAAACGGGGGGGGGGGGGGGGGGCTGGGGGGCCGGTGACTGACAGGTGTTTTTTCACCTTAATGCATCCTATGCATTAAGGTGAAAGAACACAAGGGTTTACAACCCCATTAATAGAAATCGGCTGACATTCAGGCCGTGTGTGTGGCAGCCGGTCCAACAGAAGCCAGCTATTTGTCGGGCTTCTGTCGAAGACTCATGACCAAAAACGGTCTAATGACCGGCTCCTAGTCAGCGCTGACCTGAGTGTTCTGGAGGGGGTGGGGTTAGTCCCCCTATCATATTGCAATAACACAGCAGGGAAGAGCGCTGTACAAACATTGGATTGTTAGTACAGCGGCTCCAATCAGAGCTGTCAGTTTTTGTTTTGCATGTACTAGGATTAATACAGTGATCAGTAATAATATTCACAAAACATTTACACTGCCCTTGTACTAATGACCCTGTCTGGGAAGGGCTTAACATTTAAGGCGATCAAAGGGTTAACTGTGTGTGCTGTGTGCTGGTTTTTACTCCCTGCAAGGAGAAAAGAAACTGGCATATTGCTGCTGTCTGGAGAACCCTGTGTTGTTTAGCATGCACACAGTGCGTTAGGACCGTACTCTGTCTAGATTAGTATATTTGTACGTTTAACGTACACAAGTGTGCAGCCAGGTGTTTCTGATCAGCCGCAGACAAGAATTCTGGACAAATCAAGGACAGGTTGTCACCGTCTACAGCTGTTTGCATGCAATTACATGTGGAGTGATTGCCTGCAGTTAAAGTGGCTATACAAGATACAATCTGATTGTACAGTTTCCTTTAGCCCTTGTACACACGGTCGAAGAATCCGTCGGAATGTGTCCTATCGGACCGTGTTGTCGGATAATCCGACTGTGTGTGGTATGCATCGGACTGATTCCGTCTGAATATCCGTCGGACCCAATTTTCCAACATGTTGGAAATATTTCCCGACCAACTGGGCCGGTCGGACATACTCCGATCATGTGTAGCGAATTTTGATCGGACCAAGTGCCAAGCATGCTCGGATCAAATTCCTACATCAAAGCTATTGGCTACTAGCCTGAATGTAGTCCCATCGTAACTAAATTACGTCATCACGTTCTGAAAGATCGGATTTTTCGACAACTTAGTCCGACCATGTGTATGCAACAGTTTCGGACAAGATCCGACGTAGAGAAAATCCGACGGATTTGGTTGTCGAAATCTCCGACCGTGTGTACAGGGGCTTAGAGTTATCAAAACGATGTACAAGTAATATGCATACAAACCTAATCAATCTATTCAATTAATATCAAATCAGGCACGGCTTTGCACTAGCTAGTTGATAGTCGATCTAGAAATTGTACAATCAGATTGCATAGTATAAGGATGGATGTGCACCCCAGTTTGTGTGTAGGGGGCGCACATCCATCCCTAACATCAGGTAACGCATTCTAAAAGTGATTACATGCAAACAGCAGCAGATAGTCGCAGACAGTGTCCACCTCTCATTGATTTGAACAGGATTTTTGTCTGCAGCTGATCGGAAACATCTGGCCATACCCAATGTACAAAACAAGTGTTTGTGTGGTATAAGATCTGACATGGCAGGGTGTTGGACTGTACTCACATCTCACATCACAGGACAGTAGCGAGTGCCTGAAGGTTATAATAGATCTTTTGCTGTTTAATGATGAGATCCCCGTCCCTGTGCTGTAATGTTCCACTCCCACTGTCGTCACTGTGTAAGTATTCCTGAAATGCTGCACACAGACCATAAAATGTCACCATTCCCTCATCCTTTCTTACCTAGTGGGCCATGCCATATA
Organism: Lithobates pipiens; assembly: GCF_037356315.1. Classification (NCBI taxonomy): domain Eukaryota; kingdom Metazoa; phylum Chordata; class Amphibia; order Anura; family Ranidae; genus Lithobates; species Lithobates pipiens. The sequence continues at coordinate 27,512,555 of NW_027507787.1, forward strand.
CAGCAATCCTATTGTCATTTGATGTAAGGAGTATCTGCAATTAGTCTATTATCTAGTGAGTTTACCTTGATCATAGATAATGTTTTATTGTTCCAACTATCCCATAAAAGGTAAAATAAATACAAGAATATTGACTTATCTTATCATCAGTTCTCATATTATGTTAAAGGGACATGTAAGGACATTTGGCACCTTTCAGGGGGGAAGGGGGAGCAGATACCTGTCTAATAAAAGTATTTGCTCCCATTTCCGAACTACGGCCCTCCAGCTCTTGGGGAACTACACATCCCATGAGGCATTGTAAAACTGTGACATTCACAGACATGACTGGGCATGATGGGAATTGCAGTTCCTGAACAACTGGAGGGCCATAGTTTGGAGATCCCTAATCTACGCCATGTCTGCCCCTCTTTTGCCCCCCCCCCCCCCCCCTCTGTCTTCTGGGAGACACACAGGTCCCAGAAGACAACAGGGACCATTCGGAACACGCAGTGCGACTCACGCATGCGCAGTAGGAAACAGGCTGTGAAGCTGCAAGGCTTCACTTCCTGATTCCCTTACTGAAGATGCCGGTGCCTCCACCCAGAGCCGAGGGATGGGCCGGCTCCCGGTGAGGACATCGCAGGCACCCTGGACAGGTAAGTGTCCTTATTTTAAAAGTCAGCAGCTGCAGTATTTTTTTTTTTTCAGGCGGAACTCCACTTTAATAGCAAAAAGCATGTTTAAAGACCGAAATATCTGTATGACTTTAGATAATGCTTCAGGCGGTGTAATTTAATGAGAATCATTTGGATCTTTGTATATAAATATGTAAAAAAAAGTATCTAAAAAGTAGACCTGTTGGCCAATTTTCCAGCTCATGTTAAAGTGTAAATGGGTAAAACCCACATTCTTTCTGTTACTTTGCGAACCATTCTGTATCACTGACCTTATGTACAGTGTGTATCTGAGGTCTCGTGTTTGCACACAGCTGGGTTTTCGCCAAAAACATCTCTCCTCACTTTAGCCTTTATTGACCACAGATCTGGTTCAAAAAATGAAATAGTATTTTAGAAATGTACATAAAAGCCCAAAAAAATCAAGTGTTTTAATTGCTTATTTGTAGCGTTTTTTAATTGTAGAAATGTTTTTTTTTTTTTTTTACTTGCAATGAGCATTTAAACTTACTAGAAAATTTGACTACTCCAGAAGAGTTGATACCCTGGCACAGCCCCCTTTCTCCTTGCACATCATAGCCCTTTCCTAGGAGTATCTAATTATTCTATTATTCCAGCTACTCTGCCCCTCCCATTCCTACATACCTTTGCCCCCTGGGGGCAGGAGGAACAAAGATCTTTGAGAGACTTTCCTTTGCCAATGTTTAGACAAACCACTGCCATTTATGCACTTTTTAGCTCACTGGCATAACTAAAACCTTCAGGGTCCCCCATAGTGGTGAAACGCCAGGGACCGGTCTAAAGTGTGACCTTAGTGACCTGGTAGTTTCACCATTGGTGTCAGTAGTTTTTTTTATCTTTGTTATTTTATTTTATTATTTTTTACCATTTTATTTATTTACAATTTTTTTATATTTTTTAATAGCTTTTCAGGAGCCCTGTTGGGGGGCTTTAGTGATATATCAGATATCAGACCTCTGGTGTTTCACCTTTGAGACAGAGAAACATGATTGAGGACACAGCCTTCAATCTCCATCTCTGCAGCCTCAGCTGCACAGGATGAATGACCAGGAATAGCTCTGTACAGAGCTTCCCATTCATTCACAGCCTGAAGCATAGTAAACACAGTTTATTATGCCTCAGTTATAAATGGACAGAATCAGTGATCGGTACGGATAAATAAAGTGGTTGTAAACCCTTGTTTAAAAAAATAAAAAATAAAATAAAACATGCCTATACTTACCTGCTCTGTGCAGTCGTTTTCCACAGAACAGCCCGATCCTCTTCTTCTGGGGTGCCTCCACGGAAAGCTACTTTCCATGGGGGCACCTATGCAGGCTCGCATCTGAGTCCTGCTACATTCATTGACACAGACAGCGGGACTTGGCCCCACCCCCCGCTCCAGTGTCACTGGATTTGATTGACAGCAGCAGGAGCCAATGGGAGTCTGAGGGGAGCTGCAGCTCGGAAGGTTTTTCACCTTATTGCATAGAATTGCGAAAAATCTTGAGGCTTTACAACCACTTTAAGACAAGGAAGGGGCCAGTAAATTTCACATTTACCGGCCCCTTCCCCACTCTCTATTCTAAAAGTATCCCCCAGAGCAGCTGGCAGGAGAAGGAAGGGGGAAACCCGGCAGCACTACGGGGGATGAGGGGGGCTGGGGGGGGGGGTAAACAGCAGCGTGCTCACAGCTAGTGCCGGGACAAGGTCACCCAGCGCCCAGGGCAAAGATGCCAAACTACGCCCCCCTTTCCCTTAGGGTCAGGGTGCCCCCTACCCCTGCAATAAACCATTGCGCCAGGGGCAGCTTCCCCTCCTGCCCACCCCTTGTCCCGTCCCTGCTCACAGCATGGGGTGTATAGGAGGGGTGGCAGGATGGCATGTAGAGGAAGTGATCCCCTCTGTTTTGCTCTTGCAGCTGCTGGATGTCTCCCCTGCCGCTTCTCCTATCCAGGTGTACGGGGGGCAGCATGGGCCCCCTGAAGCATTGGACCGGGCCACAATTGTGACCCCTGTGACCCATGTATGTATCTTACAAACAACTCACCTTTGTAAAGTCAGTGAAGAAATGGTCTGCTCCAGGCCACCCCAAAAAGCCTGTTGTGCGCCCTCCTTAGCTGCCATCTTGTACCATGCACAGCTTAGAATAGGTAAAACCAGGTTCAGTCAGATATGTCAATCATGTGTCACTGCTCCCTTCTCTATATGGTCAGGGGCAGTAGTTAGAGATAAAGATGAGCAATCGTTTTTTTAACAAAAAGTCAACATTTGCATATCACTAACAGTGCAGTTTATTTTGCCTAGACTGCATTATTTGTGGAAAGAAAGAGTTTATTTAAAAAGATGGAACATGTTATAAGGTTGCTACTATGTGTACATGTTTTTGGAAGAGACAGGCCCCACTTAAGGGGTTGTAACAGCTACATAAACACTTGTTCTCTCCCATTTAGCTTCTAAATTTTAAGTATTCCACGAGGAAACCTGTGACGAAAGGCACAAACGTAGACTACCATTGTAGATCTGTTTCTGAAACACTAGTCAGAAAATAAATCTTCTTATTGGTTTCAAGTTAGTGACCCAGAAAAAAATGCTATTACCTGTAAAGTATAAAAAAAACAAAGCATTGGGTGTAGATGCCCTCTGAACAAAGTAAAAGCTAGCGTCAATCATCTTTGATTCCACCTACACCATATTAATGCATGTAGCACCCTCTAACTGAGGTAAGATCTGTTTTTTTTTCAGTCAGTGCAGGTAAATTTAGGCAGGCCTAGCAGTGAGCTAGGCCTGTTTGTTTTGATCTGGGGGCTGGGAGTGGTTTTGAGAGTAGCAGCAGGTGACTAATATGCACCTCATCTCTCTGGCCCCTCTTCTGTTTCTAGAGGGTTCTGGAAAAGAGGCATGGCAGAGGATTGGAGTGGCATGGAGTGTATCTGGGAGCCCTGACCAATCCCACAACTAGAATTGGCAGGGGTCAGGCCTCCTATATATACTCATGGTCAGGCTGCTGTGGAAGAAGTTGTCGGAGTGTTAGGCTGTCATGGCCCTGTGGGGAGCCCCGTTTCTGGGGAGGGGTGGTGACCCTGGGTCTGGAGCTCGGGAGCTGGGAAGGAACCCCTTCATACAAAAGCTATCTCGGCGTGTCCTGAACAGGAGCAGGAAGAGGACAGCAGGGAGCATTGCCGGGCAAGTCACTAGGAGGGATCCATTCCGGGGGGGGGGGGGGGGGGTGAGTGACAGGCACATTGTGGCGATCTGGGAGAGACATACCAGGATTAGATGTGAAGCCAGAGGGAGAAACTGTGATGTCGCTGGTGTTAGAGTCAAGTTGCTGCAGCCAGGAGGGTTGGCAGGACATGCACAGGACTTACTGGGACCAGTAAGGACCAGTAGTCCACCAAGATTCAGTTAGCACAAAAGTACATCTTTTCATCCCTTCTGGTTTCTACACCAAAGGAGCGTGTAGACCCCTGCTAGCAAATGGCAGCTACTGAACAGTTGGGACTTATTCAGAGTGAGGCCTAACCATGTGCTAACTGTGACAGGAATCTAGGATTATGCAGTAGAGAAAGTGGAGTTGACTCAAGTGATGTGCTGGAGGAGTATGGAGCTTTAGAGACTGGCAATATAGGTTCAAAATCATTTGTTCAATTCAATGAGACTAATTATCTGGGAATCCCATGTCCCTTTTCCCCACCCAAGTTAAATCCCCTAATATAAACAACAAAAACAAGCTGAAGGACTGTTCATTAGAATATCGTGCAAAAGTTAATTTATTTTACTAATGCAACTTAAAAGGTGAAAGTAATATATGAGATAGACTCATTACATGCAAAGCAAGATAGTTCAAGCCGTGATTTGTCATAATTGTGATGATTATGGCTTACAGCTCATGAAAACCCCAAATCTACAATCTCAGAAAATTTGAATATTGTGAAAAGGTGCAATATTCTAGGGTTAAAGTGTCCCACTCTAATCAGCTAATTAAGCCATAACACCTGTAAAGGGTTCCTGAGCATTTAAATTGTCTCTCAGTCTGGTTCAGTAGGAATCACAATCATGGGAAAGACTGCTGACCTGACAGTTGTGCAGAAAACCTTCATTGACACCCTCCATAAAGAGGGAAAGCCTCAAACGGTAATTGCAAAAGAAGTTGGATGTTCCCAAAGTGCTGTATCAAAGCACATTAATAGAAAGTTATGTGGAAGGGAAAAGTGTGGAAGAAAAAAGTGCAGACTGGTTCTAGAATGTTAACGAATATTCTAGAAATTAGTGGGCGGAAGCAGGGAGGGTTGTCTTGCATATTTATGGGCCCTTAGCCTATCCTATCTCAAATAGATCTAAAATAGATATGAGCCATGCCAGCAGGGGAGTCGGGTGGAAGATGGAGAAGCAATGCTAAGGGAGTCTGTCAGTGGCCCTTGAGGGACCCCTGCCTGGAAGAAGTTTTACCTCAGGCTGGAGCTCAGGGGGCTGGCTTGGAAGGATCCCACCACAGAAGGCGGTTATGGGGAAGACAGAGTGAGTAGATCAGCACGGCGCAGGGACAGACAAAGGGAGAGACTGCCACATACAGCAGGTCTCTCTTGAAGACAGCGGTGTACTTACGTCTTCAGCCTTGCCTTAGGAGGTCTCCAGTGTGTCAGTCAGGAAGACTGAGAAGAGGGAGCAGCCAGGTGGGCTGGTGAAGCAGCAGCCAGGGGTCCTAGCATTTCTGCGAGGAGTAGAGCTGGGATCACTGTCTACAGGGGAGCAGAAGGTGTTGCCGGAAGCAGTTCACTCCACATATGCCGAGCTAAGAAAAAGACTCTTAGTTCCTAAAGGAGAGAACCCAGCGGAGCTGTACAAAGGATCGATATATTGTGCAGGAGGATCAAGAGGAGCTGTAAATAGGAAGGAAGTTGTCCCTGGTTCTGTTGTTATTGTCAAGATTGGGCATCCCCTAATACCTAACCCCATCAAAGTTAATATCCCCTAATAATTTTGGAACCGGATAAGGCCCAGGACTATGAGACTCTGATAACAGAGATACTCTCATGGATGGGTGTCATCATGGCAGTCCGGGCCCAGCGTGTGCATCAGTGGACCTACTCCAGCAACAAGCCACCCTGTTCTCAAATGTTCGACCTGGTCTACCTCACCAGGAAGTGGTTGCAGCCAGAGACCAGCACCTGCGTGTACTCCCTGCGGCTCTGAGGAAGTGGGTCGGACCCCAAAACTGCAACACAGTTGGTGGACCTAGTGGAGAGGTACATTGCTACTGAGGACATGGTGAACCTGTCAATGCTCCACTTCAGTGTGTATAGGGGTGCAAGACCGCCCAGCAGTTCTGGTAAGACTGTTCTGGGGTTCAATAGCATGGGGAAGTTAGATAAGACTGTTGTTACAGTTAATGAGACAGTGGGTCCTAGACCTGGAGACTGGCCAAAGAAGCCAGGAAGGTCTTTGGGGCCGTTACGTGGACTGGGGGTAGAGGTGTTTTCGTTGCCGTGCATTAGAACATATTGCTACAAACTACCCTATAAACGATGAACCTATGCAATGCAATTATGCTTATATGAAAAGACGCATTTCTGTTTGCACAGGTCGCATGTACTGCATCATGTCAGAGTCGCATTGAAAAACAAATGTGTGCAATTTCAGTGGATGGAAAGCCACTCACAGCCCTGCTAGACTCTGGTAATGTGGTGAACCTAGTCAGAAATGATTGTGTAAACCCCACAAAACGACATCCCAGTACTATCGGGGTCATTTGCATCCATGGGGACACTTGGGACTACCAGACTGCGGTGATTGAAGTTGATACCCCGTGGAGCAGTGTAACACATTCAGTGGGGGTGGTACCTTCACTGCTTCATGAAACTTTAGTGGGGAGAGATTTTCCCCATTCTTGGAGTTTATGGGAGAGCAAAGGGAGGATGGGGAAGCACAAGTACTCTCACCAGACCCTTTTTGCCAAAGGGAAGGGGACATTGTGGGGGGGGGGGGGGGGGAATCGAGGAAGCCGGAGATCCTCTTCCTTTCCCTGTCATTGCTGGGGAGCCAGAGGTCCTGGAAACCCTGACAATGCGAGTAGCCAGAATGTGGTACTCGACTTAGAGGTCAGGAGAGAGGATTTCTGTACTGAGCAACTGTGAGATGTCACCTTCATGAGAGCCAGAGAAAATGTTAAGATGGTGGATGGGGAACCAGTGGATCCTAACTGGGGGTGTCTTTCTCCTACATGGCCCTTAAAAACTATTTACTGCATCAGGTGGTAAAACGCGGAAAAGAGGTAGAGCAGCTACTGGTTCCAAAATCATTTCGTAGGGTGGTGCTAGACCTGGCCCATGGTCATGTAATGTGGGGACATCTCGGTATCGAAAAGACCAGGGAGAGAATCGCCCAGACATTTTTCTGACCTGGGTTATATGCAGATGTCAGAGTACTGTGAATCATGCCTCGAGTGACAAATAGCGGCACTGTCGGCCCATTTTCATAGTCCCTTTGTCCCTCTATCAATAATCAAGGTCCCTTTTGAGAGGATTGGCGTGGACCTGGTGGGGCCGGTAGTGAAGTCTGCCAAGGGTCACCAGCATATTTTGGTAATCCTGGACTATGTGACACGCTATCCTGAGGCCATACCCTTATGTAACACTTCCGCTAGGAGGCCCAAAGGAAGGTCTATGATCACGGTGCCAAGGTCCGTACTTTCAACCCCGGGGACAGAATATTGGTACTGGTCCCCATGGGGGAAAGTAAGGTCCTGGCCAAGTAGCAGGGTCCCTTTGAGGTTGTCAAAATGGGTAGGGGTGGTAAACTACAAAGTCTACCAGCCAGGGAAAAGGAAACCACAACAAATTTATCATGTGAATCTCTTAACCACTTGACCACTGGGCACTTAAACAACCAGACCAATTTTCAGCTTTCGGTGCTCTCACATTTTGAATGACAATTACTCAGTCATGCAACACTGTACCCATATGAAATTTTGTCCTTTTTTTCACACAAATAGAGCTTTCTTTTGATGGTATTTAATCACCACTGGGTTTTTTATTTTTTGTGCTATAAAAGAAAAAAGACCGAAAATTCTGTAAAAAAATGAATTTTTCTTCGTTTATGTTATAAAATTTAGCAGATTAGTAATTTTTTTTCCACAAGCTATGGTGCCAATGTCTGAAAATTGATCACACCTGAAGGACTGATGGCCTATCTCATTTCTTGAAACCTTAACATGCCAGAAAAGTACAAATACCCCCCAAATGACCCCTTTTTGCAAAGAAGACATTCCAAGGTCTTTAGTAAGAGGCATGGTGAGTCTTTTGAAGTTGTAATTTTTTCCTACAATTCTTTGCAAAATCAAGATTTTTTTTCCTTTTTTTTTTCACAAAATTGTCATATTATCAGGTTATTTCTCACACACAGCATATGCATACCACAAATTACACCCCAAAACACATTCTGCAATTACTCCCGAGTATGGCGATACCACATGTGTGAGACTTTTACACAGTGTGGCCACATACAGAGGCCCAACATGCAGGGAGCACCATCAGGCGTTCACGAGCACCCAGGCCAATTCTGACATTTCAAATCATCATTTATTTGCTAGAAAATGACATAGAACCCCAAAACATTATTGTTGCAACTTTTTATCACGCACGGTATTTGCGCAGCAATTTTTTGAACGAAACAAAACAGTAAAGTTAGCCCAATGTTTTTGAATAATGTGAAAGATGAAGTTACGCTGAGTAAATAGTTACCTAACATGTCACTCTTCAAAATTGCACACGCTCGTGGAATGGCACCAAACGTCGCTACTTAAAAATCCCCATAGGCGACGCTTTCAATTTTTTTACTGGTTACAGAGGAGGTCTAGGGCCAAAATGATTGATCTCGCTCTAACGTTCGCAGCGATACCTCACATGTGTGGTTTGAACACCGTTTTCATATGTGGGCGGGACTTACGTATGTGTTCGCTTCTGCATGCGAGCACATGGGGACAGGGGCACTTTAAGGTTATTTTTTATTGTTCATTTTACTTTATTTATTTTAGTTTGACATTTTTTTCCCAAAAAATTAATTTTTTGATCACTTTTATTCCTATTACAAGGAATGTAAACATCCGGTGTAATAGGAATATGGCATGACAGGTCCTCTTTACAGTGAGATATGGGGTTAATAAGACCCCACATCTCACCTCTAGGCTGGGAAGCCTGAAATAAAAAAATAAAAAAAATGGCAGAGTATTGGCAGGGTATTGCAGAGTATTGGCAGGGTATTGAAGATTATTGCTGGGTATTGCAGAGTATTGGCAGGGTATTGCAGAGTATTGGGTATTGCAGAGTTTTGGCAGGGTATTGGGTATTGCAGAGTATTGGCAGGGTATTGGGTATTGCAGAGTTTTGGCAGGGTATTGCAGGGTATTGCAGAGTATTGGCAGGGTATTGGGTATTGCAGAGTATTGCTGGGTATTGCAGAGTATTGGCAGGGTATTGCAGAGTATTGGCAGGGTATTGCAGAGTATTGCAGGGCATTGCAGAGTATTGGCAGGGTATTGGGTATTGCAGAGTATTGCTGGGTATTGCAGAGTATTGGCAGGGTATTGGGTATTGCAGAGTATTGCAGGGTATTGCAGAGTATTGGTAGGGTATTGGGTATTGCAGAGTATTGCTGGGTATTGCAGAGTATTGGCAGGGTATTGGGCATTGCAGAGTATTGCAGGGTATTGCAGAGTATTGGCAGGGAATTGAGGGGTTAATTTTCGGTGAGCAGCACTGTGGGCACTGCAGATGCAGCCCACAGCGCTGCTGACACCGATCTCTTCCCCCTCCGCTGTACCGATCGGTACAGAGAGGGAAGGGAGGAACTGGCGTCATAACATGACGCCGGTTTGTTTACAAGTGATCGTTCCGTCATTTGACGGAGCGATCACGTGGTAAACGGCCGCGATGAGCATCCGTTTACCATGATCCGTGATGGTCACAGATGCTCTCGAGTGAGCGCCAGAGCGGAATTCTGGGAGGACGTCATATGACGGCCTCTCAGAGTTAAACAACCGCTCTGTAGCCGTCATTCGGCTATGGGCTGGTTGTTAAGTTGTTAAAGCCCTGGAAGGACAGAGAGACTTTACTGGCCACATCTCCACCTCCAACAGACCGGGTACCCGTGACACCGGATGTCCCCTTAACGGATTCCCTATCCTTCGCACAACAAAGTGACGTTAGGGCATTTGTGTACAAAAATAGAGACTTTTTCTCCCCCTTACTGGGACTGACCAAGGTGATCCAGCATGATATAGTGACAGAACCTGAGGTTTGCGTAAATGTAAAGCCATATAGAATCCCAGAGGCCAGACGAGAGGCAGTCGCAAAGGAAATCAAAAATGTTAGAGCTGGACGTGATAGAAGAGTCCCACAGTGATTGGTCAAGCCCTATTGTGCTAGTCCCAAAACCCGATGGCACTATTACGTTTTGTAACGACTTTAGGAAACCCAACAGTGTGTGCAAGTTCGATGCATACTCGATGCCTCATGTCGACAAACTCATGGACAGGTTGGGACAGGCCCGCTACATAACAACCCTAGACCTAACGAAAGACTATTGGCAAATACCGCTAAATGAATCGGCCAAAGAGAAGGCTGCCTTTTCCACTCCTGAGGGCTCATTTCAGTACAAGTACAGTACAATGCCTTTTGGTCTGCATGGGCCCCTGAATCATTCCAGTGATGTTCCAGAGAATGATGGACAAAACTTTGAGACCACATCACCCGTATGCAGCTGCTTATTTGGACAATGTGGTCATCCGCAGCCCAGATTGGGAATCGCACCTGCCCGAGTACAAGCACTGGTAGATTCCCTTAGGGAAGCAGGTCTCATGGCCAACCCAAAAAAGTGTGCTATAGGCCTGGAGGAGGCCAAATACCTTGGGTACATTCTTGGCCAGGGTCTGGTCAAGCCTCAGACCAATAAGATTGACAATTGTCGAAAAATCTCAAATGGGCCTTAGACTCCCTAAAGTATTACTTGTTGGGAATGGCGGCTTGTGCTCAAAATTTTTGAGAGGGCACAAACAAACTAAAAAATACTGAACCCCCCCATCAAAGGCAGCCACTTGCGCCCATCATACGCAGCCACTTGTGCCAGTCAAATGCAGCCACCTGCGCCCCATCTAATGCAGCCACCTGTGCCCCATCTAATGTAGCCACTTGTGCCCCATCTAATCCAGCCACCTGTGCCCCATCTAATGCAGCCATCTGTGCCCCATTTAATGCAGCCACCTGTGCCCATTCAAATGCAGCCACCTGTGCCCATCAAATGCAGCCATTTGTGCCCCATCAAATGCAGCCATTTGTGCCCCATCTAATGCAGCCACTTGTGCCCCATCTATATGCAGCCACTTGTGCCCCATTCAAATGCAGCCACTTGTGCCCCATTCAAATGCAGCCACTTGTGCCCCATTCAAATGCAGCCACGTGTGCCCCTTCTAATGCAGCCAATTTTGCCCATTCAAATGCAGCCACTTGTGCCCCATCTAATGCAGCCACCTGTGCCCCATCTAATGCAGCCACCTGTGCCCATTCAAATGCAGCCACCTGTGCCCATTCAAAAGCAGGCACTTGTGCCCATCTAATGCAGATGCAGCCACTTGTCACTTCCTTAACTCACCCCCCACTCCCCCCTAATGTTTTGGACAATCTGGAGACAGGTCTCACTGACCTGCCTGCTGATTGGCAGGGAGGATCCTCAGTGTGAAAATAGCGAAAATTAATTCGCTATGCCACACAACAGGGTGGGATCGGGACGCAGTGCTCTGTGCCCACCCTATTTTGAAGCCTATTAGAGCCTCTGGCTCTAATCACGTGCTTCAAAATACACACCCCCTGCCTATCCCCACCATAGTAATTCATTTGTCCAGCGTTCTGAAAGGGGGCCAGGCACATGAATAGGGAAGGTGGCTGAGATGTCGGGGGTGGCGCATGTGTGCCCACAACGCACGGGCTGTCACTGCTTGTTGGGGAGGTAATTTAAGCAAGCTAGTCACTGACCATGCTCCCCTAAAATGTATGTGTGACAACAGGGAGAATAATGCCCACGTGTCAAGGTGGTTCCTGGCTTTACAGACTTTTTAACTTTACAGTAGAGCATAGGCCGGGCAAGCTCCAAAACAATGCGGTTGCCCTCTCCCGCATGCACTGTATGTTTGGGACAATTGCTCAGCTGCAGGGGCTTGAGCAGAGTGGGAGGATATATGACGGTAGGTGAGGTCATGGATAATCTGTATATTTCACCTCGCATGCATTCTATTGTAAGAGACTGAACCAGAGTCCGGCCCGGGTTTTTCCAGCCTCTGTGTCAAGCTTGGATGTTGTGGGCCACTTGAGTCCACGCTCAGGTGGACTTTAAATGAGCAGGAAGAGAGCACAGTAGAGCTCTGGCGAAAGAGAGAAGCTCTGTTTGGATTTAAAAAGAAGGTTTGCTTTACCACATGCTTTGTGGGTGACAGGGACCATCCCCACACTGTATAGAGAGGAGTCTACTGTTTAGTTTAGTGCTGGATGGCAAGGCTTTACTTTACTGTGCCAACCTCTTCTAAATAAAGCTGGCAACCCACCATATTTTAAAGAAACTGCCTGCACGCTGACCTTAATTTCCAGAAAAGGTGATCCCCACGAGCTAATCTCCCACACAATACAATGGCAGAACTTTTGTTTTATACAGACATAATAACATTTACGTGTGAACAGTATTATATTTTTTAATCAATAAACAGTATTATATTTTTGATGTGTGAGGTGTACAAGCACCTTAAGTATTTCCAGTGGAGCAGATCAAGTTTATACCTGTCATTTGCTGTACAAGATACAGTCTTACAGGTATAACAGGTCTCAGAACAGGAGCCATAAAGTGTTTGCTTATAAAGCCCTGGCTATTTATACTCAAAGAAGTCCACAGGAGTGGGTGACACCAACTCACTTATAGGAATAGGAGTAGATGGTCTAAATTACTGTACTTCCAGGGGTGTGCACATTTGCATCTCTCATCAATGTACATAAAAGGAAATTATCTGATATGGTAGGAAGGTTTTTTTTTTTTTTCTTGCTGGCCCCTTAGTGCTCAGCGCAGGGAGCTGCAGCGTACGGGGTGTGAGCTTCTGTATAAGGAGATCTGAGGGTGATAGATACAGTGTGGAGCATTTGCCGTACATGTCTGTGATCTATAGCAATGTACGCATTAAGAAAAAACAGTCTGCCTCTTCTATACACATACAGTATATACAGTATCTCACAAAAGTGAGTACACCCCTCACATTTTTTAAATATTTTATTATATCTTTTCATGTGACAACACTGAAGAAATGACACTTTGCTACAATGTAAACTAGTGAGTATACAGCTTGTAAATTTGCTGTCCCCTCAAAATAACTCAACACACAGCCATTCATTTCTAAACCGCTGACAACAAAAGTGAGCACACCCCCAGTGGCGGAAATTTCAGGTTCGCAGCAGTCGCACTTGCGACTAGGCCCTGCCGTTGTGCCGCCGTGGGGGGGGGGCCCAAGACCTAGCATCCGCCCCCCAGCACCTCTGGCTTTCAGTTTGGGATGCATTTGGGAGGCGGCGTTCGGCAGCTGTATGGTGCCAGCAGGGCTTGTAGTTCTCCTTCCGAGTGTATACAGTGGAGAGGGGAGGGTCCTTTGACCCGGCCAGCTATCAGTTTCACTCTTCAGTGTACAAGTGTTGCTCTGTTTGTACACTCTTGCTGATAGTGGTTGGAGGTGCATAGCCAGGTACACAGGGAACCTCTGGAAGGGGGGGGGGCTGCTGCCTGGGAATCCTGATGTAAGAAGGGGGGGCTCTATGGGGACCCTGATGTAAGGGGTGGGCTCTCTGGGGACTCTGATGTAAGGGGAGGCTCTCTGGGGACCCTGATGCAATATGGGGGGCTCTGGGGACCCTGATGTAAGGGGTGGGCTCTTTGGTGACCCTGATGTAAGGGGTGGGCTCTCTGGGGACCCTGATGTAAGGGGAGGCTCTCTGGGGACCCTGATGCAATGAGGGGGGATCTGGGGACCCTGATGTAATGGATGGGCTCTCTGGGGACCCTGATGTAAGGGGAGGGCTCTCTGGGGACCCTGATGTAATGAGTGGGCTCTCTGGGGACCCTGATGTAAGGGGAGGGCTCTCTGGGTACCCTGATGTAATGGGTGGGCTCTCTGGGGACCCTGATGTAAGGGGAGGGCTCTCTGGGGACCCTGATGTAATGGGTGGGCTCTCTGGGGACCCTGATGTAAGGGGAGGGCTCTCTGGGGACCCTGCTGTAAGGGGAGGGCTCTCTGGGGACCCTGATGTAAGGGGAGGGCTCTCTGGGGACCCTGATGTAAGGGGAGGCTCTCTGGGGACCATGATGTAAGGGGAGGCTCTCTGGGGACCATGATGTAAGGGGAGGCTCTCTGGGGACCCTGATGCAATGAGGGGGGCTCTGGGGACCCTGATGTAAGGGGGGTCCGCACTCAGATATGTCTTTTTTTATTTTTATTTATATAATATAAAATACACACGTATATTGTATACATGTGTATGCCCGCCCAAGCGTATAAATATTATATATATATATATATATATATATATATAATATTTACACTGACTTGTTGTAGAACATTGCAGTTATTATAGACGTTTGTAGTAATTACTTATCTGCTTGGAAAATCTGAATCTGACTTCAGTATTTTGTAAAACACGTGTAAAAGGCCAGTTGATATTTGTATGTCTCCAGCTGTGTGCGGTTGTTGCTTGAGAAGTGTGTCCAGTGAAACCGAGCACTGTGTGCATACAGTATTCTCCCTAAAATATATACATAGAGATCCAGAGTGTTAAAGGGTAAATGCACTTTAAATACAACCTTATGGTACACTCCGCCTTGTTCTCTTGGGATGAAAAAGATTCCCCTGTCCATAAAAAAGAGCACAGATGGAGGAACCTCTCTGCTACTATTGTATTCGGACTCGGTTGTTATAATGCCCGAACAGTGGCTGCATCTGATTGGCTGCAGTCACTGTTCAGCCTACAATTCATCACCAACTTCTTTGACAAAAGTTGACAAAAGCGGCTACCCACCGCTAACATATCTGCGGATTCAGCAGGAAATTGGAGCTGTGTATGGCAGGCTTTATATCAGTCCTTCTTAACCTTTTTATCATGGAGTAACCCTCAAAATAGTTTGTGGATCTCAGGGAACCCCCAGCTAAAAGTACATCCAAAGCTCATGGAACCTTAAGTAATGTGATCAGTGAAATATAGATAATGTATCTTTTGTTTTTTTTCACCTCCCTTCCTCCTGGATTAGACTATAACTTAAAGTGGTTGTAAAGCCTAAACATTTTTTACCTTATTGTATTCCTTGCGTTAAAGTAAAAATGTGTAGGTGTCAGCATCCCCCCCTTTTACTTACCTAAGCCCTCATTCGATCCAGCGCCGTACACGTATGCAGTTCTCTCCCCTTGCTTACGGGTCTTGCTGGCCTTTGCTGGCCTTTGCTGGGGCACCGGTAGCAACTGACTCCCAGTGCTGTCAATCGAAGCCAGTGACAAGGGGGTGGGGCATACACAATTGCGGGCATGAGAAACACTTTCCCATGGGGACACAGGACAGAGGGGAGGGGCCTGGAGCGTCAGCGGGGACCTGAAAAGAGGAGTTTTATGGCCGCTCTGTGCAAATGCATAGAGCAGGTAAGCATAGACATGTATGTTTTTTTTACAATTTTTTATTTTTTTTATTTACCTTTACAATCACTTTAACTTTCAGTAGTAATTATGTAATGAAACATCATAATCATAATAGTGACTACACTAACAATTATAGTATACCTTTACATTCGTGTTCAGTTTCAAAATGCGCCTTTACATTGGTTGGCTGTGGCGTGCCCTCTTACACTTGAAATCAAAAGAAAGGTTTTGCTTTTCATTGGTGGCCAAGATAATGGGTTCTTCCTTACATAGATGGCCAGTGGAAGAGGTATCCTCTTACACTGGTGGTCAGTGTGAGAGGTACCCCTTTAAATTGTGGGTAAGTGTGAGAAGTGCCCCTTTTCAATGATGGTCAGTGGAAGATATGCCCCCTTACACTGGTGGTTAGTGTGAGACGTACCCCTTTACATTGGGGATCAGTGGGAGAAGTGCCCCTTTACATTGGGGTTCAGTGGGAGAAGTACCCCTTTACATTGGGGGTAAGTGTGAGAAGTGTCCCCTTACATTGGTGGTCAGTGGAAGAGATGCCCCCATACACTGGTGGTCAATGTGAGAAGTAGCCATTTACATTGAGGGGGCAATGGGAGAGATGCCCCCATACACTGGTGGTTAGTGTGAGAATTACTCATTTACATTGGGGGTCAGTGGGAGAGATTACCTCATACACTGGTAGTCAGTGTGAGAAGTACCCCTTTACACTGGGGGTCAGTGGATTATATTCTTCCTTACATTGGTTGCAAATGGAAGGAAAGAATCAGGCCTGGAATGGGGATGTGCAGCATAATAGTGGAGGGCCTGCATAACTGGGGGGGGGGGGGCAGGGTAGGCTGTAGCTGGGCAGATTTTAAAGGAGTTAAGAAATATGGAGGTTCTCAGGCATTGGCTTAGAGTAAGGCATGGTAGGGTCAAGCCAGGGTGGAGTCAAGGAGGGTGTAGGCAGTGGGGGACCAGGATAGGGTCAGTTGGAGACAGACAGTGAAGGAGAATTTTCCCTCCCTTCCTTAGATCTGTGGTTGACTGGGTTACTTGGTAGGGGGTTGTGCGTTGTTCGATGGTGGTCATTGTAAAAGGGGGGGGGGGGTTGGTTGGAGTCATAGCAGCGGCAGGGGTCTTGGGGTTTTTGAAGTGAGCATGGTCAAAAGGTTATGTGGAGTATGGTGGGAGGGGCTCATCTTTGGTATGGGTATATGGGTACCTTCCCAAATTAAGTGACGTCATTAAGACAAGATTGGTATTGGGGCTGTATCAGCATATTAAGGTGTTACAAAATTGTCCTTGAGCCGGGGTATTCGCGGCTGTGGGCCGTGGTATGGAAATGGTAGCCTGATACAGCAGATGTTGTAGACCATGCTCGCCTCCAAAATACCTGCTTTAAGACCCAGTTAGTTTAAGATGATACACTATGGTTGATGTTTTTTCAATATGTTTAATAAAAGGCTGCTATGGCCATTTAAAACCCATAAAGTCTGGTGTTTTGATTTATATGTAGGTTGGTGGGTTAGGAGTGAGTGGTCCCGGCAGCCGGTAAGTCTGCAATACACCAGTCATGGCCTCTTACACTGCTCAATGATCTAGGAAGCCCTAACAATCTCTAGAGAAATCCCAGGGTTCCACAGAACTGTGGTTGAGAGTTACTGTCCTAAATGCTTGGCCTGCCTATTGTATGGCCTGCCATCACAGTTGGCTCTTCCTTAGCCCTTGTACACACGGTCAGACATTCCGACGGAAAATGTCCGATCGGACCCTGTTGTCGGATAATCCGACCGTGTGTGGGCTCCATTGGACTGTTTCCGTTGGAATATCCAAGTTTTCCAGCTTGGCTATAAAACTTTCCGACCTTGTCCGATCATGTGTAGAGAATTCCGATTGGACAAAGTGCCACGCATGCTCAGATCAAATTCCTGCACCAAAGCTATTGGCTACTAGCCTGAACGTAGTCCCGTCGTAACTAAATAACGTCATCACGTTCTAAACGATCGGATTTTACGACAACTTTGTCCGACCGTGTGTATGCAACAGTTTCTGACAAAATCCGACGGATTTGGTTGTCGGAACGTCCGACCGCGTGTACAAGGGCTAAAAGCTAACTAAACAGCCCAGTGCACACATCAGGGTGAGACAAGGGACTGCCATACAGAAAAATACAAGTCTGCTGGTACAGTACAAGCGAAGGCAGCACTGTATATTTAAAATTTAGCCCAAATGGAGAACAGGCTGTGCCAACTCCAATTACAAACAGATAGGATTTCCAAAAATTCTATGACGTTACATTATTTTTATTGTTTCTGAGCCTGAATGGAGAGCTTGCTATGAAATGACACTTCCTGTCATCGTGACCAGAGGATCTGTTCATGGAAGTTTTTTATGTCAGGAAATTGCTGTCTTTTACCTGCATAGCAGTAAGTGCATTACCTTTTAATAAATCCTGTTGGAAGAGGTTTTAAACTATATTGGCGTTTTATCTCTCATTGGGTGTTACCATTGGATTGAGAGGGAATCATTGCTCACACTGGCCTTTGGAACTGTATTACTTGTCTACCTTATGTGGATCCCTTAAAGGAGTTGGAGTATCCTAGACACGAAAACCCTTGTTGACCCCCCTGTAATAGGGGGTCAACGCTCTCTGGTAAGAGCACACCATTTATCATTTATCATCACCTCACACTTATGTCACGTTGTTGACTCTTGGACTCACTTTGATGTTTTTTTTCTTAGATTTATTTTTTTTAGCGCAACACATTTATTTATTGATACAGATTAGGGAACTTAAAGCCAAGACCGGCAATCTGTATCGATAGGAAGAAGGAGTAATGGCTGCGCACCACCACAGGACTAAATCCTTTTATTTCTTCATTGTCAGGTAGACAGCACAAAGGACTAAAGAACTACACGGAGCGAAATTTGCTTAATTCCCCCATCAACACAGACAGTGACAGGGGAATCCCTCCTGCCGAACAATTGTCTTCTATAGCAGCCGCTAGCGATAATCGCAAGCGATTCTGGCAGGCTGGTTGTACCAAGTTGATCGAGGGATCAACTTGGTACATTCAGCCTCCCCATCGGTTGAAATCCCGGCCGGTTCAGCAGGAATTGGCCAAGATTCAAACCATGTTCGGCCGGCCTTATTCATAACGTGGAGGTTGTCAAAAACGCTACTCCTTAAAATCACAGCCACAAATAACATCACCTGGGCCAATTAGTGCTCTTAACCCTCTCCTAACAGACTTTTTAAAAATATTATACAAATAACAAACAAAATATAGTTTACAACTGAAAAAGGAAATCTGAAGTTTTCGCCCTCACTCGCTAATCTATATATGGGTTGGTGGGAGCGACCCTGCATCTATGGTGGAGAGAACCCCTTTAGGTCTTATATTAAAGTGTAACTTCAGTCATTATTTTCATCTTTCCATCTATTAAATCTTCTGCCCTTGTTTTAACTTTGGATAGTAAAAAAAAAAAAAAAATTCTGCCAGTAAATAACTTTTACAGCTCATGTCCTCTTTTTTGTCTGGCCATTAGCCTAGTTTTATGGCATCATGCACAGCTCTCTCTCACACTCAAGAGTTTGGCAGTAAGGGAGGGGGATGAGTCATAAGAGGGCCAATGAGAGCTGCATAGCTGGAAGTGTGTCTGTGTAAATCCAGGAAGTGAACATTCAGCAGCTTCAGCTGCCCACAGTTAAAATGGATGCAACCAGTCTCAGTGGAGGGAGATTTCTGTAGCATATTTGGCAAGTACAGAATGACAGTGTATATATATATAGAAAGGCCAGTATGGTGGCCTGAAATTATGGGTGGAGCCCGGTGGTATATAAGCAGCCGTTCGCCCATCCTTCCTCGTCGGTTCCAGTGCGCGATACCTGATACGTCAGATATCAAGGGCCGACTATCCAGACCAGACGCAGTGAGCCGTTCGTCAGCTCCCGCGTTATTCGTCTCCAATTTTTTGACAAAACCGTCTCGTCCATCAGCATCCGTAGGTTTCGCCGTCGGAGTGTCATTGTACCCGTCAAATTCGTCGCTACGCCTCGGGCCGGCTGTCGCAGGTAGGGCTTCGGCACCCTCTTTTCATTATGTTTTTGATGTACCGTCATCATGCTTATACTCACGAGCCGCTCGGTCCTTTCATATTGAATGTTTCGGTGGCCTCATACGCATGTCACTATGTTCTACTTTCGATGTAGTCGTTATCATCGTTCGACACGTTCGATTACGCCACGTCAGGCGATTCATTCGCAGGTACGGCAGTCGAAATCGTTCGACTGCCCGAGCATTTCATTTGTAGCGGTCGAATCGTTCGACTCACAGCCGACTGCTTGTTACGACAAGGCAAACAGTCCGCACGTTTCGCTTGGTCTACTCCAGTTCGAATATGTCTCTTCATTCATGCAATTGTGTTATGTGTCTCATTTTTCATCTCGTTTCATTCATTTCAGTCCCAGTCATTTCTACTGTTTCAAAATCATTTCTGTCACTAGTCGCGCTCCGGCGCGAATCCTGTTGCACCTCCGGTGCACCGATTCGCTTTGAAGTGCCCCAGGGTTCGGCCTCATTTTTGTACATGCTCCAGAGACTGAATCACTCGCAGGATCACGCACGGTCCCCGATTCTTGTCTTTGTCATGGCATACCATTTCTGTCACTTATTACGCTCCAAATCGAGTCTTGTCGCATTCCTCTATGCACCGATTCGTCCTGGTGCGCCCAGCTGCTACGCCTCATTTCGGTACATGCTCCAGAGACGGATTCTCTTGTAAACCTACAGATCAGTCCTTGAATCCTGTCTCTGTCATGGGACATCATTTCTGTCACTTATTACACTCCAATTCGAATCCTGTCGCATATTGTTATGCACCGATTCATTCTGGTGTGCCCAGCTGCTACGCCTCATTTCAGTACATGCGCCAGAGACGGATTCTTTGTTGCTACCATCAGTCCAGTCGTTGATTCCTGTCTCTGTCATGGGATATCATTTCTGTCACTTATTACGCTCCGATTCAAATCTTGTTGCATTTATTGGATGCACCGATTCGTCCCGGTGTGCCCAGCTGCTACGCCTCATTTCAGTACATGCTCCAAAGACAGGATTCATCTGTTAGGTGCATGGGCTCGTCTTCTGATTCCAGTCTTTGTCATGGGTTTCATTTCATTTCACCTATCACGTTCCGGTACGAATAAATCACATTTACGATCCAATTCGTCCCGGCGTGCCCCAGGATTGGCCTCATTTCAGTACATGCTCCAGTTTCCGTTTCGTGCTCGGTCGCAAGTCTGTGGCATGGCGATTCGGATCTCTGTCATGGCAGATTTACTCATTTCACGGTCACGTATCGCTTCCCGCTTCTAGTCCAGTTGATTCTTCAATGTTGGATTCCTATCGGGGGGCCCTTGCTCGTCAGCCTCATTTCAAAAAAAAAAAAAAAAAAAAGGGGGGAAAATATATATATAATAAAGGGGGTAGGGGGGAAGAGAAGAGAAATTTCATCTGTTTCTTTCATTTGTATCATTTTCATCTCATGTCTGAAGTCTCACCTCCACTGTTAGCTAGCCTTCATCAGGTGCGAGTCTCAAACAAAAAACTTCACCTTCGTCTCCTCAGGTCAGTCGAGTTCAGTAGGTCCAGCCTGCACCTGGTCGGACGGTGCCTCCTTCGGTAAGCATAAATCATCTAGGGGGAAAACGCCCTTCAGCAAAGCATCCTTCCTTAAAACAGGTATTTCTGTAGGAGTCTCCAACCAGTTATAATCCATGTCACCCCTTGTAGGTCCGTATTAGGAGAAAACCCGGATCAGAGGGCGTAGCCTCATCAGACCCACGTTCTGTTACCATGTCCCAGGCTGACAGCGAGGACCTCACGGCTCCATTGTCTCCATCCGTTTCAGAAAATGGCAGTCAAAGGGCCTTCAGAGCATGGACCATTCCCAGGCTGACAGCCGAGCTGAGACGCAGGGGCGTCCCCTTTCCAGCAACAGCCAGAAAGGCAGAGCTTTTCCGGCTCCTGTTTCCTCCCCCCGCGGTGGTGGAGGCTTCGGCTCAGCAGGCCTCATTGGGCTCCATCGCCTCCTCTATCTCGCAGCTCCACACCCTGGTGTCGTCCCTCACAACCTCGATGTCTGATCTACAGGGCCGAGTGGCCCTCCTCGAGACCCACCCCTCTGTTTCTCCGCCAGTGCCAGCATCCCAGCCAGTTGTTAGTCTTCCCGCAGGTATCTCCGGAGGTGCACCAATAGTGTACCCATCTCATTTGGTGTCAGCAAACATCAGAAAAGACATATTAGAGGGCAAAGACGTCAATTTGGCTTCTCTTCTGATCTCGATTCACGAGCTGGCAGAGAATAAGGCGTATACTTGGGTGGACGTATCAGTGGTCCTCAAGGCCAAGGATCCCAGACTAGACAGGAAACTCTCTATCACCGAGTTTTCCCTGGCCTTCGGCATGATGAGGGACATCATTTGCTCAGCCTCCCCTGGCAGAAGGGAGGAGCTAGATCGGTACCTCCATGTGGTAGTTGACCTGGGGTACAAGTACGGCGGGTTTTCATTCTATGACTATCACCGCTTCTTCTCCGCTAGAGCAGCTGCCAGGCTCTCCCAGTTCCAGACCCCTACGGACTGGAGCACCATGGACACCGAACTGTTTTGCTGCCACTTCGCGGGGCTACGGTCCCCTCTGTGTGCAATATGCCAGTCAGCAACACATACTGCGGCCTGGTGCGCTACCTCAGTGGCAGCCTCTCCCTTCGACGGTCCATCTACCTCGGGTACCGCCCAGGGCCTGCAAGCACCAGTTCGCCCGCCACAGACCGATAAGCTAGGGCGCCCAGTTAAGACCATGGGCGGTGCTCCGATCTGCAACAACTACAACAGCGGGTCGTGTAACTTCAGTCAGTGTAGGCTGCTCCATGTGTGCACCCAGTGCCATAGAGCTCACCCCCGGCTCATGTGTGAGGTCAAGCAGCTCAAAAGGTCCTGACTGAGCCGGCTCAATGTCGCATGGCTTAGTGTCTACCTTTCCAGTCACCCTACCCCCTCACTGTCCACCTTCCTCGTCCAGGGCTTCACAGAAGGTTTTCACACTGGACTTGTCTCTCTCCCTCACTTCACGCATGAATGCCAGAATCTACGGTCAGCAGCCACGGATGAACAAGCCATCGACCAACTGCTGCAATCTGAGCTAGATCAGGACTTTGTCATCGGCCCTTTTGAACAGCCCCCTTTCAGCACCTGGCGAGTCAGCCCTATTGGGCTTGTCAAGGGCAAGTTCTCTAATAAACTCAGATTGGTTTATGATTTGTCAGCGCCTCATTCCTCCACGATTCCCAGCCTCAATTCTCTTATTCCCTCTGAGGAGTTCTCCCTTAAATATGCATCGGTAGACATGGCCATCCAGGCCATTCTTAAAACAGGCACAGGTACCTGGCTTTCCAAGGCCGACATCTCAAACGCTTTTAAACTTCTTCCCATCCATCCGTCCCTCTGGTGCTGGCATGGAATCAAGTGGAGGCAGCGGTACTACTTTGCCACTAAACTCACGTTCGGGTCCAAAAGTAGTCCTTGGCTCTTCGACACCTTCGCGCAGGCTCTTGCTTGGATCTTGTTACACGTAGCCCAGTGTCAGGAAGTCATTCATTATCTGGATGACTTCCTGCTGATAGAGCCACCCGGCTCTCCTCCACGAGATCTGGGTAAGTTGAGGGTAGTCTTCAATAATCTTAATGTCCCCATCGCCGAGCACAAGGTGGAGGGTCCGTCGCAGGCTATCACCTTCCTCGGGGTCAGCCTAGACACCAACACTATGCAGGCCAGCCTTCCCCCGGATAAACTGACCCGCATCAGGACGGTCCTGAGGGACTTCACTCATGCCAGAACTTGTACCAAGAGACAACTTCAGTCCCTTCTTGGTATGCTTAATTTTGCTATGCGCATCATCCCCCAGGGGCGCTCGTTCGTGTCACGCCTGTTAGCCTTGTTATCCCACTCTCAGGACCCGGAGCAAGTACTCAGCCTGGATTCCGCGGCTATGGCAGACCTAGCCATGTGGGAGGAATTCCTATCTTCTTGGAACGGTGTGTCCCTGTTCGTCCCCTCCGTGTCCGCCCTTTCACCTCGGGTGGTGACCGACGCGGCGGCCTCCACGGGCTTTGCGGCGATCTTTGGCAACCTCTGGCTCGCAGCCCCCTGGCCTCCACAGATACTGGCTATTCCTGGCTTCACTGAGACGTCCTCCCTGTTTGAGCTATATCCCATTGTAGCCGCTGCACACACCTGGGGCCGCAGCTGGTCGGGCCAGACGGTGGTCTTTTCTACAGATAACCTGGCCACTGCGGAGATTGTTAATAAAGGCAGGTCCAGGTCTCTACAGATTATGTCCTTCCTGCGGCGACTGACCCAGCTCTCATTATTGTTTCAGTTCAACCTTCATTGTTCCTTTGTTCCCGGCAAATTTAATCAGGCAGCGGATGCTCTCTCCCGCTTTAACTTTGTTTCATTTTTTGATCAGGTACCCGGAGCCGAACCAACATCAGCAGCTATCCCGGACTGGTCTCAACTGATCTTGGATTAGCCCCACACTTGTCAGCAGCAACTCAACTCATCGATCACTCCCTCTCAGACAATACCCGCAAGGCCTATCAGTCGGCCTGGAGGGCCTTTAGTCGCTTCACATCATCTCACAATACAGAGTCCTCCCGGGTCAAACAAGTCCTTGCCTTCCTTTCCTACTGCCATTCGGACTTGGCATTATCCTTCAACACAATCCGGTTGTACTTGGCCGGGGTACAACACTTCACGTCCCTCCAGGACCCTACCAAGCCCTCCTTATTTACCTTTCACGCCGTCCGGGCTCTCATGCGCGGCATTCAGAAACGTCGGCCAGTTTCCAGCGTCAAACGGCTGCCTATCACAGGCGAAGTGTTCAGGGACATGTCAGACATTTTGGCCTCTTCACCTTTCGGTCTCCATGTCAGTGTCGTCCTGCAAGCAGCCATACATCTGGCCTTCTACGGCTTCCTGCGGCCAGGCGAGTTTACCTGCAGTAGCCCCTCGGCACGTATGCTGTGCAAGCACCATCTAGTCAGGTTCGAGGACCACTTCATCTTGCACTTAGCGGTTTCCAAGACACAGCAGCTTGGCCCAGGGACGGACATACATTTCTATAAGACCTACAACCGCTGGTGTCCGGTTACTGTCCTCTCCCGCTTGTTGACCCTTTTGGCCGATCAACCAGGGACTGGCCCACTTCTACCCTTTCACTCAAAACCTCTCAACGCAGCCCAGTTCATGGAGCATGTCAGGATACTCCTGGGCATCCTTCACCTCAATCCTGCGCACTACTCAGGACATTCGTTTCGCATCGGGGCAGCTTCAACGGCCTCCCGCCAAGGGGTCCCGGTCCATGTTATCAAAAAGTTGGGTAGATGGAAGTCCTCCTGTTTTGCACGTTACGTACCCAATCCGCAGATTGAGATGGCCCAGGCCTTTGTCAAGCTTACCCAGTAACAGTCTGTGTTCAATAAAATGCTTCCCCTACCTGAGTGTTTTGCCCCCTTATTTTGGTATACCGTACGTTAGACCAAGGCACACTTTCAGGTCCATTTCAAGTAAGCGAGTTTATGTTATCCTTGTCTGTCATCCTTATCCGTATCGGTCAGAGGGCTCTACACCATAAATAGAAAGGCCAGTATGGTGGCCTGAAATTATGGGTGGAGCCCGGTGGTATATAAGCAGCCGTTCGCCCATCCTTCCTCGTCGGTTCCAGTGCGCGATACCCGCCCACCCGCCCCTTTTATCAGGCCTTTACTCTAGCACACTCCTCATATGAGTACTCATTTCACCCATTTCATATTTATTTCATTTTAAGGTATGCCCCCTTATTTTGGTATACCGTACGTTAGACCAAGGCACACTTTCAGGTCCATTTCAAGTAAGCGAGTTTATGTTATCCTTGTCTGTCATCCTTATCCGTATCGGTCAGAGGGCTCTACACCATAAATATATATATATATATATATATATATATATATATATATACAGTCTGTACAAGAAAACGCTATTTGGGAATACTATATTAATGGCACAATCTGGGCATCCTAAACACACAATTAAAGGTATCCCTGTTCTCTTCAGTATATATACAGTGGCGAGCCAGGGTGAGCACCTGCACAGGACTACTGCAAGTATACTCACCTGAGAGGTGCACACTCTGTTTGGACAATCTTTATTGACAGACTGTTAGGTACAACCAGGTGGCACAAATACCATCTAGGATAAGCAACCAAAACGTCCTACAATGCCCACCTTAGAAGTGTGCACCCAGCTCTCCGGGACGCAATAATGAAGAAGATTCTTCTCAAGATACTCCACCCAGGCAGCCAGCAGTGCGGTACAATTTTTTTCCAGTATACACTGTAGGCTTGTAAAAGACCTGGGACACCTTTGAGTAGTATTGCGGCGCATGTAGCATCCCGTGATCAACATTGGGTGTGGCCAAATTGTGTTAATAATACGAGAAGCTTAAAGCGGAGGTCCAGCTGAAAAAAAAAAAGAAAAGTCAGCAGCTACAAACACTATAGCTGCTGACTTTTACCTGTCCAAGGGGCCCGCAATGTCGGTCGCCCAAGGCCAATCTGTCCATCGGATCGCGTCCCGGCGCCGCCATTCGAACTAAAGGGAACAGGCAGTGGAGCCTTGTGGCTTCACTGCCCGTTTCCTACTGCGCATGCAGGAGTCGCGCAGCACTTTGTGAATGGCCGACTGTGTTCTGGGACATGCACAGTTCCCAGAACACAGCACGCCCCCCTCCCCAGAAGATAACGCAAGAAGGAGAAGAATAAAGATCACCACTGAGTAGGAAATGGCAGATTAGGACGATCTGCCTAGCAACAACCATTTCTGGTAAAAATATATTTTTTTTTTCAATTTTTTGTTTCAGATTTTTAAGAGCATTTTTATGTAATTTTTTTTTTTTTTTTTAGGGTGGACCTCCGCTTTAAGTGTAGTTAATCAGACATAGTCTATTAGATTATAAGCTCTTCTGAGCAGGGCCCTCTTAATCCTCTATTGTATTTTAACTGTATTGTCTCCCTTTTATATTGTAAAGCGCTGCGTCAACTGTTGGCGCTATATAAATCCTGTATAATAATAGTCAGTCTGTCCCCCAATGCCCCCCCACACCCCTCTCTGGCAGTCTGTCCTCCAGTACATCCCCCCCCCCCCCCCCCATTGTCTGTCCTCCAGTATAACCACCCCACCTCAAGCACTGGAAGTCAATAGGAGCGGAGAGAGAGATTAGAGGACTGGACACAGGATTTAAAATCCGGACTGTCTGGGTAAATCCTGGTTAGATGGCAACCCTAGTTGGTACAGACTCTTTCTAGGCAGTAGGCATACGCAATGATTTCCAGTACTGCCTCCTGACAACAGACCAGGAGACAAGGACCCTTCTCAAGGGTCACCACAAATATTTACAGTACATCCTTCCCTGGTATGCACCACTGGCAATAGGCTAACTAAGCAAAATTGTTTCTTCCTGCTATATCTAATGACTACTTGCTAGAAACATGCAGACACAAATAAAATCATGGGAAACCCAACAAATGCAGAATCAATAACAATTTGGTGCTCAAGCTGACTGCAGCCTAGCTGTATCAATAACTTTAGAATAGGGACACTCCTGTCTATGCCAGGATACCTACATTCACATACTAATCTATGAAGAAAATATTTCTAGTAAAGAAATAAAAGAAAAAACATTTGTGTATATAAAAAAAATATATAAATACCTTTTTTCCCCTTTTTTTTATTAGTGGTCAGATTCCCTCTTTTTTCAGCAGCCTAAGAGCTAGGGGAGGGGAAACAGCATTACACTGAGCTCCCCAGTGAAAGGCTGTGCAGGATGTGTGTGTGTGTCAGGACAAGTCTGATCATTGAATGAGAGCAGGTTGAGTTCCCAGTATAGCTAGAGAACTGACCACGATGTGCTCGCCTGCTTAGTGTGGTCAGTTTTTTTGTTTCAATGTGTTTATTTAATTCTTCAAGCTTTAAAGACAGTACATTAGACAAATGTGTCAGTGTGGTTAGTTTTTAATAGGAAAGCAGGGGGACTGGCAGGGACACCAGGGATTTCACACAAAGAAAGCAATACAAAGATACTTTTGCATACAAGTACATGATACAGCAGGCACATAAGTGTTAGGTTTACATACGTTGAAGGTTTGTTTGCTTGTAATACAAATAGAGCTTCACCTGGGTTGATTTTGCAGGTTCTCTGATATTGCTCAGCATGATGGAGTGCAGGACAGGAGCAGCATGCAGAGTTTTTAAGGAAGTGTTGATTACTGGAGAGATGTACTAGTCACTCTCCTGAGCATATGTGGGAACTTTCTGGAATTAACCCAACAATGACAGAATTTTTCTCTGGTTGGTGAGTCATTACCAGAACCGTTACATGTCAAGAATTCATGCATCTCTTTTATGAGAAATGACATCCCCAAGCAGGATAGTGTGCTAACCCTGTAGGTAAGTAAGAGAAGCAGAACCTTCACTAAGTGGAAGAGTGGAATTGAAAAAAAGTTGGCGGTGCTTCCATCCAGGACAAGGCATCTGTGAACTGAGGGGGTTCCCTTCCTGGGAAATTACCCAGTAACCTAATCAAAGTCATTGGGCGGCGAGGAACTACTGCAGCAGGCATATAACATTAACCATAAATATATACTGTAGATACACATCAGTTTTGGAATATTATGAGCTTTATATATTAAAAAATAATAATAGTATATTTACATACAGTACTGGCAGCTGCCATTTTTCTGCACCCCAGTGCTAATGTTTTCTTCCATAGGACATGGAAAGAAGGCTAAACCACTCAACTATGCACAAAAACATAGGAACTTGGGTGCAGAAAAATGGCAGCAGATGCTCTGGACTGATGAGTCAAAATTTGAAATTTTTGGCAGTTTGTACGCGGAGGGCTTGGGAGCGGTACAATAATGAGTGTCTGCAGGCAACAGTGAAACATAGTGGAGGTTCCTTGCTAGTTTGGGGCTGCATTTCTGCAAAAAGAGATGGAGACTTGGTCAGGACCAATGGTGTCCTCAATTCTGAGAAATACAGGCAGATACGTATTCATCATGTCAAACCATCAGGGAGACGTGGGATTGGCCCCCGATTTATTCTGCAGCAGAACAACGACCCCTAACATACAGCCAATGTCAATCTTCAGTGTAAAGGAGAACAAGAAGTCATGGTTTGGCCCCTAGAGAGCCCTGATCTCAACATCATCGAGTCTGTCATGTATTACATAAAGACATGTTTGAAACAACCTACCTGCCCAGTTATAGCACTGTGTACAAGTGTATCTAGAAAAATGTAATATTAAGAAATCAATGATTGATGCTGTTTTGAAGGTAAAGGGTGGTCACACAAAATATTGATTTCATTTGGATTTCTCTTCTGTTTATTTACTTTCCTTTTTGTTAATTGATAAAAAATATACAATTAACGCTTCTATTTCTGCAAGCATTCTTAATTTACAGCAATTGTTCACACCTGCCTAAAACATTTGCACAGTACTGTACATCCAATGTACAAAAAAGTAATATCAGCGAAGGACCTAACAAGAGTCCTGGTGGAATTGGGCCCACATTCTTGGGTATATATAGTTTTTAATAAAGATGCCTCTTGATGAATGTTGCAGTAAAGTTCAGTTACAAGGTCCCCTGAGGTTGATTGCCATGCAGCATCCATCTTGTTTCCAAAAGACCTGCTTCTGGTCTGGATTAACAACAGTTCTTCCATGGGGACATGTATTCTCAGCTCCGCTCTCCCTTTCTTTCTTCTGGGGTTTCTAAGCCAGCCTCCCAGAGACATGAAGTGTTAATTCATAATTATACATAACTCTGTGATATCAGCGGTTAGGTTATTCACAAACACAAATAGTAGAGGGCAGCAGATCCCTATATTCCAATTCTGGAGATGTACACAAAGCACAGTGTGTGTGACATCATTTTCACACACACAGCACCCTGCATTCACTGGCTGCCAGGAGAGGAGGAGGAAGGGGGAGGGGGAGAGCTGTGTGGGAGCAAAGTGGATAGGGTGGGGGCGAGATGTATATAGTTGTGAATCCTAAAATCCTACATTACCCACTCCTAGATCCCACACTCTATACATTACACACCCAAACTCTGCACTATGTACATTACCCACCCCGAAGACCTTGCATACTCCTGACACCTGCAGTCTGTATGTGTGGTCATGTTTTAAGCCCTTCCCGCTGTTTTTTTTTTTGCCACACCCACCCATAGGGTGGTTACTGCTACAGTGGGAAGTTAGGAGTTAATTGCACTCCCAGGTTTTCTTTCTTGGTGGGTTTTTCTTGAGTGCGACCCTCTGGTCCAGTGTGCTATAAAAGGGGACAGGGGGCCCGGATCCAGGGGACACAAGAGAGAAAGCACACACACAGAGGGCCGCAATTTCTTTGAACATCTTCCCATTTGGGGCACTGGATGGCCAGGCTGCATTCCACTCTCCTAACAGACGCTTTCAACCCTCCGGGTTGCGATTTTACGCTACCGTCATTGCTTTCCTTCAATACAAGTTTTCTATTGCACTTGTCTGTGTGAGTTACTGCCGCCACACACGTTGCACCCCACATCCCCACCTGCATGCTGACAAGGGCTGTCGATGCAACTGTAAAGCGCTTCTACAAAATCACTTCAGTGGCATGGCTGTAACGGGCAAGAAAGTACTCTTTATTTCATGCAGAGTTCTGATTTTGCTGTAAATATTTTTGTGATTGGTTTTGCCCTTTTCAGAAAAGGGGAGGAAACATTGAGCTGGGGACACTTACTTTTTACAGAGTTGCAAGCTCTGGTGCCAGAGTATGGTGCAGCTGTGAGACACTCATCAAATGCCAACTTGGCTAGAAAAGGTGGGCATGGTTGACAATTGATGAGTCCCTATCACAGCTGCAGCCGCTCATATTAACCCCCGCAGCACCAGAAGATCACTGCTGGGTTCTGGGAGCAGAGAACAGAGGATTTTAACTTTACACAGCAGCAACCAGCTGAGAGGGCACTCTTCATTCATGGTAAGTAGTGTCCCTGGTGTTTTTTAAATAAAGTTTTGAAAATAAAGCAATATCGTGTTGTTCCTCAATCTATGCAGCTAACACACTGATAAACTAACATACACTCACCAGCCACTTCATTAGGTAAACCTTGCAAGTACCGGATTGGACCCTCTTTTGCCTTCATAACTGCCTTAATTCTTCATGGCATAGATTCAAAAAGGTGTTGGAAACCTTCCTCAGAGATTTTGGTTCATATTGACACAATAGCGTCACGCAGTTGCTGCAGATTTGTCGGCTGCCATCCGTGATGCGAATCTCCTGTTTCACCATTCCACATTCCAAAGGTGCTCTATTGGACTGAGATCTGGTTACTGTGGAAGCCATTGGAGTACAGTGATACTGTCATGTTCAAGAAACCAGTTGGAGATGATTTGAGCTTTGTGATATGGTGCATTATCCTGCTGGAAGTGGCCATTAGAAGACAATACACTGTAGTCATAAAGGGATGGACATAGTCAGCACAATACTCAGATAGGCCGTGGTGTTTAAACAATGCTCAGTTGGTACTAAGGGGCCCAAAGTGTACCAAGAAAATATCCATCCACACCATTACACCACCACCATCAGCCTGAAACGTTAATACAAGGCAGGATGGATCCATGCTTTCATGTTGTTTATGCCAAATTCTGACTCTATCATCTAAATGTTGCAGCTGAAATCGAGACTCATCAGACCAGGCAACGTTTTTCCAATCTTTTATTGTCCAATTTTGGTGAGCTTGTGCGAATTTTAGCCTCAGTTTCCTGTTCTTAGCTGACAGGAGTGGCACACGGTGTGGTCTTCTGCTGCTGTAGCCCATCTGCTTCAAGGTTTGATGTGCTGTGTGTTCAGAAATGCATACCTTGGTTGCAACGAGTGGTTATTTGAGTTACTGTTACCTTTCTATCATCTCAAACCAGTCTGCTCATTCTCCTCTGACCTTTGACATCAACAAGGCATTTTCATCCACACAACTGCTGCTCACTGGATGTTTTCTCTTTTTCGGACCATTCTTTGTAATCCCTAAAAATAGTTTGCGGGAAAATCCCAGTAGATCAGCAGTTTTTTAAAATTACTCAGACCAGCCCATCTGGCACCAACAACCAGGCCACATTCAGTCACTAAAATCCCCTTTTTTCCCCATTCTAATCCTTGTTTTGAGCTTCAGCGAGTCGTCTTCACCACGTCTAGATGCCTTGTGATTGGCTGATTAGCAATTTGTGTTGCCAAGCAATTGAACAGGTGTACCTAATAAAGTGGCCCTTAACCACAAGTTTCCATATTGATGTCTATATATTACGTGAGACCTGAAAAACATAAAGTATTGTTATTGGATAATTGACATAAGCGGGCCTGAAAAAACACTTTAAAAAAACTTGTTTGTGGGTACTTGTTATTTTATTTTTAAAAATGAAGTGTGGCCAAAGCTTTTTTTTGGCAATACTTCAGTTCTGAATTGGTTGACGTCACAGAGCCCAGTCTAGGAGATAGAAGGGTCCAGACAATAATGTAAGGATCTACACAGATGCCTGACCGACAGTCACCACTCTCTGCTCAGAGCAGACCGAATTGAGTGATCAGTGGTCATCTGATCACTCAGTTCTTAGGCTTAGAACCAGCAGGAGACAGCTGCAGCAAGGAGGTGAGTATAGATGGTGTTTTTTTTTTCTCCTAAGGAACAATCACAACTCTTAGGACTCAAAAGTGTTAATTGAGGATTGCCAGCAGGCTGGAAACATCTGGGCATTGTTTCATTTTAGTTTGTAAATGTAATCCTGCCGAGATTCACATTTGGCATGTATTTACTAAACACCTAACGAGCTTTTAGAAACTTTCTTAAATTTCCTTAACTTGGCTTAACAATCCATATGCCAATGAGAAAGGCTGTCTTTTTTTAGCCACCTGGGATGCACAGGCATCCCATGCAGGAATCCTATTGAAATCAATGACATCAACAAGGACCTGCAAGGACCTACATGGATCTCAACACACATCTTGCAGTGTAAATCCGTTCAAGTCCAATGTATTCTGATTTGCAACCACCCCACAACCTCCTGCATTGCGGTGGTAAGAAGGCCACATAATGTCTCACCCCCCTGTCAAATGCCCTCTGAAAAGCAATTCATCATGGACCACTCTCCTGAATGCAAAGCTTGCATAAACAAGCCCATAAGGTGTAACTGTGCCCATTTACTCACAATGACCAGATGCCAGTGGCTCCCGGCTGTCAATCACAGAGGAGGGAGTGTGGGGGGACTGAGCCACATTCTGTGTGTCCTTTAGACACACACAGGTGGCTCGGGAGCAAGCATGCACAAGTGCCCCCAGATCAAGCAGCTTGTTATGGGGGCACTTGGCAAGGGGGAGACACTTGGCA
Source organism: Lithobates pipiens (assembly GCF_037356315.1). NCBI lineage: Eukaryota > Metazoa > Chordata > Amphibia > Anura > Ranidae > Lithobates > Lithobates pipiens. Next base: position 27,545,423 of record NW_027507787.1, read on the forward strand.
AGGGGGAGGGTCCAGAAGTGCCGACGGGGGAACCTGGAAAGAGGAGTATTGGGGCTACTTTGTGTGGCAAACACATTGCACAGAGCAGGCACGTCTATTGTTTTAAAGAAAAAAAAAACAAGGCTTTAGAACCACTTTAACTATTATCAGGGGCGTAACTATAGGGGGTGCAACAGTCGCAACCGCAGCCGGGCCCTGTGATGCAGGGGGCCCATTCAGCCCCCTCTACATATGGCCGGCAGCAGCATAGGTAGCTAGGGGTACCAGTGCACCATGCACACGGGTGGCTGGAGGTGGAGGGTGACTAGCAGAGCTCCATACTCGACTATCGCACTGGCTGCTCTTTAGTTGTGCATTCCCCGCATGACCTGTGTCCTCGGCCGGCTCCTCAGAGTACCCCTCTCCTGCTCCATGCATTGCCGCTCAGTCCGATGTCTGTTCTCCCCAGCCAGAGTCTCCCCCCCCCCGAGTCCGGCCCACTCTGCACTGCATACTTCTCCCGGGTAAACAAATTTTAAGCACACAGATGCAGTGCAGCCCTGTGAGAGCCGTCTCCCCAAAGGACACTGCAGGCTTGTCTGCCAGCCCTCCTCCTCCCCTGTCATACACAGATGATGAAAGGTCTTTCTGGGAGATATGCTGATCGCCCGACTAGCACACTGGATGGAGCCCAGGCCAACATGGATGAGTGCGCGGCCTACAGCTTGGTCATGGTGAGTGGGAGGACCCCATCCCCCACACACCATTACATACCCCCTCTATCTCCCCCTGGGGACAGGGACCCCTTCTCACGTGGGGACAGGGACCCCCACCTCCCCTGGAGAACAGGACCTCATCTCTTCTGGGGACGGGGACCCCATCCTGCCTAGGGAAAGTCCCCCAATATGGCACCTAAAAATAAAATAATAAAAAAAAACTACTGATACCAGTGGTGGAACTACAGGGCTCACAAAGGTCATACCTGTGATCACGCCCTGGAGTTCATCCGCCGGACTCGGAGGGAAGGGCCCTGGCTGGGGTTCAGGGGGGCCCTTCATGGTTTCTTGCATCTGGGCCCTGAAGGTTCTAGTTACGCCACTGACTATTATCTTTCTCCTTGGCCAAGTGCAAAATAGTTTGGAAACTTGCAAAGGTATAGAGGGTGCTTCTGAGCATGCAGATCATATATAGATAAGATCCGCCCTTTGTGCTCCGATTCTCCTGTATCTGCACCCAACTATTAGAACTTGGAGTCAGTTCCATTTGTTTGCCGAGTGATCCCCCAGCAGTCAGACTGAAAGAAGTACTGTGTGTTTTTGGAGTAAGAAGGTAAGTATACCTTTTGAGCAATGCTTGTTTTTTTTTTTTTACATCCTCTGTTCCAAACTTTTGAGTGCTTTCTTAAAGAGCAACTCTTCTTCAAATGACAGCCTGGATTGTATGTAGTAGTTTGACAACACATAGCTGCAAAAATGTGCCTTTCGGCATACAGAAGATCAGTACAGATCCGAAACCAAAGAGAAATTTCAGGGAGTATTGTGGAAAACATGAAATAACGTGTGTAATCCCTTAAACTCATAACAGACAAAATACCAGTTATGTGTCTTGACTTTATAAGGGAAAGCTGCTTCTCATGAGTAGTTCTTCCTCCTGGCCTGTGATTGGCTGCAGCTCACTGTTCTGCTAAAGTTTGATTTAGGAATTTCTTTCATAAAGCTGTGGAGTTTGCTCTGGGCTGCCTGACAAGATCTCTCTTTTTTTTTTTTACTCACAAGTACAATTGTCTGTTAAAGGGCCTGAACAAATATGTACAGCGTGTGTTTTTTCTTGGAAGGGATGGGGTACACATGTCGGATCAGAGTAAATAAGCATGGTATTATAGGCTGCTGTTTTATGAGCCCTAACTTGTATAGTTTGTAAATATATGTATACAATGAAGCTGGATGTCAAAGCTGAACTCTAGGCGAATAGCAAAATAAACAGCCGAAATACGTATTTTCAAACTGATTTAGCTGTAAAAATCTTTGTAATACTAATTAGGCAGTTTTGAAATGCAAGTACCCCCAGCAGACAGCACAGTCAGGATGGGAGACCTCCCTGCAGATCAGAGCTCCTGGTCTCGAGTATTGTAGCGCTCCCTTGACTCCTTTTGGGGTGAAATAATTTGGGCGCAGAGCAAAGAGTATGTCACCAGAACATCAGGGAACTTCACAAAACGTTTTATTGAACAATCACATCACAGCAAAGGATAGTCACATTTCAGAGCCACATAGGAACTCTTCATCCGGTATCTGACATTTGGTCACATGCCATATAATCGGGTCCTGCCTGGCTCCAAAATGTAGCTATCCTTTGCTATGACGTGTTCCATTAATAAGATGTTGGACCTTTTTATAGAGTTCCATGGTGTGCTGGCAACATAGTCCTTGCTCTGAGTTGCTCCGGTTTCCTGCCCGGGGGCGGGGCGCTATAGTGCTCACCCACTCTTCTGCCACTCTCAGGAATGTATGCTCTGGGAATATTGCTCTAGAAATTGAGTGCAGTCGCTTAAAATATTAACAGCAAATAAACCTAGGGAGTGGTTAAGGCATGGAATACACAAAAAGACCAAAAACGCAGACTCCATATCTTTACTGACTATCAATACAGAAAAAGGACCTTTAACCCCTTGTTGCTGGCGCCTCCCGGTGCTTTAAGGGGTTTTAGAATGGCAGGAGGTAGGGCTGGGTTTATGATCATCATGTGACCGTCGTAATTAGCCGTCGCATAAGCAAGTAGCGATCGGGAGCTTTCCGTTAGCCGTCAGCAACTGTGCCGGGTGTGTGCAGGGCAGCGCGTGCTCTCGGCACAGCTGTATTTGCACTAATGAATATAAATATGCGGCCATCCGACACCAAGGCCCACCTGCCGAGAGGCTGTATATTTGAGTGCGGCTGGCGCCAAGGTGTTAGTCATTGTAAACTTCTAATGTGAAAAATGAACAAAGCATATCCTTCTATAGTGTGTGTTAGCCTCACTCCAAAGCACCTAATCAATGATAACAGTCTATGCCAACTCCTGGGAATCCTGGGTGACACCCTCCGCCCACCCCCCACGACACAGCAGCTAACAGGTACAGCTGTGTATATGTCCCTATGCTTCTGTGTAGAGGGGCTGCATCCATTCCCTCAGCTATTGTACTCTGTGCTGTATGAAGTGCAGTCTCTATAAAGTCAGATCTCCAGCGCCTGCCTTCTACTGCTGAGAAATAGCCTTTGATCTGTGTGTTTTAGGAGGATGTAAAGGAAGGATGGCTGTAGGTAAACAAGTACAACTTATGTAGGGGGATTTGTTGCATCTCTATGTATCACCTGAGGCTAGTCACTTCACTGGGTATACAGTATGCAAAGGCAGGGCAATATAAGGAGGGGGGGGGGGTGCTGTAGTGGGCTGTGCCCCAGCCAGGAGCAATGACATCAGTATCAGGAAGTGGAGGGGGGCAGGGGAACTCTGATACGAAAGGGGGATTATAATGTGATGTGATGGGGGACTCTGGTGTGACGGGCAGACTTTGATATAATAGAGAGACCTGGAGATAGAGAAAAGCAGGGGTAATTAGCTGTAAAGGATAAAATAATGGTGTGCCCATCTGCCCTCTGACTTTTTTTTTTTTTTTACTGCACCCACAGTTTAGACAGGTGATCTCATCCTGTGTAAGGGAATACAACCACTTTATGCCAAACCAGCACACTTTACTATTCAAACTGTAAAGCAGCTTCAGTGTAGTACATAATCTACTTAAACGAGCAAGCAGAACTTCCTGCAATGCACACAGCAGCAGCTCCTACCCAGCTTCTTCAGAACAGTATTCAGCAGATGAGGTATCACCCCTGGTGCTTTAGTTAAGGTCTCAGCTTCACTCCTCTCTGATATGCCCTTCAACACAGCAGTGTATGCTTTTCAGGCCCCGGACTCAAGCCTTCCTCCTCAAAGCGTGACCTTCCGTGGCAGCAGACTTGGGAGGGTAGGGAGCAGCTTTACACCCATCCTCCCTAGGCAAAGTCTGGGAGTGAAAAAGAACTTACAGAAAAGTCAGTCTCATGCACCACTGGCAAAAGACCTTCTAGTGGTTGGCCAAGGAGACATAGATATCTATAACTCAGGTTACTGGGTACACTTACACTACTGCCAGAGACATTCCCCAACAGCAGGCAGAAGTAAACAATAACTCTGGGCTTAGGGAAAACCCATGGAAAGCAAAACTTTTCAATTAAAGCTCAGGCTGACTACAGCCCAGCAGCATTATTATTATTATTATTATTATTATTATTATTAATGATTTATATAGCGTCAGCAGTTTACGCAGCGCTTTACAATGTATGGGGGGGGGGGGGGGCAACACAATTACAGTATAAAACAAAAGGTACAGGAGGGCCCTGCTTGTAGAGCTTACATTCTAAAGGGAGGGGGTGGTGGTACAAAAGGTAATAGCTGCAGAGAATGATTTGATGGGGGTGGCTCGGGGACAGTTAGGTGGGTGTGGGATTGGCTTCCCTCAATAAATAGATTAGGAACACTACTGCTTGGGGCACACAGTATTAAAAGTTAATTATGTTCAAGGGAAATTAAATTACAAGATTTTGCTTTGTACACAATTGGACGACTTGAAATGAACACACTTTCACCTACTGCACTAAGCAACGTGATTACTATGAACTCCCTAAGTTCACTTAATTCCGTCCATCTCCTGAAGCACACTTACATTTCTTCCACTCCATTGCGACTCCATTTAGCCACAAGGAGTGAGGAAAAAGAATCTGGTGTAAGCTCAAGTCAGATTTCCAATGCAAGCATACCGAGGGCATGTGATAGTGCTGGACCAACCACCTAGTACCAGCGGTGTCTTGACATACTCCTCCATACTTGGAAGTAATGGATATTTCCATCACTCTCCTGGTTAAATGGAGCAGCCAGGGAGTGAAGGGAAGATGTAAGTATATAACTAAGCAAGAGGCACCACTAAACAAATGCTGCCATGAAGACCAAGGAACTCTCCAAACAAGTAAGGGACAATGTTGTTGAGAAGTACAAGTCAGGATTAGGTTATAAAAAATAACCAAATCTTTGATGATCCCTAGGAGCATCATCATCAAATCTATCATAATCAAATGGAAAGAACATGGCACAACAGCAAACCTGCCAAGAGACAGCTGCACACCAAAAATCATGGACTGTGCAAGGAGGGTATTAATCAGAGAGGCAGCACAGAGACCAAAGGTAACCCTGGAGGAGCTGCAGAGTTACACAGCAGAGACTGGAGTATCTGTACATAGGACTTAATAACAAGCCGTACGATCCATAGAGTTGGGCTTTATGGCAAAGTGGCCAGAAGAAAGCATTACTTTCAGGAAAAAACAAAATGGCACGGGGTTTGCGAAAAGGCATATGGGAGACTCCCAAAATGTATGGAGGAAGGTGCTCTAGTCTAATGAGACTAAAATTTAACTTTTTGCCCATCAAATAAAACGTTATGTCTGGCACAAACCAACACATCACATCACCCAAAGAACACCATCCACACAGTGAAACATGGTGGTGGCAGCATCATGCTGAGGGGATGTTTTTCCATCAGTCTGGACTGGGAAACTGGTCAGAGTTGAGGGAAAGATGGATGATGCTAAATACAAGGATATTCTTGAGTAAAACCTGTACCACTCTGTGTGTGATTTGAGACTAGGATGGAGGTTCACCTTCCAGCAGGACAATGACCCCAAACACACTGCTAAAGCAACACTTGAGTGGTTTAAGGGGAAACATGTAAATGTGTTGGAATGGCCTAGTCAAAGCCCAGACCTCAATCCAATAGAAAATCTGTGGTCAGACTTAAAGATTGCTGTCCACAAGTGCAAACCATACAACTTGAAGGAGCTGGAGCAGTTTTGCAAGGTGGAATGGGCATAAATCCCAGTGGTAAGATGTGGCAAGCTCATAGAGACTTATCCAAAGAGACTTGGAGCTGTGATAGCCGCAAAAGGTGGCTCTACAAAGTATTGACTTTAGGGGGGTAAAAAGTTATGCACATTGACTTTTTCTGTTATTTTGTCCTATTTGTTGTTTGCTTCACAATAATAATAATAAAAAAACATCTTCAAAGTTGTGGGCATGTTCTGTAAATTAAAAGATGCAAATCCACAAACAATCCATGTTAATTCCAGGTTGTGAGAGGACCAAACACGAAAAATTCCAGGGGGGGGTGAATACTTTTGCAAGGCACTGTACAGTTGAGGGACATGTATTAGGATAGATTACTATTAATGTGAGGGCAGTTGTTACATACTGCAGAAGCAAATGCAGTCTTCAATAACAGTGGTGGTCTCGGACATGACATTGTAAAGCAATGTTGGGACAGAGTAGACATGATGTACTTTAGTTCTGATCTCGGCACTGAGAAGCAGCACCTTTTCCATCCAGTTATGGTATTCAGCACAGTGATGGACTGTGACGTGGCAGACAAGGAGTGTCTAGCATTACTGCTGTGTGTGTAAGTGCAGAATACACACATAACTTACCAAACTTGTTACAAAGCCAGAACGTGTGGAAAGACAGATGACTTATTACCTATAAAAATATCTCCTTTCTTTGTCAACAGGGAAAGTTGAAAGGGCTGTCCCCTCAGTGGCACTTAGGTAACACTGCTATTTTTAATATGTTTAAAACACATCACTCATCAGTTTATTGGTAGAGGGCAATATGGGTTAGGAACCTATCACTCTGTATTTAGCACAGCCAAAGCCTTTTATGGTTATTGCCAGACCCAAAACTTCAGCCAGGGCAATAAGGCTTCTTTCACACTGCCCCGCTGTGGTTTGGCTGTTTGCATACGGGTTACCTGCAGTTTCCCATAGGCGTTCTACTATGCCCTGTGTTTTTAAAAAAAGCACCAAAATGTGGGACATAATAGAAAGTCTATTGGAAACCACGGGTAACCCACAGGAAAACCACATGTATATGGAAAACTGCAGCAGAGCAGTGTGAAATGGCCCTAAAGCAGAATGAAATTAAAAAGAGGTAAACCGTTTAGCACAAATAATATATGCAAAAGTATGCACTCCAGTTATACATACCATAAATGAACATGCAACACATGATTGGTTTAACTCGCAAGTGCTTTTTTTTGTTACCACTCCTTTACTTTTTTAACGTCACAGTTCTAGGGACCATTCTGTGCGTATGCACATTCTTTTGAGCACCAGCATCCCTTTGTGCATTGGCATTCCTTTGAACATGGGCATTCCTTTGAGCATGGGCTTGAGCACAGTTTTCCTGACAGTCTGCTGGAGCTTCCTGCAGAGACTGAGTTTGAGAGTCCATTACACACTGCTAGCGCCAATAGAAACTGCACCTGCTTAGCAGCCTATCTCCTATCATTCACCCACACTTTTAATGGGACAGTGCACCACCCAAAAGAGGGGCCCCACTGAAAGCTGGCCAACGTTAATTACTAGGGGCCAGGCACTTTCTATCATCTCCAGGGATACCCCCTCACTAGAAATGCGTACGACCACCCATTATTTGGGTTGTATGCACAAGGTGTATACTGGGACCCTTTCTATTCCTCCAAATTGGTTAATTTTGGTTATAGACTCTAGTTACCCCATTGTAGTTCAATTTAACTTTGCCAGAGTTCTTTTAAGCACAAGCTAGCGGTTTGTTGCCCATTTTTCTACAATAGTGCAGGTAAATCTGTGTGATTATCTGTTTGTTGATTTATACCGTGTTGAATTGAATTGCCAAAATATATTCAATTATTTATTGCCGGGTTTTTTGCAGCCTTATCCTTGTGCATGTTTATAGAGTGGTAGCCTGCTAACCCTTGTGTCCACTGATGTAAACAACTTTTAGTTTAAGACCAAGTGTGTCAGTTGGGACAAAGTGGTTAAGAAAGTCATGGCAGACGACAGGGCCCATCATCACCAGTGGCCCTTGTGGGGATAAGCGCTACATTAACAACACATACAGTAAAAAAGCACTCTATACATCAGACTGAAATAGATGGACCACTGAGAAGGAAAAAGGGACATTGGTTCCAAAAAAAGTGACAGTCCCATCTAAATAAGGGACATTTATAAGCAATGTTATTATAATGAGTAAAAAAGTACTTATTATGAGTAATAAAAAAAATGCTGATCCTGAGCTTCCAACTTAAATCAAATAGACCTCTGATAGACTCACAGTGAGATAAAAAGATCAGCAACAAAGAAGGCACAGCCTCTATATGAGCAAATATGGCTTGCTCTGTGTATACTGATAATTACACACCATACAAGGAAACAACATTTTTACAATTGTCACAAGAATTGAAAGAGAGAGTAAATCTTCCAATAGGGACACTTGTTTTGATGACATCTGTCTTAAATTTAGTTTAAACTTGTGGCTGGGGGGTGGTAAAAACACACTATTGACCCATGCTTTTATTGCACCCCCAATGGCTTTCCTCTGTGTTCAACTAGTAGTACTACTTGCCAAACGTGGCGAATTCAAGCAAATTGGGCCTTGCAGCAACTGTTTGCACTGCACGCAGTTGCAAAATAGTGGTAAAGGTTTTTAGAGGTTAAAACAGCTAGCGAGGGGGTGACATAGTGTCTCTGCACTGCCCCTTAAATACCCTCCTAAAAAGCTACTGAAGGTCACTCTTCAGAGGGCTAACTCTAATGTAAACTAGCCCTTAGAGGGAATTTTTCTCCCTTTGGATAGGCCAGGCTTTTATTGCTGTCTGTGTTGGGAATTTCACACTTTCTATTTTTTCCTGATGACCACTGTCAGCATGACAGAATGATGGCAAAGCCAACATTCTACAGTTTTGTCAGATAACTGAGGTGCTCATGGTCACTGCAGTTCAGTGACTCACTAGGTAGTAAAACAAAGAACCTCTGGACTGCTGTATGACTTCAAAAACAAGTTAGCAAGGAGTTCCATTTCTGAAGACAGCTGGGAGACCATCAGTGTTATCAGAGCCTTCACCCCTGTGTCTAGTTGCTCACCCTTAGAGACTTATACGTCTTCTTCCAGGAGTCCAATCCTCTCTGACTCTTCTTTGGCACTAGACATAAAAGGCAATCTGTCCTCTCAGTTTGGCCATTCTTGAATGACTGCTGCTCACATAAACTACCATGGCCCAGTGAACACACACTTCACTTTCCACTGCACATTGTTTTTCTACTGCACTAGATACAAGACACACACACACATTCACTTCATGATGAGAAACTTTTATTAAAATCTTCTCAATGACAGAACATAACATCTAGATTATCAGATCTAGCATCCACTTTAAGGGTAACATCATTACTGAATGATGTGTTGCTTCACAGTCCTTCGCCAAAAGAGTCTATTTTAAGCAATCCAAGGCAGTGGGAATCCCTGGGGGGAACATGATTCTTGGCCGGGGTTCCTTCTAGATGGGGAGCTTCACTGAGTGGTTCACAGGGCAGGCCTAGTTGTCTCATGCCACCCAGAGAAAACAAGTGTAGCACTGACGCCCGAAGGAGCTGCTGAGTTTGATTGGGCCTGTACTATTAACCCCCCACTGAATTGGCTCAATCCCCTTTGACACAGCTGTGGTGCGATGTTGGTGTGAAGCTAATAGTAAAGGATAACCCCACAATGTGCAATATAACAAAAGTATACCTTTATTATTACCTGGATATCCGATGCTCCACCTACAGGTAAAGGAACAACGCTTCACACCAATTGTACTTAACCAGAAACGTACCTTTACTGGAACTGATGTAAAATAGTAATTACAGTATTGGCACTGTCACACAAACATAATGCAACAGCACAACATGTATTCACAACAGTCAACAGTTGGTACATATAGAGTTGTCTTAGATAATCCCTGAAAGTGTTTCTCCAATTGGGACTAGTGCTCAGAGTGACAACGCCTAAACTCTGGGCACCTTCCCACTTCCAGCACACTCTGGTAATCATAGGAATATAAAGCTGATAAATAAAGTAGGGAGTAATACTGTATTAAATGTCTAGGTGTACAAAAGTGCATTAAGAAACTGTGGGCAACAGCCCTCTCACCAAACTGAGTCTGAAGAATAGAGCAGTTTCGCTCTGCTGGTCTCAGTCTTGCTTCTCACTAGCTGGCGCCGTCACAATGCTCCGCTCTGCAAGATGAACCGGGACAATCTGATGGCTCCGACAGGTGTCTCTGGATCCTTCCCGATCCGGTCACACAGTCTTTCCAGCACTCAGGTACAAGGCAGAGTCTCTGGCTGTTCCGCTCCACAATGGTTGTAGGCCACGCTCTCTGGAGACCTCCTCACAGGTCTTGTAGGCAGTCCACGCATCCAGAAGTGAAAGAAAATGGCCGCGTGTGTTCTTTTATAGCCTACCCAGCATGCAGTTCAGTACTGAGTGTAGGTCACTTAGCATTCTGGGTAGGTAGGTCATTGTAAAATGTAAACAGTCACTTCCTGGAATATTTCTCCATGTTCATGAAAAGAAAATAATTGAAGTCCATTTCACATTTAGGCCACTAGATGGTGCCAATTGCCAAGTTATAATACGGCCATAGATTAACATTGCATAACATTAACAGGCAAAAATACCAGCATTACACAAGTGTTCCTCCTTTTACTGCCTTTGCTAAAATATCTTCTCTATCAATTAACTGAATCATGTTACTTAGATTGAAATGATAGTTTCTCTATACTGGGAAAATAAGATCAAAATTTGCAAGGACTCCATACAAGAATCTATTGCTGTAACAATAATAAGCCATACAGCTCTGGATTTTGTGCAGTGAATATTTAATAAGGCATATGGGTCCCAGGTTGGCTAGGTGGTGCTGTTTTGAGTAGAGAAAAGCACATACCCATAGACAAACAAAAGCTTTGCAGAATGTTTACTACCATCCCAGCAGAATTCACAGAAAGTAATAATATATATTTGTGTACTGTGGGTTCAGTATTATGGTACAGTCAACTATATTATTCAGTTGGCATGAATTCATGAACTCACTTTTCATATAAACATGGGCTGATCCATGGCTGAATAAGGCATGCTGCCAGAAAATAAATAAGGAAAGTAGGTGAAAAGTGTTAGTGAAGAAGCTTGATCTGGTTATTCCATAGTTCCATTTCTGTAAATGTTGTTAATGCAAATCATTTTATAAGGCATAACAGCCATAATTAAAAGAGGTGGCAATTAAAAATCTCCTATAGGGACAATATAAATCTATAACGCAAGGCAAAGCTACACAGGTAATGTTTTAATCTTGCACTTGTGCGACTAAAATCTCATGTGATTGATAGTTTTGTTTGCATCACTTTAATAGTACCAAGGTGTGCTACACAAGAGATTTTAAATTACACTGCTGGACAATCTCTCATTGCTGCACTTCAACCTAACAGTGTGAACATAATATCAGGTAATCTCTCCTCTATAGCCTTCAGAGGGGGCAATGTCCATCAAGACCTATTCTTGCCTCTTCCTTATATACTGTATGGCCAGCATAGGGCTGCCACCTTTGTTCTGGTAAAGGGACAGAGGGTGGAATAGGGGGTGGGGCTAGTAGCTGCAATGGGCCAATCTGTTTTTATTGAGCTGAAGGACACTGATAATTGCATTGGATGATGATGTCACCCTCTCTTTGGCGTTTAATGGTAGCCCTTTGTTTAGAGTCCCCTCTTCACATGAGATTTTCCCCTTCACATAAGAATCCCCCTTAACAGAAGAAGCCCTCCTTTACATCAGACTTTCCCTTTCCACTTCATTGGCTGCTGCTGTACAAATGTCAGCTGCCTGCATCCTAGTATGCTAGACCAGTGGTTCTCAAACTTAGCGATAGCAGGGCCAAGCAATTTCCCTTTAAAACCTTTTATGCCCCATTAGTAAGGGCCTGTGTGTTGCAGTGACATTCAAAATGATCAGCAAAGCAGTGCAGCAACGCATGTTACATGGCTTACCGTAACCCAGAAGTGTAAATCTGAAATCAAAAAAGTTCATACTCATACAGTGTCTCACCTTTGAAGAATTTCAGTGTCAGGGGGTAGACCTTGTCTAGCATGAAACCCCAGAGGTGCTCCATACTGAGCTGTCTGGCCTCCTCCTCTGCCACCTTACCTCTATGATGACCCTTCCATCTGCTCAGGACTCTGTGATAACTTCTCTCACCTTCAGCCTCTCAAAATGGATAACCATTGACATTCTCCCCATGTCATTTCCCGACTTCTGGCTCCTGGACGAGAGGGGAGTGGGCATATTTTAATGAAAATCTGAGTCCGAGAACCACCGTGCTAGGCAGCAGTAGCCACCTAGTTCCTAGCAACCAAGGATGCTAGGTGGCACAAGCTGCTTGCATCCCAGGCTGGCATCCAATATGGAACAAACTCCATCCCTTAAAAATGGGAAGTTGCATGTTAGTTTGAAATCTGGGATGGTCCCGTATTATATGGCGCAGGTGGTATCCTTAGCCCAGCAACAGCTTTTATCTCGGTAAAACAGCCTTTTCTTGCAAATCTTAGCCATGTTAAAGTGGATGTAAACCCACTTTCATCCTTTCTGAACTACTGCCATAGTGGTTACCTGTTCATGCATGTATCCTTACCTGTCAAATGTCCCCCCTCTGTCTGTTTTTGAGACCCGAAAAACTGCTGATTCTGTGGGTGGGTCTGTTGTCCAGAGCTCGGTGGGTAGAGTCGTGATGGCAGTAGACTCCCCGCCCACCTCTACACCCCCCTTGTCAACATGCATTTCCTTCTGTGTATTTCTTACACTTCTGCTATGATCACTAACATCCAGTCAAAACCCATAAAAGTCACCACATGACTTCAGCATGTCAAATCATACTGAGGTGGGAGCAGCCAATAATGGAAGAGCTGGAGAAGAAAGGAGGTGGGGATGTGAAGTACATAGAATGTCTCTCAGGCTCCTGCATGAGATCTGTAAATCACCTGTCACTCACAGCAAGGGGGAAGAACTGACTCCAATTTCTCTGTGTGTCAGTTTTTATCTCACTGAAAAAGATAAGAGGACTGCTCACAGCTGGATTAACTCATCATGGCAAGACAGTGCACAGATGACCTGAAATCCTATACTGTACAAGGTGCAAGCCTTAATTCTTTTTATTTTCTGGTTTTACATCCAGTTTAAGGTCAAAGGCAGGCTTATCATCTTACAAATATGGCAGCTGCTTTACATTCTAAAGAAGTTAATATTTGCCCAGCCAAACCTGGGATTTACTTAGCCATCAAACAGTAGGTCAGTTTGGTGGTCTTACTTTTCTATTGTTAAGCAATACAGTTTACACCTGTGTTGCAATGAAGAATCAGAGTGATGAGGTCATCCTTTTCTTCTCTCTTCCTTTCAGTACATTCCCTGTCAGCACATGTGCATGCAGCAGAGCAATAATAGTGCTGAGCCTTCCTCTGCCAGTCAGATAAGGTTGCCACCTGTCCAGGATTCACCTGAACAGTTTAGGTTTGGAATCATGTGTCCAGGTTTCAAACTGCCTGAAACCCGGACACATTATTCAGAATAGAGTATGGCCTCCCAGTAGGGTTGCTGGCTGCAGTTGTCTAAGCTGAGTGTGAGTTACACTCTCTTACACACTGGAGACACACACACACGGGAGAGGAGAGAGGTCTCAATCTTCACCTCTTCCTCCCCTCCCCCCACCTCTCTGTGTCTGCCCACACTCCAATCCCCGGTGCTGTACCTTTAGAAAAGGAAAGTTGGGGCTGGAAATTTGAAGTCCAGCAGCCTCAGATACATCTGGATGAGAGGTGCTGACCGCCAAGGGGTGAGTGAGCTCACATCCATATCTGTCTGTGACTGAAGTCTCCCCCCTGTTCTCTCTCCTGCCTCTGAGTATGTACACCAAGGCAAATCAGGGTTCTCAGAGCACCCTTTACATCAGAGTTCTCCTTTACACCAGAAGCCACAGTGTTCCCCCTTACATCAGAGTCCTCAGCGTTCCCCCTTAAATCAGGGTTCCCAGAGGATGCCTTAGGTCAGAGTCCCCAGAGTTCTCCCTTACATCAGAGTCCCCAGAGTTCTCCCTTACGTCAGAGAGACCCCAGAGTTCTCCCTTACGTCAGAGAGTCCCCAGAGTTCTCCCTTACATCAGAGTCCCCAGAGTTCTTCTTTACATCAGAGTCCCCAGAGTTCTCCCTTACGTCAGAGACTGCAGAGTCCCCCTTACAGTGAATGGTAACTCTGCGAGTTCAGATTTAACGTCTTCTGATTAGAAATGTTATTTAATTGAAAAATCTATGTATAGTTTATAGCAGTGATGGCGAACCTTGGCACCCCAGATGTTTTGGAACTACATTTCCCAGTATGCTCATGCACTCTGCAGTGTAGTGGAGCATCATGGGAAATGTAGTTCCAAAACATCTGGGGTGCCAAGGTTCGCCATCACTGGTTTATAGTATAAAAAAAATTGCAGTGCGCCGCTAAAGTGTTCGGGTTTGACTTGAAGAAAAGGTGGCAACCCTACAGTCAGATCTGCTGTACTGAGGAGTACAAACTACGGTGTAATACTAAGACAGATTCAGGTACTTACACTAGTTACATTTAAAATGCATAATTAATTGTAATGCTGCACAATGATACATAGCAACAAAAAATATGTTGGATGATGATATTTCAGCCTCCTTGGAAGTGCCTGCTTATTTGGCAATATCTCAAAGTCAGACATAACTATCTCAGACACTGACTTTGCACATTTGAAGCCAAATACTAAGGGCTTATTTTGAGGAATGAGTAAAACACACATGTAAGAAATAAGAGACAAACCTAAGAAGTGTTGTTTTTTGTATTATACCTCACTGCTGTCTGCATTTAAACAGAACTGCGTATCCTTTTTATTATTACCGTCTTCTCCGTAGCAGCTATTACAACTAGTCATCAATTGTGAAGTTTATTGAGCTTTCTTCAAAAGCTGAAAGAACTTAGTGGTATGGCATGGCTGTAGCCAACTGAGCTGAAATGTATCTTTTAGGTCTGCTTAGGTCTTTCCCTAAGCCTGGTGGTTGATTGCTCCTGTCTGCTGCTGGAAGAATATTCCAGGAAATAGAGTGGGAGGCTCAGTCATTGGAGTTACAAATGTTTATTGCACACTAGCCAATTCCTGGGAGGCTGACCCAGAAGGTGTAACTGGGGAGAAGATACATATTTGGGAGGATCTGATCAAAGGCTCTACCCCCCCTGGGGCTTTTCCTGGGAGTAAGCATGTTTGTTCAAGTGAGGCTAATACTACTAGCCTCAACAGGTGCATTGTGCTGAGGGCCCAAGGAAATTTACCTGTGGAAGCTGTGCCGGAGAGGGAAACCTTCATGGAAGAATGTTGCAGGGGAGCTGAACATTGCCAAAAGCACCTTTCGCCGCTAGCTCTAGGTACTGAACCATTCATTGAAGGTTAGACGCCAGGTAGTGCTACAAAGATGCTTTCACAGAGATTCACAGATTTAGTTGGCTGTCTCTTCACCATCAACATTTTTGAGGCTGCCGCTATAAGGCCTAATACTGCTGGAATAACATTTTTCCGGAAGCTGGCCTCAGAGTTTTTCATGTGCCTAGGGTATCTTACACCCTAAATCCTCCTTCCTGCATTTTTGTCTGAACCCTGCAATAAACCTTAAAAATTATTTGAAACTGTAGAAACTTCAGATGTTCGGTCTAAGGGAACTGCTACTGGGACTGGAAACAGGGTAGGCCGCCTCTGAACAGGTAAGGGGGACCAAGTTAATTTCCAGTGGCTCCTTCCAGGGTCATCACTACATTTTTATGACTAAAGTCAAGATAAGAAAGTGATGCCTATTTCAAGTTAGTGTTACCCCGACTATTACGATTATGCTCCTGCCAGGCAAATACAGTTGTTTTTCAGTTTCAATTTGCCTTTTAAAAACCCTCATTTCCCAGACAGGCTGGCAGTATTTCCTCCACCATCCATACTCCTTCCTTACCTCAATACTCTTTTCCATGCCCCTCTCGCTATTGTAACATGTACATTGCAGGACTACAGGGCACCGCTGGGCCTGCATTGTATATGATGATGTCAAAGGCCCATCCACAGTACAGGGCAGTAGAGAAGAAAAACGCTACAGCAAGACCCTGGATTAAGGTAAGTATTTCTCCCTTTTAGATTCCCGAAACAGAACAAGAATTGTATTTTGCTTATGCAGGGACAGAAGGGGCAGATATTTCATTTTTTTAAGCAGAAAGGAGTTTAACTGGAGGCCAATCAGTTTTTTTTAGTAGTGAATGGTAAAGCCCCTGTCAGATTGTATTTTATTTGCTGTCTGTATCCCATTCTGATATTTCCTTCTCTTGTAAACACAAGAGGAAATAAGATTTCCCTTTTCTTTTTTTCAGTGACACGTTGCTTGTTCAGTGTCAAAGGCCCAGAAAGTATTAAAGACAGAGACAGCCCGGCAACAAACATTTTTAACCACACCCCACTTGGCCTATAGCAGAATGGGTGGGAAAAAAAGTTATCCTGACTTGGCGTCATATGACGTTCAGCAGCATAAGCCGCTAGTGCATGCCCCCCGGTAGAGCAGCGATTGGTGGTGCGGTGTGTTATGCTGATCACATTGGTAACTGGAAAGTGACGGTAATCAGCTTTCCTCAGTTCGTGGTGACAAGACGCGAGTAGGCCACTGGTCCCAGTTCCACTGCTTTCAGAAGTTGCTAGCTCACTTGGCTGCCACCAGCTGCAACCTGGCTGTCTTCCTCCTCCCAGTCCTCCTGACTGACATGCACATGGAGAAACCCCAGGGCATGGTTTTATGAAGACTTGGCACATCGCTGTCTTCAAGAGAGCACTGCTACAGCCGGCAGTCTCTCCCCTTGTCTGTCCCTGCACCGTACTGATCTATTCACCGTCTATCCTTACTTTCTCCACTGCCTCTAAGGCTTGAATTCCTTTAACTGCCTCCTGTGGTGGGATCCTTCCAGGCCAGCCTCCTGAGCTCCAGCCCAAGGTAAATCCCTGCCCCTGTTAAGGGGTTCCTCAAGGGCCAGTGACAGCCTCCCTCAGCACTGCTTCTCCATCTTCCACCCGACTGCCTCTTTTTTTTTGTTACTGCACATAGAAGGCGTTTTATCTTAATGCATAGAATGCATTAAGATAAGAAACCTGCCTTTACAACCACTTTAAGGACTCTTTTAGCTCCCTGCCAGGCCCCCACCTCCCAAATTCTAGAAATGGGGGGAGGCACTGGGGCCCTGGCCTCTATTAACCCTTCCCCAGCTTCAGTGACTTAAGTTTATCAGTGGGCAAGACTATAGTTTGCCTACTCTAGGACAGGTTTCCTTTAACAGGTTCCCGACTGTATGGGGTTCCTTTAAGAGCCGCCAGAGGGCACGCGCATTGGGTCCCCCCGCTTTGCAGCGGTGTGCTGCAGTCGTAAATGGAAGAAGTTTGGAACCACCAGGACTGTTCCTAGAGCGGGCCGCCCAGCCAAACTGAGCAATCGAAGGAGAAGTGCCTTAGTCAGGGAGGTGACCAAGAACCCAATGGTCACTCTGACATAGCTCCAGGATTTTTCTGTGAAGAGAGGAGAACTTTCCAGAAGAACAACCATCTCTGCAGCATTCAATCAGGCCTGTATGGTAGTTGTGGTGGCCAGACGGAAGCCACTCCTCAGCAAAATGCTCATGACAGCCCGTCTGGAGTTTGCAAAAAGGAACCTGAAGGACTCTCTGACCATGAGAAACAAAATTCTCTGGTCTGGTGAAACAAAGATTGAACCCTTTGGCCTGAATGACAAGCGTCACGTCTGGAGGAAACCAGGCACCGCTAATCACCTGGCCAATACCATCCCTACAGTGAAGCATGGTGGTGGCAGCATCATGCTGTGGGGATGTTTTCAAGTGTCAGGAACAGGGAAACTAGTCGGGATCAAGGGAAAGATAAAAGATGAATGCAGCAATGTACAGAGACAGAAAAATGTTTTTTTTGGAATGATGGACTTTATAGGCATAACCCAACAAATTATATTGAAAAATAAACAAAATTTATTACAAAAGTTTAAATACAAAAACACCAAAACTTACATATTTTGACAGAGAATGCCTATGCGCACAATGATCATACTATCAAACATCAATTATCAAATTGGATAATTAATCAATCAAATAACTGAATGGTATACTTACTAAAATGAAAACAACAATTATCCAGCAAACAGACAGTATATCATAAGACTCAGCTCAGCTTGCTCTTGCTCTACATGTTACGCATTGAATAATGCTTCGTCAGGAGATTTGGCATATTCTATAAGTAAAAAAATATAATTTTTATGCATAAATTCATAACAGTTTATGTATATAACACATATATTAATAGATTATATCATTAAGTTGCTGCTACCATGACCCTGGTGATTAGGACTAAAACCCCTAACCTGAACACACACTCCCATTTACAATATAGAGTATAACCAATATAATGGAAAACAAAGAATGAAAAAATAAAAAATAAAACGAATAAAAAAAGCAAGAAAGTGATTGATCGCTGGTGTGGGGTGTGATGGACTATGAGAACGGGTGTAACATTAAAAGTTTATAGGCTAAATATTGTTAAGATATTCCAAAATAAAATAAACATAAAATAAAATTAAAAAAAATATAAAAAAAAAAAAAAAAAATATGTACAGCCAATTAGTTATTTACATATCCAAAAAACAGAGGATGGAATAAAACTAGATTGAGCGGGGAATGGTATCCCAGTCTTTGGTTGATAACCAGCGAAAGGAGCGAGAGTGAACTTCTTTATCCTATTAGGGTAATCTATATATAGTATACATATATGCAAGGCAGCCATCAGAAATGTTGGGGCCCCTTACACAGATTTAGGCCTGGGCCCCCCCGGGGCCCGACCCTAACATTTTGTGTGTTGTGGAGACTGGAGGTATGGATGGTGCTCGGCGTGGGTGGGGATGCGTGCATTGTGAAGACTGGAGGGATGGGTGTGCTCAGCGTGGGTGGGTATGTGTGCATTGTGGAGACTGGAGGGATGGATGGTGCTCGGCATGGGTGGGGATGTGTGCGTTGTGGAGACTGGAGGGATGGAGGGTGCTCGGCGTGGGTGGGGATGGGTGCGTTGTGGATACTGGAGGGATGGATGGAGCTCGGCGTGGGTGAGAATTCGTGCGTTGTGGAGACTGGGGGGATGGATGGTGCTTGGCGTGGGTGGGGATGCGTGCGTTGTGGAGACTGGAGTGATGATTGGTGCTCGGCGTGGGTAGGGATGCATGCATTGTGGAGACAGGAGGGATGGATGTGCTCGGCGTGGGTGGGGATGCGTGCGTTGTGGAGACTGGAGGGATGGATGGTGCTCGGCGTGGGTGGGGATGCGTGCGTTGTGGAGACTGGAGGGATGGATGGTGCTCGGCGTGGGTGGGGATGCATGCGTTGTGAAGACTGGAGGGATGGATCGTGCTCGGCGTGGGTAGGGATGCATTCGTTGTGGAGACTGGAGGGATGGATGGTGCTCGCAGTGGGTGGGGATGCGTGCGTTATGGAGACTGGAGGGATGGATGGTGCTCGGTGTGGATGTGGATGCGTGCGTTGTGAAGACTGGAGGGATGGATGGTGCTCGGCGTGGGTGGGGATGCGTGCGTTGTGGAGACTGGAGGGATGATTGGTACTTGGCGTGGGTGGGGATGCGTGCGTTGTGGAGACTGGAGGGATGGATGTGCTCGGCATGGGTGGGGATGCGTGCGTTGTGGAGACTGGAGGAGTGATTGGTGCTCGGTGTGGGTGGGGATGCGTGTGCTGTGGAGACTGGAGGGATGGATGGTGCTCGGCGTGGAGCTAAAAGAGATAGTGTCACTCTCCTCCTCTCACTGGCAACGCGCTGAATATCAGGGGGGTGACAGCCGGGCCCCCGGGGACATGCAGGCCCCTTACATGTGTAATGCCTGTACCCCCCTGATGGGGGCCCTGCACACATGTAATAAGGGTTGAGTATTGCTTATTTAGACCTAATTTAAAATAAATTTATTATAAATGAATATTTAAATTATAGCTTATTAAATCCATGATCTCACCTATTACTAGATACACTGGGATGAGTACTGGTATAGACAGAAACATTCAAGGGTATCCAACTATGAAATAGGGTCAGTCTGAAGTACTTCCAATGTTGGGAAGCCAGAGATCCAAAGGGAAATAAATGTTTCCTGATAGAGATCTATTTGACATATAAGGAGGAGGGAAAAAAAAAAAAAGAGTCATATAAAGTACATGGTCTTATCGCTATCAGTTTAGGATGGTACCAGGGCTGGATTAACGTAGGGGCTATTGGAGCTGCTGCTCAGGGCCCCTGCCTTAATATAGGCCCAGCCACCCAAAAAGGACATGGAAAGCAATGGGCCAACGGGAAGAGATCTCCCCTGACGGGCCCTGCATTCCACATGCACCGCCTGGGCAGGGTGGTGGGATTGATAATGGGCACTGCATGAGCAGTCCTAACAAGCCTGGGGCACGCCAATGCAGGGCTCTTACAGAAGTCTGAGGCTTCCATAGTGTTAGGCCTGCGCAGCTGCACTCTTTCAGCTCAGAGTGCACGCCAATGCACGGCCCTTACAGTAACTTGGCAAATCAAATGCCAGGCTTCCCTAGTGTTATGCCTGTGTGGCTGCGCACTTTTGAGTTTGGGCGCATGTCAGCACAGGCTCTTGGAAAGCAGAAGGGTTCCCAGTAAAAGGTCCACCAAAATCCTCAGCACCAAGCACATGATGCTCTTAATCCAGCCCCGGATGGTACTATATTGACATTTTAGGGTGTAAGCATTTACCTTAAAGATTAGCGTTCCTCGCGATCCCTGCTCAAAATGACAGCACTGAGCCGGGTAGAGGCCGCTGTACCAGACGGCAGCCCACGTCGTCTCTTTGTACACCCTTCCCAGTAGTAATGTCACTGCGTATGACGGAAGTGATGTTCACATACCCGGCCGAGTTCTAGTGCGCATGCGTCAAAACCCTTGGAGCGTCATAATATATAGGTAATAGTAGATGAGGGTGGATGGGATGGCTGAGCATGGATGGATGGATGAGTATTGCCGAGGATGGATGGATGACTGAGCATGGATGGATGGATGGATGAGTATGGATGGCTGAGCATGGATGGATGGATGAGTATGCTGAGTATGGATGGCTGAGAATGGATGGCTGAGCATGGATGGATGGCTGAGTATGCTGAGTATGGATGGCTGAGCATGGATGGATGGATGAGTATGCTGATTATGAATGGCTGAACATGGATGGATGGATGAGTATGCTGAGCATGGATGGCTTTGTATGGATGGATGGATGGCTGGATGAGGCTGCAATGGGCACATATCAGTGCCTCTGGACCTGGCGGTCACGTATGTTCCCAGGTGCGTGCCCAGGGGGGCGTGTGAGAACAGGAATCTGGGAGGATGTACACCCTCTGAGTTATCCGACCGTGCTACAGCCGTCATTTGGCTATAGCGCATTCGGCAAGCGGTTAAAGTGGTTGTAAACCCTTACTACACACTTTGACCTACAGGTAAGCCTAAATTAAGGCTTACCTGTATGTCCAAGAAATATCTCCTAAACGTATACGGTTTAGGAGATATTTGCCCGAAGACAGGCACCGCTGTCTACGGCGCCTGTGCGCCGTAGACAGCGGCGCGCAGGCGCACTGAGCGCGGCACCGTCAATGACGGAGATGCCGCGCGTGGCGGCTCCCGTGCGCATGCGCGGGAGTGACGTCATCGCGGCTTTGCCTAATGACAGCAGCGGAGCTGCGAGACCCACCGAGAAGATGGATGCGCCGGACTACAGGGGACAGCGGTGACTTCGCTGGCTCCTGTGTCAGGTAAGTGACACATAATGGACTACTATGCGATGCATAGTAGTCCATTATGCTTTGCCTTTGCAGGGAATGAAAGAGGAAGTAAACTCATCAGGGTTTACTTCCTCTTTAATCCTTTTTGGAATAAGGTTGTAACATAATAAAATGTGGAAAAAGTGAAGCGCTGTGAATACTTTGCTGATGCACTGTATATTTCATTTCTGTTCTCAGGTTTGGTTATCTATTAGGATGTAAACTCCAGGGCTGTCACTTATCTTTGTTTCAGGACACAAAAGAGTGCCTCACATGGAGAAAGCATGATATCCGATAGGCACATGTATGTTTAAGGTCGGTAACTCACCAAGTAGAAAAGAAAAAGGATGAGCAAATACTTGCACCTTCAAAAATCAGCAATGTCAGTTCCTAGATTTCACTTCTGACAAGTTTGCTTTAACCACTTGGGTACCTAGATTTCCAGGACTACGTCTATTGACGTCGTCCTGGTTACGAGCGGCCTGCGCGCCCCCTGAGGGGCGCGCGCGGCGCGCTCTGTGATCGGCGAGTCCGTGAGACTCGCCTGATCACCGATCCGTGTAAGGGGTCGATCCCGACCCCTTATCACGTGATCAGCTGTCAGCCAATGACAGCTGATCATGTGATAGAACGGAGCCGGTAATCGGCTATTATTCCTCCTCGCGCTGACAGCGCGAGGAGAAAAAAAAAAAGCCGATCACCGGCGGCCGTGATCGGGACATCAGTTCCGATCACGGCCAGCAATGAAAGGCACCACATGCCACCTGCCAGTGCCCACCTGCCTCCCGCAGTGCCATCCTGAAATATAACAAAGTAAAAGTAAGTGCCCCCCATCTGTGCCCATAATGCCCACAGTGCCACCCCACAGTGCCACCCCACAGTGCCACCCCACAGTGCCACCCACAGTGCCACCCACAGTGCCACCCACAGTGCCACCCAATCTGCCTCAAAGGTGCTGCACCCCAGTGCCGCCCATCAGTGCCCAGCAGTGCCGCCCATCAGTGCCCAGCAGTGCCGCCCATCAGTGCCCAGCAGTGCCACCTATCAGAGCCACCTATCAGTGCCACCTATCAGTGCCCATCAGTCCCATCTATCTGTGGTACCTATCAGTGCCCATCCGTGCCACCCATCCGTGCCACTTATCCGTACCACCCATCTGTGCCATCTTATCTGTGCCCATCTTTGCCCATCAGTGCCGCCTTATCTGTGCCCATCGGTGCCGCCTTATCTGTGCCTATTAGTGCCGCCTTAACTATGCCTATCAGTGCCCACAAGTGCAGCCTATCAGTGCCCACCAATGCAGCCTATCAGTGCCCACTAATGCAGCCCATCAGTGCCCACCAATGCAGCCTATCAGTGCCGCCTTATCAGCGCACTTCAATGAAGGAGAAAAATGACCCGTTTGCAAAATTTTATAACAAACTATTAAAACATGATTTTTTTTTTTTTGCATCTTTTTTTGTTTGTTTAGCAAAAAATAAAACTCCGAGCTGTAACTAAATACCACCAAAAGAAAGCTCTATTTGTGGGAAAAAAATGATAGAAATTTCATTTGGGTACAGTGTTGTATGCCCGCGCAATTGTCATTCAAAGTGCATCAGCGCTGAAAGCTGAAAATTGGTCTGGGACTGAGGGGGGTTTAAGTGCCCAGTAAGCAAGTGGTTAAACATGTAAGGACAATGATTCTGTGCTAGGATACTTAATAGAATGCATTCATTATGGCCCATATGTGGTTTAGCTTCTGAGTTGCATGCTCTTGTTTTCACTTGCAGATCATGCAGATTAGGATGTCCATATCTTCAGCCAAATTCAGTTCATATACAGTATGTCAGTAAACCCTCATACTTTTATACATTTTCTGAGAATAGGATCTTGCTGGAACTGTGGCCCTGTAGGGTGGGAGGGTGGATTTGAACTCGGAAACCTAATGTTTAGGAAAGGAGATTTGTACTGGGGGTGGGCGGTTCAGCATAGAGGGAGATTTGTATTGGGAGGTTGGGCTAGAGTAGTACAGATTAGTCCTGTTTTTTTTTTTTGGGGGGGGGGGGTGATTTTGTGCTGAGGGGAAAGTATTGTTTTCGGGAGGAATTTTACAGTCCCCTTACCCCTGTACTCTTTGAGGTATGTACTCCTGACACCTGCACTCTGTCTATTATACACCCCTGACCCCTAAACTTTGTGGGTTCCACAGTCCGGACCCCTATCGTCTGTGGGTTCCACGCTCCTGATCATTGCACACTGTGAGCCAAATATACCGTGCACTGCAAGTGCAATTGCTCCAGAGCTTGGTACATGAGGTAAAACTTCAAAAAAAAATACTATTCCTTTATATTGGCTTTTGGAATTTACAAATGCAGCAATTTAGAAATCAGATGAAAGGTTTAGTGCTGGAAAACACTTTTTGATAGATAAAAAGTGCATTCTATGTAGATCAGACCAAAATGAGGGACAAATGAGGAGGAATGAGGGACATTGTTCCAAATCAGGGACAGTCCCTTGAAATCAGGGACGGTTGGGAGCTATGCCTACTCCCTGATCCTGCTTTCTGGTTCCAGCCCTGTCTACTATCTGAGCCCCCACACATACTGGAGCAAGGGACGATCTATAAAAAAGTGAACAGGCTTTCTGACTTACAAGAACCAATGGGTACACAAATGGAAATACGGATTTGTTATAAAGTGCAGGCTCCAGGGCTGTCATCCTGATACTGCATTAACCACTCAGTACATCACAGACCTGGAACATTTATGCAGAATACAATTTTTCTCACTGGTTGCATGCTGGTTTCAGGTCAGTGGCTCACCACAAACGATAATGAAATCCTGGGGCCTGTATCCTTAAAAACAAGCTAGGCCAGACAACGATGATAATGCTATCCTTACAGGTCCTCCTTAAATACAGTGGCAATGTTTCCTAGCTAGGGCTAGTAGTTCACCAATGTCACCTGGAGTTTCCCTTTAGGTTGCATTTTGGCCTCCAAATGAACTGAAACACGGACAACTGTTAGCACTGTGATCACTGACAGCTACATGTTGTATAAGCTGTGAAGTTCCATTTTCAGCAATGTATACAGTGTTCGCAGGGCTTAGCTATGTGAACATGCCACTCCCTATGAGAGGAGAAGAGATCCATCTCCAGCACATCTCCCCAGCTCACTAAGTAAAATAATGAGCCCCGGAGCACATGCCGCCTGAGATCTACATTTATGGTAACATTGAAATGATTGGCTGGGAGAAAACGTGGCGTCTGGCCAGACTTCTTGTCCAATTCAGAGAAATGCTCCGCTAGAAAAAAAAAAAAAATGATTTAAAGTATTTTTAACCCAAGTCTGCAGAAAATCTACTGTACCATGTTCCTTCAGAATGCCTGGAATGCAGCAAGAGATAAACAGAAATTAGGTGCTGAAAACCTTTTTGCTGTAATAATAAAGCACATTATGTATTCTACAGGTATAATGTAATTTGTCCAGACAGGCTTACAGCAAGAAAACAGCGATAGAGCCCTGTGGAAAGCATTATATTACAGGGCTATTAGTACACAGTATGAAAGTCTATAGCCATGTAAATGCAAGAGACCTCACTCAGGTCAAGTGCAGTTATAAAAAGAATAGGATTTTGAACTGAATTATATTTCATTAACTAGACCAAAAAAAATGTAGACTAAGGCTGGGTTCACACTGCTGCGGTGACGAGAATCGGATGTGATTCGCACCGCACTGCAGTGCAAATCACATCCGATCTCTGTGCGATGCGAGTTCAGCCATACAGATAGTATGACTGAATTTGCATCGCATCTGGCCCAAACTCACACAGTGTGAACCCCCATGCGATCCGATTCTGCTGCGGACCAAAAAAAGGGTCCTGTGCGAGTTTGGGCCGGATGCGATGCAAATTCGGCCATACTATCTGTATGGCTCAACTCGCATCGCACAGAGATCGGATGTGATTTGCACTGCAGTGCGGTGCGAATCACATCCGATTCTCGTCACCGCAGCAGTGTGAACCCAGCCTTAAAGACAAAGAATGATGAACTTTGATTTGTACATTGATATATGAAAGATAAACAAACATGGATAGGTGACACACAGACACAGCTGACAGCCATAGATAGAAATAAACTGACAATTATTGACAGACAAATATAACTGATGCATCCTCAGGTTAAATTAACCTCTGTCTGTGACACAGTATCAATATATAATAGCATAATAATAATTGTTTAATAGTATACCCATTTGCTCACCATTCTCAGAAGCAGGATCCTTTACCTCCCTGGGTTCCTGGACATGTGCAAGGAGTATAAATTCCTCATATTCTCTCCCTAAGCTGCTCTGAGGTCACACCTCATTAGGCAGAGGCAACTGGACAAGTGATCTGCAGCCAGGTGATAGGCCCTCCATTGTCAGCACTGTCGTGCAGGCAGCCAGGCCAGAGCCTAATAGCATGCAGTTTTTCCACAAGACCCATATACATAGGTGGCCTCCCTGATTACTACCAGGGTACTCCAGTCCCAGCCAGGTGGCCCTTTGCCCTTGGATCTTTCCCTTGATCCCTGTTCAGTTTTCAGGGCTACCCTGGACTTCACGGGGAAGGATACTACCTAACTATACTCTATGAGGATAATTGCATGTAGCTCTGTAGCACACTTTGACTCCGTTTTTAAAGTTTCTTATAGAGACTGCACTATGCAGTAACATGTTACTCTGTGTCACTGCTGTGAAGACTCATATTTCTGCAGCTTTCATAATCAGACTGTGCAGTGTGTAGCCCAAGGGTTTGCTACTATAGTTATTACAGTTCATGTTATTTCAAATAAGTTTGGCTCCCTCTAGTGACTGTTGGGCTCTGTTAGGATTTTTTCCTTAATCTTTAGAAGGAATGCAGAAAAGTATTGTGGGAGGTGTAGTTCAGAGGGGGAAGTGACTCTGTTAGCTAGATCAGCTCTGAACTACAATACAGATAATGCAAAGCGTGCAGCACTGCTTGCTGGAAGCGGTAATAAAAGGACCAGTGCGGCCTGTTTTCAGCCTCTCTGGACACCAGTCAACACCTGCCAGCAGGAGGTCTGTGTGTGACCAGGAGTGAGAGACTGCGGCCTATACAGCAGAGGGCCGGATTGCCCGCCTCTGAGGGATTTCAGAGCACAGCCTTGCCATCTTAGCAAGCAACTTGAAGCCCCTGCTCTTCAGCCCATCGGGACTTGCAGAGCGGCGTCGCCATCTTCACCAGATGGAGACACCAGGAGGGAACTGAGCCTCACAGCCATTGGAGTCCATTGTGGTGAGAGGGCACCTGCCCATTTCAGTAGAGAGTACAGTATTGCTGAGTGAGTTTCTTCTTCAGACTGCTGGTGAGACTTGTAGTTCCACGGAGGTGAATCTATTTCTTCACAGGCATCATACAGCTGAACTTTGGGGCTTGTCTTTTTTCCCCTGCACTGTAAGGTCAGTACTATATTGCACTCACATATAAGGAGGAATCTTCAAGTGGTTATATTTCTTCAGTTAAGCAGTCATCAGCATATTTTTTATTCTACATTCATTTCTTTCCCTTTGCTTTGTGGATTACAAATACTGCAGTTTAAACATCAGGCTAGCTGAAGATATCTGGAGTTAAAAACGCTGAATTATTGCCTAGGGGGAGCCATTGAGTATATGTTAGACTTTACACTGTGTTCTTGAATGTAAGGAATATTATACTGCAATTTGGTCTGTGTGTTGAGGCCTCAGTGGGAAGGTATTTAATATATGTTTCAAAGATATTGAGTACTTATCCCTCTGTACACCTGTTCACATATACTCCCTAAAGTGAATATAAGGTTATAAGTTTTGCATTACATATCTTAATTGATACCTATTGTCAATTGCCACTTGTGTTATTCATGCTGTTCATTGTGTTCCGTTATTTACTTTAGTAAACTTTCTGAGTGATTCAGTGACATTGTGTGAGTTTCTCATTGCGAACATTATATTGCAGAATGGAACTCAAGGTGTCAGAGGTAAGAGAGGATCTGCAAAGTCGGGGTAGCCATTGGGGTATAGAGTCAATCAGCAGCCCTCACGGGTGTACGGCTACGAGTGTATGCATGCCATCATCAACCTGTTTCATTATTCTCCAGTGTATGCCTTTTGCCACTCCAAATCTGTTTTGCATTTGCTTCTAACCTTGCACCTGTTTAATAAATTGTGAGTTACAGATTCTTCCTGTCTGATCATTCAGACAATTACCAATTCTGCTCAATTTATATACTCAAATACTTACTAAATATAGGAGGTGTGAGGATTACTCCAGGATCACCCGAGATGGCATTATATACACCATAGGTATTGCTACCGATGACTGCCATACTGTGGGAGACTGTAAACTGTTTGTAGAAAGCTGTGGTCAGAAAAGGGCTGCATAAGGCTGCTTAGGAAGTGGCATTATTGCGCCAGGATAGAGCAGGCTGGTAAAATCCAAATTCCCAGCCCCTAACCCCTTTAGTTCCAGTGTTGTTTTTAAAAGGTTCTGGAACTGTGCTGCATTAAAACAATCCTGACCAGTAAATATCTCCTAAACCGTGTAGGTTTAGGAGATATTTCTTGGACCTACAGGTAAGCCTAAGGCCGCGTACACACGGGCGGATTGTCTGCCCAACTAAGTTCGTCAGACAATCCGACAGACAGTCCGTTCAACTTTTGAATGAACGGACTTGACCACACACGATGAACAGACAGTCCGCTGAAAGCTTGCGCGATGACGTGTACAGCACGTACGACGGGACTAGAAATACGACGTCCAATACACTGCAATGCAACCTTCGGCGTGTAAATCCTTTCTGAGCATGCGCCATACTTAGTCCGTCCAACTTGCCTACACACGAGCGGACTGTCCGCTGAAACCAAGTTTGGATGGACAAAATTACGGAAATTCCGAAAGACTTAGTCCGTCAGACTGTCCGCTGAAAAAGTCCGCTGAAGCCCACACACGAGCGGATTGTCCGCTGAAACACGTTTCAGCGGACTAAGTTGGGCAGACAATCCGCCCGTGTGTACGCGGCCTTAATCTAGGCTTACATGTAGGTCAAAGTGGTTTGTAAGGGTTTACAACCACTTTAACAGACCAAGCTGTCCAACAAAAGTGTCAGTTAAAGGGTTGGGACAAACCATTTAATGCTGAGAGAGTTGTTTACAACTTTTAATCATTTATGTAAAACTTTTATTCCAAAAGGAAAAAAAAGACTAGTACTATAACTGCTTAAAAAGTGTTAGCAGGAAAAACAGACCACCAAGTCATTTGTTTTCCCACACATGCTAAATTCCTTATTTAACCCCCAGGCACTTTCATACCTCCATTTTTGTTAAAATGGGAAAGGGATCTAGAGGTCTCATTTTCACTCAGATAAAGGGACAATATAGTATACAATACTCATCCATTGCCAGTGAGTTCTAAGAGTCGGACTACAAGTTTCTGACACAAGGTGATAAAGGGTACCCAAGATTCTTCATAAAATGTATCCAAACACCTTAAACTGGCCATACGAGGATTAAAATTCGGCCAGCTCAGCAGGGACTGGACAAATTTTGATCTGTGTATGGGCACTGTGGTTGTAGACACCCTGTCGGGTTTTCCCTGTTCAATCAGTGTATTCTGATGCCAGGGAAGTCTCACCACATTCAGAACAAAGAGGCTCAACGGAAAGGATTCCCCCATCCAAACCTTCCAAACTTATTCCAAACTTATACCTTTTTGGACAAAAGTAAATGCATTCATAAAAATGTACTGATATCAATCTCGTGAACAATCTGACTACTTTTTTTTCTTCACCGTTCAGGCCTACCAAGAGGCAGATATAGGCACTCACTTTTGATTAATTTCCTTAATGCTGGCAGAACTTGTATCTCTGCCTTATGGAAATAGGAATTTCCCCGCTTTGTGGTTCTCTAAAATGAACAACAGAGTAACAGACATATGAAGGGCCTCACAGCCTCCCTCAATTATCAGGGAGAAAAAGGTAGGTGTACCTGGTTTTACTGCGTGGAAAAAGTATGTAGGCATAGGACACACACACATCCTGCCACTTCTCTTTTTGACTTCATCTATAGTTTCATAACTTAACATAAAAAGACTGATAAATTACTTGTATTTTGTTTAAATGGTAAAACCCCATAATGCACTATGATAGTTATGGTCAGTTTATCTATGCCTTAGATCTCTGAGGAGCGTGCCTAATGCCTTCAATGCAAGATATGCTGTATCTATGTGTGGAATCATGTACACATTATTACCATATATATTTTGAATTTACATATGTCCCTTTGTAAAAAAGAATGTAACCAAAAAAAAATATATATATTGCTAGCTGGACTTTGACTTTAACTTGTTAGTCAAGCCCATCTAAATCTGGCAGTGCAAGGTTGCCTCCATTGCACCTTCCTCCAGAGTGGAAACACCTGCAGGAAATGTGTTATTGGCCAGATCACCAGGTGAAAACAGAGAGAAAAAAAACCCTTTAAAACGAAAACGAATGCAGCCAAAAATGCACTTATTCTGCATTATTTATTTTGGATTTCAGTGCACAGAACCCATACCATTTTATTGTGCTGCAGCCATGAAAATTTGCACTGAAGGCAATTAAGGGGCTGCTATTGCTGCACTACTTCTGGATCTACTAGTTGCCCGTCTGTGCTTGGCCCCAATACCTCCCAAGTCTCTGACCTGGATCAAGCATGCAGCAAGGGGAGAAAAATTGAAGTCTGTATTCCTGACTTGTTCCCAGTCAATGATATAGAAAGTACTGAAGCCATAGGGTCAATAAGGAAGCAAGCAATGAAGTAGACTGGATTGAAGATATTTTAGTTGTTGCTAGGGGTATGGTTTTCCATAAACTCACCATATTCCTGTATGACAACTGTGCCCTCTATTGGCAATGAAAAGATGTTTTATATATTCAAGACATATTTGAAGTTCTTGTTTTCATTCTCAGATCAGACTCTAATGGGCGGCATCTATTGATTCAATGCTGGTGTTCTCGCATGCACGTTCGACAAATTTTACAATCTGCAAACGTTTTTTCCCGAACGATATTCTAACCGTGTATGGCCAACATAAGTCAGGGGTATTGAATTAAAATTCACAGAGGTCCAATTAATAACATTTTCTTCCAGCAAAAGACCGAATCGCATGTTTGTGCAGTGACCCGGCCCCTTACATCATAGCCCCCTCCTTTATTTCACAATCCCCTTTATATCACAGTTCCCCTTTATGACCCCCTGTTCTGAAATCCCCTTTACAGTGGTGTCCTTTGCCCCCTTTCACTCCCCCCCCCATGGTGTCTTCTGTCCCTTCTTCACATCGCTGCCCTCTGCAGCTCTGGCCTCCCTTCACATCACAGCTCCCAGCAGCTCTGGCCTCCCTTCACATCACAGCTCCCAGCAGCTCTGGCTCCTCTTATCAGTACAGCCCCCTGTAACTCTGGCCTCCTTTCACATCGCAGTCCCCTTGTCAGGGCTGGGCTCAGCCCTTCCTTCTCAGAACAGGTTGCTCAGCTGTTGGTTAATTGCCAGCTCCAATCTTTTCCACAGTGACTCACCTGATGATGATATTATGTTCGTCAGTCCTGATGGTTACTTAAACTGTCCAGTTCAGTTTCTCTCTGCCTTCTCCTTGGTCAACACATCCAGAGACTCTCTCCTGTGTACCTGTTCAAGACTTGCATGGCGTCCCTTCTGGTACCTGATCCTGCTTGCTGTTCCACTACACTGATTCCCTGGTTTCCTGATTTCCCAGCCTGTCCTGAAGTACGCTGATCTCTGGCTTCCTAACGTCCTGGCTTGTCTGACCATCTGCTCTGGTTACCGAACTCTGGCTATGATTTACTACGTTGCTCTGTTTACCTTTTATTATTATTATTATTATTATTATTATTAATAAACAAGTGTGATTTTAACTGCACTTCTGTCTGGGTCTGATTCATGGTTTCTGACACCCTTGCAGCTCTGGCCCATCCACACCCCCTTCTCATCACAGCCCCCTGTAACTCTGGCCTCCCTTCACATCACAGCCCCCTGCAGCTCTGGACCACCCACCCCCCCTCCTCATCACAGCCCCCTGCAGCTCTGACCCAACCCCCCTTCTTATCACAGCCCCCTCCAGTTCTGGCCCACCCACCCCCTTCTCATCACAGCCCCCTGCAGCTCTGGCCCACCTCCCTTGTCATCACAGCCCCCTGTAACTCTGGCCTCCCTTCACATCACAGCCCCCTGCAGCTTTGGCCCACCCACCCCCTCTTCTCATCACAGCCCCCCTGCAGCTCTGGCCCACCCACCCCCCTTCTCATGACAGCCCCCTGCAGCTTTGGCCCCTCCTTTACATCACAGTACCCTGCAGCTCTGACCCCCCCTTATTATCACAGCCTTACAGACACAGCAGCACTAGACAGAGGGAAGGAGCAGGAGCTGACAAAGGTAAGTATTCATATTTAACAAGATGGTAATTGGTTCCTAGGACCACCCTGCTGTCTATCAACCAATCACCTGCTGGTTAAGCTGGAAAGTTTACTTGTGCAGCTCCCATTCCCACCCTCCATCTAGTTCTGCTGGGTCTCCAGCTCTGTGTGCAGAAATGTTCTTCCTCTCGCTCATCGCCCTGCTGTGATAGTGAGGCAGTGGAGTCAGGAAGGAAAATGGCGGGACTGTGGTAGTCCGGACAGGACTGTAACTTGGTCCAGATCTAGGTCCAGATCTAGGACTGTAACTTGGTCCAGATCTGGGCACATGAGTGGATTCTGCAACCTGTAGATAGCACATGTGTGGATTCTGCAACCTGTACATAGCACATGTGTGGATTCTACAACCTGTATATAGCACATGTCTGGATTCTGCAACCTGTACATAGCACATGTGTGGATTCTGCAACCTGTGCATAGCACACACCTGTATTCTGCAACCCCACTTATCAGGTCTGC
Organism: Lithobates pipiens; assembly: GCF_037356315.1. Lineage (NCBI taxonomy): Eukaryota > Metazoa > Chordata > Amphibia > Anura > Ranidae > Lithobates > Lithobates pipiens. Next base: position 27,578,201 of record NW_027507787.1, read on the forward strand.
TTCCTATAGCTGAGAGGTGGTGGACACAGCAATTACCCCCCACCCACGTCAGGCCAGCACAGTCAGGGTGGCAGGGCAGACGCAAACACTCCTCCAGCCTCTTCTCACAACCAACACACACCCCCTATCACCAGCTCACCTAGGGCTCTCAGCTTAAGCTGGGGAGGTCCATATTCTAGAAGACTGTGTGGACACAGTGTGTAGCAGCAGCCACCCTGGCGCTGACCCATCCCCGACATCAGTGCTTAGATTTGACAGATCCACTCTCACTGCGGCTGCACGACCCCAGCTTGCCCACCAATCACTGGATGTTTACACTTGGGAATAACGAGAAACATGAGACCCAGGACTTTTTGGGGACACTGGGCAGGTGGGGCCCCCCGGGCAACTGCCCAGCGAGCCCATGCAAAAAAATAGCCCTGTATAATAATAATCATACGTTTTATAAAACACACACTATACAACACCAGCACTTTTCATCTACAAAACCAGCCTGATCTGTGATATTGTTGCTGCCTCACCTCTCCTGGCATGCTAGGATTTGTAGTACCACAGTCTGACACATGAGGTGGTCATGCAAGGAGAAGAGGCTGTGCCTGGTGAGCAGATAATGGGTAGGGACAGGGAGGGAGGTGTAATAGAGATTGGGGGGAGATCTCAGAAAACGTGCTCCCTTTAGAAGCAGAGCAGCTCACAGCCACATACAAAAACAATCTAGTGTAACAGCACGAGACAGGAATCTGCAACACAGAGCCAGGCTCCACTCCTCCCCCTCTCAGCTTCTCCTGTGAGGAACTTGAATAAGGCGCGCTAAGAGAAAGGGGGAGGGTAAAAAATAACTTGACTCACACAGATGATCGAAGACTCTCAGTCTCCGCCAGTGTTGTGACATATACAGTCTGGCCATCGAAAAGTGTCCGCCCCATACTGCGCAGGTGCAGCGCTTGCGCAGTACGGAGCAGAAGGAGATTTGGAAAATCCCCGAAGATCAATGGCTGTGCTGTGAGTCGAAGTGCAAGCCCCACCATCCAAGTGGACATAGGGCTGCACATATTAGAGGGCCGCTCGCCACGCTTCGGGCACGGCCTTGCTCCGCTCGGCTCTTTTTATTCTAACTTTATGTCCACTTGGATAGTGGGGCTAGAACCTGGACTCACGGTGCAGGCGCTGTTCATCTTCGGCTATTTTCAGAATCTGATTGTCCGGTGTACTGCGCATGTGCAGTCGAGCCAAGAGGGAGTACTGCATCCCCCTAAATCGGAGCCAGCCCTGATGGGGCCCCATGAGCACTTGGGGCCCCTGGGTAAGATGGCCCTGGGTCGCTGGACAGGTGGGGCCCCCCCTGGCAACTGCCCAGTGTGCCCATGCAAAAAGACGGCCCTGGTTGCGGGCTCTGTCCATCTGAATGGGCAAGCTGCAATGACATCACTCCCAACCATGTGTGCGGGAGTCATGGCCATGTCACAACTCTCTCAATGGACACCAGTGCGTACGCACCAGTGACATCATTAACAGGAGATATTTACTGCACGTTTAGGAGATATTTACTGTACCTTAAGGTAAGCATTATTATAGGCTTACCTGTAGTACAAGATAAAAAGCGGACACATATCAGGAAACTAAGGATTAATAAGGGGTTAAAATAGAACAGCATTTAAAAAAAATATATTTTTGTCAAGTCGCTATAACCACTACCAGACCAGAGCCATTTTTGGCTCTTTTTGTTTACATATAACCATTAGTATTTTTTGGTAGACGATTTCTTATAAACATTATAAACATTATATATATTTTTTTTTTAAGCAGAAGCTCTAGTGAATAAAATAGCAGTCGTTGCAATTTTTTATTATACACAACATTTGTGCTGCAATCTTAATGCAAAAAAACACAATATATAACCCAATTTTTTTTTTGTAAAGTATAAAAGATGATGGTACACCTAGTAAGTAGAGACTAAACATGTCACACTTTAAAATTTTGCGACAAACAGTGTCACTTTTCCTATCCATAGGCAAAGCCTTTAAAGCATTTGCAGGTTACCATTTCAGATGTACAAAGGTATAGTGCCAGAATTACTGCCCATAATCTGACTTTCACAGTGATACTTCACATGTGTGGGATGACTGCTACTTGCGTACACGCGTGGGACTGATGGGCAAGTTCGCCTTTGCGAATGAGCATGGGGGGAAAAGGGGCACTTTAACCACTTTCAGACCGGACCAATTTGCTGGTCAAAGACCAGACCACTTTTTGCGATTCGGCACTGCGTCGCTTTAACTGACAATTGCACGGTCGTGCGACGTGGCTCCCAAACAAAATTGACGTCCTTTTTTCCCCACAAATAGAGCTTTCTTTTGGTGGTATTTGATCACCCCTGCAGTTTTTATTTTTTGCGCTATAAACAAAAATAGAGAGACAATTTTGAAAAAAACGCATTATTTTTTACTTTTTGTTATAATAAATATCCCCCAAAAATATATAAAAAAAACATTTTTTTCCCTCAGTTTAGGCCGATACATATTCTTCTACATATTTTTGGTAAAAAAAAAATCGCAATAAGCGATTATTGATTAGTTTGCGCAAAAGTTATAGCGTTTACAAAATAGGGATAGTTTTATAGCATTTTTATTAATAATTTTTTATTATTTTTTTTTACTAGTAATGGTGGCGATCAGCGATTTTTATTGTGACTGCGACATTGTGGGGGACCCATCGGACATTTTTGACACATTTTTGGGACCATTGTCATTTATACAGTAATCACTGCTATATAAATGCAGTGATTCCTGTGTAAATGACACTGGCAGTGAAGGGGTTAACCAGTGGGTGGCAGTGTAGGGGTTAAGTGTTCCTAGGGGTGTGTTACTAACTGTGGGGGGGTTGGGCTTTCATTTAGTGAACATGATCTCTGCTCCAATCACATGGAGCAGAGATCAGCGTCACTAGTTGCTAGGCAGAATGGAGAAATGTTGTTTACAACGGCATTTCTTCATTCAGCCGCTCCGTGAAACGATCGCGGGGATGCCCGCTGCGATCGAGTCCGCGGGTCCCACGACCGGACTCACGGAGGTCCAGACCGGCGCGCTCCCGATGGTAGGGCGGCAAATTTAAAGGGACGTACATTTACGGCCATTTGCCTGCCCGTGCCATTCTGTCGACGTACATCGTCGTGCGCTGGTCGGCAAGTGGTTAAATATATTTTAATTATTAATGTTTTCTTTTTTTTTACACTGTTGCTTTAAAAAAAATTGATCACTTTTATTGCTGTCACAAGGAATGTAAACATTCTTGTGACAGCAACAGGCATGTGACAGGTACTCTTTATGGAGAGATCTGGGGTATATAATCCCTCCTCTGCCCTTAAAAGCATTCAAAACACCAAGAACTGTGTTTTTGAATGCTTTTGATTTTTTTAAAATGCCATCGTTGACATCTAGGTAAACCGGAAGCGATGTCAGGTCAGCGCTTTCGGGTTACCATAGCGGATAGCCAATCAAAGTTGATCCTGGTGGGATGGGAGACCCCAAGCAAGCGGCTGGAGGGGGGGGGGATGTTCCATCCTACTGCCTGTAAAAGCAGTACAGTCGCTAGTTAGCTGCTAGGATTGCTTTTACAAGAGAGCGGACCACCAGCTTTAAAAAGCAGTACCAGCTTGAGGCCGGAGGCTGCATCATCCCGGTATAACCACTGAAAATCCATGTATAGATAGTCTGGAAGTATGCAGATCAAATCTCATCTCTTTGATCTGCAGATGAATGAAACAGAGTACATAAAAAATCAATGTTACTTTGTATGTAGCCTGAACAATGTTTGTGAACATTGTGTCAAAACAATAATTCATAATAATTTATATTTGGCCTATGTGTATGGAGCTGGAGGGAGAGCTATAACCCTTGTAAGATTTTTTTTTCATGTCTCATTGGGGAGATCTCTCTTCACTTCCTATCCCATAACTAAAACAGGAAGTGAGAGGAAATCCCTCCACAGTGAGGAAAACTCGTGGTTGTTACTGGGGCACCAGAACCAGAAGAATAGTGTCTCCATTGGAAGATTTCCCCTCTATTCCTGTTTTGGTGATAATCCCAAAAATTGGGATTTTCTTTAAAGCTAGTCATACATTATACAATTTTCTTGTATAATATCTGTACAATTTCCTTAACCACTTCAGCCCCGGACCAATTTTCAGCCTAAGGATCAGAGGTCTTTTTACAATTTCGCACTGCACTGCTTTAACTGGTAATTGCGCGGTCATGCAATGTTGTACCCAAACGAAATTTGCGTCCTTTTCTTCCCACAAATAGAGCTTTCTTTTGATGGTATTTGATTGTCTCTGCGATTTTTTTTTTTTGCGATATAAATGGAAAAAGACCAAAAATTTTGAGAAAAAAAGATATTTTCTACTTTTTGTAATAAGAAAAATCGAATAAACTAAATTTTTGTCATACATTTAGAGCAAAATTTATTCAGCCACATGTCTTTAGTAAAAAAAATGTCAATAAGCGTATATTTATTGGTTTGCGCAAAAGTTATAGCGTCTACAAACTAGAGTACATTTTCTGGAATTTACACAGCTTTTAATTTACGACTGCCTATCCCATTTCTTGAGGTGCTAAAATGGCAGGGCAGTACAAACCCCCCCCCCCCCCCTAAATGACCCCATTTTGGAAAGTAGACACACCAAGGAAATTGCTGAGGGGCATGTTGAGCCCATTGAATATTTTTTTTTTGTCCCAAGTGATTGAATAATGACAAAAAAAAATAAAAAAGTTTACAAAAAGTTGTCACTAAATGATATATTGCTCACACATGCTAGTTATATGTCGAATTGCACCCCAAAATATATTCTGCTGCTTCTCCTGAGTACGGGGATACCACATATGTGGGACTTTTTGGGAGTCTAGCCGTGTACGGCACCCCGAAATCCAATCACTGCCTTCAGGATTTCTAAGGGTGCAAATTTTTGATTTTACTCCTCACTACCTATCACAGTTTCGAAGGCCATAAAATGCTAAAATACCACAAAACCCCCCCCAATGACCCCATTTTGGAAAGTAGACACCCCAAGCTATTTACTGAGAGGCATGTTGAGTCCATGAAATATTTTATATTTTGCCACAAGTTGCAGGAATATTACAATTTTTTTTTGCACAAAGTTGTCACTAAATTATATATTGCTCACACATACTATGGGCATAAGTCAAATTACACCCCAAAATAAATTCTGCTGCTTCTCCCGAGTACGGGGATACCACATGTGGGGGACTTTTTGGGAGCCTAGCCGCGTACGGGACCCCGAAAACCAAGCACTGCCTTCCGGATTTAAATATAAAACGCTACCAAAAAAACTGTTAGCGATCGCAGGGATCAGGCCTGACTCTGCGATTTCTGCAGTTATGTGTTTAGTGTTTTGTAAGTGACAGTGATCGATCGATACTGCACTTGGGTGGGCTGGGCGGAGGGGCAAAACGCAGGTGCTAGCAGGTATCTGGGCTGATCCTGCTAACAATGCGTTTTTTTGGAACCCTAAACTGCTGGGGACGCTAGTATAGATCTGATCTGATCAGATATTGATCTGTTCAGATTCTATACCACTACGGGAGGTTTATGCTTTGCGCGTGGGTGTTAACGGTACTGGCACTAACCTGGCGCTGCCTGGGGCGACGCAGACCCTGACCCTAAAACCTAATTAATATCACCCGCCGGGTGATCAGGGGGTTAAACCTTTATTGGGTAATAAATGGTGGGTGCCCTGATGCTATAAAAAGCAAACTAACCAGAGTCACCCGTAACACTTATACGGTGATCACTGGCGAAAGGGTTAACTAGGGGCAATCAGGGGGTTCACATTTTTATTAAGTAGTATATGGGGGTCCCTGGCGCTATATAAAAACCTGACGGGGAACCTAAATAACTAACTGGCTAACCAGCGTCACCAGTGACACTTATACGGTGATCGCTGGTGAAAGGGTTAACTAGGGGCAATCAGGGGGTTAAAACCATTACTGGGTAGTATATGGGGGTACCTAGCGCTATAAAAACCTGGCGGTGAACCTAAAAAAATAACTAGCTACCTAGCGACACTAGTGACACTAATGCAGCAATCAGAAAAATGATCGCTTAGTGACACTGGCAAAAGGGGGTGAAAGGGTTAACTAGGGGCAATCAGGGAGTTAAAACCATTATTGGGTAGTATATCGGGGTACCTAGCGCTATAAAAACCTGGCGGTGAACCTAAAAAAATAACTAGCTAACTAGCGGCATCAGTGACACTAATGCAGCGATCAGAAAAACGATCGCTTAGTGATACTGGCAAAAGGGGGTGAAAGGGTTAACTAGGGGCAATCAGGGGGTTAAAACCGTTATTGGGTAGTATATGGGGGTACCTAGTGCTATAAAAACCTGGCGGTGAACCTAAAAAAATAACTAGCTACTTAGCGGCACCAGTGACACTAATGCAGCGATCAGAAAAATGATCGCTTAGTGACACTGGCAAAAGGGGGTGAAAGGGTTAAGTAGGGGCAATCAGGGGGTTAAAACCATTATTGGGTAGTATATCGGGGTACCTAGCGCTATAAAAACCTGGCGGTGAACCTAAAAAAATAACTAGCTACCTAGCGACACTAATGCAGCGATCAGAAAAATGATCGCTTAGTGACACTGGCAAAAGGGGGTGAAAGGGTTAACTCTAGGGGCAATCACGGGGTTAAACCTTTATTGGGGGGTGGGTGGGGGCTACCCTGGACCTAACACTAACTGCCCTGACAGTTTTTACTGTCACAACTGATCAGTGATCAGTAAATAAATGATCACTGCAATCAGTAACACTGTGACGGGGGGGGGGGGGGGGGATCGGGGGGGGGGGGTTGTGTGCCTGTGTGTGCCTATGTGTTAGTGTAGTGTTGGTGCACGCTTACGGTGTCCTCTCCTCGTAGTCCGGTCAAAAAGACCGCCCCGAGGAGAATGACATCACTTCCTCCCTGCCTGTTTTTACTATACACAGTGGGAGGAAGCTTCTCATTCGCCAGGAGTGATCGAGAGGGGATGGCCAGAAACCAACGGCCATCCCCTCATCCCGGATCGCTCCTGCAGCAAAACGGACCACCGCATCCAGCGGGAGGGGGTCCGATCAGACCCCCCCCACCCGCTGGAAGGCGAGCACGTACATGTACGTGCTTGTGCCTGTCGGTGCCATTGCACCGACGTACATTGCTATGCGGCGGTCCTTAAGTGGTTAAGGCTCCTTTCAAACTTCTGCGACTTGGGATCCAACTTGTAAGACCCCAAGTCGCAGGACATGTGAAATTCAATGTATGTCTATGAGAACCATACCTAATGATACTACTGAAGTTGCTGCGACTTCAGAAAAGGTTCCTGTGTTACTTTGATCTGACCTTTAATGCAACTTTGCCCCAGAGAATGTAAACTCAGAACAAAGTCGCACCAAAAGTCACAAAGTAGCACTATAAAATTTGTAATGCGAGTCGCACGACTTTTGTCACTTTACAAGTGTAAAAGAAGCCTAATGCCGGGTACATACGACCGGACTTTCCAGCAGACTAGGTCTGACGGTCTTCCCGACGGACTTTCGGCAGACCTTTCCAAACGAACTAAGTCCATTCGAAATTCCGTTCATTTTGAACGTGATGACGTAAAAGGGACTAAAAAAGCTCAATAAGCCAGTAACCAATAGCTTCCCTTGCGTCGTATTTGGTTCGTCGGGCCAGCATACAGACGAACGGTTTTCCCGATAGGGATTGAGTCCGTCGGACAGATTTGAAACATGTTCTATTTCTAGGCCCGTCTGATTTTTTATGTGAAAAAGGATCGGATTAGCCCACACGCGATCGGATTATCCGACGGACTGATTCTGTCGGACCTAGTCTGCTGGGAAGTCCGGTCGTGTGTACGCCGCATTAGATTTACTTTCAACTATGTAGTACAAGGGCATGTCTGATTGGATACAAAAGGAAAGTGTCCCTCTCCTTTATGTCCAAAATTAAAAAAGTTTTGCTTTTAGATTCACTTTATTTTATAATAAATGAATCATATTTACAAACGAGGAAGTGTATCTCTAACAAAAAGAAACAAACAAGTAGTCAGGCATGGCCAGACATGTCATCTTCTGTGAACTCACATGACTTTCTTAAAGGCTCCTCCTCAAGTTTCATGTACTTTCAGTTTCAGTACAGAAAATACGAAGCAGCAGCCATGGTCACCCTGCGTCTTGTCTTTATTTTGGTAAGTTTAAAATGGAATGATATTCTCTGTGATATATTTTGTGATCGTTCTTTCTACATAGCGGACAGGAGAAATATCTAGTTGTGGTTTTAAAATGACAAATGACAGTTAGGCGTAAACAAACTAGAGAGGACATTGCAACAGTCGGGGGAACTGTTTGTAGAAATAAAGTTTAATTACAGAGATGGCAGAGCGAGTGTAAGCGACTTCATGATAACGGTGATTTTCATGGCATTAGTGTCATTTCTATCAGATGTGCCCTGCCATGCTCTCTGTTTTTATGAAGTTTGTCAAACACTTCCCTCCATCTGTCAACATTTATTAACTTGCTAACCTTGTCTGTCCCTAAATTTAACTTGTCAACCTATCTTTTAACGTTAACCCCTTTACACGGAAAAGTAAAAAAATCCAAGCCTAACATTAGAAGTGTATGTACGGCCAGAACTTTTTTTGTTTTGTTTTGGATAGTAAATGTAGGATGTGGTTAAGTTTAGTGACGAAAGTACAGGGCAAACCCAGGTTATCCCAAACCCCACAGGAAACTGTCAAGTGATAGCAGACCACTGGCCCACCCTGCAGCCAGACATGACAAAGGGGTGGGGGGTGCTGGTGACATTCTTAAAGAGGAGCTGCACCTTAAAAAAGAAAAATAGTAAAAGTCAGCAGCTACAAATACTGCAGCTGCTGACTTTTAATTAATGGACACTTACCTGTTCCAGGGTCCAGCGATGTCAGCAGCAGATGACGAGCAATCGCTCGTCTCTCAGTTGCTCCCGCCGCCATCCTCTGTCAGGGAATCGGGAAGTGAAGCGTTGCGGTTTCACTGCCCGGTTCCCTACTGCGCATGCGCGATTCGGGGGGGGGGGGGGGGGGTGCGGGGCATCTGCGGTTAGCTTGTCCCGGAAGTGGGTGCAGATACCTGGTTTATATAGGTATCTGCACCCCCCTCCCCCCTGAAAGGTGCCAATTGTGGCACCGGAGGGGGGAGGGTTCTGATGAACGCACCTTCCACTTTAGGGTGGAGGTCCGCTTTAACCACATTATTACTGGGCCATAGCCAAAAGGCAGCTACAGCTCTCTTGTTTTGGGAGAGCATCCATGGATGTGCTCCTAGAACACACCTCCCGCGAGCCCCCTGTGATCGCTGTGCCTTTGGACACAGCTAATTGAGGTGAGGGGCCAATCACAGTGGCCCTTTAACGTGTGATCAGCTGTCACAGCTGATCACATGTAAACAAACTTGATGGTTATCTGCATTCCTTTATTCAAACGCTGTCACTGTGTATGGAAAGGAGAGCCAATTAGCAGTCAGGCTGACAGGGCACATTATCAGTCCCCTGATGATCAATGCAGCCCCATCATTGCAAATCATTGCAGCTTATCAGTGCTGCCCCATCAGTGCAGTTTTGTCAGTGCCTCCTCATCAGTGCCCATCAGTGCAGCCTCATCGGTGCCGGCTCACCAGTGCCTAACAGTGCAGTCTTATCAGTGCAGGCTCATTAATGCTACCTCATCAGTGGCTGTCAATGCCCAACAGTGCAGCCTCATCAGTGCCTATCAGTGCAGCCTTATCGGTGCCTGTCAGTGGAGCCTTATTAGTGCAGGCTCATCAGTGCCTGTCAGTGGAGCCTTATCAGTGCAGGCATATCAGTGCAGCCTCATCAGTGCCACTGGAGATGAATGGCCAACTGGGTGCCACTGCATGTTTGTGTGGCTGATTGTTTGCATGTTAGTTTGTATGCGGGTTTGCACGTAGATGCGTGCCACAACGTGTTTTATACTACTGGAGACTATATTGCATGGTTGCAAGGGTGTCAGTGAGTGTCAGGTTACTGGGATGATATTGTGTGGTTGCAGGAGTCTCGATGAGTATGAAGGTTTGTTTTTGAGACGATATTGCGTGGTTACAAGGGTCTCAGTCTGGTTTGCTGAGACGCTATTGCATGGACGCAAGAGTCTCAGTCAGGTTGCTGAGACGGTATTGTGTGGTTGCAAGGGTCTCAGTGAAGTTGTTGAGACGATATTGCGTGCTTGCAAGGGTCTTAGTCAGGTTTGCTGAGACGATATTGGCTTGTTGCAAGGGTCTCAGTGCGTATGAGGTTTCTTTTTTTTTTTTTTTTCTTTTTTTTTTATTACTATTTATTTATTTTTTGACAAGTGAGAGTTTGCTGAGAAGATGTTGCGTTTTGTAAGGGGCTTAACAAGGATGTCAGGCTGCTGAGACAAATTGCATGGTTGCAAGCGTCCGGTTGCTAGGCCGAGATTGCGTGGTGACAAAGGTTTTTTTGATGAGTGAGAGGTTTGCTGAGGCAACGTTGCATTTGCAAGGGTCTCAACAAGCGTGTCAGGCTGTTGAGACGATTTACATAGCTGCAAGGGTCTCAAGAAATGTGAATTGGGTTACTGAGAAAAGGATAGAAACTCCTGGTTTGTTTGGCGGCTTACCATACCCTTAAGCGAGCAGTATAAGGGATAAGGATAACGTCCCTTTGATTCGTAGGTTCCGTAGGGGGAACAAACTAATGATATGGGAGACAACGTATGGTAACGAACTGATAGGGATTAAAGAATGTGGTAACAAATCTTACTTGCGACAGTGGGCCATGCTAGTGAGTTCACGGCGGACTGTGGCTGGAGTGCAACATATTGGGAAGGTGTGGCGTGATGCCATGCATGAGGCAAAACAACAAGGTTTGGTGTAGAAAATAGAACACGAAAAGTGTGTACGAATGATTCGTAAGTTGGCATTTTGACATGACAAACACGGTAACGAATCCTACCTGCGACAGTGACCATGCGAATGGGTTCACATTGGACTGGACTGTGTGTACAAGACATCTGAAGAGTGTGTTGTGGCGCCGTGCATGACGCACAGAAAATAACTTTGTTTTGGTAAATAAATGAGGGAAGAACCATGTACAAACATTTCATAAGTTCCACTGTGGGAACTAAAACACACAGCATGGGGGAAACAATGAATGGCAATGGTAGAATGTATGCAATGTATCTGATATAAATCGGTTGTAAAGAGAAATTACTCGAATCGGTTGTAAAATGTATGAAATTAATCCAAAATGAATCGGTAGTAAAGAGTTTTAAATTAATCTGATGCGAATTGTTTGTAGAGTGTATGCCACCCTTTGCTCTGAAACCAAACACCTACCAACCACCCAGCCTCCAAGGCTAATCAAGTGCAGACAAGGCACCAGGTGGGTCTAATTACCACCTCAATCAGCCACAGAACCCGTACAAACAATACATGCTCATCTGCAAATGGATGAGACGTCAACCCCATGGACAGTGAATCTTATAACCAGTGAAGCCTATGGCTAGTGATATTGGACAACGACCAAGGCTTGGATTTACAAACAAATTGTATGTTTGGCAGAAGGAACTTATGAATGTACTATGCCAATGATGAATTGAAGCACAAGCTTTTACCCTTGCTGCTATATCACAGTATCCATAGTTTATACCATGGGCTCTATTAAAGCGGGAGTCCGCCGGGAGTCCGCGTTTTTTTTTTTTTAAAAGCCAGCAGCTACAAATACTGCAGCTGCTGACTTTTAAAATAGTGACACTTACCTGTCCAGCGTGCCCGCGAAGCCGATCTCTCGATCGTCTCTCGGGTGCTGCCGCCGCCATCTTGGGTATGGGAATCAGGAAGTGGAGCCTTTCGGCTTCATTTCCCGGTTCCCTACTGCGCATGCGCGAGTCGCGCTGCGCAATAAGGATGGACCCGCTGCCTCTGGGATCTGTGTGTTTCACAGCAGGCAGCAGGGGACTTTCACAAAGGGGCGTAATCTACGCCCCTTTCCGCAGAGAGCTATCCCGGAAGTGGGTGCAGATACCTGTACTGTACAGGTACCTTCACCCCCCTCCCCCCTGAAAGGTGCCAATTGTGGCGCCAGAGGGGGGGAGGATTCCGATGAGAGGAAGGTCCACTTTAGGGTGGACCTCCGCTTTAAAGGGCGGAGACATTGATTTACTTTTTATTACAATATGTTCATCATGGTCGTGTCTATTTTGGGTGTACTGCTGCTAGTTATTTCTACCATGTGATACATTATTTATTATGTTACTATATTTATTTTTATTATGAGATATTGTATGATATAAAATTGTATTATGAGATATTATACTAATTATATTTTATTTACTTATATTATTGATCTAATTAATTATATATTAATATATTGTATTTGTATCAATTATCTCTTATTTTATATCTTACCTACTGATTTCAATTAAACATTTATCAATTATTGCTTTATGCCCATTATTGTCACCTCAGAACATCATTTATACTATAATTAATGTCCCAGCCTACCCTGAGTGTCGTATTTCATATAAAGTCCCCTTGTCCCCTATGTCCCCTAGTTTTTCCCTCTTGTGCATTAATATATTAGGGATAGAGACCTCTGTACGGGATGTCCAAGGTCTCATATAAAGTCCCAACATTTTTCTCCTTTTATCTCAGTAATACACATTGTCATTACAGTCATTTAAATTGGGTTACCATTGCAGCACAATGAAGAAAAAATGGCATGTTGCTTCAACACAGGTGTGTTGCTTTGGTGTGCTTGGGTGACATTCAAAATAAAGGGCACCGCAACACACTAAGCATTTATGGTGTGATACAGTGCATTGTGGTAATGTGTGTGTGAACACAGGGTGAAGGTGTGAAGCCAGCCTTAGACAGTTGACCGGAAATGATATATTACAGAATGGAGAAGTGGTTTCACAAACCTAGAAAATACAGAATGAGCAAACGATAAAAAGAAAATCCTAGGCAAAGTTAGGTCTCGTACACACAAGTGTACTATACCATATGTTCCATCCAGGGCCATGTTTACCCCGAACAGGCAGACTCATTGATGTAAATGAGACAGCAGCTGCATGAACACAGCCACTGCTGTCCAAATATGAACATGCATGTGTGTGAGTGTCCCCCCGAATTCATGCTGTCACATGGATGTCATATTGGGACACAGCGACCATGTCTGTGCAGCTGCTGTGTCCAAATTGACATCAATAGGACTGTTTGCATTGGGATGCATGGAAAATCTGGGCATCCCTATGCAGGTAAACAAAGCCTTGCATAGCCATACGCTATAGTACACCCTGTGTAAACAAGGCCTTAAAGTGATTGTGAAGGCTTGTTTAAAAAAATAAAAATAACAAACATGTTATACTTACCTGCTCTGTGCAGTTGGTTTTGCACAGAGCAGCCTGGATCTTCCTCTTCTTGGGTGCCTCTTCTGCTCTCCTGGCCCCTCCCTCCTGTCGAGTGCCCCCACAGCAAGCAGTTTGCTATGAGGGCATCCGAGCTGAGCTGCAGTTCTGTGTGTCCATTCAGACAGGGAGCTGCCATTCGTCCACGCTCCCTCGCTGCCCTGATTGGTTAACTGACTTTAATTGACAGCCACGGGAGGCAATGGTGGTGCTGCTGTGTCTTAGCCAATCAGGGGGGAGAGTCCCAGGCGGCCCAGGGATGCGTGGACATTGCTAGACAGAGATGGGTCAGATAAGTATTAGGGGGTGCTGGGAGCTCCGGCTGCGTTTTGCGGGTGGATTTAACCCCTTTTTGGCAGCTAACGGTGGGTTAAATCCGCCTCGCTAGCGGCCGAATATCGCCGCTAAAACGACGGTAAAGCAGCACTAAAAATAGCTCCACTTTACCGCTTAAGCCCTAGTCGACTCAGTCTTTACTCTGTTGGAATATGTCATTACTAACTTTGCACATCTAGACTTTGCAATATTGGCCCAGTCTTCTTTGCAGAACTGCTCAAGTTCAGTTAAATGTGATGGTGACCATTTGGGACTGCAATCTTCAAGTCATTCCACAGACTTTCAATGGGGTTTAAAGCAGAACTATAGGCAAAACTTTTTTATTTTATTTTGGACAGAGCAAGGGAGGGTTATAACCCCTGTGAGATTTTTTTTTCGCCATCTGTGTCCCCTTCACTTCCTGTCCCATAGCCAAACAGGAAGTAAGAAGAAATCCCTGCAAAGTCACTAGAACTAGTGTCCCCATTGGAATATGGATTCGCCGTGAGATCATTTTTATCGGTGGTGAGTGGTGAGGCCCCCCTCCCGTCACTCTCCGGTGCCCTCTGCCGTATACCGGAGCCGTCGGTAGCAGAGGAGGCAATTGGATCCTCTCCCTAGCCTGACATAGAGACGAGTGAAAGGAAGATGGCCCCCACCTGTCTCCATATCATTGTCAAAACGTCACTTCCGCCCATAGCTCTTATTACATTTATTTTAATTTTTTTTATTGCATTTTAGTATAATTATGAGATCTGAGAGGTCTTTTTGACCCCGGACCTATTAAAGCGGTTGTATACCCGCTAATATTTTTTCATTTTTTTTGCCACTTGCAAAGGAAAAGGCAAAATGAGCTAGTATGCACCGCATACTAGCTCATTATGAAATACTTACCTTAGAACGAGGCCCCGACATCTGGCCCGATCCACGCCGAGGGAGCTGACATGCTCCCTCTGCATTTCTTCCTTGTATCGCGGCTCCGGCGCTGTGAGTGGCCGGAGCCGCGATATCATCACTCCTGCGCATGCGCACGGGAGATCTCATCCCGGCCGGGTCCGGCGACAGCCGAGAATCCACTTGTGCGCATGCGCCGCTGCAGTCTGCGGCGCATATCGAGGGGAATATCTCCTAAACTGTACAGGTTTAGGAGATATTTTTTTTACCTACAGTTAAGCCTTATTATAGGCTTTCCTGCAGGTAAAAGTAAAAAATTTACTATACAACCACTTTAAATATGAGATGTGGGGTCAAAAAGTCATGCTTTTTTTCTATTACAAGGGATGTTTACATTCCTTGTAATAGAAATAAAAGTGACCCACTTTTTTTTTTTAAAGGAACAGTGTAAAAATCAAAAATTAACAGTAAAATAAATAAAACATTTTTTTTTAAACGCTCCCCTCCCTGTCGAGCTTGCGTGCAGAAGCGAACGCATATGTGAGCAGCGCCCGCATATGAAAACGGTGTTCAAACCACACGTGAGGTATCAATGCGATTGTTAGAGCGAGAGCAATAATTCTAGTCTTAGACCTCCTCTGTAACTCAAAAGATGCAACCTGTAGAATTTTTTTAAATGTCGACTATGGAGATTTTTAAGGGTAAAAGTTTGAAGCGTGCCATGTTGGGTATCAATTTACTCAGCGTAACATTATCTTTCATAATAATTGGCGAACTTTAATGGTGTCTTATTTTTTTATTTAAAAAAAATGAACTTTTTCCACAAAAAGTGTGCTTGAAAGACTGCTGCGCAAATATGGCGTGACAAAAAGTATTGCAACGACCGCCATTTTATTCTCTAGGGTGTTAGCAAATATATAATAATAATGTTTGGGGGTTCTAAGTAATTTCTAGAAAAAAACAAAACAGTTTTTAACTTGTAAACACCAAATCTCAGAAAGAGGCTCGGTTCTTAAGGCCCCATGGACACGGGATGCTGCTAAACATACGTTCAGAGGCAATTGGACGCTTTTTTCAACTGCCCCTGAACTCATTTGGTGTTATCCTATGTGACCATTTACACAGTCTCGTTTATTGCCGTTTTTAGGCAGTTGCATTTAAGGCCTCTTTTACACGGGGCGGATCAGTAAAGATCCGCCCCGTGATGATCTGCTCGCTCAGCGGGGATCGCTCCGTTGTCCCCGCTGAGCTGGCTGCGGACAGGGCGGTCTCCGCACACTGTGCAGGGACCGCCCTGTCAGCTCTCCGCTCTCCTCTATGGGGATCGGACGAGCACGGACTGTGTGTCCGTGTTCATCCGATCCGCTCTGCAGACGGACAGAAAAATAGGATTTTCCTCCGTCTGCAGAATCAGACATTTGCGGAGGCGGACAATAGCGGGTGTCTGCGGATGCTCATCCGCAGACACCCGCTATCCCATAGGGATGAATGTATGGCCCGTATTTCATCCGCAAACCGATGGATGAAATACGGACATACCATCCGCATGTGTGAAAGGGGCCTAACAGTGCTTCTTCGAAAGCAAAAAAATGGGTTCAGACCCCAAAGATTTCCACTTTTCAGACACTAAATGCGGCACCGGCGTCTAGACGCATTTCCTTTATAGGCGTTTTTCGTTTTTGCCCATTTAAAAACACACACACACACATATATATATATATATATATATTTTATAGAAATGCTGCTAAACGCAAACGTGGCAAAACGCCGCGAAACGCGACATTTAAATGAAGCAAAATGGATGTTTTAAAGGTGGGTTACTAGCTGTCAAGTTAAACCGTTCAGGAGAGGTTGTAAAAACACCCGTGTACATGAAACCTTAGTGGCTAACATGGTTTCCTATGGATGTAGTTCACATCTTTGTATTTTATGGAAAGTACCAGGGACATTTTTCTGGTTTTTGGGTCCATAGACTTCAATGGATCAAAAACATGTATTGAAAAATGCTTCTGGAACATGCAAACTGCAACCTGCATAGGTGTGAATCAGGCCTTAGTCTGGTTTCTGACTAGGCTATGCAAGGACTTTTGCATTTTTTTTCCCTTCAACCACTTTGAAGTCAGTTTGGCTGTGTGCTTTGGATCATCATCATGTTGGAAGGTAAACCTTCTTCCCATTGACAACTTTCTGGCAGAGGGCAGCAGATTTTCCTCTAGAATTTGATGGTATTTTGCCCCATCCATTTTTCTTCTATCCTGACAAGTGCTCCAGTCCTTGCTGCAGAGAAACACCCCAATAACAGGATATTACCAGCTCCATGCTTTACTGTAAAAATGCTGTTATTTGAATGGTGAGCTGTTCTGTTTTTTTACTTGTTTTTTTGTTCTGACATGTTGGTGCTACAGCTTTCACTTGGAAGTTATAAGTTGAACTAGTAAATACAACTGAATAAAACAGAAACTGCATCTGTCTTTATTTCAGGCTGCAAAGAAACAAAATGTTATTATGGGGTGATCTTTTCTTTACCCACTGTATACAGTATATTCATATACAGTACTGTACATTGCATATATAAGCAGGAAAATATACTGTGTATATGACACATATTTTCCCATCTAGTAAAAATGTCAGATTTTTCTGGTTTAGTAAAACAGTTCTATGCAGTATAAAAGTGATTTATCCGATTTAAGCACTTCCGCTTTTTGTAACTTTTATACAGCAGTTCCGATTAGAGATAGTTGGGAGCTATGAGTGTATTCTACTCTGTGGTTAACAACATAACCACTATTAAAGAACACCACTATCATAAATATACAGGCCACAATAAGCCACCATTTGTGAGAGTCTCTTCTTCTTTCTGATGGTTCCAACCCTTCTTTGTAAGACGTCAGATGACTGTAAAATTTGAAGTGCCAATGTATTTTTTTGCTAGGCAGTGGTAATGAAAGTTAGAGACTGTTAGATGGAGATTTCATCATCACCTGTCACTGAAAACAGAACAAATACTTTCTGTATACTACATAGTGGGGTTGATTTACTAAAACTAGAGCATGCAAATATAGTGCAGCTATGCATACCGTAGTAGCCAAATAGCTTCTGACTTCAGTTTGTTTAATTAAGCTTTGGCAATACAACCTGGAAGCTGATTTTTTTTTTTTTTTTAGTTTTCAGTTTTAGTAAATCAACCACAGTGTCTATTGCATCCTTTCTTAATTTTTTTGACTTAAAGTTTAAAGTAAACAGTTAAAGAAGGTAAAAACACTAACAAAACAAGCTGTAAAAAATTGTAGCGCCCCTTTGCACTAGTTGGATTTATAAAAGTGTCACCTTGCATTGGTGGTCAATGGAACAATGCCACCTTAAATAGGTGGTCAGTGGAGAGAAGCCCCCTTACATTGGTGGCCAGTGTAGAAGTGACTCCCTACCTTTGGATGTCAGTGGAAACTGTTCCTATCTGTGGAAAGTGTAACAGTCACCCCCTTTTATTGGATGTCAGTGGGAACTGTTCCCTTACATTGGTGGCCATGTAAAAGTCATCCCCTGCTATTAGATGAAAGTGGGACCCGACAGGTTTTATTGGTGATCACTGTAGGTGGGATATCAATCTGCTATTGCTTACTGTCCAAGGAGGCCATGGCAACCTATGCAGCAACCCTAGATTTCCACAAAACCCTAGCTGAAAAAGAGTCCAGTTTGTAAAAGTCTAAGAAAATGATTAAATAGGTTTGAAATGTTATTTACTATGGCCTTTCACATGTGTATATCTTTGTGTACATGCCAAGAAGTGAATGTGTGCTGACTTGACTGGTGTATGGCTGATGTGCCGTCTGCCACACCTGCTACCCCCAACCTACAACCTTTATCCCCCTTAGAATACCTAAAGAAACAAACACGCCACAGCTTCTGGATTAAATGGCCGTATGGCCCCTTTATTAAGCTCCCTAGTGGTATTCCCGACTCTGGATCACTCTGGATCACTTCGCTGGATACAGGGAGGACACAGTGAGAGTTACTTACCTTGTCCCCTGGATCCAGCGATGTCCACCGCGCTGTGTGATCGAGCTGTCCTCCGCTCGATTCACAGTGCCGAATGCCGCCGAACTCCATTCCCTGCGACGTTACGGCGGCAAATTCAAAAAAGTAAAAAGACACAAAACACACACAGTACTGTAATCTTACAGATTACAGTGCTGTATTAAAAAATACACACCCCCTTTGTCCCTAGTGGTCTGTGCAATGCCCTGCATGCACTTTTATATTATAAATACTGTTTTTTCTGCCTGAAATTTGGAGATTATCCATAGCAACCAAAACGTGTCCCTTTTTCAGTGTTTTAGGATTTGATTACATTATTGAATCGTTTTTATTATTCTTTATTATATTATAAACTTTATCATACCCGGGATGTCTGCTAGACTCTGGTTTGAAGAGATTTAAGAGCGTTATTCCTTAGATTTACAGGACTACAAAATATTTCCATGCAAAATAATTGTACCGCTTTCAGCACCTAAATCCAGACAGAATCATACCGCCAGGGAGGTTAACAACCATAACAAAATTACTATAAAAATAAATTCAATTTTATATATATATATATATATATATATATATATATATATATAAAACCCAACTTTTTTAAACTGACTGCTATGTCTGAGGTTCATGAAGGATGGCTTTCTATCGCATCGGCTGTACCACTACCACCTCTGCATCCTGGTCCCTAGCCGCGATCCCACCAGCTCAAGGACAAACTATTGTCACCTTCTTGCCAAATGCAGCCCGATGACTGATAGCCCATTATTTCCAGATAGAGAAGGTACCCATACCGAGATAGGCCCAACCCCTTCC
This sequence comes from Lithobates pipiens, assembly GCF_037356315.1. Lineage (NCBI taxonomy): Eukaryota > Metazoa > Chordata > Amphibia > Anura > Ranidae > Lithobates > Lithobates pipiens. Next base: position 27,597,731 of record NW_027507787.1, read on the forward strand.
ACTATTCCACACCATTTACTGTATACCTTCCATCATTCCGAACTTCACAAACCAGACACCCACCAGTGACACCTCACATGTGGGCAGCCCTCCACAGCCGCAAGGCCCGCTGGAGACCCTCCTGGAGCCCCAAGAACCACGTGCCTATGCCCACCACTGACAAATCTACCCCATCTCCCCTCAAATACAGGCCATTATCTCCTTCCAACTCCCAGTATCTGGAAAAGCCAACCTCAAGCAAAGGAAATTAATATCTCAAATGAGTTCCCTGGATGCCCTGATACTGAGGTCATTGCCCCCAGTGTGTATAAGCAGCACATCAGGAGGCCTGTCCATTCCAACATACCGCTGAATTTCTGGTAGCACTCAAAAGCACAACATACCCGGTATCCCAATACATCTTACCGTGGCTTCCCCCCAGGAGAAACCCAGCTGCCTGCTTTCCAGCCTGACCAAAGCCCTTTTAGCCCTGCCAGTGAACATAGGAATGACCCAGGATCCACATCAAGCACACTGGGCCTGAAAAACAGAAACACAAAAGGAACATAGACAAAACAAGCCCCAATACACCATACACACAAATCCCACATTTTATGATCCCACCAGTACGGCCACCGACAGAAACAAATAAACAGACATATCACCAGACAAGAAATATCACCCCATTAGCCACTGAACCCAATCAGCAATGGGATCTGCCCACCCCTTTTTCTCCAGCCTTTAAGAAGATGAGGGCGTACATACAACCAAAATCGATGAGATTCCCAATGACCAATGCGCTGAAGGATCTGGTTGCTGAAACCCCAATGCACCACCTCTGTGGCCACCCCTATCCTGAACGAATACGAAGAATAGTCCCTCAGAGTGAACCCTCCCACCTCCAAGCATTTTTTTAAAACAGACCCAAACTGGTACCTAGACAACACTGACCCATCTTTGTGGATCAAAAAGGGGACAGGCCGTACCCCCACCCAATCCCTAATAACTGAGACTGGGCACAGAGCCAAGCCCACCACCGTACCACCCTGGCCCTTTTTTGCATCTGATCAGTTTATGACTTATGAATGAGCAGCGTAGCAGTATCGCCCCGTACTGATACATCCAAGACATCCAAACCCCCAACCCCTGATTTGGAATGGCTGACCTATTCCCCCACCTGTAATTCCCCTGGAAAAAAAAAAGCCAAAACAAAAGCTGTACTGAACAGCTGCACCTCAAAAGGAGAAAAACAGACACTGGGCAACACCCATGCCAATACTTCCAATGTACCCAAAAACACCAGTTGCCGGAAATCAGGCTTACCTCACCCTTTTCTGTAACCCTGCAAAGTCTTTGGTACTATAAACACGTAACATCCTCCACCCCACCCAATTTAAACAAAAAGGCCAGGCCTGCCATCTTACTGTTTACCAAAGCGACAGACAAACCCTCCTCACAGTCTTTACCTAGGAAATGCAGCAACACATGAAGCCTGTGCTCATCGCTGGAACAACCCACAACACTACTTACCAGCTCGTGCCACTCCCGCCATAGGCACTTGTAAGTCTGCCAAGTAGCTACTGCTACTGCCCGCCGAACCAACGACATCACAGTGTCAAAATGAGATCCCACAAACATCTGGGGCACAGTTGCTTCTCCTCCTGTGCCAACTGCCAGAATCTGTCCCACTGTAGGCGAGAAAGCAAATCAGCTACCTATGAACAGCAAACATAAAAAATTTAAATTGAAACCACAACACCAAATGACGCAGCAAACGGACCACAGGCAAGGAAGATGCCAACAGGGAATTAATGGCATGTACCACCAGATTGTCGAAATGAAACAAACCCACCTGTTCCTGAAATCCGACCCCCAAAGCTCCACGGCTAGCACTATGGGAAACATAGTGCTAACAACATCAGGTTTCCGAATGAGATCGGACCCCAATAACTCCTCCGACCACTGGTCCACACACCACCGGCCGTTGAAGTAAGCCGCATAACCCACCAACCCCGTCACGTTATTGAAAAGCTCCAGCTCCGTCCCCTTGACCGCAGGCCCCTGACAAAAAGACTTGTCGTTGTACTGCTCCAAAAACATATGCCACACCCGCAAATCCTTCTGATGTTCCTGACTAATACGATCAAAATGATGTGGGGCCTTGACCCCTGCAGTGGCGACTGCCAAGCGTCTACAAAACATTCGCCCCATTGGCATAATGTGAAATGCAAAGTTGAGCTTTCCCAACAATGACTGCAACTCGATCAACTGGAACATTGGACAACCTCAGCCAAAGTTGCATGGGACGTTGGGACGTTGGAAACGAAACCCCGGGAGGGGACATAGCGATAACCAGAGCCCCCCATCCATCTCCAGGACAGGTGCCAGGGGAAGTACTAACAGGGGGAGCAGACATCACATTCACAGGACCAGATACAGTAAAAGGAATAGATAAGAACTGTCCAGGCTGCCCAGTGGAAACCGACCACCACGTGCTGAGCCAGCGTTAATGGAGGTATGGAGGGGGACGCAGAGGGAACCCTCTGGGCCAGGTCCCGCCTGTGCAGGGGATTCCTCCCAGCCCCACAGCGGGAGGATGCGCAGGTCTCTTCGCCCTGAGGGCTGGAGGGTCCGAGATCAGGCTCCCTGTGTGGCAGCTCACCCTGGGGTCACATTGGGGCTGAAACTCGCAGGAGGCTGTGACCTCCTCTCATGTGGTGAAGCAGGAGAAGGAGAAGCTGATCCCTGCCCCGACCCCCGAAGCAATGCAGCCACCTGTGTGCCCCTAATGGATGGGCTGCCACTGATTACTACTTAAGCTCACCCTGTCACTCAGATAAAAAAAAAATAGCAGCAGTACTGTAAGAAAACATATTTTACATTTACCTAATGTAGTAATATTAATCTTTGCTCTCTTGCAGAGCTACCAACACAGCCATCTGACATGTCAGAGTGTGTCGTATAGTGTTTCCCCTGCTGGTTGCTATAGCTCTTCCTGCCACCCATCATCTGGTGCATGTATTCAGAAAAACAGCTCTGCCAACAGATTGTGTAATCATCTATACAAAGGGGATGTTTTCTGACTAATATATAGAGATGGAATATTTCAACTAATAAACAGATTTTTGTTTTTATTCAGTTGAACTTTTTTTCATAACATTAATTGGGTGAAATCCCCTTCATCAAGGTACTTTTTACATTAAAACAGGGACCTTCCATGAAAAGGAAATTTTTAAAATGATAAAACCAGTAGGTCTAAATCTGTCACGAGCCAAAGGCTCTGCCATGGTTTTAAGATCCTGTGCAAAAAGCACATTTGATGGTCCATAAGTATATGTGTCTAGACACGGAAATGTATGCATGCGTAAAATATGCATAAAATTATATTAGCTCTATGCATGTGTAATGCTACCCCCTAAAGGGCTGCTAGATTTTGGGTCCTCCTTTTCCCGCACAGCCAGGCAACATGCATTTTCCAAGACATCTATAGACAATAAACCAGCCCAAGGGCTTTGCTTTTGTTATTTATTAGGGGTAAATAACTTGGATGGGGTTAGGGAGGTATGCGATGCCCAGAGCTTGGTAAAACTTTGAGGACAACTTGAACATTCTTCACTTCTAGCAATAAAACAAACAACAAAGTATTGTGCTAAAGGGACTAAAGTGCAACATTTTCCATGGTATTAAGCAATGCAGTGCTAATGTCCATAAAATCTGCTAAGTGGGAAATGGGCACCAGGAGCCGTGCTAAAAACAACCTGAGTCCAAAAACCTCCACTGAAAAGCTCTAGAAAGGATCATGGGTATAACGTACAAATGGCAAGTATATGGCAAATGCAAATGGAAAGTGGATACACTGTGAGGTGTTTCGATGACACCAGTAAAGTAGTAAAAAACTACAGGAAGTTTATAAAAAAAACAGTTCAAACAATAATTGATAAAAAATGAACAACCCTGGTAGGCAATAATAAAATAACCACACTGGATGTCAGAGCAAAGCAGAACTCACTCAGTAGGCGTTCTTATGCGGGTAGCTGGCTATGCCTCGGCTGGGCAAGGTGGTGCTGCGATGTTGTGAGCCAAGGTGCTCTCCAGGGATGGCTGCGTGAGGATGGAAAGTCAACCCAGATGAAAGGGGGGGAACCTGGCCGGTACCTCCTGGAAGGAATTTTTTCCCCTACTGTAGAAAATTGGAACATGCTTTGCTGGGGTTTTACGCCTTCCTCTGGATCAACTGTGGGTGAAGGATTGTGCATATGGGATTGTATAATTTTTTGGTTGACTAACTGACTAACTATGTAACTATGTCACAGGGAAAAGGTATTGAACACATGAAAAAAAGAGAGGTGCAAAAAAAGCATGGAAAGCCAAGACACCAGCTGAAATCTATCAGTAATTAGAAAGTAATCCTGACCCTTCTCAGGGCAAATTAATCTCAGCGGGTTCAGTCTCAACTGATGGCCTGTAAAAAGTTGTCTCATTACCAAGGTGTCGTACAAATAACATCTCATGATGGGTAAAAGCAAAGAACTCTCTCAAGACATTCGCAACCTTATTGTTGCAGCTGCGTTTGGCGGCGTATATCAGCGCCGCCCCATTGATTTCAATGGGGAGGAGCGGTAAGTTCACCGCTCCAAATAAGCTGCTAGCAGGACTTTTTCTGACGCCCTGCCAGCGAATCGCTCCAGTATGAAAGCCCTCGGGCTTTTACACTGGAGTGAATGGAGCAGCTGTTATAGGGAGGTTTTCAGGCGCTATTTTTAATGCTATAGCCCCTGCAAAATGCTCCAGTGTGAAAAGGGGTCTAAGAATCCTCCAGTGTTTAGACTTACCTTTACCACCTCACCCCTGCCTTTCTGCTCCCTCCTGGTGGATTGCAGAAACCTCAATACTACTGGTACAGGAAAGAAGGTAACATGACTCCTCACTCTTCATAATGCAGTTTTTGGGACCTGTACAGAAATTCGTAAAAACCCCACTGCTGCTCCATGACCTGGAGGGGAGCAGAGCTAAATGTAAGCATAGGTGATGAAAGCACCTAGTGTAAGGTTGGGGAGGGAGAGGGTGGATTTGAGATTTTATTAAAAGTGACAAGTTTACTATAAGGGTAAAGGAGATGCTAGAGGTGTAGAGCATGACTTGTACTGTTGTAGTATTAACCTGAACTGTATAAAGTAATGTTAGAGTATTAACCTAACCTGCATGTAGTACTGCTGTAGTATTAAACTGACCTAGATGTCGTACTGCTGTAGTACTAACCTGTACATAGCACTGTTATCGTGTATGTGATAATAGCCTGTCTTGTGTGTGTATCTGCTATACTAACCTATCAAGTATGCAGTACTTCTGTATTTCTAAGCTGACCTGGATGTAGTACTATTGTAGTAATTGCCTGACATTTGTGTGGTACTATTGTAGCACTAAGCTTACAAGTATGTAGCACTGTTTTAGTACTAACATATGTGTAAACTGCTGATTGTTGCCATGCTACACAGTTGGAGTCTAATGCCCCATATAGACGAACAGACTTTCCGACAACAAAACCGTGAACTTTTGTTCGAAGGTTGTTGGCTCCAACTTGTCTTGCATACACACGGTCACACAAATGTTGACCAACAATTACAAACGTGGGAACATGGTGATACACAAGACGTACGACAAGCCGAGAAAAAGGAAGTTCAATAGCCAGTGCGGCTCCTTCTGCTTGATACCGAGCATGCGTGAACATTTGTGCGTCTGACTTGTGTACACATGATTGGAAATTCCGACAACAAAGTTTTGTTGGTGGAAAATTTGAGAACTTGCTAGCAAACATTTGTTGGCGGAAAGTCCAACAACAAATGTTCGATGAAGCATACACACGGTTGGACTTTCAACCAACAAGCTCACATCCAACGTTTGTTGTCGGAAAATCCGATCGTGTGTACGGGGCATTACAGACATCTACTTCAACATGCCCTGCAGTCTGCAAATGTTTCCTTCTATGCATATGATGTCTTATCCTAGATTGCCTCTCTCTATTCCCTGGTCTGAACAACTGCCCAAGTGCGTAGAGCTTACTTTTGTGCAAGGCCTTGTAGATTAACATGGTTTCAGGTTAGTTCTCCATGATCTGAAGCATGATGCCCTTGGTAACTGATGTGTGTCATACTGAGGGGGGCTACCAACAGGAGGGTGATCACTTCTAACCACCATTAGCTCTGCGACCAATCAGATTGACACTTTATTGATAACGTATATCTGATGCGCACAATCTCACCTTTACCTCATGGTGCACTGAGGGGGTTTTCTTTGCTCCACACTTCTTGCACTCACAGGCTTAGTCAGGAAAGAAGCATAATTATAGTGTTTTTTTCCTTTGAACTTTACTGAAGTATCAAAAAGAGGTACAAATAATAGGTCATATAATTCCACACAGTTGGTAATACAGTCCAATACACAATACATGGTATAAGTAATTCCACAGCTGTTATAAAATTGCACCTCAGCCATACCTATTCTGACAAGAAATTGTTGATCGTCTTGGTTTTTTGTTAAAAACAAGGATAGAGTAACAAACATAAATGTGGTTTTGAGGAGAAAATGGTGTGATTTTGAAGTATTAAATTGAAACGAAATATATATATTTTTTTATTAAAGTAAACAATAGGTTTTACTTACCAGTTCTGTGCAATGCCATCCCTTACCTTTTCTTTGGCAGTCTACCACCGGCGCTGTCAGCTCCCCCTTCCCCCAGGTGCCTCCTTAGCAAGCTGCTAAAGAGGTGCCCTTGTGCGTGTGCTCCTGAGGGTGGGCCATGTACATCCATAGGCGCACACACAACTCGGTAAGCCACGGCCCGCTTCCACCTCAGAGGAGTCTGACTGACAACAGTTGGAGCCTATGGCTTCTACTGCTCTTAGTATTTCCTGTGGAACTAGGAAGTGAGAGGAATGGTGCTGCAGCTGGAACAATGCTGGATGGAGTGGTCAGGCATGTGTTTAGGTATAGGGGTAGGTAGGATAGGTACTGTGGAGTTTTTAACCTTTAATGCAAAGAATGTATTAAGGTAAAAGGTAAAAAACTTAAAATGTCTAGGTTATAGATTTTAAAGTTCTGAGGTAAACTAAAAATTATAAAGAGAATATGACTGCAAAGGACAGTGCATTGAACATGTATTGATAACACATTTACTATCATTTTAGATCTGGAGAACTATGGTAGAGAATTCCAGATAACAAACACCATACTGGTACTTTTACAAATCAAAAAATGAAAGGCTTTTTCTCATTTTTAGGTGATCATTCAAAGAAATCTTGTTTTATCTAAGAAACTCCTTCAAGATTCCTCAGACAAATATGTGAAGGAAAAACACGATTTATCTCACAGACTATTCAAAAGACAAGTATCGTGTAAAGAGGGGGAATATTTTGCAAGTGAATTTTGTTGTAAATTTTGTCACAAAGGTACGTTTAACAAAAGTCTATTCTCAACACACCAGGTGGTCTTGTTAAAAATGAAAATCCTAACACTGTCCCAAGGTCGGGTTCACACTGGTATGACATGGAAGTCGGACGACTTCTGTTTGGACTTTGCCCTATGACTTTGTGTCCAACTTCCATGTGAATTCAATGAATGGGATCTGACTTTGATCTGACAATATCAGGCCCTTTGAGTCTTGTATGAATCTTGAGAGGGGGATCCGAAGACCAAACCAGACCCTTCAGTCTGGTATGGATTTTTTAGGGCAACCCCCACGCCAAATAAAAAAAAAAAAACGTGTTGGGTCCACCTAAAATCCATACCAGACCCTTATCCGAGCATGCAACCCAGAGATATTTACTGTTTACTGCGCCGATGATGTCATTGGCACATGTGCTCTGAACAAATGGTTGCCTGTGCTATTTCTTCAGACAAGTGTGTCGTGACCAGCGGCTCCTGCATGCATGCGTGGGAGTGACATCACGCGGCTCCAGCCAGTCATGGAGCTGGACACAGCCCTGCAGTGGGGCATGCTAGCACATTATGCCTTTACTTTGCAGGGAAGAAGTAAGGAAGAAAAACCCACCAGGGTTTACTTCCTCTTTAAAGCAGTATTAGGCCCCTTTCACACATGCGGATGATATGTCCGTATTTCATCCATCCGTTTGCGGATGAAATACAGGCATACATTCATCCCTATGGGATAGCGGGTGTCTGCGGATGAAGATCCGCAGACACCCGATTTCCTCCGCCTCCGCAACAGTCCGATTCTGCAGACGGAGGAAAATCCTATTTTTCTATCCGTCTGCAGAGCGGATCGGATGAACACGGACACACGGTCCGTGCTCATCCGATCCCCATAGAGGAGAGCGGAGAGCTGACAGGGCGTTCCCCGCACAGTGTGCGGAGACTGCCCTGTCCGCAGCCGGCTCAGCGGGGACAACGGAGCGATCCCCGCTGAGCGAGCGGATCATCACGGGGCGGATCATTACTGATCCGCCCCGTGTGAAAGAGGCCTTCAACACAAAAGCACAAATTTATTAAATTGCAGTTTACCTGTTCTTAGATGTGATGGCTGCATTTGTTTCCTTTTTTATGTTTTCTTTCTTCTATCTTCATCTGGTAATTCAAGCAGCAAGCTTGTTGTTTTTGACAGCACCAACTCTCCAGCAGAATGTATCAGTTTACATGGATGAGACAAACCACTTAACACTGACAGGGGTGATTAAAATTATCAGCTTTTTTTTATTCATGCAAAACCATTATCCCAAAAGGAAAAATAAATCTGTTTGCTGTAACTGATTATAAAGCATGAGCTGGAGTTTGGCTTCAATTTGTTAGAGTATCTAAATCTGCTAATACATTAACACTACCCTCCCCCCCTAGACTGAATGCTGATGTGCCTCCTCTCCTCATTCCTCCAGAGTTGTGTCTCGCTAATACCGAAGGTGTGTTAGAGGCCAGATCACCAGGTGAAGACAGAGGAGAAAAAGCCAAAGAATAGAGAACTGATACAGCCACCACATCGAATGATTGTTGGCTGCAATATATTACATTTTTGGTTTTGGGTTTAAAACCACTTTATTCCCTAAAATGGTCCAACCTTCAAACCTTAACCTGATCCTAACTGTTAACTCTCACTGCAACTATACTTAACCTAGTCCCTAAAATGATTGCCCTATATTTGGCGGAACTCCTGCCAGCAAAAGATTGAGAGCAGGTTCTCTCTCAAAAAGTTCCGATCAGAAATTCCGATCGTCTGTACCAATTCCGACACACAAAATTCCTACACATGCTCGGAAACAATTTGACGCATGCTCGGAAGCATTGAACTTAATTTTCTTGGCTCGTCATAGTGTTGTCATAGTGTTGTACGTCACCGCGTTCTTGACGGTCGAGAACTTTTGTGTGACCGCGTGTATGCAAGCCAAGCTTGAGTGGAATTCCGTCGGAAAAACCATCCAAGATTTTTCCAATGGAAATTCTGCTTGTGTGTACGGGACATTACAGTAGATTTCTTCCCCCTGCCTCTGAAAGAAGCTTCCGGAAGATGGGGAGGGAGATTCAAATGAGCAGCCTGAATATTTATCATGGCCTAGCCAATCCCTTGAGATCTGTTTCCAGAAGATGGCTGGGGGCGATGATAAAATGTTTGTAGCCCTGAAGAGATTGTCTTTTCTTGGCAGGGAGAATTTCAAAGCCTCAGGGGCTACTGTCCTGAGGCAGCCTGGAAACTGTGTAGCTGTTCTTTGAGGTCTCAGCTGTGGCAGAGCTGAGGACTATGAGTAATCTTCTGAGGAGCTGACTGTAGGATATCACCATAATGAACACGTCCCACTAGATAAGACCTTCTTGCCTATGTAACATTTATACTGACAGTGACACCCGATGATTATACTATGTAAGAGACATTTTATTTCTGCCTCACTTAAAGGAACTCATGCAACATCTGATTGCACTGAACCACAGGGAGAGCCAGTGTGTAAAGAATGTACCGAAGGGGTGGATTTCATGGATAAAGAAAATGGTTACGCAGAGTGCCAAAGATGCCGGAATTGTGATAAAGGGGCAGGTGCGTAGTATTAGTAAAAGATCTTCTATAGCCGTAAATGCATCTACATTAACAAAATGAAAATTGTATAGCTTCACTCTTTGGCCTTATGCCAGGCAATGAGTTATACCCCTCAATAAAGCCACCAACGCCAGCCACCAGCAAGAAGAAACAGGACCAATGCTGGAGGTAATTTACAGCACACACTAATTTTGGTAGCATAATTATTAATGTGGAATGTCCCTTGCGAACAAAAATTATTTTTTATCAAGTTGTTATGGGTAAAGTTCCGCTTTAACCGACAGCTAACACTTTGTGATTGCTGGTGTACATGTGTACAGTGGGTTTTCCCATCATGTACAGCTTGGGGTTTTTTTTGCAGTACGTTTTGTAGTATGTTGAAAAAAGTCTTAAAGGACTGCATCTCTGATGTGTTGGCCTGCATTTTACCATTAAAAAAAGGGTGAAGGCAGTGTAACCATTCGAGCAGTATTAGTATTCTGGTGTATATGCAACATCCATAGTGGAATATTTACTGGAACTGTACACAGAATTTGGTGCACTTCTGCATAGTAGCCAATCAGATTCTAGGTTTTATTGTTAAAGCTCAATTGAACAAGCTGAAGTTAGCTGATTGGTTACTAATATGCACAGCTGCACCTGATGTTATAGTAAATCTCCCCCATAGATTCTAATATTGTATAATTTTATTTCTGTTGATCTATCTTTGTTCTCTGATCTATTTGCAGGTCAAGAACAGCTACATCCGTGTACAATAACCCAAAATACAGTTTGCAAATGTATAGAAGGATTCTTCTGTTCTGACGAGAACTGCAACCGATGTCAAAAGTGTAAACCGTCAGTGAAAAATATCTATATTTTTTTATATTGTATGTAAACTTGGCATTGGGGGTGCAGAACCATTTGTCCCGGTCAGTGTCAGTAACCACTGCTTTAAGAAGGATATTGTTTACTTTGGGGATCCAACTCAAAGCACTCCCCCAATGAAGGGTATGCGGGTTGGTATCAGGGTGGCAGGGGGAATCACCCCTCACTTTCCTGGTATACTGGGCTGGTTGTGCAGGGGAATTTTTTAAATGTAACATTTAAGTAACAACAAAAAGTAAACACTCAAATCAAAATCAACACACATCATCCTTCAAAATTAGTGTAAAAACAATATGTAGCATGATATCAACACCCGCACATTCTGCTAATGTTTACCTGTCACTTGGTACATTGCTGGGTTTAATATGAATATGACAATTGTGCAGCCAATCCGAGCATTCATTGACAGCTGTATAGTTATGTCATTAGCTTTGCTTGTCTTCTGTTTTCTTGCTCAGTCAGCCGCAGCTAATATGTGAACATCGGCATTATGCTGCAGTCATTTTTTAGTAGTAAACGTCATAAACGAAAATGTGCAATTGAAATAATATGTTAGTAATAACACTATTTCTAAATCCATATGTTGGTTTTCTTGTACTTTATATTGTACATTAATGCTCATATATTTATTTTAGATGTGACCATGAAATTGCTGAGGAATGTACATCCACAAAAGACACTGTTTGCAAAGGTAAGTTCCCCTGATACTATCTATAATACATAAATGTCAAAAGAAATTGATGTCACACATAGGGCAGTATAGAGCAGTATACACATTGAATTAGTGTGAAGTACTTATTGCACAATACAGCGTGCCATGGTCTAGAGCACATGTGTCAAACACAAGGTCCATGGGCCGAATCCGGCCCACCAGACCATTTCATGTGGCCCTCGCACCTGTCCTGCAACTGCAACACTGCACCTCATCTCCACCCCACCTTTTCAGTAGTTGGTAACAGAGAGGAGAACAGAACTCCTCTGCCAGATCCTGTATTTCCCTATGCAGCCGGGAGAGGCTTGTCTCTATCCCTCCCTCCCCCGTATCAGTAGTCAAGAGCATAGAGGAGGACAGAACACCTCCTACAGATCCTGCACCTCCCTGTGTGGCTGAAGCACCCCCTTGTTTCCACCTTCCCTGGTACTGCATTCAACAGACTCTGGCAGCTGACTCCTCTACTCCTCTGGTCCTCCTGCAGACCCTGCAATTTCTGCTTCATAGCCCTACTCCCAGTGTCTTTCTGGCAGCAGCACAAGGTAAGGGGGTGATGTGTGATGTAAAGGAGTGTGAGGGACTCTTGACTTCTGATGGTAGGTGTGCTCATGACAACTGATGTAAGGGGGATGCACTGGGCATATAAAAACCAGCCCTTTGTGGACAACCATAATGCAGATGCGGGCTGCGGTTAAATTGAGTTTGACACCCCTAGTCTAGAGTATGTGATGTTCAGCATAGTGTATAGAGTGTAGCAGTTCACAATATAAATTAATAAATAACAGTGCACAGAGCAGTCAGAAGTACAGTATGTGAACTCACAGTATAGTGAACAAAGTGAAGCAATCATTAGTATGTATCATACAGCTTAGGATACATTGTTGGCCAATCAGAAGCATTGGATATAACCTACAGCATAGTGTACAGAGTGGTCAGTAAAAGTGGTAATAAAGTCCCTGTTGTATACTTGTACCTACAGGTAATCCTAAAATAAGGCATCATTTAGGAGATATTTACTATAGTAGCAGTAGGTGACACCACAGGCACATGTGCACTGCACTCTCAATGGACAGCATACCGTCCATTGCGAGGGCCATGCCACAACCGTGACACCCGCATGCGTGTGTATGAGTGATGTCATTGCAGCAGTCAAACAGCTGAAGCCTGTGAACCTGGAAGGAAGACCGGTGAAGATGAAAGCCTTGCCAGCAGATGCAGGGCTTTGTTCTAAAGTAAGTGTTTTCAATGCATACTAGCAAATTATCCTATTACCCTGCAGGATAAAAGGATGATCTGCTAGTATGCTTTGCATACCAGCACGTTATGAAACATTTAATTTAGAACACAGCCATTTCCTTGTCAGAGAATATTCTTTTCCTTGTCTCTTTCATTACTAAATTTCAAAATCAACCTGTCATTTTCATTTATTTGAACAGTTCCAAAAATGTATTCATGATCAATTCACTCTTTTTACCACCTCCACTTCTATTTTTCAACACGGTGGAGTTGCTATTAGTAACTGTTGAATGGCCTGGGACTTTCCATTCTCAAGCTAGTTGCCATTGATTTCTTTCTTCATAATATTTCTAAAGTTCTAAAAAGTGCAGCGCTGATGATAAAAATACCAAACAGAATTAAATGAATTATCCCACCAAAATGATGTAGAATATATAACAATGATATCAAATAAATTAAATAAATATATTTAAAAAAATGAATATACTTATTTGAGTAATTATCCCACCAAAGTGACATGAAATAAATAACAATAATAAATATATTTAAAAAAATGATATAATAAATTGAAATCAATACCAAGGTAATGGTAAAAAATCACTTAAAAAGTAAAACTAAAGCAGACACCAACCAAAATTTATAACCATCTTGACATGTGTTTAAAAAAATTCCCTGTGGTGTCAGACAATACTACATAACCTGTACAGATAACATATACAAGTAAACAAAAAAATAAATAAAAAAGTCCAATATGACATGAGGTAATATATTAGTGCATAAAGAAAGGAAATAGTCCACGTAAAGTGCTAGAAAACACAATCCAATCTCAGGTAGGTGAAGACAGATACCTTTATCCCAATCGGTGACTATATCCAAACAGGTGACACACCATAAGTGAGTAATGATAACCCTTACCGGCTCACAAAATGGGTATGGCAATCATGCTGCTCAAAAAGTAAAACCAAGAAATGCCTCCATAGTGTAATCGTTTAAACACTTTTAATAGGTAATAAAAAATTGCACTTACAAAGAGATATCAGATTAGTGCATAAAATTGAACACAGACTGTTATCCTGCTCCCCATCAATCTCCCTGTGACGAAACGCATAGGGTGAGGCCAGTGACGCTGATGTCATCATGCTGATAGGAGATTGATGGGCAGCAGGATAACAGCGGGAAGCCAGTGGAGACGCTGCCATCTCTGCATTCAATTTTATGCGCCTATGTACCTATTAAAAGTGTTTAAATGATTACATTATGGAGGCATTTCTTGTTTTTACTTTTTGAGCAGCATGATTGCCATACCCATTTTGTGAGCCGGTAAGGGTTATTATTACTCACTTATGGTGTGTCACCTGTTTGGATATAGTCACCGATTGGGATAAAGGTATCTGTCTTCAACTACCTGAGATTGGATTGTGTTTTCTAGCACTTTACGTGGACTATTTCCTTTCTTTGTGCACTAATATATTACCTCAGGTCATATTGGAGAAGTCGGTACAGGTATTGGGGATACCTGAGAATTTTCCCCTATGCTTGGAGTGACCATTGCATTGTGGTCATTTGAAGTCGGTGATGCCGCATACACACGTTTCAGACTATCCGGCGGATAAACCGCCGGACTGTTCGCCGGGCTTTCCGAACGAGCTACCTGCCCACACACGGTACTTTTGCGGCGGACTATCCGCCATACTTTTGAAATGAACAGACTCGCCCACACACACGGAGGAAAGTCCATTCATTTTGAACGCGGCTCCAGGTAGCCGGGACTAGCGAAGGAAGCGTCGCTGGCCCCATCACCTGGTATGGAGTTAAAGGGGAAGCCCTATGCCGAAAAAACAGCGTGGGGTCCCCCCCCTAGGTCCATATCAGACCCTTATCCGAGCACGCAACCCGGCCGGTCAGGAAAGGGGGTGGGGACAAGCGAGCGCCCCCCCTCCTGAGCCATACCAGGCCACGTGCCCTCAACATGGGGGGTGCTTTGAGGAAGCCCCCCCACCCCATAGCACTTTGTCCCCATGTTGATGAGGACAAGGGCCTCTTCCCGACAACCCTGGCCATTGGTTGTCGGGGTCTGTGGGCGGGGGCTTATCAGAATCCGTGAGCCCCCTTTAATAAGGGGGCCCCCGGATCCCGGCTCCCCACCCTATGTGAATGAGTATGGGGTACAATGTACCCCTACCCATTCACCTGTGAAAAAAAAAAAAAAAAACACAATACACAAGGGTTAAAATAGTTTATTGTACAGCTACGGGGGTCTTCTTCCGTCTTCGGGGGTCTTCTTGCCGGACTCCGCTATCTTCTGCTCTTTTGCTAGCTCTTTTAGTAGCGGAGGAGCCCGGCTTTCTTCTTTGCTGACGCCCTCTTCTTCCGACTTTGGGGGTCTTGTCCCCCTCTTCGGGGGTCTTGTCCCCCTCTTCGGTTCTTCTTGCCGGGCCACTGCGCCTTCTTCTAGCTCTTTTACAAGCGGTGGCCCGGTCTTCTGTCGCCGCCTTCTGTTCTTCTGTTCTCTTCTTGAGCTCTTGAGCTGTTGCCTCGTCGTTGTCTCTGGCCACAATGACAGGGACGCGGCGACTTATATAGGGACATCGCCGGATGATGTCCCCGCCCATTATGATATCACAGTCCCGCTGCTTTTTTACTCAAACATGCATGTTGTTCCATTGTTCCATGCATGTTGTTCCATTTGTACTGAGATAGTCCTTTTCCTTATTGGAGATCAGTTTGGGGAACTGTCTCCACCCCCAGTTCGTAAGTCTGTTAGGATGATGGTACCCCCCAACCCCTTTTCTAATGTTGTATTCTCCAATATAACCTTTTGAGGCCTTCTCCCTCTTTCTGATCTTAGTAAATAAGGTGACGCTGTGCTGACTACTATCATCCAATCATGTGAAAGCAAAAATCTTTCTTTTTTATTTTTATTTCCCTTGCCTGTTATTGGGTATTCTTTGCAAAGTGATTTTTTTACCACTTTCGCTAAGGTGAATGAAACATGCTCTATTCCTTTTTCGTAAATAAGCCATATTATATTCCCCCACTCCCCCACCAATATTACACACACTATAACTCACACCCAAAAATACACCGCAATATTACATTTACTTTCACCACCCACATTACAATGTTCTAATCTCCAGTAATTCTTTTATTTATTTTTATTTTTTATATAAACTTTATTTATAGAATTAGCCATAGCTTACAGGTAGTTTCAACACTTAAGCAACAGTGACCAACATTTTGTCATTTCATAAGAAACAATAGAAAGGAGGGAGTAAGGAAAAATGGAGGGGCTAATCACCTTTGTTTCCATCAGGGAGTCATTCTCATTATTCATATTTTCATTTTATTTTTATTTTTATTTTAAGGCCTAGTTACTCCTTTCTCTCAACTATGGCAAGTACAGGACCTCGGCTTGCTGGCTAAAAAGCAGTTATCCAGGTGCGCACCATCCTTCCCTGGTCAGCCACACAATATATAACGTTATGTGTCCCCAGGGAGGGGGGGCACTGCGCCTGTAGTCCGCCCCGGTGCTATTCAGCCCAGGTTCCACACCGCAGGAGGGGGGGGGGGGTCACTAAGTCCTCCTTCTAACCTCCTCCAGTGCTCACCCAAGCCTGGTCCACATCCAGACCTAGCTGGGGTATCACGTTTGCTTCTCCGTGGGTTACTGCGGTAGTAGCCGAGGTCATGTTATCATACCCGACTTTCTCATTATGATTAGGGCACCTGTTTTCTGCCCCCCCCCCCCCCCCAGTAATTCTTTTATTTAATGTCACTCAGAATAACATCAGCCCACTTATGGGTTTCAACCATAGGTGGTCCCAATCATAGCTTGTATTACTTGTAATAAAGAGCTCTTCCTCTTCCAATCACCCCACACATATCCAACTGAAAAAGAAAACAAAAGGAAAAGAAGCAGAGAATAACAAATGCTACTATATCCAATACAATATATTCTTTATATAATCAAAAAATATTATGAAAAACCCTTTACCGACTTATAAAAAGTAGAGCAACCAAAGCATATGAAGACATGTATGACAAACAGGCTGACAGTGCTGTATACAGTTACTACCCCCATCACTGATGGGAGGGTGGAAACCCCATTCTTTCAAACATAGTTTGGCATGGATGGCCTTTGCTTCAATTTATTGATTAAATTAATAACAATAACTTTATTCTAAAGCATGCATTACATAAAATGTTTATTGATTTATGGCAAAGTGTGTCTTTTTTTCAATGTTTTTTGCTTCTTTTTCAGATTTTTCAAATAGAACCCATGCGATATTGTGGCCAGTAATAGTCGTTTTTTTCATTGTAGCAATAATTATTTTTGTTGTCCGTAAGTATAGAAGATAAGTTTACTGTTCAGTAAGATTCATAAAAAGCTATATCAATATTTCTGGCTTGAAAAGTGTAATTTATTATGCTCTATTATGCATTTATTATTTGCTATTGAATAATGAATACTCTGCAGTTTGAGTCACTTCAGAGTGTACCAGTGTATGATATACTGTATATACAAAACAAAACAAAAAACTGATGGGACTTTCTAGGTACACACAAATCACCACTGAAATATTCATAGGTTAAAACATAATTTTCCATATGTATCACATATGTACCTGATTTGTAAACGGAATTATTTTATTAAATAAAGAATATAAAAAGCATATTTATTTAAAATAAATCAGGCATGGCTGATTACACAATACATTCTTGGATATTGCCTCACATCCTATATTCAATCATTACTTTATTGTCAGTTTATGGAATTCCATTGGTTGTTAGCTATATTCCAGCAGGTGGGTGAGGACTTTTCTCAAATGTAATCCATTGGGCAGATAAAAATGTTTAAATGTGTTTTGTGAACCAAAGTTCACTTCTTCAGGAGAGCAAAAGAGTAATGCTGTATATCCAATGGCATTCGCAAAGCAGCCCCCGTTCAATAAAAACACACACACACACACACACACACACTCTTTGCACTGAGGCAAAATAGACCAGAGAAAGGACCTTCACAAAGCAGAGGCACAAGAGGGAGCATTCTGTTTTTTTTCTTATTTCTTCCCCCATCTTGATAAAAGTTGGATTTAACTAGGGATGGACTTTAAGTCTAATGCCACAAACACATGACCGGACTTTTAAGACTAGGTCCGATGGTCTTCCCAACAGACTATCGGCGGAGTTCCGACGGACTTTCAAAATGAACAGCTTTGAACGTGATGACGTGCGACCAGACTAGAATAAGGAAGTTCATCGCCAATAGCCAATAGCTGCCCTAGCTTCGGTTTTTGTCCATCGGACTAGCATACACACAAACTGATTTTTCGTCCGGAGTCGAGTCCATCGGAAAGATTTGAAACATGTTCTATTTCTAAAGTCCATCAGATTTTTGGACAGCAAAGGTCTGATGGAGCCCACACACGATCGAAATGTCCGACGGATTAGTTCCGTCGGACCTAGTCCGTCGAAAAGTCCGGTCGTGTGTACGCGGCATTATTGGGAGATTTGGAAAGCACATCTAAAAACCCTTTTTAGTCTGTTGTTCCCTGTCCCCTATTCTCTGGGTCCCCGGGTCACTTTCACCAACGCTCACTATTGGGTGATGTGTGTTTTTAACAAACGATGGCTGTTTTACAAATGCTAATGGATAAATAGATGTGCAATATTCCTCTTTTTCTCTCCTGAAGAAGTAGAATTTGGTTCATAAAACGTATTGAGAAAAGTTCACATTGCCATGTGGAGTATATTTAACAACCAATGATATATTATTGGCTTAAGCGTGACATGAGACTACTAAGGCTCCATTCACACAGGGGCAACACGACTTGTAGGCGACTTGAGTGAGGCAACTTGTACACGACTTGAGTTAAGATCACAGCGCGACTTGGGACGACTTCAACACGACTTGTGATGACTTCAACCTGACTTGGGACGACTTACAAGTCGCCCCAGGCCAGGCGACTTTTGCCGTGGCCAAGCAGAGAATGAGCTCAAGGGGGAACTCCACGCCAAATTTCTGCAAAAAAATTTGGCGTGGGTTCCCCCTCCGAGAGCATACCAGGCCCTTAGGTCTGGTATGGATTCCAAGGGGAACCCCCTACGCCGAAAAAACGGCGTGGGGGTCCCCCCCAGATCCACACCAGACCCTTATCCGAGCACGCTACCCGGCCGGCCAGGAAAGGGGGTGGGGACGAGCGGGCGGCCCCCCCCTCCTGAGCCGTACCAGGCCGCGTGCCCTCAACATGGGGGGTGCCTTGGGGGAGGGGGGCGTGCGCCCCCCACCCCAAAGCACCTTGTCCCCATGTTGATGAGGACAAGGGCCTCTTCCCGACAACCCTGGCCGTTGGTTGTCGGGGTCTGCGGGCGGGGGGCTTATCGGAATCCGCGAGCCCCCTTTAATAAGGGGGCCCCCGGATACCGGCCCCCCACCCTATGTGAATGAGTATGGGGTACAATGTACCCCTACCCATTCACCTGTGAAATAAAGTACAAAAAAAAACACAACACAGGGTTAAAATATTTTATTGCACAGCTCCCGGGGTCTTCCGTCTTCGGGGGTCTTCTCGCCGGACTCCTCCGCTATCTTCTTGTAGCTCTTTTGCTAGCGGAGGAGTCCAGCTTTCTTCCTCGCCGCCGGCCTCTTCTCCCGACTTCGGGGGTCTTGTCCCCCTCTTCGGTTCTTCTGCCGGGCCACCGCGCCTTCTTATAGCTCTTTTACAGGCGGTGGCCCGGTCTTCTGTCGCCGCCGTCGCCGCCGCCTTCCGTTCTTCTCCTTCTTCTTCTCCTGGAGATGTTGACTCGACGAGCTCTCCGGCCACAATGCCAGGGACGCGCTGAGCTGCCACTTATATAGGGACAATGGGGCGGTGTCACATGGGTTGATGTCACATGGGTTGGTCACATGGGTTGATGTCACATGGTAAGGGGGCGGGGTCACCATGTGACATCAACCCATGTGACCAACCCATGTGACATCGACCCATGTGACACCGCCCCATTGTCCCTATATAAGTGGCAGCGGAGCGCGTCCCTGGCATTCCGGCCGGAGAGCTCGTCGAGTCAACATCTCCAGGAGAAGAAGAAGGAGAAGAACGGAAGGCGGCGGCGGCGACGGCGGCGACAGAAGACCGGGCCACCGCCTGTAAAAGAGCTATAAGAAGGCGCGGTGGCCCGGCAGAAGAACCGAAGAGGGGGACAAGACCCCCGAAGTCGGAAGAAGAGGCCGGCGGCGAGGAAGAAAGCCGGACTCCTCCGCTAGCAAAAGAGCTACAAGAAGATAGCGGAGGAGTCCGGCGAGAAGACCCCCGAAGACGGAAGACCCCCGGAGCTGTGCAATAAAATATTTTAACCCTGTGTTGTGTTTTTTTTTGTACTTTATTTCACAGGTGAATGGGTAGGGGTACATTGTACCCCATACTCATTCACATAGGGTGGGGGGCCGGTATCCGGGGGCCCCCTTATTAAAGGGGGCTCGCGGATTCCGATAAGCCCCCCGCCCGCAGACCCCGACAACCAACGGCCAGGGTTGTCGGGAAGAGGCCCTTGTCCTCATCAACATGGGGACAAGGTGCTTTGGGGTGGGGGGGCGCACGCCCCCCCTCCCCCAAGGCACCCCCCCATGTTGAGGGCACGCGGCCTGGTACGGCTCAGGAGGGGGGGGGGCGCCCGCTCGTCCCCACCCCCCTTCCTGGCCGGCCGGGTAGCGTGCTCGGATAAGGGTCTGGTGTGGATCTGGGGGGGACCCCCACGCCGTTTTTTCGGCGTAGGGGGTTCCCCTTGGAATCCATACCAGACCTAAGGGCCTGGTATGCTCTCGGAGGGGGAACCCACGCCAAATTTTTTGCAGAAATTTGGCGTGGAGTTCCCTCTTGAGAGCTGATAATTCTGTCAGAGTCGCCTCCGTATAGACGGAGATCCGACTTGGAGGCGATCTCCATTGAAATCAATGGGTACCGGTCGCCTACAAGTCGGATAGAAGTAGTACAGGAACCTTTTCTGAAGTCGGAGCGACTTCAGTAGTGTGCATTAAGACGGCTCTCATTCACTTACATTGCTTTTTAAATGTTGTCCGACCTGAGGCGACCTGAGGCGACTAGGGGCGACCTGAAGTCGGATCAGGAGTTGCCCCTGTGTGAATGGACTCTAATGGTGCCAACATCCCAAAATGTATGTACAAAACAAGTTATTGTGTAGTGCAGTATAAAGGCACCCAGTCTTACAGACAAACATATGATAAAAAATTATGAATCTTTATTGTACTAACATAAAAAAAAAAAATCAATAGAAAACAAATGTAGGCTGAACATTTGTCAAAAACTCTTATGCCAAGTACACACAGTCAGATTTTCCGACAACAAATGTTGGATGTGAACTTATTGGCAGAAAGTTCAACTGTGTGTATGCTCCAATGAACATTTGTTGTCGGACTTTCCGCCAACAAATGTTGGCTAGTAGGGTCTCAAATTTTCCGCCAAGAAATTTTTGTTGTCGGCTTTTCCAAATGTGCGTACACAAGTCCATCGCACAAAAGTCCACGCATGCTCAGAATAAAGTACGAGCCGGAAACGCTCGGTCTTGCAAAACTAGTGTTGGTAATGGAGACATCACGCACCTCTTTTATGTCACTACGTTCTTAATTGTTGGCCAACATTTGTGTGACCACGTGTATGCAAGACGAGTTGGAGCCAACAACTTTCGAAAAAAAATCCATGGTTTTGTTCTCAGAAAGTCTGATCGTGTGTACGGGGCATAATACTCTCCTGAATATAAGTACACACTGATGTAAATAGTCTGACATGTTTTGAGTTTTTCTTTTCTTCAGGGGCACGGATTGAATCTTAATGTCAGAAACAGGATGTATACAAGCATGCATCAAAACATTGTACTGATCAATGGTGTCTACACACAAAAAAATAATGCAGTCAGTATCAGATATATTGAATTAAAGGATAAGTTTACCTTTTGTAACATGTTTCATTTTACACACATATTCAGGGTATAACATGTGACATGTTACAGATGCACCAGCCCCCGCTCCCCTTGATTCCACATTCTGACAGCTAGCAGGGGATCTTCTCCCTCCACTACCTGTCACAATCTGAAAAAAAAAAAACAGCGTTCTGTGAATGGGAAAATATTTATAAAAGTTAAAATCACTCCATTGCCACATGCGTAATTTTTGAGGGCAGAGGCAAACAACTAGAGGTTCGGACTTTAAAGACAATTTGGACCATATATGTGAATGGGAAAACTACAAGGTCCGATAGCCTTTGCAGCTGACGGCTTGTAGTTCTCAATGAGCGACCATGGCCAGACAGATACACAGACAGTCTGCAGGACCCTGGCATTACATGCAATGATTTACAGGTCCATTACAAAGAAAAATAATAAATTCATATTGTTTTACCTGCAAAAAAATAGCATTTATTATTTTTTATTTTTTTTGTAAAGGTGAACTTATTCTTTAAAGCAGTGGTCATCAACCCTGTCCTCAGGGCCCACTAACAGGCCAGGTTTTATGTATTACCTTGGGGAGATGCAGACTAGAATACTGCAATCACTGAGCAGCAAAGCAGTTATTTTGCAAACCTGACCTGTTAGTGGACCCTGAGGACAGGATTGATGACCACTGCTTTAAAGGAACCAATAGGTAAAAGCTTGTGAGCTGCAATACTAAGCCTAAATAACCCAAATAAACACAAAGGATATAATCAGCTGCCCACACTTCCCAGACTGTGATAATGCAATATATATAACACACTGTGTAACGCTAATATGTATAAAAAAAAAAACTCAACATATTAGCGCTGCACAGTGTGTTGTATATACTATTCTTTAAAGGGCTTACAGTGTCAGTGAGAAGTATATGACAGTCAGTCTATAATGATTTAACAACAACCCAGTCCTTGCAGCCCTGTGATGGTCAGGCCCCAAAAAAGGAAAGGACAAGGGTGCATACTGAGACCCCCATGGCAGCAGAAACACTTGTAAACAAATTTGGTAAAGAAAAGAACCCCAGCTTATTAAATCATAAATAAAGATGTATCCAATAGTGTAATCCCACCTTGCAAAAAAAAAACATATATTATTACATTTTTTTATACCTTTTATATTAACTAAAAAACAATATTTTTCAATCCCAATGCAAGAAAAAAATATATAAAATATTTTTATTTGAAATAAATGAAGAAAAAGAAAAACAGTGGAATTCGTCTTGGGGCATGGCCAGCTGCACCAGTCCACCTGGGAAAGAAGCAGCAACAGCCATGCCCCAGGACATGTCCCTTAAATATGACTAGAGCAAGAAATAAAGGACAGGTGGGTTCTGCACGGTCATAGACACATGCACCATCGGCTAGTCTATCCCTACTGAAATACAATGCAGCAAGGAGAGAAGGGTCAACCAGAACAATAGCAGTGATATCACTGCTCATACACGGCAGCAGCACAGAGCGGCCATCTTGAAACAAGTGTTTGTGTTCCAAAAGGCTGAGAGACTACCAGACGGACAGGGCAAGAGTTTTTGAAAAATGCTCCTCCTATATTTGTTTTTTATTCAGCTGTTTAATGTTATTACAATAAAGATTTATAACTTTTTTATCATATGGTTGTCTGTGGAGTTGGGTGCCTTTAAATTTCCCACACACCCACAACAACTTGTTTTATAATTAACAACCAATAAAAATGCATACGCTGACAAAAGAGTAATGATTGAATATAGTATGTGAAGCAATATCCAAGAAAGTGCTGTGTAATTAGCCATGTCTGATTTATTTTTTCTTAAATATGCCTTGCTGGCCTGTGCATTCATAAATGGAAGGATGTTTTATCTTACAAACACGGTGGGGTTGATTTAGTAAAACAGAAAAGTGTAAAATCTGGTACAGCTCTGAAGAGAAACCAATCAGCTTCCAGGTTTTATTGTCAAAGCTGAAGCTAGAAGCTGATTGGCTACCATGCGCAACTGCACCAGAATCTGCGTGCTCCATTTTTAGTGGATCTGCCCCTGTGTATCTAGAAAGTTCAGCCATTAAAAAAAAAATGTGTATATATTTATTATTTTATTATCAAAAACTGCTTTATAATGCATGCTAAGTGTGTATGTAAGTAGTGTCATACTGACATCAGCCAAAACATTTTTCTGTAGGTTTTTGGTGTGGGAAGAGCAATAGTTGCACTTTAATATTTATATGAGGTAGTGCTGCACAATGTAAGAGAGGGAGAAAAAGACAAGAAGGAAGGGGGGGGGGAAGAAAGGGGGGAATGGTAGGGTTAGGAGAGGGGGAAGGGAAAGGGAGGAAAGGAGGGGAGAGAAGGAGGGGTATATATGGTGATACAAGATTGAGGCTATTTCAGATCAATGTGACATAAACCGTGAGTAGGGATGAGCCGAACACCCCCCTGTTCGGTTCGCACCAGAACAGACCTAAACTTCGTGTGAACTTTAGAACCCTATTAAAGTCTATGGGACTCGAACGTTCACAATCTAAAGTGCTCATTTTAAAGGGTAATATGCAGATTACTGTCCTAAAAAGTGTTTGGGGACGGGGGTCCTGCCCCAGGGGACATGGATCAATGCAAAAAGAAGTTTTAAAAACGGCCGTTTTTTCAGGAGCAGTGATTTTAATAATGATTAAAGTGAAACAATAAAAGTGTAATATTCCTTTAAATTTCGTAGCTGGGGGGTATCTATAGTATGCCTGTAAAGGGGCGCATGTTTCTGGGGCTTAGAACTGTCCCTGCACAAAGTGTCATTTGTGCAGGAAAAAAAGTCTTTTAAAATCACTTGCGGCTAAATTGTCGGCTCCCCGTAATACAGAGAACACTCAATGAGTGTTCTCTGTATTAGCCGACAATTCATTCATTCATTGATTAAAAAAAAAAAAAGCGTGGGGGTTCCCCTAAATTCAATTACCAGGCCCTTCAGGTCTGACATGGATATTAAGGGGAACCCTGTGTCAAATTTTTTAAAAAAATGACGTGGGGGTCCCCCTAAATATCCATACCAGACCCTTCAGGTCTGATATGGATATTAAGGGGAACCCCGCATCAAATTTTTAAAAAAAATTGACGTGGGGTCCCCCTAAAAATCCATATCAGACCCTTTATCCGAGCACGCAACCTGGCAGGCCGCAGGAAAAGAGGGGGGGACGAGAGAGCGCCCCCCCTCCCTCCTGAACCGTACCAGGCCACATACCCTCAACATTGGGAGGATGCTTTGGGGGTCTGTGACCCCTCAAAGCACCTTGTCCCCATGTTGATGAGGACAAGGGCCTCATCCTCACAACCCTGGCCGTTGGTTGTGAGGGTCTGCGGGCGGGGGGCTTATCAGAATCTGGAAGCCCCCTTTAACAAGGGGACCCCCAGATCCAGGCCCCCCCCTGTTTGAAATGGTAAGGGGGTACAAAAGTACCCCTACCATTTCACAAAGAAAGTGTCAAAATGGTTAAATAAGACAAACACACTTTTGAAAAATTCCTTTATTAAAAATAAAAAAAATAAAAAAAAGATTCCAGCGGTGCTAATCCACTCTTGCTATCCAGCGACGGATCTCCGGGGTCCAGCGATGGATGATCATATCCAGCGACGGGGGATCTCTCAGTCCAGCGCTGTCCATACATCCTTCTTCTGTCTCCACTCCGGAGACACTGCAGAGAGCCCAGCGCTGACGTTTCTTATATTAGGAGGGCGGGGCCACCCGTCACCTGACCCCACCCCTCTGACGCTGGAGAGGGAAGCCAGGGGTTCCCCAGTGACGTGTGGATGACCCCGCCCCCTCTGATGTAACGCAGGTTTCCGTTACATCAGAGGGGACGGGGTCACCCACACATCACTGGGGAACCCCTGGCTCCCTTCACCAGCGTCAGAGGGGGCGGGGTCAGGTGACGGGTGGCCCCGCCCTCCTAATATAAGAAACGTCAGCGCTGGGCTCTCTGCAGTGTCTCCGGAGTGGAGACAGAAGAAGGATGTATGGACAGCGCTGGACTGAGAGATCCCCCGTAGCTGGATATGATCATCCATCGCTGGACCCCGGAGATCCGTCGCTGGATAGCAAGAGTGGATTAGCACCGCTGGAATCTTTTTTTTATTTTTTTTATTTTTAATAAAGGAATTTTTCAAAAGTGTGTTTGTCTTATTTAACCATTTTGACACTTTCTTTGTGAAATGGTAGGGGTACCCCCTTACCATTTCAAACAGGGGGAGGGGCCGGGATCTGGGGGTCCCCTTGTTAAAGGGGGCTTCCAGATTCTGATAAGCCCCCCGCCCGCAGACCCTCACAACCAACGGCCAGGGTTGTGAGGATGAGGCCCTTGTCCTCATCAACATGGGGACAAGGTGCTTTAAGGGGTCACAGACCCCCAAAGCATCCTCCCAATGTTGAGGGTATGTGGCCTGGTACGGTTCAGGAGGGAGGGGGGGCCGCTCTCTCGTCCCCCCCTCTTTTCCTGCGGCCTGCCAGGTTGTGTGCTCGGATAAAGGGTCTGATATGGATTTTTAGGGGGACCCCCACGTCAATTTTTTTTTTTAATTTGATGCGGGGTTCCCCTTAATATCCATATCAGACCTGAAGGGTCTGGTATGGATATTTAGGGGGACCCCCACGTCAATTTTTTTTTTTAATTTGACACGGGGTTCCCCTTTATATCCATGTCAGACCTGAAGGGCCTGGTAATTGAATTTAGGGGAACCCCCATGCTTTTTTTTTTTTTTTTTTTTATCAATGAATGAATGAATTGTCGGCTAATACAGAGAACACTCATTGAGTGTTCTCTGTATTACGGAGACCCGACAATTTAGCCGCAAGTGATTTTAAAAGACTTTTTTTCCTGCACAAATGACACTTTGTGCAGGGACAGTTCTAAGCACCAGAAACATGCGCCCCTTCACAGGCATACTATAGATACCCCCCAGCTACGAAATGTAAAGGAATATTACACTTTTATTGTTTCACTTTAATCATTATTAAAATCACTGCTCCTGAAAAAACGGCCGTTTTTAAAACTTTTTTTTGCATTGATCCATGTCCCCTGGGGCAGGACCCAGGTCCCCAAACACTTTTTAGGACAGTAACCTGCATATTACTCTTTAAAATGAGCACTTTAGATTTCTCCCATAGACTTGTATAGGGTGTTCCGGCTTTTCGAATTTGCTGCGAACAGCCCAAATTGTTCACTGTTCGCTGAACAGGCGAACAGGCGAACAGGCAATGTTCGAGTCGAACATGAGTTCGACTCAAACTCGAAGCTCATCCCTACCCGTGAGTGTCCTATTTAGCAGTAATCCAATCACACTCTAAAAATGTAATTAAAATTAAATTAGAATTAAAAAAAATATAAAAATGTATTAAATTAAGTGTAACATATATCAGTGTATATTCGTACGGAGCTATAACAGGAATAAAAAATTATTTTTAAGATCTTAAAAAATTCCCATACAGGCTATTGCCATATAAAGTGCATATCGTGTGATAATCCCAAAAATATAATATAAGAAGTGCAAGTGCCAGATACAAATAATGTCCATGCAATCACTGCAAACAGTATGTAAACTTCACAATAAATGCAATATACAAAGTGTCCGTGCAATTCATATAAAGAAAATGTGCAAGCTGCAAATGACCAAAGGTATCCCAGGTAAAGTGCTAGTGCTCCTAGGTAGTGCGGTAATAAAGAAGGGGCGATTCTCTTTTCCTTTACTCCATTCAGTAAGTAGATGGGTGTCCTCTTACCTTACTGCTATAAGGTTACAGCATAAACATAAAGGTTTTAAAAACCTTTATGTGTCCCGGGACGGTTTCACTAGATGCACTTGAAACTTATATGTGGCTTCACTTTTCTCATCAAATGCAGTGGATGTACCTCGCAAACAGCAAGAGGGATGCTTGCTAGTGCAGTATTGTTTAAAACTGAATATTTTATTAAGGCAGCATAAAAAGAGGGTACTCACATTTTAAAACAAGCAACTAAGCAGAGAACAAAGACGAGCGGCGAGCTCGTATACGTCACTTCCGGTATCTTGTTTTTTCCGACGCGTGTTCGTCACAGTCCCTGACTTCATCAGGGAAACTTTTTTGGATCATCACACGATATGCACTTTATATGGTAATAGCCTGTATGGAAATTTTTTAAGATCTTAAAAATATTTTTTTATTCCTGCTATAGCTCTGTATGAATATTCACTGATATATATTACACTTAATTTAAGTAATTTTTATATATTTTTTAAAATTCTAATTTAATTTTAATTTAATTTTTAGCGTGATTGGATTACTGCTAAATAGTACACTCACAGGTTTATGTCACATTGATCTGAAATAGCCTCAATCTTGTATCACCATATATACCCCTCCTTCTCTCCCCTCCTTTCCTCCCTTTCCCTTCCCCCTCTCCTAACCCTACCATTCCCCCCTTTCTTCTCCCCCCTCCTTCTTGTCTTTTTCTCCCTCTCTTACATTGCGCATCACTACCTCATATAAATACTTCTGTGATTTTGGGTTTGAATAACCTTCTTTAGTGCATGCAGCAATATTTCATTCTATTTATCTAATTGGCTGGCGCAGAGATACCCTTATCTGTCAGTAGTTGCACTTTAAGCTTACAAAATCCTTTATGGGTTGCTCAGTTTGAGTTTGGGGCCATTCACACCAATTGCAACATTTTAGAGTTTATAAAATGTGCTAGCAGGGGCATGTTGTGCATGCAATGCAGCAATGCAGTACAGTGTTTACTTTATTTTATTTTACTTAAATAAAAAAAAAGATAATTTCACTCTATATACAACAGTGCATTGTGGAATTCTGACATGCATTGTAAGGTGTTTTTATGCATTGTATCAAACTGCAGACACACCAACACACTTGTATGGTGCGAACAGGAAACATAGCGAACAATTGTTCTCACTGTCTTTGCCTGCATTGATCAATGCAGGTGAGCGCAACTCGATGCTTTGGGTGTGAATAAGCCTTTACAATTGGAGGGTAAGCTAACTGCAGGGTGTAGCCCAGGCATGTACTGGCCATAGGGACTATAGGGAGTTTCCCGGTGGGCCGATGGCTCAGTGGGCCGGTTTCAGTGACAGCCAGTGCCATCGCTGGGGGGGACTTTTGGGGCTATAGCCCCGAATCTGGGGCCCATAGCCCCGAGTCAGTCCAGGAGTCCCCAACCACAGGGTCCTGGCCCACTACCTGCCCTCTTTCTGGTGACCCTGATGTAAGGAGGGGCTCTCTGGGGGCCCTAATGTAAGCCGGAGGCTCTCTGGGGAACCTGATGTAAGAGAGAGTCTCTCTGTGGTCCCGGATGTAAGGGGGGGCTCTGTGGGGACCCAGATTTAAGGGGTTGGCTCTCTAGGGACCCTGATGTAAGGCGGATGATCTCTGGGGACTCTGATGTAAGAGGGGCTCTCTGGGGACCCTGATGTAAGGGGAGGCTCTCTGGGGACCCTGATGTAAGGGAAGGCTCTCTGGGGACCCTGATGTAAGGGAAGGCTCTCTGGGGACCCTGATGTAAGGGAAGGCTCTCTGGGGACCCTGATGTAAGGGAAGGCTCTCTGGAGACCCTGATGTAAGAGGAGGCTCTCTGGGGACCCTGATGTAAGGGGAGGCTCTCTGGGGACCCTGATGTAAGGGGAGGCTCTCTGGGGACCCTGATGTAAGGGGAGGCTCTCTGGGGACCCAGATGTAAGTGGGGGGCTCTCTGGGGACCCAGATGTAAGTAGGGGCTCTCTGGGGACCCTGATGTAAAGGGGACTCTATAAGGCTATATGGGGACCCTGATGTAAGGGGAGGCTCTCTGGGGACCCTGATGTAAGGGAAGGCTCTCTGGGGACCCTGATATAAGTGGGGGGCTCTCTGGGGACCCAGATGTAAGTGGGGGGCTCTCTGGGGACCCAGATGTAAGGAGGGGCTCTCTGGGGACCCAGATGTAAGGAGGGGCTCTCTGGGGACCCAGATGTAAGGAGGGGCTCTCTGGGGACCCAGATGTAAGGAGGGGCTCTCTGGGGACCCAGATGTAAGGAGGGGCTCTCTGGGGACCCAGATGTAAGGAGGGGCTCTCTGGGGACCCAGATGTAAGGAGGGGGCTCTCTGGGGACCCAGATGTAAGGAGGGGCTCTCTGGGGACCCTGATGTAAAGGGGGCTCTCTAGGGGCTTTTTTTGCGCAATTGCGTACAGTTTATATACTGTTTTTTGCGTGTTTGCAAAATTAAAGTGGGCCGGTCTGGATGAAGTCCAGCGCCAAATTTTTGTCCCAGTCCAGCCCTAGTGTAGCCCTGACAGAGCAGCTCCATTTTTTGTGAGGTTGTATATGCTTTCTTTATTTATTAAGCTACTTTTTTGGCTAGGTAAAAATTAAATATTTTATAACTTGTATAATTGTTTTATAATTATTTTGCATTTGTATTGTATTGTTTTACATTATTTTCTATGCTGAGCTACGGATATGAAAAGGAGCTGCTGGCTAAAACTAAGAATGCTAAAACTAACATGTCCATATTCATGCCTACTGGACAAAAATAGACAGTGACAGTTAGAGGCCCAGTAATAAAGCAGCAGTATCACCTTATCATGGCCACCCAACACCTTTAAAAAGGCACATTTGTTAAGTACTGCAGTGTGCTTCACAAATGTATACTACACCCTGTTATTCTTATAAATGCAAAAATAAGTGTGCTGGGAGCAGGGGAACCAGTTAAGTAACATATCAAAATGATGTGACTGGTCTCTCCTCCATTATGCTGGTTTTCAACGCAGTGGCAGCTAGTGCTCAAATTATTTGGGGGGGGGGGGGGGGGGGGTGCAAATGAACTGAAAAATTCTGAAAATACTGAAACAAAAACATAATTTGCAGTCTCACTGTGCCATCAATTGCAGCGACTGTGCCCATCATATGCAGCCACTGTGCCCATTATATGCAGCCAACTGTGCCCATCATATGCAGCCACAGTGCCCATCATATGCAGCCACTGTGCCCATCATATGCAGCCAACTGTGCTCATAATATGCAGCTAACTGTGCCCATCACATGCAGCCTCTGTGCCCATCATATGCAGCCTCTGTGCTCATCAAATGCAGCCAACTGTGCCCCATCAATTTTAGCTTCTGTGCCCATCATATGCAGCCACTGTGCCCAGCAAATGCAGCCACCTGTGTCCATCATATGCAGCCAACTGTGCCCTTAATATACAGCCAACTGTGCCCATCATGTGCAGTCTCTGTGCTCATCAAATGCAGCCAACTGTGCCCCATCAATTGCAGACTCTGTGCCCATAATATGCAGCCACTGTGCCCTGCAAATGCAGCCAACTGTGATCCATCAATTGCAGCCTCTGTGCCCATAATATGCAGCCACTGTGCCCCCCCCCCACCCCCTGTCTGCCCAGAACTTACCCCATTGTGATGTTGGTTAGACAGCAGGTCAGGCAAGCTGTAGTACGTGTGGTGTGGCGGTGGATGTTGTGTCCTCTGTGCGTTTCTTCTTCCTCTTTTGCCAGGCGGACAATGAGATTGCCTCTACCTTCAGCCAGTCAGGTGCCCGGTATTATCTGGACCTCCTGATTGGCTGAGAGGTGGTTCTGTGTTAGCAAAGCAAATATTCATTTGCTTTGCTAACACACCTAGGTGCACTGCGAGCTCAATGGTCTGTGCTCGCAGTGCACCTTTTTTTAAGCCTATTCGAGCCTATGGCTCTAATCAGGTGCTTCAAAAACAGTCCCCTGCCACTGGAATTCTGGTGCCCAGTGCCCAAAAAGGGGCCAGGCACCTGAATGGGGGTGGCTACAGCAGCCGTGGATAGATTCATGCAATGCATGAATCTATCCATAGTACACAGAGGGGGTGGCTGGAGAGAGGGGGCCGCGCCTGAGCATCCCTAATGGATGCACCGCCATTGGTCCAATGGACGCCACAGGCCCCACACTACTCTCTGCAGTTTATCAATGCATGGAGTAAACACTGGGGTGTCCAAAGGATAGCAGATGGTGGTATTACTTTCCATTATAAACAGGCCCCATTATAAATGAGCTCCTTTCATTTCAAAATACAGAATGCAGATAAATATATAAAGGGTGGAGAAGTATAGAGGACACACTCTATACTGAGTTTACACACTGTGTAATCTATTTGTAGGGCAATAATTATCCTGAATGAAGATTTTTTTTTTTTACTGTGTAATGTTTGATCTGATAAAACTATCCACTAGTATTTTCCTTTCATTTTTTTTTTCTTTAACAATATTTACATTTTATTTTTCTATATTTCAGTGAGATACCGCAAGAAAAAATGGAAAACGGTGAGTCTATAACATACACGATAATCCTTTAAAAAATTTAATTTGTGACATAAGTGGGCAGGCTAATCCTTGCCCACAGTGTGCAGAGTTGTACAATCATCAATCTACAACTAAAAGTATGCATGGGCAGTAAATGGCTCTCCACCTATTATGTCATTTTTACTAGCCACGAAGTCTCTAGGCTTACTGGTGGTTTACTAAAAAATTGTACTAATTGTATAAATTCATTGTAAGCACTGCAGAATAACCTAATGAATTTATATACAGAACAAATAAAGGAACTCTAGCTAAACTTTCCTTATTTTGATGCTTTTTTTTCTTGACATAGTTGAAGCATTTGGGATTCCGTTTTAGAATATATCTTTGATATACAAAAAATCCCCATGTTGCTCTATCTTTTATACTTTGACAATGGTGATTTTCCTTACACAGGAACAGACTATATTAACTCCTAATAAGGTAACTGTTGTTTTTACGCAAAACCTACTTTATTTTACTTTAATAAAATCTAATTTATGACATACAGTGCATCCGGAAAGTATTCACAGCGCTTCACTTTTTCCACATTTTGTTAAGTTACAGCCTTATTCCAAAATGGATTAAATTAATTATTTTCCTTGAAATTCTACAAACAATACCCCATATTGACAACGTGAAAAAAGTTTGTTTAAAATCTTTGCAGATTTATTAAAAATAAAAAAATCACATATACATCAGTACTCACACCCTGCGCCATGGCACCAAAAATTGAGCTCAGGCACATCCTGTTTCCACTGATCATCCTTGAGATGTTTCTACAACTTGATTGGAGTCCACCTGTGGTAAATTCAGTTGATTGGACATGATTTGGAAAGGCACACACCTGTCTATATAAGAATGTCTATCCCACAGTTAACAGTGCATATCAAAGCACAAACTAAGCCATGAAGTCCAAGGAATTGTCTGTAGACCTCGGAGACAGGATTGTATAGCGGTACAGATCTGGGGAAGGGTACAAAAACATTTCTGCAGCATTGAAGGTCCCAATGAGCACAGTGGCCTCCATCATCTGTAAATGGAAGACGCTTGGAACCACCAGGACTCTTCCTAGAGCAGGCCGCCTGGCCAAACTGGGCAATCGGGGGAGAAGGGCCTTAGTCAGGGAGGTGACCAAGAACCCGATGGTCACTCTGACAGAGCTCCTGTGTTTCTCTGTGGAGAGAGGAGAACCTTCCAGAAGAATGCAGTAGCATCATGCTGAAAAAGACTTGAGGCTGTAATTAATACCAAAGGTGCTTTAACAAAGTATTGAGCAAAGGCTGTAAATACTTATGTACAGTATCTCACAAAAGTGAGTACACCCCTCACATTTTTGTAAATATTTTATTATATCTTTTCATGTGACAACACTGAAGAAATTACACTTTGCTACAATGTAAAGTAGTGAGTGTACAGCTTGTATAACAGTGTAAATTTGCTGTCCCCTCAAAATAACTCAACACACAGCCATTACTGTCTAAACCGCTGGCAACAAAAGTGAGTACACCCCTAAGTGAAAATGTCCAAAATGGGCCCATTTAGCCATTCCCCCCATGTCATGTGACTCGTTAGTGTTACAAGGTCTCAAGTGTGAATGGGGAGCAGGTGTGTTAAATTTGGTGTTATCTGGAATGTGGATAGGCTCGCTGGAAGAGCATATATCATTATATGCAGATGATATGCTGCTTTACTTGTCAAATCCAAAATTTACGATCCCCATACTCCGGGCTGAAAATTAACTGGACTAAGTCCATTGTATATCCAATAGATTCGGACTCTCCTGCTGATTTACCGCAGAACTGTCCATTGCAGGTTGTCACAAACTTCAAGTATCTGGGAGTGACGGTTCAATTACCAATTACGAAGTATATATCAGATAACCTTCTCCCCTGCATAGACTCTCTTAAGATCAAATTGAATAATTGGGTCAACCTACCGTTAACATTGATGGGGAGAGATAATATATTTAAAATGGTGTTCTTCCCCAAACTACTATATATTCTGGCGAACTACCCAGTTTATGTGCCAAAGACGATTTTTCAGGAGTTTGATTCCTTAATATCCACATTTCTTTGGTTCCCTAAGAATCCATGAATAGCGCTGACTACTCTACAATTACCCACAAGCAAGGGAGGACTAGCACTACCGAACTTGAGATTGTATTACTACACCTCACAACTAGTCTATATCCACTGGTAGCTGTTTCCACAACTAAATAATGCTGCTACTGCAGCGGAGGCAGCCTTGCTTTCCTCCTACAAAGCTCTGACGAATGTAATATTCAGGGGAATGGTTGAAGGAAGGGGAGGCACAGACATGATCAAGGTCTCTCTCAAAATCTTTAAATTGTGTCAGATACTGGTGCCTGAGGCCCAACCCATAATTTCACCCAATCATCCTATATGGTATAATCCTTCGTTTCGGCACTTCCATGGCTTACCTGATGCTGGTAGATGGGCGGAGAAGGGCTTAAAATATGTGCATCAACTGTATGAGGAAGGTATTTTTAAAACATTCCCCACACTACGACAGGAACTGGGAATACCTGAGACCTGGAGATTTAGGTACCTACAACTAAAATATGCCACCAGCTCCCAACTGGGACTTAGGAATGTCTCCCTTCAGAACTCTACATTAGAAGGGGCGTTAGCACGACCAGAACATGTAAAATTGATCTCCACTTACTATAAGATGCTGAGTGAACCTAGGTCTACTCGACTACAAGTCTTGAAACAACATTGGACGAGGGATATACCTGACCTTTCGGAGGATAATTGGGAAGAACTCCTTAATACATACTTTAGCACTGCTATCTCCGCCAGGGATAGAATGATACAGATACGTATTTTTCACAGGATATATTACACCCCACGGCGACTCTTCCAAATGCGGAAAATACCTAGCCCAGTGTGCCATAAATGTAGTAGAGGGGTGGGGAACTTGCTGCATATGCTATGGGACTGTGAGAAAATAAGACCGTTTTGGTCCCAGGTGACCCACTTTACTGCGGTCACCTTTGATGTGCCCAATATTTGTAGTCCTAAATGGTGTCTCCTCTCAATCTTTGAAGAAGTAGAACTCAGTAGTTATTACAAACAGTTCCTTCACTTTCTATTATACTATGCTAGAAAGTCTATACTTCTACAATGGACACAATCAGCAATGATCTCCTTAAACCACTGGAAAGCACTGATTAATCAGGACATACCAATGTACAAAATTACATACGAGACAAGGGGAAGCGCAGGGAAGTTTCTTAAAATATGGGGAGACTGGGTTGAGAAGGTAGCTACATGTGGAATCCCTGAATACTAAACCTGACCACACAATAGAAGATTTTATAGGGCCTACGGAGAAGGGTCTGAGCTTATCGGTAATGATAAGCTGATTGTCCGGCAGATGCGTGCAGAAGTTTGATTGTTTACTATTGTTTGGGGGGAAGTGGGAGGGAGGGGGAAATAAATAAGCACTTAATGTATAAATGAAGAGCAGGTATAATAAGACTAAAAGATACGGTGTTAGGAGAAAAATCTTTAATGGTAATAATTTTACGATATGTGATTGTTCTACACCATGTTGTTAATATGTAAAATGTATGTTGTACATTACCTGTCTGCAATGATTGTTAATAATAAAAGAAGTTAAAAAAAAAAAAATGGTGTTATCGCTCTCACTTTCTTATACTGGTCACTGGAAGCTCAACATGGCACCTCATGGCTAAGAACTCTCTGAGGATCTGAGAAAAGAATTGTTGCTCTACATAAAGATGGCCTAGGCTATGAGAAGATTGCCAAGACACTGAAACTGAGCTGCAGCATGGTAGCCAAGACCATGCAGCAGTTTAACAGGACAGGCTCTACTTGGAACAGGCCTCCCCATGGTTGACCGTTGAGTGCACGTGCTCAGCATCATATCCAGAGGTTGTCTTTGGGAAATAGACATATGAGTGCTGCCAGCATTGCTGCAGAGGTTGAAGGAGTGGGGGGTCAGCCTGTCAGTGCTCAGACCATACGCCGCACACTGCATCAAATTGGTCTGCATGGCTGTCATCCCAGAAGGAGGCCTCTGCTAAAGGTGATGCACAAGAAAGCCCGCAACCAGTTTGCTGAAGACAAGAAGACTAAGGACATTGATTACTGGAACCATGTCCTGTGGTCTAATGAGACCAAGATAAACTTATTTGGTTCAGATGGGGTCAAGAGTGTGTGGCAGCAACCAGGTGAGGAGTACAAAGACAAGTGTGTCTTGCCTACAGTCAAGCACGGTGGTTGGGTTGTCATGGTCTGGGGCTTCATAAGTACTTCCTGCACTGGGGACATAGTGAAGCAGAGCTTGATCTCTTCTCTCCAGACACTGGGCCGCAGGGTAGTATTCCAACATTAGGACCCCAAACACACCTCCAAGATGACCACTGCCTTGCTAAAGAAGCTGACGGTAAAGGTGATGGACTGGCCAAGCATTTTTCCAGACCTAAACCCTATGGAGCATCTGTGAGGCATCCTCAAATGGAAGGCGGAGGAGCGGAGGGTCTCTAACATCCACCAGCTCGGTGATGTCGTCATGGAGGAGTGGAAGAGGACTCCATTGGCAACCTGTAAAGCTCTGTTAAACTTCATGCCCAAGATGGTTAAGGCAGTGCTGGAAAATAATGGTGGCCACACAAAATATTGACACTTTGGGCCCAATTTGGACATTTTCACTTAGGGGGTGTACTCGCTTTTGTTGCCAGCAGTTTAGACATTAATGGTTATGTTTTGAGTTATTTTGAGGGGACAGCAAATGTACACTGTTATAAAAGCTGTACACTCACTACTTTACATTGTAGCAAAGTGTAATTTCTTCAGTGTTGTCACGTGAAAAGGTCTAATAAAATATTTACAAAAATGTGAGGGGTGTATTCACTTTTGTGAGATACTGTACATGGGATTTTTTTTCGTTTTTTATTTTTAATAAATTTGCAAAGATTTCAAACAAACTTCTTTCACGTTGTCATTATGGGGTATTATTTGTAGAATTTTGAGGAAAATAATGAATTTAATTAATTTTGGAATAAGGCTGTAACTTAGCAAAACGTGGAAAAAGTAAAGCGCTGTGAATACTTTTCAGATGCATTGTATTGCACCCAGTGTTGCATCAGCTGATCTGCCCTTATAGATGTTTGCATTGTCTGCATATAACTTATAACCTCATATAACCTAAAGTGGTTGTAAAGGCATTAAGCATTATGATAAAAAGCCTTCTGTGTGCAGCAGCCCCCCTAATACTTACCTGAGGTCCCTCTCTGTCCAGCAATGTCCACAAATGTATCAGCCATCCGAGATTCTCCTTCCTGATTTGCTCCCACTGCTGTCACTAAAGGTCAGCTAGCCAATCAGGGGAGAGAGGGGGTGGGGCCGGGTTGGGGCTACATGTCTGAATGGACACAGGGAGCTGTGACTCAGCTCAAGTGGCCCCATAGCAAGCTGCTTGCTGTGGGGGCACTGAATAGGAAGAAGGGGCCAGAAGCACAGAAGTGGGACCCGAGAAGCAAATCCACTGCAACAGAGCAGGTAAGTATAACGTTTGTTATTTTTATAGGAAAAAAAAAGAGACTTTACAACCACTTAATGGTTATCATACACCAAGAAAGCAAGACTAGCCTGCTAGAATGATTTTGAAGAGCTACAAATCAGTGTTTTGCAGGAGCCATTATTAATTGATTTTGTGTCTTATTTCACAATATAAAAATAATTTCTGTAGAATGATTAAGGCCTTATATGTGAGGCAGTGGTAGGGCCTTACTCAACCTTTTACGCCCAAATTAACCTTTTATTACTGCAATGCACTCGAGCTGCATATGTAGCACTACCCCCATAGGAGTTGCTGAATTCAAGGTTCCTCACTGCTGCACAACCAGTCACACAGCATTTCCTTCTTGCATCAAACACAAAAAATCTGTTGTTTTTGTTATTTTATTAGGGGATGATAACTTGGATGGGGTAAGGGATTATAGGATGCCTAACTTGAAAATGTCCATAAAACAGAACCAGGCACAACTTCCTCCCTATTTACAATTTTATCTTCTTCCTTCCTCCTTCACAAACTTGGTTCCCTTTGTACAGAACTGCTGGCTCACTCCTGGGGGAACTAACAGTATTTTTGTTAGCTCAGCAACAGCCCATTACAGGCTAGGAACTCTAATGCTGCATACACACGATCAGACTATCCGCCCGTGTGCAGACTTTTTCTTTAGAAAGAAAAAGTCTGGCGGACTTAGAAAGAAGTTTTGACTCAAAATTGTCTGTGTGCTAGTTTAACCACCTCAATACAGTGCACTTACACCCCCTTCCTGACCAGACCAATTTTCAGCTTTCAGCACTCTCACAGTTTGAATGACAATTACTCATGCAACACTGTACCCATATGCAACTTGCGTCCTTTTTTCCACACAAATAGAACTAGTGTTTTTTTTTTTTTTTGTGCTATAAATAAAATAAAACTTAAATTTTGTGAAAAAAATGCCTTTTGCTTTGTTTCTGTCATACATTTTTGCTAATTAATAATTTTTCTTCATATATTTTGGCCAAAATTTATACTGCTACATATCTTTGGTAAAAATAACCCACATTAGTGTATATTATTTGGTCTTTGTGAAAGTTATAGAGTCTACAAACGATGGCGCCAATCACTGAAAATTGATCACATCTGATCAGGCCTCAGGAAAGTACAAATACCCCCCAAATGACCCCTTTTTAGAAAGTAGACATTCCAAGGTATTAACCTCCCTGGCGGTATGATTATTTCAGATTTTAG
This sequence comes from Lithobates pipiens, assembly GCF_037356315.1. NCBI lineage: Eukaryota > Metazoa > Chordata > Amphibia > Anura > Ranidae > Lithobates > Lithobates pipiens. Next base: position 27,636,658 of record NW_027507787.1, read on the forward strand.
GTGCTGAAAGCGGTACCCTTATTTTGCATGGAAATTTGGCGTTTTATATTGTAGGCCTGCAATTCTTATGCCGCGTACACACGACCAGACTTTTCGAGGGACTAAGTCCGACAGACTTTCGACGGAGTTCTGACAGAGTTCTGACGGACTTTCCGAATGAACAGACTTGGCCACACACAATCACACCAAAGTCAGAGGGATTCGAACGTGATGACGTACGACTGGACTAGAATAAGGAAGTTCATAGCCAGTAGCCAATAGCTGCCCTCGCGTCGGTTTTTGTCCGTCGGACTAGCATACACACGAGCGGATTTCTCGGTAGGAACTGGGTCCGGCGGAGTTCTGCCGGAAAAATTTGAAACATGTTCCATTTCTAAAGTCTGTCAGACTTTTGCAAATCAAAGGTCCGCTGCAGCCCACACACGATCGAATGGTCTGCTGGAATCATTCCGTCGGACTTTTGATGTTGAAAAGTCCGGTCGTGTGTACGCGGCATTAGGAATAACTGAAATCTGTTCAAACCAAAGTCTAGTAGACATCCCAGGTAGGATAAAGTTTGAAACACAAAATCATACATTATAATATAATAAATAACTGTAAATAATAACAAATAATAATATAATAATACTAATACTTTTTATTCAATACATTTTAGTACATAATATAATCAAAAACACTGACTTTTTTTTGCCAAACAAGGGTGCAATATTGGTAGTCATATTGCTTCAGTAAATGTCTCTGGTATGGAAAATTTTAAAACATGATACAGCACAAAGTCCAACGTCACAGTCAGGACAGTAGAACCTGGTTTCTTTTCTAATTTTCCTTCCAGTGTCGTCACGCTTAGAGCAGCAAACGTCACACATTCTTGTGGGTGCTGCCTTCTTTTCCGTTGGTGGAATGTGGTCCATAAAGTGCCGACCAGTCAGGCGTTCTGGGTTCACAACGCCAGCAGCCTGATGGGCAGATCTGTTTACAGACGTTGGTGTTTGGTGCTTGAGGAATATAAGTTCGGCAACTTTCCAAACAAAGTCCGCATGAACAACAGGCTTGTCACTCTTTTTTTTAGAAGAATGAAAGCATTCCACAGGCACTGCTCCAGAAGGTGCCTGAAGATTTTTTTGTAATATTTTTTCTGTTGCTTCCTCATGGCTGGGTAAAAAGTCATGGCCTGGTCAGCTCGGTCAACACCTCCCATAGTATGGTTGTAGTCCATCACGACTTGGGGCTTCATTATGTCTTTCCACCTTTTGTTCGTACCATGACAGTAGAGGTGTTGTGAATGGTACTCATTAGGCACACATCTTTTTTGTTGCGCCATCTCAGTGCCATCATTTTGCCTTTCTGCCAGGCAACTATTTCTCCTGCCTTAAACTTTTTATTGCCAAAGGTTGGTGGTCGGTTAGCTCTAACGGTCCCGTATGCATCTGTCTTATGCTGTAAAAGGAACTCATAGAGTTCTGGAGAACTGTAAAAATTATCTGTGGTTACACAGTAGCCCGGATTCAGCAGTGGTTCAATCAGAGTAAGAACGGAAGCGGTTGCCATTTCATAGTTACTGAATCTTTCATTGAACTTGGTTCCTTTCCCGGTGTAAAGTATGGAATTCCATATGTAACCAATGCTGGATTCACAGAGCATGAATGATTTTATGCCAAAACGTGCCCTCTTGGACGCAATAAACTGTATCCAGCTGAGTCTTCCTTTGTAGGCCATCAGACTTTTGTCGATACTGATGTCTCTATCGGGTACATAGGTCTTCTGGAAATTTTGCTGAATCATTTGATATAGCCCCCAAATCTTTTAGAGTTTTGGTGCTGGATGAGAAGTCTCGTCGAATTCCTCATTATTCTCAAAGTGCAAATATTTCAAAATAAGGGAAAATTTGTACTCCGACATGACGGTGCCAAAAAAAGGAGTTGCTAGCAATTTGTTGGTTGTCCAGTACCACTTCTGCAGGGGTTTCCCAACCACTCCCTGAAGAATTATGAGGCCCAGAAACTTCCAGATGTCCTCCTTGGTTACTGGTTTCCACTTTCTGCTCCTTGCAAACCTCTGATGCGTAGCAGCTTGTTGTTCGTGGTACCGATTTGTCTCCATAACAATTTTTTCTATAACCTCATTGATCAAAAAGAGTTGGAGGTATGCCAATGGGTTGTCATCCACATCCACTTTGATACCAGGTGTTCCAGTAAATGGAAATCTTGGGGGCGCTGCATGCTCCGTACCGCAATAAATCGAGCACCAAGTCTGCACATCACTGGGCAAAGTCGCAGGATCATTACTAAAATTGCTTTCCGTGCCTGATGACGAACTTCCCCACGAATCGCTATCACTCACTTCTGCAAGCGATTCTGTATCGCTGTCGCTGTTTTCAAACAGGTCATATGCCGCTTTTGAGGTAGAGGTGCGCTTTTTTGATGCCATGGTTGCTCTGCAGTTTCCAGACACAAAGTACAGTAAAACTGCAGGCAAGGGCACTGGATAAAGCAATGGGGGCAAGCTAAGGTCAATTTTATTTATTTTAGTAATGTAATCCAATATGATTACAATGTATCAGTGTGTTTTTGTTTTATACTTTTTTAATTTGGCGCGGGTTCCACCTCCCTGCGTCGCTACGCTCGCAGGGAACGGAAGCCAGGGCACACAGTGCATCGGGCAGAAGATCCGGAAGATCCGGCTGCCGTACACAGTGCTGATACATCGCGGGATCCTGGAGACAAGGTAAGTTATATCTTTCTGGATCCAGCGATGCAATCCCGAGTGTGGCTAGGGTTACTGCTAATGGTACAAAAATCTCACCCCGAACCACACTCGAGAATACCGCCAGGGGGGTTAAGTAAGTAGCATGGTGAGTTTTTTTAAGTTGTCATTTTTTCCCACAATTCTTTGCAAAATTAAGATTTTTTTTTATTATTATTTTTTTTTACTAAATTGCCATATTATCAGGTTATTTCTCACACACAGCATATGCATACAACAAATTACACCCCAAAATACATTCTGCTACTCTTCCAGAGTATGGGGATACCACATGTGTGAGACTTTTACACAGCCTGGCCACATGCAGAGCACCAACATTGAAGTAGTACCTTCAGACGTTCTACGAGCAAAAATGACGCAATCTCATTTCTCAACCACCTATTACACTTTTGAAGGCCCTGGAGTACCAGGACAATGGAATTTCCCATAAAATGACCCCATTTTGGAAAGCAAACACCCCAACATATAACCTATGAGGCATAATGAGTCTTTTGAACAGTTAATTTTTTTCCAGAAGTTTTTGGAAAATGTGGGAAAAAATGAAAACACATTTTTTTTTACACAAAGTTGTCAATTTATAAGATATTTCTAACACATAGCATGTATATAGCAAAAATTACACCCCAAAACACATTCTGCTACTCCTCCCGAGTATGGCGATACCACATGTGTAGGACTTTTACACAGCCTGGCCACATACAGAGGCCGAACATTGAAGTAGTACCTTCAGGCGTTCTAGGAGCATAAATGACACATCTCATTTCATTCCTACCTATCACAATTTTGAAGGTCCTGGAGCACCAAGACAGTGCAATTACCCACAAAATGACCCCATTTTGGAAAGCAAACACCCCAACGTATGTTCTATGAGGCATGGGCTGCAAATAAGTACTCGGGTACTCTGATAGGCTGCAGATAGGTACTCTGGTACTCTGATGGGCTGGTGACAGGTACTTGAGTACTCTGATGGCCTGGTGACAGGTACTCGGGTACTCTGATGGCCTGGTGACAGGTACTCGGGTACTCTGATGGCCTGGTGACAGGTTCTCTGATGGCCTGGTGACTGGTATTTGGGTACTCTGAAGGGCGGTGATAGGTACTCAGGTACTCATATGGACTGTGACAGGTACTCAGGTACTCAGATGAACTGTGACAGGTACTCAGATGAACTGTGACAGGTACTCTGATGGGCTGTGACAGGTACTCTGATGGGCTGTGACAGGTACTCTGATGGGCTGTGATAGGTACTCAGGTACTCTGATGGGCTGTGACAGGTACTCGGGTACTCTGATGGACTGTGACAGGTACTCGGGTACTCTGATGGACTGTGACAGGTACTCAGGTACTCTGATGGACTGTGACAGGTACTCAGGTACTTTGATGGACTATGACAGGTACTCTGATGGACTGTGAGTGACAGGTACTATGAAGGGTGGTGACAGGTCCTCTTTATTGAGGGGGGGGGAGCAATCAGTGTGATTGGTGTACACTGTAAGCGGTAACGAGATGTTACCGCAATCTTCTCCTCACACACCGATTGTCACATCTTGTTACCGCGGTTTGTTTACATTTTAGTGATCGGCTGTGAAACGATCACAGCCGCTCACGTGGGTAAACAGCCGGCTGATGGCTGTTTACCAGCGTCGGTGACAAGCAGTGTTCCTGGGAACACGCCGCCACCGACGTGCACGCGCAGCGCAATCGCGCGCACGCGCTGTGCACAGTGGGGGTGTGACCAGCTGTGATCAGCCGTGACTTCATCATGTGACTTCATTCCCCCTTTGCTTTGGGGAACGGGGGCCGCAGGGCCCCCCTTTCCCCAAAGCATCCCCCCATGTTGAGGGCACGTGGATTGGTACGGCTCGGGGGCGGCGCTTGCTCGTCCCCACCCCCTTTCCTGACCGGCTGGACTGCGTGCTCGGATAAGGGTCTGCTATGGACTTTGGGGGGACTCCCATGCCGTTTTTTCAGCATAGGGGTTTCCCTTTAAGTCCATACCAGGTGACGGGGCTCGCAAAGGTGTCAATCTCGCCGATGGAGGTGGCGACATTGACTTTCTTCGCTAGTCCCGGCTACCTGGAGCTACGTTCAAAATGAACGGACTTTACTCTGTGTGTAGGCAAGTCCGTTCATTTGAAAAGTCCGGTGAAGTCCTGCCATAGTCCGGCGGATTGTCCGCTGGACCTAGCCCGCCAGAAAAGTCCGGTCGTGTGTGGGCAGGTCCACTTGTTCGGAAAGTCCGGCGGACCACCTTCTGCGTCTCTGTAGACACTGATTCCAGTTCTACTGTCTGCACAAAATGCCAGCCCACCTGTCTGCTTTCTCCTCCCAGTCCTCTTGACTGACATACACATGAAAACTCCCCAGGGCAAGATTGGGTGAAGACTTGGCACACAGCTGTTTTCAAGATAGCACTGCTACAGATGGCAGTCTCTCCCCTTGTCTGTCCCTGCACCGTCTCTCCTTGCTCTCTCCGCTGCTTCTATGGTTAGCCTCCTGTGGTGGGATCCTTCCAGGCCAGTGTCCCGAGCTCCAGCCTGAGGTAAACTCCCCCAGTAAGGGGTCCCTCAAGAGCCACCAAAATCCTCCCTCAGCACTGCTTCTCCATCTTCCACCGGACTCCCCTGCTGGCATGGCTCTTTATTTCGCTGCCAGGCCCCCAACCTTGGTATTGGCTAAAGTTCCCTAAATATTTAAGGTGACCCCTCCTAGCTTCCGCCCACTATTTTCTAGAACATTCTCCAACATTCTAGAAACAGGGGGAGGCACCAGAGAGCTGCCCTTTGTGAAATAACATCTCCAGAAGAGAAGAAGAACAGAAGAGAAGAAGAACAGAATACGGCAACAGCGGCAGCGGCATCAGAAGACCGGGCCAGCGCTTGTAAAAGAGCTAGAAGAAGGCGTGGTGGCCCGGCAAGAAGAACCGAAGAGGGGGACAAGATCCCGAAGAGGGGGACAAGACCCCCGAAGTCGGAAGAAGAGGGTGGCGGCGAAGAAGAAAGCCGGGCTCCTCCGCTACTAAAAGAGCTAGCAAAAGAGCAGAAGATAGCGAAGGAGTCCGGCGAGAAGACCCTCGAAGACGGAAGAAGACCCCCGGAGCTGTGCAATAAACTATTTTAACCCTTGTGTGTTGTGTTTTTTTTTTTTGCTTTTTTTCACAGGTGAATGGGTAGGGGTATTTTGTACCCCATACTCATTCACATAGGGTGGGAGGCCGGGATCCGGGGGCCCCCTTATTAAAGGGGGCTCACGGATTCCGATAAGCCCCCCGCCCGCAGACCCCGACAACCAAAGGCCAGGGTTGTCGGGAAGAGGCCCTTGTCCTCATCAACATGGAGACAAGGTGCTTTGGGGGTGGGGGGGCACCCCCCATGTTGAGGGCACGCGGCCTGGTACGGCTCAGGAGGGGGGCGGTCGCTCCTCCCCACCCCCTTTCCTGGCCGGCCGGGTAGCGTGCTCGGATAAGGGTCTGATATGGACCTAGGGGGGGACCCCCACGCCGATTTTTCGGCGTAGGGATTCCCCTTTAAGTCCATACCAGGTGACGGGGCCAGCGACGCTTACTTCGCTGGTCCCGGCCACCTGGAGCCGCGCTAAAAATGAGCGGACTTTCCTCCGTGTGTGTGGGCGAGTCCGTTTATTTCAAAAGTACGGCAGACTTAGTACGCCGTACTTAGTCCGCCGCAAAAGTGTGTGTGGGCAGGTAGCTCGTTCGGAAAGTCCGCCAGACTAAGTCTGCCGGATAGTCTGCTACATGTGTACGCGGCAATACACATGGAAACTCGCCAGGGCAAGATTGGGTGAAGACTTGGCACACAGCTGTTTTCAAGAGAGCACTGCTACAGATGGCAGTCTCTCCCCTTGTCTGTCCCTGCACCGTCTCTCCTTGCTCTCTCCGCTGTCTCTACCGTTAGCCCTCCTAGCTTCCGCCCACCATTTTCTAGAACATTCTCCAACATTCTAGAAACAGGGGGAGGCACCAGAGAGTTGCCAGGATGAGTCATCCAGCCATGAACTCTAATAACCCTCAGATTCAATGACTGGGCAAGTCTATAGTTTGCCTACTCTCACTTTTAGTAGCACACACTAGAGGGTGCTACACATATAAAGTAATAAATATGCTACGGTTTTAGGTTTTTGTTCATTCTGGAGTCCTGTAGCATGGGTTAAAATACTCTGTGCTGTCAGAACCTTGGAGAGCTGGACCACTGCTCTCACACACAAGCTCAAGCAGCTTGGTGGCTCTTTGGTGGTCCAGTACACTTCCTAAACATTGCTTCAATCACCAGCGCTCAAGCACCCCAAAAAGCACATCAGGGAGTCAGCACAGGGTATTTTAAACCTTGCTGTAGAAATTAGAAACCATAAAAAAGGGGCTTATTTATAACTGTACATGAAGCCTGCTACATTACAGTAACAAATACAGATTAAGGTTTTAAAAGAAAAACCCATTTGCTCTGAGACTCCAAATTAAGCACCCAAGTTGATTGAGAAAAAAAGGCTTGTGTGGTCCTTTAAAAAGTCCTGTGCCGGATCCAGTATGTCCTGCCTCCAGTTTTGGTAGCTTTACCAAAACTTCCAACAGATTCAGAGAGTTATTAATATTGGCACTTTTAGATAGAGTGCCTGTCTTTGTATGCTGTGCAGCAGAGTGACACTGCTTATGAATTCAGCAGGCAGGGGGTTATTTACGAAAGGCAAATCCACTTTGCACTGCAAGTGCACTTGAAAATGCAGTCGTTCTAAATCTAAAGGGTAGATCTGAAATGAGTGGAAGCTCTGCTGATTTTATCATATAATCCTGTGAAAGCTAAAATGCTGTTTTTTTTTTTCCTTGCATGTCCCCCTCAGATCTACAGCAACTTTACTTTCAAGTGCACTTTCAGTGCAAAGTGGATTTTCCTTTCGTAAATAACCCCGTGTCTTCATCCATTTAGAAGTAATTAACCCATCAGTAACCCAATCACCCAGCAGGAAATTACACTGCTGTTATATTGCATTGAATTTTCTGACAGTTTTAGAAAGTTCCATCATCTGAAGGTTGAAAAGGAAAGGCAATATTTAAACGCAATAAATTACAAAATGGCTTGTCTGGCAAGATTATGTTATATTATTATTCATTTTTTTTTTATTTATTTTTTTTTTTTATTTTTTTTTTACAAAAGTGAAATTGTCCTTTAAGTTATCACTGCAGAAAACTAATTGTGCCTACTGATGTATAAAATAAAATACAAATAAATAATTTTTAAAAAATCGCAATTTTGCATACAGGAAATTCCTGAGCCTTCAGTGCCTTTAATACCAATACCTCCTGTAAGTATCAAATGCATATTGTGTGAGACTGCAACTGAGTTTAATGCTGTCAGGATAACAGAAAAATATGATTTTTTTTTGCATGCATTTTCTTTTACATTATGCACATACAGTATAATTTTTTGTATGATGTTGTATATATTTTATGACATTTAGAGGTTTTGTTGCACAATATTTTTTTTGCACTATATTTTGTATTTTTGCGCATTGCACACAGCACTTTTTGATGCATATTTATATATATAGTTTAGATCGTATGTACCGGTAGTCATTTTTTGTGAATTGTATGAATTGATTTTTTTGCACATATTGCACTTACAGTATATTGCATACAAGTTCAGAGAGTATAAACACCATTATAATAATGATAGTGCTGTCCAATTTAGGAAAATATTAGACATTCTATGTCGAGTTTAAGAAATATATGATATTTTGGGATGGTAAGGAGCAGGGCCACTTTTATAAATCACGTAGCCCCGTACAGCATACCAGACGCCCCATGTGCAAAAATTTCAACACGAAAATCCCCCCTTCTAGCAAACAGATCTCCATCACCCCAAAAAAATCACCCGCCTAGCACATATCCCTCTTTCTTCTCCAACTTTCTATCCCAGCACATAGATTTGTGCTGACAGGGGGAATTTGGAGGGCGGAGGGCAAATTCCCCCTGTCAGCACAAATCCCCCCTAATCCTTCCTATTAGTCAGAATTCCCCCACCCCCTCCTGGCACAAAATCCCCCCAACCCCCCCCCCCCCCCCCAGCACAAATCTTTTTTCTTCAATTCTCCTCCTAGGACAAATTTCCACAAACCCCTCCTCCTAGCACAATTCCCTATAAATGACGCTTCCCAGCACAAATTGTTCCTCCCTACCCAAATCCCCCCCCCCCCAGCACAAACACAAACATCCCCTCTCCTGGCACAGATATCCCCTCTCCTGGTTCAGTGCAATGTGATCTACAGTAAGAGTGATCTGGTCTCATATACTGTATAGACCAGTGCTCTTCTGATAAGAGGGGAGAACAAAACACAACACACCTCCTCATGGCTCTTCATCTCTCACCGTTCCAGCCTCCAGGCTAACATCTCCTTGTCCTGGCTGTGAGTGTGGGTGGGGGAAGGTACTCAGTGGCGGACAGCTATGGGGGCAGAACTGAAATGTGGGTGGGCACAACCCACCCCAGCACACCCTAAGGCCCCTTTCACACTGGGGCACTTTGCAGGCGCTACAGCACTAAAAATAGTGCCTGCAAAGCGCCCTGAAACAGCCGCTGCTGTCTCTCCAGTGTGAAAGCCCCGAGGTCTTTCACACTGGAGCGCTGCGCTTGCAGGACGGTCAAAATAGTCCTGCAAGCCTCATCTTTTGAGCGCTGTAGGAGTGGTGTACTTACTGCTCCTAAAGCGTCCCTTCCATAGAAAACAATGGGGCAGTGCTGCAAACCTTTATTCGACCACCAGCGGGGGTTAAAACTGTCCTGCTAGCGGCCGCATAGTGCTGCTAAAACGATGGTAAAGCGGTGCTAAATGTAGCGCCGCTTTACCGCCAGCGCCTGCAACGCCCCAGTGTGAAAGTAGCCTAAATCTGGGCCCTCTGTGTCTCTCACTTAGCAGCTAAAAAGTGGGCAGGAGGGACAGGGTGAGAAACTGGCTTTGAGTTGCTGGGTGAGAGACGCTGTTGTTCTTTCTCTGCACCACCGATCCTCCTGCTGCCTGGGCCCCCTCTGTGTGACTCTGCCCCCTACAGGAGGGCTGGTGGTCCCCCCCATCTAAAGCCCTGGTAACACTTGTTTTGTTATGTTTCCAGTTTTTGTTTGATGTGTTTGGAGTGTTGTTTCTTAATACATTTTAACAGACTATTTTTACTTTCTTTTTCTAGAAGCCGACATGTCCTCCTCTCCTTGAAAGTAAGATTGACTTTATATGTAAAACATGACATAATTTAGAACATTCTTCTCATTACATGCACTGTGATAAAGTATATTATTAGCTAAGCTAGGTCTGAAAGGCTTTGTGTACTCTGGCAGTATTCAATCTCTTTTTCATTTTTTTTTTTACAAGTCCAGGAGACAAGGAAAATCATGCATTGATCTGTGTGAAAAGTGAAAATTAATATTACAGACAAGACAGGGTTACAGTAGTACTTATCCCTACCTTATTATCCTTCATTGATAGTTTAGGACAAAAGTTATCGTTTTTCCCCAGGATGAGTTATAACCTCTCCAAGTTGTATCTTGCATCTTCCAGCTAATTGCCCTGCTTGCTGTGTCAGCCAGAACCTATAAAGCAATAGGGTCATTTAGCAAAACAACTGGAAGAATATAGCTTATATTCACATTCCATAAGTGTATTTAAAGTGGTTGTAAACCCACAATAAAAAAATAAAAATAAAAAAAACCTGCATACTAGCTCATTATGAAATACTCACCTTAGATTGAAGCCCCCCGTAGCGGTCTCCGTACATTGCACCGGCCAGCGACATCGCTGCCGGAGTTACCTCCAGGTATGACAGGCTCCGGCGCTGTGATTGGCCGGAGCCGCGATAACGTCACACGCATGCGCGAGAGAGCCACTAAGTAACTAACGTGCCGATGCTTCAGTTCGCATGTTCAGGTTTAGAAGATATTTGGGGTAGCTACAGGTAAGCCTTATTATAGGCTTACCTGTAGCAAAACATGGTCTGTAAGGGTTTACAACCACTTTAAACCCAAGAGAAATATATATATATATATATATATATATATATATATATATATATATATATATATATATTGCAGTTAACCCATCTGTAGATGTAGTGGTTGCTTTCGTTTTCTTTATTTTACACGTTTTCCTATAATTTAATGTGGTAATCCTGAAAGTAATGCATTTCTTGTTCTAGGGGAATTACACTCGGTTAATAAACTGTATCCATTAAGAAGCCAAGGTTGTAAGCCTAGTACAGGACTACAGAAACCTCCATCTCTCCTCTTCCGCTGAGAGAGTAAGGCTTCTGTAGTTTTCCGAGGTAGCTGAGATCAATGTATCTGATAGAAGTCGGCAAAGGCAGAGAACACAGGAAGTTATCCACTTACAAGATTTCTGGCATCTTAATATATCAGAATATGTTTCTACTTTGTCGTCTAATGTATTCACCAGAGACTACTAACTAGAACTATGTATGCTTTTAAGTCCTCTTCATAGTTTCGCCGGTGAAGAAATATTCTTGTTTTTGTTATTAATAAATGTTAGCAAAAGAACTAGTGATCTTTGAGGGTCAGTTTTAGTTTGAGGTGGAATAGAAACATGGGAAAATGTTTTGGACCTGATTATATTTTAACCTAGCTGTATGGATGCAGTATAGAAGCATATGTGATAACAGAGTTTAATGCACACTGAATACAAAAGCTCATGTGCCTGTTTGCCTTCCTCCAAAGCAGAGGCATCAATGCATTCACCACGTCAGCCAATACACACAAAATATGAAAGAACCTAATTAGGGTAAACAAGGCAGTCAATGTGTACTGCTGGCAGTGATCAGGGTGTTGGTGTCTTCAAAGTTAGCCAGTGCTCCAAGCACTTTGTGTGTAGGCAAATTAGGTGGTGCAACCAGGGTATGTGAGAATCTATGACCATATAAACTCTTTACAGCTGATTCTTTTCATCCATTGGATACAATCGTGTTGCTAGCTGTGATTGGTCAGCGTGATCACATGGTACAGACAGGGCCAATTACAGCCCATCTGTACCATGTGATTAGCTCTGGCCAATCACAGCTAATCAAAACAAAACAAACTGAATGAATCAGTATCATTTAGTAAAATGCTTGCTTATAGCAATTTAAAGAGGAAGTAAACCCTGATGGGTTTACTTCCTCTTTGATTCCCTGCAAAGGTAAAGCATAATGGACTACTATGCATCGCATAGTAGTCCATTATGTGTCACTTACCTGACACAGGAGCCAGCGAAGTCACCGCTGTCCCCTGTAGTTCCGAGCGTCCATCTTCTTGGTGGGTCTCGCTGCTCCGGCGCTGTGATTCGCTGGAGCAGAGATGACGTCACTCCCGCGCATGCGCACGGAAGCCGACACTCGCGGCATATCGCCGCAATCTGCGGCTTGCCCAGTGCGCCTGCGCGCCGCTGTCTACGGTGCATGCGCCGTAGACAGCGGTGGCTGTCTTCAGGTAAATATCTCCTAAACCGTATAGGTTTAGGAGATATTTCTTGGACCTACAGGTAAGCCTTAATCTAGGCTTACCTGTAGGTCAAAGTGGTTTCTAAGGGTTTACAACCACTTTAATGCACTGCTATAAGCATATGTAAAAAAAAAATCCTGATCACTTGCCCAGAATAGTATGTTACTATGGTAATATTATATTGCGCTGGCCACAGTGTGTAAAAAAAAAAAAAATCGTAAAAAAATAATAATAAAGAAATTAATAATAAATAAAGAAATTGAAAAAAATGTATCACATTTATTTATTTTTTTCATACTGTCACCAGTCAGTGTCCCTGATCACCGCCACACCCATTATATGATAATGCTGTACTGCACTGGTGACAGTATGTTAAAAAAAAAAAAAACACTTCAGCCCCGGAAGGTTTTACCCCCTTCCTGACCAGGCCATTTTTTGCTATACGGCACTGCGTTAATTTAAATGACAATTGTGCAATTGTGTGATGCTGTACCCAAATAAAATTGATGTCCTTTTTTTCCCCACACATAGCGCTTTCTTTTGGTGGTATTTGATCACCTCTATGGTTTTTATCTTTTGTGCTATAAACAAAAAAACAGCCACAATTTTGAATTGTAAAAAATCAAATTTCTTCATAAAATTTAGGCCAGTATGTGTTCTGGTACATCATTTTGGTTAAAAGAAAATCCCAATAAACGTATATTGATTGGTTTGTGCAAAAGTTATAGCGTCTACAAAATAGGGGATATATTTATGGCATTTTTTTTTTTTTACTAGTAATGGTGGCGATCAGTGATTTTTAGTGGGACTGCGACATTGCAGGGGACAGGTCAGACACCTAACTGACACTTTTGACACTTTTTTGGGAACCAGTGATATTATTACAGTGATCAGTGCTAAAAATATGCACTGTCACTGTATAATTTTTTTTTTTTTACTAGTAATGGCAGCGATCAGGGATTTTTATCATGACTGCGACATTATGGCGGACACATCGGACATTTTTTACACATTTTTGGGACCATTGTCATTTATACAGCAATCAGTGCTATACAAATGCACTGATTTCTGTGTAAATGACACTGGCATTGAAGGGGTTAACCACTAAGGGGCAGTGTAAGGGTTAAGTGTGTCCTGGGGAGTGTTTCTAACTATGGGGGGGGGGGGGGGCGAGGCTACTCACTGATCTCTGCTCCGGATCACAGGGAGCAGAGATCAGTGACACTGTCACTAGGCATAGTGACGAGATGCTTGTTTACATTAGCATCTCCCCGTTCTTCCTCTCTGTGAGGCGATCGTGGGGTATCTCCGCTGTGATTTGAGTCTGCAGGACCCGCGTCCCGACTCATGGAGAGGAAGAACGGGGAGATGGCTGACTTTTAAAGGGCCACGTACAGGTACATTAGTTTGCCTGTAAGACCCCTTCTGCCGACGTATATCAGCGTGATGCAGTCGGCAAGCAGTTAATAGTGAAAGTCCATAATATACACAATATTGAAGATTTCCAAATTGGATAGATAGAGAGAAGATCCTTGTGAAAAGTGCTCCAGACTTTAAGGTAAGTGTCAACACTCCAGTGCCCCCCCCCCTTTTGTGGTTACCCTCAACTTAAAGCATGTGACAGTTTAGTTTGGTCAATACACGCTGACGAACCACCCCTGGGTTCTATTGGAAAAGCTGCCCGGGTGTCCTGGATCCTCCTAAAGTGGTATCCTCATGATAATGGTGACAGAAACAAGCTGGATAGCGCTTTAAAAAATCTTTTTTATTTTATTTTTTTAATCCCAAGATGGGTACTCCGATGTACAAGGTGCTTACAAGCGCCCCAAATTTCAACAGGTAAATCTGTGTGTGCCCATGGAAGGGGGGAAACAGAGGCCCATGTGGGGGACCAGAGGAAAACAGAGGAGAATGTGGGGGAGGAGAGGAGCATGGGGGGGGGACCAGAAGAGCATGTGTGGTAGCAAAGGAGCAGGGGAGTACCAGAGAAGCACAGGGGTACAGAGAAGCAGGGGGGAGCAGAGGAGCAAGGGGGGAATAGAGGAACAGGTGGAGACCAGAGGAGCATGGGGGTACCAGAGGTGCACGGGGGGAGGAGGAGCACTGGGGGTACCAGAGGAGCAGGGGGGAGTAGAGAAGCACTGGGGGTACCAGAGCAGCAGGGGGGCAAGAGGAGCATGGGGTACCAGAGGTGCACGGGGGGGCAGAGGAGCACTGGGGGTACCAGAGGAGCAGGGGGAGTAGAGAAGCACTGGGGGTACCAGAGGAGCAGGGGGACCAGAGGAGCAGGGGGGTACCAGAGGAGCAGGGGGTCCCAGAGGAACACAAGGGAAGGGGGTGTCAAACTGATTATTTGCCCCGGGTGAAAAAATGTCTAGCTTCGTCACTGTCTTTTTTCCAAAAAGGGGTCATGTGGGGGATATCTGTACTGTCCTGACTTTTCAAGCCTCAAGAAATGAGATAGGGTGTCAGTACATCAGGATTGATCAATTTTTCAGATAACTTGGGGACAGGCTAAATAATATACACTGATTTTGGTTATTTTCACCAAAGAAATGTAGCAGAATACACTTTGACCTACATTTATGAAGAACAATTATTTGCAAAATTGTACAACAGAAACAAAGAAAAACGTGTTTTGTTTTTTTCTATAAATTTTCTTTGTCTTTTTGCTTTTTATTTAGCAAAAAGTAAAAAACCCAGCGGTGATTAAATACCACCAAAGCTCTAGTTATGTGAACAAACTGATAAAAATGTAGTTTATGTACAGTGTAGCATGACTGCACAATTGTCATTCAAAGGCTTGGGCAGGAAGGGGGTAAAGTGCCCAGTATTGACGTGGTTAATTTTATAATTTCACGTATAAAGTAGAAGTACTGCATATATAGGAAAATAGTTCTGTCATTGGGATGATGCTATGGTATCATCTATAAGGTTCTAAAAATGGAGTGGAGAAACATAAAGAAGGCCGATTCCATATTGGCCATTTGGACCATTTGTAATAGGGAATACTAGAATAACATATCAGGGATGACATGCTATCATGGACTTGAGCAAGAGATGATATGGAGTGAGTAGATTTTAAGGGAAAGAAAAGAAAAGTAAAGAGTAGAGAAGGGGAGAGATAAGTAAAGAGAAAAAGGAGGTATTTGGACATCAAACATCACCTCCCGCTGGGACTTCTGAATGACAGGAGATATATGCGGTTAATATTGTATGATAAACCTTACCTATGAAGTAAAATCTAAAGACTGTATAAAGTGTTTACTGCCAGGGCAGTAAAGATGTGGAACTCTCTTCCACAATTAGTGGTGTCAGCAGGAAGTACTGATAGTTTTAATAGACTCTTGGACGTACATCTTAGCAAACACAATATACAGGGTTATGAGAAAGGAGTATCTACATGAACACACACCCACGCAGGTTCAACTGGATGGACTATTGTTTTTATTCAACCTTACCAACTATGTAACTATATGTAACCCATAAAAAACCTGGGAGATTCATCTTTTCAGTGTATCAATATTGTTACAATGAGGTTCATTTACTAAAACGGAAAAGTGCAAAATCTGGTGCAGCTGTGCATAGAAAATCAGCTTCCAGGTTTCTTTGTCAAAGCCTAATTGAACAAGCTGAAGTTAGAAGCTGGTTGGCTACCATGCACAGCTGCATCAGATTTTGCACTCTCCATTTTTAGTAAATCAGCCCCAGTGCATTCATGAAAGAAGATGTAAAAGTTGTTAAACTCTTCATTCACCCTTTGTCAAAGCTCATGCAATATGGCTGGTTCACCCCAATTAAACCCACTTGAGTGGGCAATACCAAAGTGGGGATGCAGGGCATAAAAGGTATGTCCAGAGTATTCAGTTCTATGGGACCTGTTTTGTTCATCCAAGATCCCTAACTGGTTTTCTGTCAGTTTCTTATGTGTCTATAAAAGTGATGGAGAACTTTGGCACCCCAGATGTTTTGGAACTACATTTCCCATGATGCTCCATGATGATGATGTAGTTCCAAAACATCTGGGGTGCCAAGGTTCGCCATCACTGGTCTGTAATGTACATATTTGGAAAAACAAGTAGAAGATAGCGAGCCCCAATTTTCAATTCCTGTTAAGGTAATTCTATAAATGAATATTTTTTTAATCCAGTACCGTAATGTTATTTACTAAAAATGAATTTGGCATATCATAATTTTCAAGTAAATGCTAATAATCCAGTAAAAAAAGTAAATTGATTTTAATTTATGACCGTGGTTCCTTAAACTTAACAAAGCAATTTGAGACTAGGAATAAATGAAGTACAGAAATACCAGAATGTCAATTGCATAAAGAATTAGCAAGATAAGCAGCCATTTGTGCACACATTTTGCCTAAATGTGGAAGATACACGCATTCCTACACCATTCCTACACCACCAACGCATTCCTACACCACCGATCATTTGTCCTGGCATTTACAATCATATGCGCCTTCTCTTTCATATCTAATTTAATAAAAATGTAAACCTTTTTGCAAATTGATGTTTGTACATACATTCACCTCCTACTATATTTCATTTTCATTTCAGGCATTGACCTGGATAGTCAGCTGTTTGAAATTTCTGGACAAATGGGACAGGAGTCCGTTCGAAAATTGGTGGAAAAACAATTGACACCAGTAGACCTAGAAGACATTAAAAAGAATAATCCTTATAATGCTCGTGAAGAAAAATGTGAACTACTGAAAAAATGGTATAATCACCATGGACGCCAAGGAGCATTTAAAATGCTTATACAAAACTGTACAAACCTAGAAGCTGAAAAAATAATAGATTTAGTTCAAAAAGAAAACGCAGAGCCATAAAGTGGTATAAAACCCAAAAACATCATTTGAATATATCGGAGCTTGTCAATTCTTTGATGAGTTGAGTGCATTAGTATTTTTTTTCAACGTTTTTTTTCTTGTACTTTCATCTGGTGATCTGGCCAGTAAGTCTGTTATTTTTCAATTTCCTTTAACAGACCAGGCTGTCCAGCAAAAGTGGCAGTTAGAGGGTTGAGACAAACCATTTAACACTGACGGATGCTTAAAATTATCATCTTTTATTAGTTCATCTATATCTTAATCCCAGAAGGAAAAAAATGATGTGGCTGTAACTGTTTAAAAAGTGTTAGCGGTAGCGGTGTTTGAATTTGTTAGTCAACTCCATCTAGATATGCTAGTGCAGCTAACACTACCTTCTTCCCAGACTGACAATACTGCTGACCAAAGGCGTTTCTGTTACTCCTCTGATAGAGTGGGGACATCCCAAAACAAGAAGTGTGTTAATGGCCAGATCATCAGATGAAAATAAAGAGAGAAAAAAAAATGAAAATAAATACAGTCAATTGGTAAGCTGCAATATATATGAAGAAAACGGTTCATTTGAACCAATTCATTTTGTAATACTTGAATACATTTGTGGTTTTGGTCTTTGAATTAAAGGCCAAGTCCAGGTTTGGAACAAAGCTAAACCCTCCTACACACGATCGGATTTTCCGCAGACAAAACCTCTTTTGTCTGAAGGCATGTGCCAGGATTTTGTCTTGCATACAAACGGCAAGGAATTGTCAGCCAACAAACACGAACATAGTGACGTACTACGTGGTTTTTCAGCTCTTTAGCACCACCCTTTGGGCTCCTTCTGATCATTTTGTGTTAGTAGAATTTGGTGAGTGTTGCTTCACGCTTTTCATTTTGTGCTTTTTATTTAGCGTTTTTCAGTTTGCGATTTTCATTTTGCGCTTTTCAGTTGGTTTCTGAACGGCCGTTCGTCAACCAGACATGTTGCATAATCTGAGGAGATAATGTGTTATTTTCTTATTGGCCTTGGAGTTATTGCTTTGACCCAAGTCCAGTCCAGGAACAGGAGGAGAAAGAGTTATTGGACGATAAATTGGTTGCTTTATTAATAGTAACCAATTATGTCATATGCCTTTGCTGCGGGAGCTCCAGGTGAATAATCTGGATGATTTTCGTAATAATCTCTGGATTATTATTATTTTGCTTTCACCAACTTTTGCCATTGTTGACCCCCTATATTAAAAAGCAGGACACATGCATGAGGCTTTTATTTTATTTTTTGGTTGAATAATAATGATTTGATTTGTTATATTTTCTATATTTTTGGAAGCATTGAATGCACTTTTTGGTTAAATTCTACTGGCAAATAGCATGTCTAATTTTATTTGTTTTCTTTTTTTAATGCACAATAAAAAAAATTGTGGAGAATAATAATTGGATAAGTTTTACTTCAAATGACAGTTTGGAAGTAGGCAGTTACATTTAAAAAAAAAAAATGTAAAATTGACAAGGGACACCAACATAGTTGTAGCTTAAAAAAAATAAAAACTATGGAATAATGGTGTTGTGGTAAAAAAATAAAAAAAAAAGCATAATAATATTATTGTTAAAGAGGAAGCAACCCCTGATGGGTTTACTTCCTCTTTGATTCCCTGCAAAGGTAAAGCATAATGGACTACTATGCATCTCCTGTGTCACTTACCTGACACAGGAGCCAGCGAAGTCACCACTGTCCCCTGTAGTCCAGAGCATCCATCTTCTCGGTGGGTCTCGCTGCTCCGCCGCTGTCATTTGGCGAAGCAGCGATGACGTCACTCCCACGCATGTGCACAGGAGCCGCCACTCGCGGCATATCGCCGTTGACAGCGGCACACTCAGTGCGCCTGCGTGCCGCTGTTTATGGCGCATGCGCCGTAGACAGCGGTGCCTGTGTTTCGGCAAATATCTCTTAAACCGTGTAGGTTTAGGAGCTATTTCTTGGACCTACAGGTAAGCCTTAATCTAGGCTTACCTATTAGCTCAAAGTTGGTTGTAAGGGTTTACAACCACTTTAATATCACTAGAAAAAAAAAAAACTTTGAAAATTAGTTTGCAATAACCACATCAGTGTCACCAGCAAAACAACTTCATTATTATCCCATTAAAGAAGAAGAGAATTGTGCACTGCATTTCGAGATTTCATATTTTGGCACGTCACGAATGTTAATTCTCCATTACGAGCGCTAGTTTACAAGACCGACCACTTCTGGGTTGTCCTTGCTTCTGAGCATGCGTGTTTGTACTTTGGACTTTTGATGGACTTGTGTAAACACTCTTGGAAAATCCGACAACAGATATTTGTCTGCGGAAAATTTAAAAACCTGCCATCCAACATTTGTCAACGAAAAATCCGACAACAATTGTCCAATGGAGCATACAAACGGCCAGATTTTCTGCCAACAGCCTGTCATCACACATTTCCTATTGGAAAATCCGATCGCGTGTACGAGGCTTTACTTCCCATTCCCCCATCACCAAAACCTTGGGTCCCACTTTTTTTTTCATACTACACATGCCTTTTTCTCCAGCTGTCTTCTGTTTGGTCACATGACATGTGGGATCTCCTTGCTCTTCTGCTTCCTTCTGGTGGTGGTTGGTGGTCCTTGCTCCTGTACTGAATGGTGCTCATGTAATTGCCAATTTAGTAAAGCAGTACTGTGAGCCCAGGCAGCATGATGGCACCCCCCTTCCCCCTTGGAATTTGCTGCACCTCCAATCTTCTATAAAAGCTGTGCTAGTGCCTTCATGATAAGTCTGCAGCAGGTGTAATCCTGATTGCTCACATAGAGCGGCGTTGCCTTTGTCTTAAGTCTGCACAAAGCTTGAGGTCAAATGTTAGGCATCCTCTACAAAATGATTCTCATCTTACTTTACAGCCTGGGCTTGTATAAAAGTATGTTAGACCACAGGTTTTCTTACTACAATACTTAAAGGGTCTATATTTAAAACATTTTCTGTATGAATCTTCGCTGTAATTTTCCTAATATGTTTATTTATTGGGATTGTTGTTGCCACCTAGGGGCAATATTGTTCAGATTGAGGTATTTCAGGAAACATACTACATTATTGCCACAAGATGACACTAATGAGCCTAGGATATAAAGATAATAAGCAAATTAAGGTAATGATTTGAGGTGGAGATTTTTTTTAAACATAGAGTCCATAGTCTGTTCTCATTCAAGTGAACCAGGACACCTCCACTTAACCAATTAATTTGAGCAAAGGCATTGACAAGGCCTACCTCTGTATCTACAGAACAGAAGTAGGTAAAGCTTTAAATTGCATATGCACCAAGTGATTTAGTTAAGTTTAGAAGTTGTGGGCATTTTTCCTATTTTAGCTAGATCAAAATTTTAGAGATATTTACCAGAAAAGAGTTACGGTACATTTTTTCCAGGTACTTGAGTATATTTTTGTACATATTTTGTATATAGAACTCTTGTTTAAGTATAACTTTACATATACAGTATGTAGCACACTCTACCTTAGGTAGTTTGGTGCTAGTGTAGGTTTATGTGATGTGTAAGCTGCCAGCGCAGGTAAATTTAAGCAGGCCTATGCTGTGAGCTAGGCCTGTTTGTTTTGATCTGGGGGCAGGGGATTGGTTTAGTATAGCAGTGGATGACATGTCAGCTCTTGGGCGCCTTCTCTGTTTCCAGGGAGAAGGTTCTGGAAAAGGGGTGGGGCAGAGAGCTGAAGTGACATGGGATGCATGTGAGGAGCTCTGACCAATCCCCAACTAGGATTGGCAGGGGGTAGGCCTCCTACATATACCTATGGTCAGACTGCTGGGGGAGGAGTTGTCGACTGGGTGAACTTGACGATGGAGTGTTAGACTATCATGTCTGAGGGAACCCCTTTTTTTGGGGGGGGGGGGGGGGGTGTACCTCAGGCAGGGAACTCGGGAGCTGGGAGGGAGCCTCACCTTACACAGTCATGGAGAGGTATCCTGAAACAGGAGCTGGAGGAGACAGTTGGTCAGCACATCTGGAGTAAAGTCATTCAGGAAGGATCCAGGCATGTGTCGGTGAGTGGAAAGCACAGTGGAAAGCTCTGGAAGAGACATGCCAGGGGAGCTGGATGTAGAGCCAGAGGGAGAGACTGTGGGAGTTTTGTGTCAAGTCACAGGTAGCCAGGAGGGTGGGCAGGATTTTTAAGTCACCCTTGCTGGGATCAGTAGGCCATCTACATTTATTCTTCTCAAGTGAATTGGTTGCTACCACAAAGGGGTACTGCAGGCCCCAGCCTACAAAGGGCTGTCGTGTATGTAATGTAAAGACATTGGGGCTTATTCAGAGTGAGGCCTAGTCATGTGCTGATGGTGTGACAGGAGTACTAAAGTTGGACGGTGAAGCAGTGTGCTATAGGAAATGTGCTGACGTAAAAGACTGTCAAGTTTAGGGTCAGCCATCTTGTTCTGCTGAGAAGTGTGACGCAGTTACTTTTATTCTAGAAAGTACTAATTTGTCCTATGGACATCCCATGTCCCTTTCCCCAACCAAGTTCAATCCCCTAATAAAAACAAAAAAAACAAGCAAGAGACTCTTCATTGATTGAGAAGTGCGTCTAAAGGATGTCTGGCAGCAGGGTGAAATGTGTGAATGCCGCGGGGCCATCCCTACAAGTATATGAACATTAGATATACATGTTATACACATTACATTACATTTACTTTTTTCTAGGGATAAGCTTTGAGTCTGGGCTGAACATCCTCCAGCCAAGGCTGCAGCCAAGCTTAGCCTATTTGCTGTTGGGTGACTGTTATGCCGCGTACACACAATCGCACTATCCCCCGGACTCGGCTTTCCGGCGGACAATCCGCTCGTCTGTGTGCTAGTCCGGCCGACTTTTCAAATAAGCAGACTTGCCCACACACAGAGTAAAGTCCGTTCATTTTGAATGTGACTTCAGGTACATGGGACTAGTGAAGGCAGTCAATGTCGCTGCCTCCATTGGCGAGATTGACACCTTGCTAGCCCCGTCACCTGGTATGGATTTAAAGGGGAACCCCTACGCCGAAAAAATGGCGTGGGGGTCCCCCCAAATTCCATACCAGACCCTTATCCAAGCACGCAGCCCGGCCGGTCAGGAAAGGGGGTTGGGACAACCAAGCGCCCCCCCTCCTGAGCCGTACCAGGCCGCGTGCCCTCAACATGGGGGGGTGGGTGCTTTGGGGAAGGGGGGAGCCCTGCGAGCACCCCACCCCAAAGCATCTTGTCCCATGTTGATGAGGACAAGGGCCTCTTCTCGACAACCCTGGCCGTTGGTTATCGGGGTCTGCGGGCGGGGGGTTTATCGGAATGCGGGAGCCCCCTTTAATAAGGGTGCCCCCAGATTCTGGCCCTCCCCCTATGTGAATGAGTATGGGGTACGATGTACCCCTACCCATTCACCTGGGAGAAAAGTGTAAATAAAAAACACACAACACAGGTTTTTAAAGTAGTTTATTAGGCAGCGCCGGGGGTCTTCTTCCGACTTCAGGGGTCTTCTCGCCGGGCTCCTCCGCTATCTTTTGCTCTTTTGCTAGTGGAAGAGCCCGGCTTTCTCCTTCATCGTCATCGCCATCCGGAGGTCTTCTTCTGTACTTTATGGGTCTTCTTCCGACTTCAGGGTCTTCTTCTGCCGGGCTCCTCCGCTATCTTCTTCCAGCTCTTTTACTAGCGTTGGCCCGATCTTCTCAATCGCCGTCGCCTTCTTCCTCTTTCATCTTCTTCTTCCTTCTCTTCTTCTCTTCTTCCTATGTTGACACGACGCTCTCTCTGGCTGTAATGCCAGGGATGCGTTTCGCAGTGACTTATATAGGCATAAGGGGTGGTGTCACTGGGTGATGTCAAATGGTGACCACGACCCTTATGATGTCACAGTCCCTGGGGATGCTCGGCGACGGCAAACGAGAAGACCGGGCCAACGCTAGTAAAAGAGCTGGAAGAAGATAGAAGAGGAGCCCGGCGGAAGAAGACCCCTGGACAATGGCGACGACTAAGGAGAAAGCCAGGCTCCTCCGCTAGCAAAAGAGCAGCAAAAGAGCAGAAGATAGAGGAGGAGCTGGCGATAAAAAAAAAACCAAGTCGGAAGAAGACCCCCGGAGCTGCCTAATAAACTACTTTAAAAACCTGTGTTATGTGTTTTTTATTTACACTTTTTCCCCCCAGGTGAATGGGTAGGGGTACATCGTACCCCATACTCATTCACATAGGGTGGGGGGCCGGAATCTGGGGGCCCCCTTATTAAAGGGGGATCCCGGATTCCAAAAAGTCCCCCGCCCGCAGACCGGAATGCGAAAATCCCCCCTGGCCATTGGTTGTTGGCAAGAGGCCCTTGTCCTCATTAACATGGGGACAAGGTGCTTTGAGGTGGGGGGGGGGCCCAAGGGACGCCCCCTTCCCTAAAGCACCCACCCCTCATGTTGAGAGCACATGGCCTGGTACAGCTCAGGAGGGGGGGGCGCTCACTCGTTCTCACCCCCTTTCCTGACTGGCCGGGCTCCGTGCTCGGATAAGGGTCTTGTATGGACTTTGGGGGGACCCCCACTCTGTTTTTTTGGCATAGGGGTTCCTTTTTAAATCCATGCCAGGTGAAGGGGCTAGCAAGGTGTCAATCTCGCCGATGGAGGCGGCGACATTGACTGCCTTTGCTAGTCCCGTTGTACCTAAAGTCACGTTTAAAATGAACGGACTTTACTCCGTGTGTGGGCAAGTCCATTCATTTGGAAAGTCCAGCGGACCTCCGGCAAAAGTCAGACGGAAAAGTCAATTTGTGTGTGGGCGTGTGTGAGCAAGTCCACTCGTTCGGAAAGTCCGGCGGATTGTTCGCCGGATAGTCTGATCGCGTGTACACGGCATTAGTATTGCAGGTTGTGATGGTGGATCATTGTGATTTTTTCTGGATCTACATTGCTGGACAACCCCATTGATGATGGATTCACATCAGAGGACATTATTTACATCTTTTAAGTAAAGTCATTTATTCTCAATGTGGGTGTTTTTGCTTATTTTTTTGCTTTTTTAATGAGCAGTATTCGCAAAAAAGTGGTACCTTCCCAATGTTTAGGATATGTGGCTTGGTATGGTTCAGAGATGGGGGCTGCATGCTCATGTCCTACCTTTCCCGGTCACCCAGGCTACATGCCTAAAGGTCTGCTATGCCCTTCTAGAGTATACACGATTTTATGTTTAGTTTTATTTAAGGGGTCAGTACACAATAATCCCTGCAATGTTTGTAATACGGTATGTTGGTTTCTATCTTTTGCCTTTTTCAGGGCAAATGTAACATTTCCTAATATTTATTCCTAAGGCCCTGTTCACATAAAAAGGAATGTTTGAGGTGCATTTTAATGCTCCTCAAACTCCTAGTAAAGTAGTTTCCAATCAATAATATGGACACACAGTACACATTATCAAAACATATAGCATTTGTGTCAATGTACTTGAAGCATAACTCCTATTTTATTTTTATTGTTTCAATACTTTATTTTTGCAAGAAAACATACGGTGAATACAGAAACCATACAGTAATGTAGGACTCTAAATACGTATCAAACAAGGGAGGATCCAATTCACATAAATCAGTATTCTTGTAATCTCAACATATACATATGGTAAGGACTGCGAACGGTCTGATCTGAGGAGTCTCCGCACCCCGCATGCCAAATTTTTCCACGGTAGAAACCGTGTAGTGAGGGCTGCTAGGAGTTAGGGCAGACCCAACAAATCCTATTTTTAAATCCATTGTAATGTGCCACAAACACCTGTAGTGCTTACAGCACATTCATGAGGTGTTTGCAGTGCATCTGACAGGCGTTTATCAAATATCAGCGATGTGGGGAAAAAAGCACTTCCTCCTTAGTAAAAATAAATAAATAAATAATGACTTGGAGGGTGTCTTTTTAATTTAACGTGCCTTAAAGGCGCCAATACTATAGGTGCTTTGGTTCGTGTTAGTGTCAGTGAATTTTTTTGCAACTGTGAACTTGATCAGACTTATCCCGACACGCCCCCACTTCACAGCCTTTTACTTAGAAAATTAGTGTACTGCTGTTTCTCCTTCCCCAGTTTTTATGCAGCTGAGGAAACAGGGAGTGCAATTCCTTATAAAAAAAAAGGAAAAAAGTTATTTTTTTACATTATTTTAACTGTTTACAGAAATGGTTTGCCTTTCATTTCTATCTTAAACTGAATGGGTTGTTTTACAAGGTGATGGTTTACCATCACTTTAACCACTAAGTGACTGCCCTATAGCAGTTTTACTGCTACAGGGCAGCAGCTGTGCATAGGATCATGTATAGTATGTGTGTCTCCATGTGAGGAGGTAACTACGAGCTTGGCTGCTTGCCCCTGATTTTGGATACAACAATTTGTGTTTGTAAGGACACTTACTTTAAACTATGCGGGGTACCATAGGGACCAAGGTTTCCATATAAGGTCAAAAGGAGCGAAATTACATTTTGTACAAAGTGTCACACACATGTAAATTTAGTTTTGCCTCAGAACAGTAGGGGTTCTGAGGGTTAATTACATAGGTTGGCCTTAACATCAGTCTGGCCAGGCTGTGCTAGAAGTTCTGCCTGGTCATGTGAACAGTGAGGTGCACATGACAGGCCAGAACCAGGCCTGGTTGGATGTTTTTTAGGTATCAGCCTTCTCGGAACCAATCAGTGGGAGTGCCGGGGCCCGCTGGGGAGTCTGGGAAGGGGTACTTAAGATTTGTGCGTCACGTGTTGAGGAGAGGAGTTTGTGAGGCGTGTGTGGTCTGTTCTTGTTCCAGGACCGGGGTAGCCCCGTGAGGGGTCCTGGTCACGGGGTGTTCGACATCCTGCAACATGTTCCTGTTAGAGGCCTCTAATAGACCTGTCTGGTCTGGGGTAGGGATGGGTTAGGGGGTCAGGTCTTGTTTACAGTGCCTGGTAATAAATAGTTTGGCAGATAGTAGGATGGTTGCCACTATCTATAACACAACATGATCGGGAACTTGTCAATACCCAATTTAAGTAGGTCCAGAACAGGGTCAGTAGGGGTTAAAATACCTATTATTTCTGATATTATTTGAAATGTTGTTCACCAAAAACTACGGATAATTTTACAAGACCATAAGATATGCATAATATTACTTGGGGAACCACATCCAACATAGTGAGGAGCTCATGGGAAACATTTTGGCCAATTTATACGGGGTAAGATACCACCTGAGTTTAGTCCTGATCCAGTAACACAGGGAGCATTGGCACACAGCAGCATCTCCAGACTCAGCAGCAACTGCGTCTGGCTGTCCACATGGAAGTCTGTTTTAGAGCCCAGGCTGCCTGACATCAGTTACTGGAAAATGCAATTATTGCCCCAACCACTGTCTGAATAATCAGTATGGGGGTATTTATAGTTATATTTAGCTGAAATATATAAATATACATTTTTATTGTATTCCAGCTCTTAAAACAAATGAGCCTATTGTTTCAAGGGATGAAAAAGTGGCATGGTCACTGTAAGTAGTACCTTTTCATTTTCCTTGTACATCATTTTTAAATTTTTATTTTCATTGCAAATGATTGACTTTTTTTCAAAGTTAATGCTCACTCAGCTTCATTTGATTTACTAAGCAAAAAAAATAAAAAAATCACTTTAAAAATTCAAAAATTCAGTTTTTAAAGCGAACACATGCTCTACCTTTTTGGTAAATAAACCACACACATTAACAACCACCATTTTCATAGTCTTACCTCCGCTTTTCCTATAGCAGTTGTATCATGTTATGGGTCTCCTAATGCACATAAAATATGAATTTTACAATTTCTATAAAAAAATATAGATTGTTGATTCAATGGGTATCTGATTCCCTTTGGTAATCTGGAACGGCTTTTTCCCCTGCTAGAGCAAATTGAATAAGGCCTTCCTCTGGATCAACTTTAGGTTTGAAGTCTCAGCAAACCACCCAAAAAACCCCCAAAAAACTCTCTACTACAAATGTGTTCATCGTTTTTTTTTTTTTTTTTGTAGAATGTGTAAAGCTTATAGCTTACACTATCTGTTTCTCTGTAAATCCACCCAGTATCCGCATGTCCTTGTATCCTGGACTGCTCTGTAATGCTGCTCAAGCTCTGGCTGCCCCATTCTGCTACTTAATCCCTACTGCTGCCTAGCGGTACTAACAGCTTTAGCAAGGGGCAATTAGTAAGGTGGAGAGGCCAGAGCTAGTGACCATGAATACTGGTTGCATTACAGAGCAGCCTGGATTTCGGGAACTCTAACTCACAATGCTGACATTACATACCTGCACCTGGACATGCCTGCTTTTTGTGATGAGTGCCAGTTTTTATTTCTTTGGGCCACAGGTTCACATTAATGTGGTACTAAACCCTAGTAGTAAAATATCTTTTAATTAAAGGGGTTGTTTTTTTTACCTTAAAAACTTCTGACTCTGACCGACCAACTCCCCCCCCCCCCCCCCCCCCCGTTTTACTCACCTGAGCCCATTCACTCCCTCAGCGTTGACATGCACACCTTCTCTGCCCAGGGTTCTCGGCTCTTGATTGGATAGATTGACAGCAGCGCAGCCATTGGCTCCTGCCAATCAAATCCAATGATGCAGGTGCCAGGGGGCGGGGCAGTGTCCGGCATTCTGTGTCTATGGATGCAAATGCTGGACTCGGGAGCGCACCCACAAAGTAACCCCCTGGAACATCGCTTCTCCCAGGGGGGTCTACTGATGCGAGGAGGAACTGCGCAAGCTCTGTCACCCTAGAAGACGAGGATCGAGGCCACACTGCAAAACAAACTGCACAGTGGAGGTAAGTATGATATGCTTGTTGTTTAAAAAAAAAGAAGGTTTGCAATCAACTTAAGGCAAATATTATCAAATGCATTTATGTTTGTGTCCAATTACTTACATTGTAAATGCCTCCTCCCTGCTTCCCTCCACCTCGGTTCCCAAATTTGTGGTTGTGAGCATGCCTTGTGCATGGTCGTAGTGGCCTGCATGTGAGCTATACGGGCCACAGGTCCTGTCTTGCCAGGGCATGTGGGGGCGAATTCACTATTATAGTGCATTGCATCCGTTGGTCCTCTTAACTCCTGAGGTTGCACCTCATTTTGTGCATGTGACGTGCTTGTTAATACAAAACAATACTGTGTATGCAAAGGATATTACACCTGTACTGTGCATGTCCCTGGCAAAGCAGTGCCAGTGACCCCATAATACATAAGTGCTGGTCAAGCGCAAGAGCACACACAGGAGAGCTTCCCCCCACTGCGCATGCACTGTCAGAACAGCATTAGCAACCCTAATGTGCATGCATCCGAGAAAATGTAGGAGGCAGCAGGGGCACACGCATCCGGGGATACCCCAGGGAACAATGGAGCCAAGGGGTCATCCTACAGGTGAAGACAGCACACTGCAACATTCAGAGGCTGGTAAGGCTGGAATGACAGCACAAAACAGGGGACAGGAGGCAATGATGTACACAAGTATGCAGCTACATTTATTATTTGATTGTATTACCAGGAGGGTTTAATATCATTGTAAATGAACAGCCAGCAGGTGGCGACATAAGCTCATGCAAATATCCTACAGCATAGATCTTTCCAAGAACTTTGAGCAATAACATCAAGTATTATAACTTTAAAACGTTTTATATTAAATCATTTTAATAATGAACTGGTTTTGTTAGGTTAAACCATTTAATTAATTTAGTTAAAAAAAATGGATCAAGCAGTAACTTAATGATGATGGACCTAAACTATCTTTATAAATACATATATTTTGTTTTGCTTTTTTTTTTTTTTTATATACGTTTTTATAAATTTTTCAAAAATACAGGCAGAAACAGAGAACATTTTTACAGTTACACACACAGTAGACATACAAAACCAGGGACAACAGAAAAAAACAAAAAAAACAAAAAAAACCCACATACGTAAATTGGTTTTACATGATACTTATGCCAGCTTAATTTGAAAATAATGCAATCCTATGGTAGATATGCCAACCTAAAATGTTTGAATGGTCATGAATATTAGGAAAATGGGCCAAGAGTCGTATTCCTCTAAGAAGCTTCTGAGGCCGCGGAGGGAACCATCAGCCATTTGGACCAAACCTTTTGTTCGTTTTTGTTTTGCATTTTTACTGCACTTTTCAGCATAGACAGCTACAAACTAAAACTAAAATATGTCTTGTTTGTAGCTATAGATAACAGCCTTTCCTTACCCTTTAACCGTTTTTTTGCTAACATTAATTGCAACCAGTATATGAGGTTAGAGCAACACATGTTCCCATTTTCTAACAGATGTTTTACAACAGAGGCAGTGTAAGCGGATTTGGTGGAATTCATTACCTTGCAGGTAACGTTTATTCTGGCTGGATTCCTACTTTTTGTTCTGCAAAACAATGTAGATTTATTGGAAGGGGATTTCCTGCTGAGCCATGATTCAGAAAAATATGCTTTGATTCTCATTGTTTTAGACTTCATATGTAAATTCCTCTTCTCCATTGTGAATGAATTTTTAATAAAGGTCACTTGGTCTCTGATATAATTATAGAAAGTCCCTGGTTATGTGAGCAATTCCTCTGAAAGCTTCTCAGTAAGAGACCTTTTACACTGGAGGCCAATGAAGGGGTGGTGGGGGGTTGTGGTATAAACAGGCAGCTGAGCCATGGTTTTACCAACCCCTGGCCACCCTCTGGAATTCTAACATTGCAGGCACTGCCCCTCACCTATTGAGAGCAGTCAAAGTCACCCATTGAGAACTAAGGGGCTGGACTGCAAACGCACAGCAAACACTTGGCATGCAGTTGTGGCTTAGTCCTGCAATGTAAAATTGCTGTCTGGCAATTAAAAAAAAAATGCTAAAAAAATAAATAAATAAAAAATACTCATCAGGAGCAGCAATAACGCCTCCTGAATGTCTGCCAGCTGCTGCAGACAGCAATCCACTGTAGATTGCTTTTTAGAAGGTGTTAAGCATTACCGCCTGTCTCAAAAAGCCCTTAAAGCAGCTTTACGTCCATATAATGGTGTATAAGAAACCTTTGGATTCTGCCACATACAATACCACTGCTGCTTTAATTGACATGGACACTTAAAGCCTGATTGAAGTCATAGACATTGATATGCAGTTGGATGGACAGAGTTGATTAATAAGGAGTATGTGCTGTTAATGAATGAGGCGAATCTGTGCTGACTACAATCATCTAATCATATGTATATTTTCGTTGCACATGACTATCCTTTTCAAAGGGAATTTTCAATTAGCTTCACCTTATTTACTAAGCTAAAGGAACACTTTGCAAAGTGAACATGCCGACAACCTTAGTAAATCAACTCCACTGCATTAATAAACTTCATTTTTATAGCCTTACCTCCACTATGCCTGTACAGCAGTTGTGCAGTGTTATGTGTCTGTAGCAGTGGGCTCCTGAAGAGCATGCGCTATGCGTTTTTCAAAATTAAACTCTACCTAAGCTGCACTTAGGTTTGGGTATTATTTGTCTAAATTTGACTTCTGTATCAGTCTGACTGGACTGTGAGATGTTCAGCCTTGCCACAAGGGGCACTGTCTCTTCTGGCAGGCATGGAACTAGGGTCTGGTCAGGCGTTTAAATTACTCTCTCCCTTGGAGTCAGGTCAGTGGGAGTGGCCCTCTCACTGTGCCCTCTGGGCGAGGGTATTTAAGATGCGGACGTCACGTGGTTTGGGGTTCCGGTCCAGTATGATGTGCTGACTACCAGGTCCTGGTCCTCCTGACCAGCTCCCAGGAAGGCTATGGCCTGGGGTGCGGATCCACCTGACTGTAATGCCTCTGGGCTGGCTAGCCTAGGGCAAGGAAACAAAGGATGATTCCGAGGTGGTTGGGTGCCGTCTTCAGTTCGGGAGAGACCCATTGTATTTTGAGCATTCCAGGGGAGGACTCTTTAGAAGAATACCACGTACGGGTTGGTTTTCTTAGCAAGAGCCTGGAAGGGCTGAAGTTTCCGAAAGAATCCGGTCTTGTGGATATCGCAAAGCAGGCTGAAAGATCCAGGTATCCTACAAGCGTTCTAAAGCTTAGTTTCCCACGAGTTCTGTAACAACATCTGTGACAAAGACTTTGTTCCTGAGTAAGCACCTTGTTGGCTGCTAGGCCTTGTGAGAGAGGGACTGTCCAACCTGAGTGCTCATCCAGCTGCGAATGGCTATTCTCTGGATGCAGTCAAAGTAAGCAAGTTCTTCAACGTTTTTTGGACTTTGACATTGAGAGTACTTTCCAACCCTCTGATCCCAAGTTGAAAGACTGTTCAATGGTTTGAGTTTTGCAAATAAAATCCATTCAAGTGGATCTATTGTCAGTCTCAAGTTACTGGGTCATCTACCATGGGACATCCCCTAGACATGTCACAAGGAGAACGGAAGGTAACGTTAAGCCCAAAAATAACCAGCAGCTCCTTCAGGGGTTAGTGCTACATGTCTCTAAATGCACAAAATATAAATAGGTATTAATATGTATATGAAATAAGCAGAGATGAAAAACATCTACCTGTCCTGGCACACTCATCCAGCTGATCCACCTCTCGCATCCAGCCCACGTACTTGTATGTGATGTATAGGATGTATGTGATGTACGGGATGTAAGTGATGTATAGGATGTATGTGATGTATAGGATGTCACATACAAGCATCTGGAATGGATGTGCAACGATGAGCTCGGGTCAGGGGCATTTTCTAAAAGCAGTGGGCCTGTGTGCAGGATCATAAGTTGCCCCCCCCCCCCGCAGCTGAGAAAAAAGTGTGGTGCTCTGCAGAAAAAGTTGGGTGTTATTTTCATTGAATACTGGCTGTGGCTTAAAGGGACACAGAGTGCAGGGGTTCAGTAGTAAGTGATGCAAAGGTTCAGGAATGATTGCAACAAAGTTCCCAGAAGCTCAACAGTAATTCCACAAACTGTCACCTGATTGTGGTTTTCTCAATCACAGTGAAATCCCTTCTTTCTGAGATTGGTAGTGGGAACCAAGTGATCTTCCTCCAGATGGTGGACGGGACTAGCAGGACTGTGATTGGCTTTAGCAGTGGCCAATGACAGTCCTCCTTTTCCTGGAAACAAGGACCGCCCCCCCCCCCCCCCCCCCAGCAGAACTGCACACAATCTCTTCCCCATCACAAAAGCTGACGATTGCAGCTAAGTTAGAGAACCAAACAATGTTTCCCATCTTTTACAATGTGTGGGGGTGCAGTGCCTCCCCCTCAGTACAGGTGCCGTGTGGGGAACTGAAATTGGAATGCATTAGTGTCTCACTGACACTTCCCTGTGCTGCTCTAATGGGGAGGGAGTCGAGTGTCGGCCAAAGAGGCTTCGCGTGCCGTGGATTGCCTACCCCTGCTATAGACTTTTGATCCATGGAGCATCTGATTGCCTTTGGGAATCAGGAAAGATTTTTTTCCCTGCTAGAGCAAATAGGATCAGTAACCCCCCCCCATTTTATCTCGTGTGTTGTGTTTTTTTTTTTACTTTTTTTTTTACAGGTAAATGGGTAGGGGTACATTGTACCCCATACTCATTCACATAGGGTGGGGGGCCGGTATCCGGGGGCCCCCTTATTAAAGGGGGCTCCCGGATTCCGATAAGCCCCCCGCCTGCAGACCCCGACAACCAACGGCCAGGGTTGTCGGGAAGAGGCCCTTGTCCTCATCAACATGAGGACAAGGTGCTTTGGGGTGGGGGGCCGCGCGGCCAGAGGTTTTCTTTGGGAAATAGATGTTTGAGTGCTGCCAGCATTGCTGCAGAGGTTGAAGGGGTGGGGGGTCAGCCTGTCAATGCTCAGACCATACGCCGCACACAGCATCAAATTAGTCTGCATGACTGTCCCAGAAGGAAGCCTCTTCTAAAGATGATGCACAAGACAGCCTGCAGTTTTCTGAAGACAAGAAGGCTAAGGACATGGAGTACTGGAACCATGTACTGTGGTCTTATGAGACCAAGAAAAATTTATTTGGTTCAGATGGT